>NC_090444.1:433449487-434153653 GCF_031143425.1 Pleurodeles waltl | reverse complement strand
TCCCCTCTGCCAAACTTCTAATGAGGCCCTTAGTCACTTTTTTGGAAGTCAAAATCTCCTGCAGGATGAAGTTGCAGCCTGTAGCTGATGAGGGCTCCATGAGGCTGGACATACTTACGAAGAGTGGCCACTGAACAGGATTGATGACATTTCATTAAATGATGTCAGACTGTTATGTACCTTATGTACCTAAGTCGCATATACAGTTGTGGATGTAGGACATACTGGAGTGGTCCCTGGCAGAGAAAATAAATTAAACAGACTAGGAGGAATAAAAATGTGTAGGATGACCTAATAATTTGGGGAGCCCTTCTGCCTGAGTTTGCAGAGATAAGAGATGCGAAAGGGCAAGACAATACTCAAAACACGCCTTGAACACTCCGGGGAATCAGTGATGTATACATATGTAACCCACGACTTAAAGTGAACAACTTAATTGTTACATGTGCACCATTTTTGGCTGTTTATTAGTAAATGAGGCCATCTATGTGTGGTAAAGGATGGCCGGAAAAAAGGATGGGAGAGGGAAGGCAGTGGTGACACATGAAACCCTGTGGTATAGTGTATTATCAATTTGTGAAATGAGAGCTTAAGTCCGGAAAATGGGTGTGTGTGTAATTGCCTTGTTATTGATTGCATTGGAATTTGTACAAATAAAGAATAAAAAAAAATACAATGCCATGTCATTTACAATCTGTTACACAACGGGAATAAAATGCTTCAGTACAGGACCACATATATGGGAGATATCACCTGCAATGATTGCCTAGATTTTTCTCGGATGCACCATCCACTGGGAAGATGGGCACAGTACAGGACCTTCTCCAGAGGTAGTTGGTTACAAGGGACTGTTCTTTATATTTGGGCAGTCAGCTTATTTCCATCTGCCCTGGTGGAGTGATATGGGAGCGATTACCTAACCTTTGTTATGCCAGATTATTGCATGTCAGGCAATTACCAGAAAGTAAATGGAGAATAACAAGGTAACCTGGAGGAAAATATTGAGCTTTTTCTTTCCTTCAGTTATGCCCCAGCATATTTTTTCAAGAAGGCAAGATGTGTAGTCCCTGCAGCTACCAGGGAAATATGTGGAAATACATGTGAGTTCGTAGAATGTACCACTGACCCGGAAGAAAAGGCAAGGATAGCCACTGAAATTGAGTAAATAACACTATTAAGTCTCAGAAGAGGAAATGTAGAATCCATTTTGTTCCAGGTTATATACGAGCTTGCAGAACATTCGAAGTTCTGATAACCTGTGCTGAGTTTGCAGTGACTGCAAGTCCTTAAGAAATAAAATAAATCATGAGCCTATGAGTGTACTACCACTTTGCTTCGGGTGCATAACATTTCATAACTCAATATCTAAATATAACTAAAGTGTATCGATTGTGGAATAATGATTGGATATTTTATTGGAAAGTCCCAATGCCAAGTATACCCAACTTGTTGTGTTAAATAGACAAGATGTATCTGAATGTATAAAATCCATTTGAAATATTTTGCTTTGAGCCAGCAACGTATGGAGGCTGATTAGCAGAACCGCACTGCTTTGAACTTCACAGAATACTGGTATTTTATTTATTTATTATTAGGCTTCTACAACCTGACCTTAATCTGACCAACGTGTAATGAGGTCCTTAGAATTGGGAAAGTTTGTGGCAGGGATTCAGGTATGGTCATGTCATATGTGATGTCACTTAAGGTGTTATGAGAAATGGCATTGATGCGATTAATTGTGCACTGATCAGAGGTGTAGGGAAGAGTTTTGGTTTACACATTAGAGCATGAATGGCAAATGTCAGGGTTTTTTAGGTTTTGCATTGTAAACATAACATCACATTAGCTGTGTATTTTCAGGGAATACATGTTGTGTGTTTCCTAATTCAAAGTAGCACATGTAAGTATCTGCTACATAATTGCTCTGATCTGTTCATTTCTAGTCCTAATCTAATTAGTTCTTTTGGCACATATATTTACCAACAAATCAGACTTAAAGGTACCTTATCAACTGTTCAGCTTGAACCAATTGACCCAAACCATATGGGAACCCTATATATGAAGATGGGATCATCATTGCTTGTTACACTATTTTAAATAACTCAATTGTGAGACCACCAACATATCCAAATATGGGCATTAAATCACTATTTGTAACTAAATCTCCACACTTCAAAGTCCGGGTGGACTTTTACTGTACTAAAGATCCATTAATTTTGTTTTTAGGCCATTGATCTCAATGGTATTCTTTATATTATCAGGCAAGGGTGGACAAGCATCAATGCAACCATACTGGGGAGTGTCCGAGGACGATTGAGCTGTCAGAATAACAAAAACATGAGTAGTGGCTTTAATATGTTAAAAACAATCTTGATGGTACTAAATATAAATGAAATAGTAAAGGAGCCAGTACCCCTTAAGCTGTGTTGCCAGAACCGTCTTGGTCACTACTTTCTAACTGTCCAATTGAGCTCTGGCCAATGTGTCTGAGCCAAAACAATATATGATATATTTTGCTGAAGCAAAGGAGCCCAGCCCCAACTCTCCAAATGTGCTGAAAATGATCAATGTTCTCTTAGGCAACAGCAGTTGTGAAGTAGCAAAATGTTCAGTAAAGAGCAAGACTACATTTAAACTGGTAGTTCCATTGGAAATGTTACCAAGGCGTCGGTGTCATTTAGGCTCATAAAAAAATGAAGGTGATTTCTAAGATTTATACTGACAATGGGAGGGACATTGTTTTGAACTGTGAGATTTGTCTTTAGCTGAAATGTAAGGGGATTTGTGCTATTCTTTCTCTCTTCCTCTTCCCCCCACCTGCCTCATTTTGTTTTGGCCCTATGGTAAATAGTAAAACAAAGAGATTGTTACAACCAAGACAAGGGCTTACTTCAGGCAGCATGTATTGGCAAGAAAATTGTGCATTTATTGTGCAGTCGAGGAGTGTGTCTCTAGATTCCATGCTTGGTGTGCTGCTGGGCGTCCTCACTGCCCAGCCCACATCAGTGTTTCTGAAATTGGGGTCAACAGGGAAATGTCAATGTTTTGGCCAGAGCATCAGCAGGAAAGGACGGCCTGGAATGCAGAGCTTTTCATTGGAGCAGAGATATCAAACGCGAGGTTCTTCTTTCTGTGCATAACCAACAATGTCATGGAAGAAAGGGGCTGGCCAAGCCTTATGAATGGCCCACACTCAAATGGCGATCTGCCTGACATTCCTAGCTCAAGATGGAGTGAAATATGATGTCAGATGAAGTGTGATGTCATTTCCTGTTTGACTCACATACAAGGAGACATTGATGAGTGACAGATGTGCCGAAACATTTGTTCCTTCAAGTTTTAATTGCATGCATTGCCATTCACAATTATGTTTGTTAATGATTTTTGCTCTTTACAGCCAGATTACCACTGGATTTCTTCTGAAAGTTCTTGCTTGGCTCCTCCCTTTGCACTGCTGTTTAGGGAGGGTTTGATGCCGTGCTTATCTACTTCTGCAATTATCATTACCTTGTTTCAAGATTCTAAGATTGCCAACAAGGGTGTTTCTGTCCTTTGTGGCTTTTACCTTCTAGCTGGGGCCGATTTAGGAGACACAACATCTTTCAAGTATACTTTTAAGTGCAGGGTGGCACTCTGACTGCTAGGAAGAGCTGCTGCCATATCCTTAGGCAATCAAGAAGG
Organism: Pleurodeles waltl; assembly: GCF_031143425.1. NCBI lineage: Eukaryota > Metazoa > Chordata > Amphibia > Caudata > Salamandridae > Pleurodeles > Pleurodeles waltl. Next base: position 434,149,972 of record NC_090444.1, on the reverse strand, counting down.
AAACTTGATTGATCTTCACAGCATCCAGCCCTTGACTGAGATGATTGTTTAGGGTCGAGCCTGCGTTGCATGCGCTCGCGCATGCGTATCGCAGCGAGACGCTTTAGGGTTTAAAAAGGGCTCGTAGCCCTGTCGACGTCACGTCAGTGTTTTTCATTGGTTCGTGGGCATGCCTAATAAAATCTGCTTGCTTTCATTAGTCGAAGGCATGCATACGTCATGCCTTCTCCGGTGACTAGCCCTCCACGAGCGCAGCGACCAAGTACAGAAAACATGCGAGGCTCGCTGTTTTCTGTCCGGCTCGTGGACTACTTTTTCTCTACTTTACTAGCGTGATTTCGCTTGGCAGAAGTCGAGCGCTTTTCTTAGTTAATTGCACTTTTTCGGTTACGTACATAAATGCACTTTTGCCGATAGGTGAAAAGTCGGGTTAGGAGTTTACAACGCTATCAGCTCTAACATGAGTAAACGCGAGACCCGTTGCATTGTAAATGCTTGTTTTAATAATGGTACCCGTATGTTCTAAAAATAAAACTGTGTTAGAGGAGTATTTTTATTAGGATATCTGCCTCCAAATTTTGTATAAATCTGATGGGGTAGTTGCAAGTTATACTATTATTGTATTGATCCTTTATGAAATAGAACAGTTTAAAAAAGGAACTGAGTAATCTCAAAAGACTTAATGAAAGAAATCCTGAAAAAACTCTGAAGAATTGCATCGACCTTATGACAGGATATGTTTTTCAAAATGACACATTCTGGTTTGCAATACTGTTTTCATTGCACATGCTTACTCTATAATAAATTACAAGCACAACCTAGATCCAGTTTTGAGACGATTGAATTAACATGCACTTGATTCAAATATAACTAATTAATTCCACAAAAAGGGCATCACCAAAGCTGGAGATGCTGAAGGCTGCAAAAAGTTTTATTTAGGCTTTTCTCATATTGCTTCTAATGACGTCTTGATATTATGCTGGAAATAAACATTCCACTCAAACCTGGTCAACTGTTTCTGATATGTACTCAGTTATGCAGGATACCAAACACCATTTCCTTATAGGAAGCTACTTCGATTAGCCATATGAAATGATATTGCATTATGAATGATCTTTGTATACCAGATATGGATGGGGCACTTTATCTTTAACTTATTTAAGTACAAGGTGGACAGCATCCAACTCCCATTTGTGTGTCTGTAAGAATAATGGTACAGAACATTAGAAACATTTATATTATTAGCTGGTTCCCTTTATCTGTTGGTCAAAACGAAATATGTGTAGAGTCGATGTAAACACTTGTAAAGAGGCTATGACTTTATGTGCAGGCACAGAGCCAAACAATGTTCTAGTTTATACAACTCTTGGCTTTTCCATAAGTGACTACTAAAGAAAAATAATTATGTGTTTATCCAGTATTCATGTCGGGGGTATTGTATATTATGAGCTGGACTCTTTCTGTGTTGCACTGTGGCACTTATTTTGTGGGCTCAGTCCTGGTCATACAAAGGTATCCTATGTTTTATTGTTTGATTTGTTTTCAAAATATGCTTTTTCATCATAGAATTATATCTAATGACAGGTAATCTATTTATTTTAATAAGATGTGATGGTGAAATCCTATGCTTTTATGATAGGTGTATGATGATTCTTATTATTTTATGCAACGAATGTCCATACAAATTATATTTGATTGATTGCTATGAGCTTTAATTAGAAATAACTGGGATTCGAGTTATTTAGAAGGTATAGACACCACGATCAAGGATTCCCAAAATTATTTCAAATATAGCCACATTGGGGCCCTATAATCACGTTGATACGGTTGATAACAGAAACTAGTTTACAGCATTTCAGTATGATGTTTTATACCTGTGATGTCAATGCCACACCTCACCAGCTTTCCTCAATTCAACTGTAGATTTTACTTCCAGAGTCCATTTTGTTTTTATGCCTATTGAGTGTCAACGTTGTCTACTGTTCCTAAATCCACCAGGAAATCTCTCTAGGAAACCCTCACACTCCTTTCCCACTTTTGATCATAAAGATAATCCATTGCTTTCCCTCAAATGACAGCTTAAAAAAACTCATAACATAAGCATTGACCGAAAAGACCAGAAATGTATTTAAAAATATGATTCTGTCCCCTTTTAAAGAAAGGCAGAATAGACAGCGCATTCCAACCATCAGGTATTTATATATCAGAAGATACATTCATTGCTTCTGTTGTGACTTACCTTGAGTTCCACCAGAGCGTGGCCTCAGAAGTCATGGGATTAAACATAGTTCTGGACATCCAAGGCAAACCTGCAGATGATACAAAGAAATAATCAAATCATGTCTATCGTTGAAATGACTGGTGGACTGCAGAGAAAGGTACGTGGTCTTTAACTCTTTAACAGGGGTGTAATTTTTGCCTACTCAATTAGTCCCAGGGCTTCAGTCCAATCGGAAAGCAAAGAGATCTTATGTGTCCAAGTCTGTAGCTCACATGGATCAAGATTTCTTTCCATGAAGGCATTAAAGTCACCACCCAATCACTTTAACATCCGGAGTGTTTCCGCTAGTAGCACATTTAGCATGTATACTGTACTTCGTTTCAGTGGACGAGGAACATAAATGTTCATAAAAATCCATGGTTGACTGCTTGGCATATCTGTCACTTCCTCCAGTGGCTGCCTGTCAGCAAGAGTCATAGCAACCAGATTACCGGCTCCACTAGACACCCACGTGAAACCTGCATGATAAACCCCACCCATAGTGCCCCATACAAATACACCTGGGGCCTAAAATTGCACCTCTTGACATCTCCCCATATCCTACACTTTTAACCCAGATGTACCAGGCACCATTCAAAGCCTAGACAGGAGCTAAACAAATCAACCACAATATTATAAATTCCACTGATTATAACTTTCAGTTTTGCTGGGTACAGGAGTCTGTATCTGTATTCCAGCTTCATTGCTACTGGTTTCTGTTTAACCTCCTCAAACAGTTTCCGCTGTTGGTAAACAATCTTGGTATAATCAGGGAAGAGCATGACTCTTCAGGACTTGTGGAGCACCTCTTCCTTGTCCCGTGCAGGAAGCATTTCTGCATTTTATTGAGTAGTCATGCTGCAGGAGGCCTGGAAAGCAGCCTTTGATAGGTTATGGTACAAGAGCCTGGTGGGTTCGCTCCACAATAAAGCAGGGGGACCACTCCTGCAATGATATTACTGTTGTTTTAAGTGTGTCTTCCATGTCAGAAATATGACTGGCACTTCTGTGACCAGGTCTACAGTGTTGTGAAAGCGTTGATGCAGTGATGGGACATCTATCACCACCTCTGTGAGCTTCCCATCCAGGGTGGAACAAGTGTCTTGCATAGACTGCAAGATAATCTATGCCGATAGCTGAGGCCATGCACCCACTCCCACTATTTGCCTACACCCCTGTTTTCTGCTGTTGAGGAAGAGGGCAGCTTTGGTGAATTTGTCCAGTTGCTTTTGATGTGGTCTTGATTATTCCTTGTGTTTTTCTTCCCATGGTGTCCAATTTATCACCAAATCTAGGACTTAGGCCTATGCCGTACTCCAGCACAAGGCCACACACTTCGAACAGCATTACCAGGTGCCTCTGGACATCTGACTGTAAAAGGATGTCACTATGATATTTCCAATGCTCAGCTCTACTGTGTCTACAGTCACAGAACTGTTTTCTTGACAACTCAACATGTACATCTACATCTTCACACCATGTACATCTACACCCTCATAACATGTATATCTACATCTTCAAATCATGTACATCTACATCTTCAAATCATGTACGTCTATATCTTGAAAACATACATCTATGTCTTTAAAACATATACAACTACATCTTCATAACATGTACATCTACATGTTCAAATCATGTACATCTACCTCTTCAAAATATGTACATCTACATCTTCAAATCATGTGCATCTGTATCTTCATAGTGTACACCGACATCTTCAAATTATATACACCTACATCTTCAAAACATGTACGTCTATATCTTGAAAACATACATCTATGTCTTTAAACACGTACATCTACATCTTCAAAATACACCATGTGTCCCTCACCAGTGTTTTATGGGTGTCAAAAATGCTGACACCTTGAAATGCCATGGGTGAATGTACATCAGATCCACACCATGTTGCTGGGGTGTTTCAAAGATGTGTAGATGTACCTGGTAAATTGTTCTTTATACAAAAATGTTGGCGCATCTCAATAACATGTGTAAAACATGTTAGGGGAAAGCGCTATAGAAATCTAACAAATAAATAAATAACACCCTTATTAACTCATCAGCACACTTGTGAGATCAAGAATAGTAGTGACCCTGATCAACGCATGTCATGGGTGGAAGCGCCTGCTGCCAGGGGAATGTGCAAGGGGGGTTATATGTTTTGCTTGCTCCACTGCAGAGGCATTGCTTTCCTTATTTTAGGATATTCTTGGTTCTAGCCTTAAGATCTGTTGAGGTGTGCCTTGATCGAGCAGTGGGGGTAAGTGTGAGCTTATTGCTATATGATTTGCCTCTATCCAAGCCCCACAAGGTAAATACATTAGGAGATAGTACACAAGGATACTTTGTTGGGCAACACTAGCATGTATTAACCCTGAGGAACTTTGAATTTCAAACCGTAAAGCAAATGAAAATGTCTAATAGTTGCCAGGCTTTGGTTCGCCGGAAGCTCAAACACTGAAGAAAGCTTGAATGCTTTGTGTGTGTCTTTGGTAAGGATGAAGGCACTTTGGAAAATGCTACAAAGCAGTACATGCCTTAAGTTACTCAATTCTAGCTATTTACCAGATACAGCTATTTTGTGAAGATACATGTTTTGTACCTCGCATATCATTTATCAGAACTCAACAACATACAATTACTTTTGCCACACAAATATCCTAAATTACTTTTGTCTCCTGCAGAGAAAATTACAGCAGGCCCCAGAGGAGCTGCATCTAAAGAAGGCCTGGCTGTTTTAAAACTCTAGATTGCAGCACAAGGATTTACTATGAATCAAGACCATTTGTGTGCACCAATGGGTGCTTTTATAAGAGCCCTTGCAAGTATTACCAACGCACTAAATAATATAGTTGTGGAGAGCATGTTGACTCTTTCGTGGGATTTTGCTTTTGGCCATCCATTATTTGCACCTCGGTTCTGTAAGTATTCTAGAAAACAGGTTTCCTAAACTGTTGACAACTCAAATAAATGTCCAATTAATATCAAGATAGTGGGACTGTGAGCAAACGATGGACTGGAATGCACCCAGAGTAACTGCAAAGGGCTGAGATTAATCCGACCATCCTTCCATCACTTTTATTCCCTCTTCGGTTTCCTAGGTGCGTGATGTGTAAACCCAGACTATAGGTCCTTTCCTCACTGTGCCACAGATCTCATGCTACTCTTCACTCATGAGGCCCAATCAGAGTGAAGCCAATCTGCGGTTATCTGCGTTGTCAGTGAGAGGATGTGTGGTATTGCAGGTCTGCCCAGACCTGATTTAAATATGGTTGGTCCTTACTTAAGTGGCACAACTAAAAATAAAAGATCGACTGTAATGTGGACCACATTAGTTACCAGTGGCTGAGATTAATTCAAGCATTCGACCCATGGCTTTGATGTTGTTCTCTATTTTTCTTTTACCTTTCAGGCGATCTACACATGCAAAGGAAATGTTGAAAAGGCCACCCCGTCTTCACTAATGCTGCTAAATTAAAAGGAAAGGGCGTGTTTTATCAGTTTAGTCAAAAAGAGGGTGGTTTTAGACTTAGAGCATGCTTATATTTTGATGGATGCTCACACGCCGGCCACGCGCTTCTATTGATTACATTACTTATCTCCCTTTTTTGCTGCATGATGCAGACAGTATACAACTTCGGATACTGACCCCTTTCTTGAATCAGGCAGCACTTTCAGTTCTGCTAGGCCAGTTGCAGGAAGTCTGCATTCTAGTGCCTAAACTTGAAGCATCCTTTACATTTTCAAATGTTCAGAGAATGTTTCAAGGGCAGAATTCACAGCACCCGGTTTGAAACCGTGCCATGACTTGTTCTGGCAGCTGTCAGCACAGGCAGGACAGACAAAAGCCAAATTCAGCATTCCAGCAGCCCCCTTTCAAACACACCTCAGTCTCACAAGTGGAGCCAGAGCGCCCCGTTTGTTTCAAGAATCACAACAGCCGGGTTGTGTTAAGAAAACCCGCATCAACAATGTAAATGGTCAGACAAACAGATACAAGGATGTATCTAAACAAAGCTAGGTATAAGACACACCAGAAAGCATCGAAAACACAAATAAATATAAAATTGTATGAGCTCATTGTCAAATTTTTCTAAACATTCTTGCTTAAACACAGTTCTACTTTTAAACAAACAGTTTCAAGGAACTTTAAAGTATGAGCTCGCAATAACAAAGAGAAGGGGCCACCATTTTTTCATGTTTTCTTAATGCAACTCTATTAATTTAGTTTTAAGTACTACATGGGAGTGCATGCGTTTCCTTGCTCTCTCCTACTTTCCTGTCCCCTTTGACTCTGGTTTCACTTCCTCGCTCTCTGATTCTCCCCGCCTACTTTCCATCCCACTCCTCATCTCTCTCCATGTATTTAAAATGTTAACATGCATTTTAAGTGGGATTTTTTTACGATGGCCTGGAAGCTGCAAGGTGCTGCCAGGCTGCCGATTCCTTTTTTTTTTTTTAAAGTTCTGAGTGCACTTTCCACCTTTTTAACATTTTAGTACATTTTTTATAACATGTCTGTCTGCCATGTTGGAACAGAATGGTAAGTTAAAATCATCACGAGGCATGCATGTGCTTGTGCTCTTGCAATGTTCGAGGGAAGCACTGTTGGAACAAAAATCCAGATGAACAGGCAGGGAAGACTAAATATGGCAGGCTGGCCAAGGTGGGCTGGCAGAGGCATTGCCTCCACCTCCAGCCACTTCACGACATCTCCTCGAAGCCCTAAATGAGAGGCTAAACCTTAGTTGCCTTGATTTTCTTTTATTTATGATGATTCAGTTCAATTCTTTATTAAGGTTACACAGGCAAAACAGAATAACCCTCACAAATACAATATTTATAAAACTACATAAAATCACTTTTTTTCCTACGGTGTATCCCGAGGTGAAGGTGCCTTCCCAGATTAACAAAAATGTCATTAACCCTCCCAGGGGTTGGTTCGCACCAGAAAGCATTGAACCCTTGATTACTGCTGGGAGATATGGGCCGTTATCCTGCCTAGATGAGAATGATTGACTCATCGGTAGAGAAGAATTAGTTAATTTAACTTTATTGAAATCTCCCCACATAGAAGAAATAAGTTGGAAGGCTATTGCCACAGATCAAAGTAATAATCCTGACACTACCCCTGTTGGTACATTGTCTGCATTACCCAATTTTAGAACGGACTCACCCTCTGCTTTAGCTGAGCCTGTTGATATGTTATCAAGGTATATATCCTGGAATATAGCCGGTCTGGAGTCCAGCCAGTGTATTCCTGATTGGAGGGACTTCATAGATCAGGGCGATATAATTGCATTCCAGGAAACTTGGGCTATCACACCGATATTTCGGGTGGGGTATCTGAATTTTAGCAAGCCAGCAATTAGAGGCCAGAAAGGGCGTCCTGTTGGAGGTCTTACAATTTGGGTCCGCCAAAGTGCGGGTGTAAGAGTTGAAGAAGTGACAATTGATAGTCCAGACATAATTGCCTTAAAGATAAAATCCAACCAAGGTATAAACATTCTGTTGGTTAATATTTATGTCAGGGGCCTCCAGGGAGGAAGGGTTTCTCCGACCCTCCTCCTGTTGGATGATATTCTATCAGGAATAACGACCGATGGCCACAAGATTGTGATGGGGGATTTTAATACTTGTTTTGAGCCTTTGGGTATTGAGGACGGCCCGCTCACTGAGGATGAGGATCTATCCTGGGGTATTCCCCAACTCGAGATACCTCCGATTGCTAAGTGGTCGAGCTCAGCCACCTATATCAAGGGGCTATGCCTGGATATGGGTCTAAGAGCTGTTAACGGAAGGGTCAAGTCAGATAGGAAGGGCAGGCATACGTTCAACAACGGCAGACACAGTAGTCGTATCGACTATATTTTGGTCGATGTGAGGCAGTGGTTTGCAGTTGTTGATATGTTAGTTACGGAACGCCCAGAGAGCGATCATGACCCGCTGGTTTTGACCTTAAGGGATTCCAGCTTTCAGTAGTCTGAGGGTAGTGGTCCTAATATAATAGATAAAGAGGTCATTGTGAGCAATGATACGTGCAGGGTACGCTGGCCCAAAATCGCTGTGGACGCTGGGGCCCGCAGGGTGATAAGAACCTTAGTGTCTAGTTCTGTGGAGCTTTTAAACAATTGTGGCTCACAGGACGAGATTAACAGCGAACTTATACGTACCCATTCTGACTTGTTTCAGGAACTTAAAAAGTTGTTCATCAAATTTATTCCTAAACAACCTAGGACCAAGAAATACTCATCCACTACCTGGTTTGATAAAGAGTGTAGCAAGACAAAAAGAGTTCTCTTTGAGGCTATTAAAAACAAAAATCATAGCCAGATTAGATCTTGTAGAAAACTCTATAATGAGGCAAAACGCAAAGCAAAACAAAAGTGGGACGAGGAACGCTGGCTTATGCTGTCAGAAGCCTGTGGTAAACGCAATATGCAACAGTTTTGGTACCTCATAAAATGGGGTATCTCGCAGGACGCCCACTATAGTCCAGCATCTGTCTCTAATCATCAGTGGGTACAATTTTTTGAGGATCAGTTTAAGTGTCATACAGTAGAAGTGACTATACCCTACTGTCTTGAGCCCGTCGAGTCGTTAATTTTCTCAGTTACTGAAGTCATTAATTGCCTGCAAAACATTCCCAAAGGGAGGGCCCCTGGCCCAGATGGTATTCCAGCTGACATTTTTTTGGAAGACCAGGACCTGTGGGTACCTTATATACTCCACCTGGTGAATGCAGTTGCAGCAGGCGCTAAAATTCCTGACACATGGTATGGGGCAGAAATCCTTCCTATATACAAGAAAGGCGATCGCTCAGTACCCTCAAATTACCGGCCTATCAGCCTTATTGATGCCATCCAAAAAATCATAGCGCGCCTCATTTTAGGGAGGATACAGGAATGGATAACAGACTCAGATATTTTGACTCCGTTGCAGGCGGGTTTTAGACCCCGTGTAAGCACCCTTGATCAAGCCTTTCGTTTTGCCCTTTTATATTGGAAAACAGTTTTCTTGGGTAAGGGCAAGTTGTATGCAGCTTTTGTGGATCTAAGATCTGCATTCGACTTGGTTCCTAGGACTAAATTATGGGATTGCATACTGGAACAGGGAATGCCCAGGGCTCTAGTGCGACTCTTAATGAATCTTCATGCATACACTTATGCCCAAGTCCGCTGGGGTAAGCCTGGCGAGGTTACGGACAGGTTCCATGTTTTGAAAGGGGTTAGACAAGGATGTGTCCTGGCTCCCACTTTGTTTTCCCTGTTTATTAACGGGGTTACCAAATATTTTGCAACACATCCCACGGATGCTCCCCAGATAGCGGGAATGAAAGTACCATTGCTCATGTTCGCGGATGATACCTTGTTATTATCTAAGACAAGGCAAGGGCTTCAGCAGGCCCTACTCAGATTTGAGTTATTTTGTGACGAGCATGAGCTAGAAGTAAATGTTTCTAAAACAAAATTCATGGTACTAAGAGGTCGAACACAAACTGTGGCAAGGGTTAAAATGGGTGGTGCTATTCTTGAGCAAACTAATGTATTTGCATATCTGGGTGTGCATTTTAGTGATAATTTTAGTTGGAAACCCCAGATTGATATTCAAGCACTTAAACATGTTCAATTGGGCGGTGCCCTTCTTAAGGAATTTAAAAGATCATTTACCCGCCCGATGTCCCCACTTATGGAAATCTATGGGTCAAAAATTCTTCCCTCAGTTTTGTATGGGGCCGAGCTTTGGGGTTATAGCAATCTGGACCGACTGATGTTGGCCCAAAACAGATTTACAAGAGGGGCGGTTGGTCTTCCGAGGTCATCCCCACGCATCCCGCTCCTTTATGTCCTTGGGCTCCAACCGGTGGAAGATCAAGCCAGATTTCGGCCCTTGGCCTTCTGGCGGAGGTTGTGGTCTACCCCAGAGCTGTTATTATATGCGAAAGCATGTCTCGAGGTAAGGGACACCCTAGGATCCGATAAGATTGGTTGGTTTAAGGGTGTTAGAACCACCCTTTGTGCCATGGGTCTAGGTGCCCTTTGGCACAACCCAGACTCAGCTACTTTTCCTTCAAAAAAAGAGCTGAAACAAATATATTGGGAATGGGTGGTAGGCATAAGACACTCATCCCTTATAGGTAGTTCCCTTACAACAACATTTGTACACGTGAAAGATGTCTCTGCAATTGAAATGTATTGGGATGTTATTACAAAACCTATGGACCGCAAATTATATCATCAAGTTAGAGTGGGCTCAATACCATTAAGGTGTTTAACCTCAACCTGGGGCATTGGAGGCCCAGATAAATGCCCACTGTGTACTGAAATGCGGGAAAATGTGAGCCATTTGTTCTTTGTCTGTCCATTATATGCTGCCCCAAGGAAGAAGTGGTTGGTACCCCTATGCAAAAGTCTGGGCACACAATCGGCCGAGACTGCTTGTAGGATCCTTAAAACTGATCTTTCACCTACTATAGCAATAGGGGTGGCCAAATTCCTGGGGTGGGCATGGATAATTCGTTCTGAACTACTAAAACAGTTACATGTTTTAGATAAGTAAAATATCTTGAACATTAGAACTGAGTTTTTAAAGTAATGTACTTCCTTTTTTAATATGTTAAAATATTTAACAAATGAAGCATTAGTAGCTTTTATGAAATATTGTATTTATTGTTTTAATCGTTAGCACTGTTAATTTTATAAGTATTATGACGTGTAGCATGTCTTTTATGATGAAATATCGAATAAAGACTTCATTGACTTGACTTGACGTGACTTAGTTGCCTTGATTTTCTTTTATTTATGATGATTCAGTTCAATTCTTTATTAACCTCTTCGCTGCGGGCGTCGGCCACTGGCCGACGCCCACACACCCTCCCTGGTGCGGGTCACGACCAGTGGCCGACACCAGGAAGGGTATCAATAAATCCTCGGGTGCGTCGCACCCGAGGATTTATTATTTTTTTTAAACCCCCCCCCGGGAGACACGGAAGCTTCCGTGTCTCCCCCCGCCCCCCCACCCGCCCCTTTGTGACGTCAGCGCGCCTCGCGGCGCGCTGACGTTGCAAAGGTGTTTTCCCCATCAAAGCAGGAAGCAGCCTTGCGGCCGCTTCCTGCTTTGATGGGGAAAACGGCCTTTCCCACGTTCGGGAAGGCCTCGTAAGAAAGGGGAGTGTCTCCCCTTTCTTACGAGGCCTTCCTGAAAGTGTTTCCTGGCCCCCGATCGCAGCACAGTTTGAGAAGGCCTCGTAAGAAAGGGGAGAGTCTCCCCTTTCTTACGAGGCCTTCTCAAAGTGTTTCCTGGCCCCCGATCGCAGCACAGCTGCGATCGGGGGCCAGGAAACACCACTAGATGCCAGGGATTTCACTTTGGGGGGGCGGCCCCCTCGGAAAACGGGCCGCCCCCCCCGGGGGCATAATTAATTAAAAAAAAAAAGGTAGGTGCCCCCTGGGGGGGGGGGGGGGGGGGCGCGATCGCGCCCCCCCCCAGGGGATTGTTTTTTTTTCTTAAAAATAAAAAATAAATAAAATGACAGGGGGTCGCCCGTGGGCAGGGTGACCCCCTGTGGGGGCAATTTTTTTTTTAGATGTTGTAGGGTTTCCCTGGGGGCCATTTTGGCCCCCAAGGAAACCATACAACAACTAAAAAAAATAGATCTATATATAGATCTATATTTATATATCTATGTAGATAGATATATCTATGTACATGGATATATCTATAGATATATCTATGTACATAGATATATATATATATATAGAGGTAGATCTATATATACCAAAGAGATTTATAAAGTGTGCTACTCACCTGTGAGGGTCTCAAGGCGCTTGGGGGGGGGCGGGGGGAGGGAAAGGGGCTGGGAGGTTCACTGTTCGAAAAGCCAGGTTTTGAGGCCCTTCCTGAAAAGAAGAAGGTTTTGGGTCTTGCGAAGGTGGGTTGTGAGGGCGTTCCAGGTTTTGGGTGCAAGGTAGGAGAAGGATCTGCCCCCGGTGGTGGTGTGTTTGATGCGGGGGACAGAGGCGAGAGAGAGGTCAGCTGAGCGGACGTTTCGTGTGGGGGTGTGGAAGGTGACTCTCGTTGAGGTAGGCAGGGCCTGTGTTGTGGAGTGATTTGTGTGCGAGGATGAGGATCTTGAAGATGATCCTTTTGTCAATGGGGAGCCAGTGGAGGGATTTGAGGTGTGGAGAGATGTGTTCGTGTCGGCGGAGGTCGAGGATGAGTCGTGCTGCTGAGTTCTAGATGCGTGTAGTTTGCGCTTGAGTTTTAGAGTGGTGCCGGCGTAGAGGGCATTTCCGTAATCAAGCGTGCTGCTGATGTGTGCGTGAGTGACAGTTTTTCTGGTCTCTGTGGGGATCCATTTGAATGTTTTTCAGTATACGGAGTGTGTTGAAGCATGAGGAGGTGAGAGCGTTGATTTGTTGGGTCATCGAGAGGGAGGAGTCTAGGATGATGCTGAGGTTGCGTGCGTGGTTGGCGGGGGTGGGTGCAGGGCCTAGCGTGGTGGGCCACCATGAGGGGTCCCAGGTGTTTTTGTGTGGGCCAAAGAGGATTATTTCGGTTTTGCTTGAGTTGAGTTTCAGGTGATTGGCTGTCATATATATATCACTTTTGTCAATATGTGTGTGGTTTCCCTGGGGGGAAAAGGGTCCGACTTGTCTAGTGGCAGTTTTAGTGCCATAAAGAAGCGCAGAAGGTTTATATGCCTACTGCAAAGAGCAAATCTGTATTTTATGTAAATAGCTGAGTACATTAGCAAAGTCTATGGAGAGATGAAGGGCACTTTTGCTGGGTGGTAATGAGGGAATCCGAGGAGGAGGGAGTGGGAGCACCAATAATGATTGTTGGACTGGGCGCAGGAGGTGCTAAAGACTGTGACGAATGGTATGTGACAAGGTGTTTTTTGAGTGTCTTGAAAGTACGTGCTGATTGAGGGAAGAAGCGCAGGTAAGGTGGCCTCTACTGTTGCACGTATCTCACACACCATCGATTTTGTGACTGTCTACGTAGGCTAGTGTTTTAGAGCAACAGTTTAGCCAATAGCAGAGATGGCATCTTGATGGATGACTGCTGCCTGCACTCGGGTTATAGAGGACCGCTCTGACATAGGATCAGAGACTGAGACATCAGATACTGAGACAGCATCTGAGGGATAGGACAATGGCGCAGACTCTGGGAGTGATTTTTCAGTCAGAGGAGTCCCATTCGATAACTCCTCTTCCAGTACATTATGAGGGAGGTGATGAGGACAGTCCTGCTGTCCCTTCGCAAGCTGTTTGTGCAACTGGGTAATAGTGGGTTAGGCCAACCCAGAGAGCAGGTGAATGCGGCGGCAAGCAGAGAGAGAGTGCTCTCTTGGGAGCTCCCCAATTTAGTTCAGCCCCAAATTCCACCACCCAAATCATATTGTGGAGACATCAAAATTATCCATGGCAAAACAAACTGGTTTTGTAAGGCAGGCACCTGTGTTTTTGGTCCTGGATTCGGCGTCCATATAGAGAAACACACTAAACCCAAACATTTCTGGAAACTAGACATTCGGGGGAGTCCACAGAGGTGTGACTTGTGTGGCTTCCCCAAAGTTTTCTTACCCAGAATACCCTGCAAAGCTGAAATGTTGAAAAAAAACTAAATTTTTCTCGCATTTCTGTCACACAAACTACAGGAATATGCTGGGATCCACAATATTCCTACCACCCAGTGACTCCTCACCTGTCCTGATAAAAACAGTACCCCACTTGAGTGCCTACACCTAGTGTCTGTGTCAGGAATGGATCACCCCAGGGTCAACAGCTGCCTCACGTAAGGACCAACATTGACCGTTGTGTGATCTATTCCTGTCGCAGGCACCAGGCCTAACCACACAAGTGAGGTATCATTTTTATCGGGAGGCTTGGGGGAACGCTGGGTGGAAGGAAATTTGTGGCTCCTCTCAGATTCCAGAACTTTCTGTCACCGAAATGTGAGGAAAACTTGTTTTTTTAGCCACTTTTTGAGGTTTGCAAAGGATTCTGGGTAACAGAACCTGGTCAGAGCCCCGCGAGTCACCCCATCTTGGATTCCCCTAGGTCTCTAGTTTTCAAAAATGTACAGGTTTGGTAGGTTTCCCTAGGTGCCGGCTGAGCTAGAGGCCAAAATCTACAGGTAGGCACTTTGCAAAAAACAGCTCTGTTTTCTGTGATGTGTCCACGTTGTGTTTTGGGGCATTTCCTGTCGCGGGCGCTAGGCCTACCCACACAAGTGAGGTATCATTTTTATCGGGAGACTTGGGGGGACACTGGGTGGAAGGAAATTTGAGGCTCCTCTCCGATTCCAGAACTTTCTGTCACCGAAATGTGAGGAAAACTTGTTTTTTTAGCCACTTTTTGAGGTTTGCAAAGGATTCTGGGTAACAGAACCTGGTCAGAGCCCCGCGAGTCACCCCATCTTGGATTCCCCTAGGTCTCTAGTTTTCAAAAATTTACAGGTTTGGTAGGTTTCCCTAGGTGCCGGCTGAGCTAGAGGCCAAAATCTACAGGTAGGCACTTTGCAAAAAACAGCTCTGTTTTCTGTGATGTGTCCACGTTGTGTTTTGGGGCATTTCCTGTCGCGGGCGGTAGGCCTACCCACACAAGTGAGGTATCATTTTTATCAGGAGACTTGGGGGGACGCTGGGTGGAAGGAAATTTGAGGTTCCTCTCAGATTCCAGAACTTTCTGTCACCGAAATGTGAGGAAAACTTGTTTTTTTAGCCACTTTTTGAGGTTTGCAAAGGATTCTGGGTAACAGAACCTGGTCAGAGCCCCGCGAGTCACCCCATCTTGGATTCCCCTAGGTCTCTAGTTTTCAAAAATGTACAGGTTTGATAGGTTTCCCTAGGTGCCGGCTGAGCTAGAGGCCAAAATCTACAGGTAGGCACTTTGCAAAAAACAGCTCTGTTTTCTGTGATGTGTCCACGTTGTGTTTTGGGGCATTTCCTGTCGCGGGCGCTAGGCCTACCCACACAAGTGAGGTATCATTTTTATCGGGAGACTTGGGGGGACGCTGGGTGGAAGGAAATTTAAGGCTCCTCTCCGATTCCAGAACTTTCTGTCACCGAAATGTGAGGAAAACTAGTTTTTTTAGCCACTTTTTGAGGTTTGCAAAGGATTCTGGGTAACAGAACCTGGTCAGAGCCCCGCGAGTCACCCCATCTTGGATTCCCCTAGGTCTCTAGTTTTCAAAAATGTACAGGTTTGGTAGGTTTCCCTAGGTGCCGGCTGAGCTAGAGGCCAAAATCTACAGGTAGGCACTTTGCAAAAAACAGCTCTGTTTTCTGTGATGTGTCCACGTTGTGTTTTGGGGCATTTCCTGTCGCGGGCGCTAGGCCTACCCACACAAGTGAGGTATCATTTTTATCGGGAGACTTGGGGGGACGCTGGGTGGAAGGAAATTTGAGGCTCCTCTCAGATTCCAGAACTTTCTGTCACCGAAATGTGAGGAAAACTTGTTTTTTTAGCCACTTTTTGAGGTTTGCAAAGGATTCTGGGTAACAGAACCTGGTCAGAGCCCCGCGAGTCACCCCATCTTGGATTCCCCTAGGTCTCTAGTTTTCAAAAATGTACAGGTTTGGTAGGTTTCCCTATGTGCCGGCTGAGCTAGAGGCCATAATCTACAGGTAGGCACTTTGCTCTGTATTTTGTGAAAAAATGGGATGTGTCCACGTTGTGTTTTGGGGCATTTCCTGTCGCGGGCGCTAGGCCTACCCACACAAGTGAGGTATCATTTTTATCGGGAGACTTGGGGGAACATAGAATAGCAAAACAAGTGTTATTGCCCCTTATCTTTCTCTACATTTTTTCCTTCCAAATATAAGAGAGTGTGTAAAAAAGACGTCTATTTGAGAAATGCCCTGCAATTCACATGCTAGTATGGGCACCTCGGAATTCAAAGATGTGCAAATAACCACTGCTCCTCAAAACCTTATCTTGATCCCATTTTGGAAATGCAAAGGTTTTCTTGATACCTCTTTTTCACTCCTCATATTTCAGCAAATTAATTGCTGTATACCCAGTACAGTATAGAATGAAAACCAACTGCAGGGTGCACCTCATTTATTGGCTCTGGGTACCTAGGGTTCTTGATGAACCTATAAGCCCTTTATATCCCCGCAACCAGAAGAGTCCAGCAGACAAAACGGTATATTGCTTTCAGAAATCTGACATGGCAGGAAAAAGTTACAGAGTAAAACATAAAGAAAAATGGCTGTTGTTTTCAGCTCAATTTCAATATTTTTTTATTTCAGCTGTTATTTTCTGTAGGAAAACCTTGTAGGATCTACACAAATGATCCCTTGCTGAATTCAGAATTTTGTCTAGTTTTCAGAAATGTTTAGCTCTCCGGGATCCAGCATTGGTTTCACACCCATTCCTGTCACTAACTGGAAGGAGGTTGAAAGCACCAAAAATAGTAAAAATGGGGTATGTCCCAGTAAAATGCCAAATTTGTGTTGGAAAATGTGGTTTTCTGATTCAAGTCTGCCCGTTCCTGAAAGGTGGGAAGATAGTGATTTCAGCACCAGAAACCCTTTGTTGATGGCATTTTCAGGGAAAAAACCACAAGCCTTCTTCGGCGGCCCTTTTTTCCCATTTTTTTGGAAAAAACTAAATTTTCACTGTATTTTGGCTATTTTCTTGGTCTCCTCCAGGGTAAACCACAAACTCTGGGTACCATTAGAATCCCTAGGATGTTGGAAAAAAAGGACGCAAATTTGGCGTGGTTAGCTTATGTGGACAAAAAGTTATGAAGCCCTAAGCGCGAACTACCCCAAATAGCCAAAAAAGGGCTCAGCACTGGGGGGGAAAAGGCCCAGCAGCTAAGGGGTTAAGGTGCGTAGTTAATCAAAACCATTACACAGGCAAAACAGAATAACACTCACAAATACAATATTTATAAAACTACATAAAATCACTTTTTTAAAAACAATACAGTACCTATAAACCTAAAATTAGAGGGTATAAAGTGCACCTATGCTTCGACTATAATTAATTACATAAGACTAATTACAAGGAAAAGACACAAAACTTCTCCTAAAACCATATAGCCTATAACCCGTAAGCTGGTAAATATAAAGTGCACCTGTGGTTAGACTAAAAATCTTAATTATTGCAATTTCCCCAAAAATTTTGAACAACGTAAAAGTAATAATATCAAAACATTTTTAAGAACAGTTAACATACTATAAAAGACTCATTCAGTGAGTCCTGAGAGGAATGACATTGAATATTAGAAACCGAGGTACAACATAAAATTCTGACAAATAATTATTATGGCAGATCGGCAATACATTGTTGCTAGAAATGACCCTTTCTCCTGGTTTAACAAGGTAAATTTTGAGATCTATCTGTATATATTTTGTGTAAGAAATTAGACACATTTTAATGCTACTGAAATGAACCTCTGATATGTCTGCTACGAATCAACTTATAGTTTGTTTTTGATCATTTCCTTTTTAGGTGGAGAAGTTGACCATTCTGTGAAGGAGAGACAATAAAATAAATTAAGAACAGGAATAAAAGCTACCGTCTTTCTGATCCCAGATGTGATTTAAACACGGGGAGTGTTATGTGGTGGGATGCAATTTATTGAAAATATTCTGTCAATGCTTTATTTTGTTTTACAAATCATTAAAATAACTGACAAGTCTTCAAATAATGATATGGTCAAAATATTATATTGATAAACTTGCCTCAAAAAATGTTTAATTTAGTTTAGTATTGACTATCCACCATTGTCTACCTTGATGGTGTTATATGCTGCACCATTATTTCTAATAGGTGACATCTTCTCCAATTAGTAAGGCTTTGCATAAGGCTTTATAATTTTGTATTGAATGCTAATGTTAATTTATAATAGCTAGTATTACTCACAAATGTGCCTATAGTCAATGTATACGGTATATGTATCTGTGTTTAGTTATTAGTGACACAGGTCTGCCTTTACCTTTGCATGGTATACACAGCGGATGACATTAGTATACTAAGCCGATCACAGGAGTGCACTCACTGCAAATTCTCAGGACGGTGTTCTCATCGCTCGTCATTATGACAAAGGATACTTTCTCACACATCCTTTGAGAAGCTATACAAAAATCTCACTCCTCCATACATTTGAGGAGCAAAAGGACCAGAAGCATCCAGTATCCAGGTAGCTGTGTCTCCAAGGACATCCAGCAGTCATCCCAGGCATAGCTTGGCTGGATTGTTCAGACCAAAACTTGTATGTAGCCTGGTCTAGGTACATACGTCTCAATCTCACTTATTATTATAGCAGAAATGAGTTACTACTTGTTAGGGCTGGGATATGTAGGATATATCTCACTTATTATTATAGCAGAAATGAGTTACTACTTGTTAGGGCTGGGATATGTAGGATATATATATATCCTACATATCCCAGCCCTAACAAGTAGTAACTCATTTCTGCTATAATAATAAGTGAGATTGAGACGTATGTACCTAGACCAGGCTACATACAAGTTTTGGTCTGAACAATTTGGTCTGAACAATCCAGCCAAGCTATGCCTATATATATATATATATATATATATATATATATATATATATATATATATATATATATATATATATATATTCTTTTTTATTTCACTGAAAAATCCAAAGGTTACAGGGCATTACAAAACCATAGAAATTCAACAGTTATAGTTATACTCATCCCAAGAAACTGTGGGGCATATTTATACTCTGTTTGCGCCGGAATTGCATCGTTTTTTTTTACGCAATTCTGACGCAAAACTAACTCCATATTTATACTTTGGCGTTAGACGCGTCTAGCGCCAAAGTCCATGGAGTTTGCGTCATTTTTTAGCGTGGACACCTACTTTGCGTTAATGATATGCAAGGTAGGCGTTCCCGTCTAAAAAAGTGACTCCGAGGCATGTGCACCGTATTTACACTCCTGGGCAAAATTCACGCCCGGGAGTGGGTGGGTCAAAAAAAATGACGTCCAGCCGCTTTTGCGCCGTTTTTTAGCGCCTGGACAAGGCAGGCGTTAAGGGACCTGTGGGCTCGGAAGGAGCCCAGAGGTGCCCTCCCATGCCCCCAGGGACACCCCCTGCCACCCTTGCCCACCCCAGGAGGACACCCAAGGATGGAGGGACCCATCCCAGGGAACTTAAGGTAAGTTCAGGTAAGTATTTTTTTTTATTTTGTTTTGTGGCATAGGGGGGCCTGATTTGTGCCCCCCTACATGCCACTATGCCGAATGACCATGCCCAGGGGACAGAAGTCCCCTGGGCATGGCCATTGGGCAAGGGGGCATGACTCCTGTCTTTGCTAAGACAGGAGTCATTTCAATGGGGGTTGGGAGTCGAAAAAAATGGCGCAAATCGGGTTGAGGCGAAAAATTTGCCTCAGCCTGACTTGCCCCATTTTTTGGCGCCCAAGCTCCATATTCCCCTACGCCGGCGCTGCCTGGTGTACGTCATTTTTTTTCACGCACACCAGGCAGCGCCGGCGGCTAACGCCGGCTAACGTCATTGAATAAATACGGCGCCCGCATGGCGCTTCAGAATGGCGTTAGCCGGCGCAAATTTTTTTGAAGCAAAACTGAGTTAGCGCAATTTTGCGTCAAAAAGTATAAATATGGCCCTGTATCTCTTGCCCTAAGGTAAGTGTAACTTGTGCCCCTACCATGCACACTTTTTTTCATCACTAATTTTATTACAAATGTTGCAGTTATATTGCAAGTGATGTCATAGAAGATGTAATTAATGATGTAATATGTGGGGTAAGAAGCAGTGTATGGCGAGGGCGTGAGTTATAGTTACCTTAGAGCACGAGTTATAGTTTCTTGAGATAAGTGTAAAATGCATGCAAAATTTGAACCAAACTATAACGTCCCTCTAACCATTGTTTTTTTTTTTTAGTGAATTTCTAAGGTTTTTTTAGATCTATTTCCTAACTATAACGTCCCTGTAAACTATGGTTTCTTCAGAGAATTTCGAATTTTTTTATTAAATATAATGTAATACTTAATTAGCTTACCTTCATTCAACCCCTGCCACATGTCTGTGTGCGGCGGGGTTTGGCCCCAGGGCCTGGCCTGAGGCCAGGCCTTGCAGACAACCCCCTACAGGCACCTAACCCCATTCCAAGACAGCCTTGGGCCATGCACTGAGGTGGGTCAGCTGCAGTGTCTGGCTAGGAGCCAGGCCCTGAAGCAGACCCCCAGCAGACTCCCACACCTCGCATGGCCTTCGCCGTGCTTGACAGGGTGATGGCCACAGGGCCTGGCCTGTGACCCACCCCCCCATATGTAGGCAACCCAGGAGGTAGAGCATACAACCCTCCTCCCCCGGGCAATTACGGTGCCGGGAATCCCATCTCTGGGGCCCGCCCAATTATTAAAAGGGGAGGGGGCCAGACCACCCCCTCTTCCTGGGCCAGTTTCGGCCCCGGGGACTCCATCCCCGAAGCCCAGCCTATTAATATAAGGGTATCAGGGCTACATGGCCCCCCCTCCCTGAGCTGATTTTGGACCCAGGGACCCCATCCCCCGGGGCCTGGCCTATTAGTAAAAGGGGAGGATGGCCAATGCGGCTTCCGTGCCTGGGGCAATTTTGGCCTCAGGAACCCGATCTCCTGGGGCCCAGCAAATTTATTTAAGGGGGAGGTGGGCCACATCCCCCGGGGCCCGGCTAATCAGTAAATAAGGAGAGGGACCAGGCGGCCCACCTCCCTGGGCCAATTATGGATCCAGTGACCCCATGTTCCAGGGTCTGGCTAATTAGTGCAAGGGGTAGGGGGGCCTTGTTAGATGTTACATGAGATTCCCTTAAACTTCGAGGAGTACAGAACTCTCTGCGTCCTTTATTCCTGCAAGTGTGGGGCTTTATGCTGAACACTTTCTTCATTTGGAAGACTTCTACTGAAGTCTTCACTATGCTGACACCTTCTCGCACTCTCAACGTGCTCTAAGGAACTTGCTGAATTACTTTTAGCTTTATTCCAACCATCCTTTAGACTTATTTCTGAACCATCCCCATTTCCTACTTAGAACATTGATTAGATGTCTTTAGAATTATTTCATTTTTAAGAAGGGGAACAGGAGTCCCTTTATGGAACATCTGTTTCTAATTCTCAGCTTCCGTATTGCCATGATTGTAATCACTCTGTATCTAAATCTATTGAGACTGTATTAGTTTCGATATTTCAGCTTGCCAGCTGCAATCTTGTGCTTATTCAATATTCCAATGACATGCATATATATATTTAATTGATTATTGACTTGAAATAAATCTACAATCTAAATTTTTGAATCCTGGTCCGTATTGTGGGCTGAATGGGCTTCACTATAATTTTACTTGTTTGTCATTGTAACTCTCACGTGTTTCTCGCCCAGCATAAAAAGGTCCATTGGAGGAGAATGTAAATTCACACACCTGCGTGCTCTCAGTAGCATGCAGAAATTGAAACATCAATGACATTGCAAGAACTGTGCTGAGCTGTGAATTGTTACAATTTGTTTTAGCCATTGTTACTCTACTGACTAAACTCATTTGTTTTGTTGTATATAAACATGAGACTATACTTTTAAAGTTTTTTCTGTGATATGTAGAAATCCCAAGCACTTTTGCGGTGCTATTTAATTGATTTTTTAATGTTTTAATTTTTTGCTAATGAATATTGTTTATTTAATTTCATTTGAATACACTAAGGCAGGTCATTGTTCTTACAAAGAACCTCGCTACATTTAACTGCTAATACTGAGTTACTATTTATCCTGTATTTTTAATCATAAAAAGTCCTATGAACTATTTTTTGCACATTAACACTTTACCCAAGTTTTCCTCTGCATATTGGCGTTTTTTTTTTAAAATAAAAAAATTGTATGCTTGAGTAGCTGCTCGGTGAGGTGTGATTTGGTAGGTAGTGCCCGGGAGATCAGCAGTCCTTCTCACTCAGTTAGAACACATTAAGGTAGGGATTAGGTCGGCAAGTGGTTTCTTAGCAGATAGCAGGAAAGGTGTTAACCAGAAGGCCCTATATCTGTAGATCGGTCCGCTTACAGATCTGGTGATTTGGGGAAGAGATGAAGGCAGAGTCATACAGCACAAAATAGAGAGGGACGTTTGTTAGTAGTCAGATCCTGAAAGTAACTTTATTTTTCTTCCTGTTCAAATTCTCTATGTAAGTAACCAAGTTCAAAAGAAGTGAAGAGCAGTGGGGACTAACAGGATTCCGTGATTCAAGGGACCAAACCAACTGGCAATTACATCTCTGGCCATGGGTCTGTGAGTTCTTCCGTACTTCTAGCTTAGTTAGGTGCCTTGTTACAGCTGTCATAGGATTTTAGAGTGAACGATAACAAATGTTAATAAGCCAGCCCGAGATGGAAGATGGATGAGTAAATGGAGAACTTATGAAGAGTTTGGGAAGCTTGATGGAGTAGCTCCTAACAGGTGGTGGTTATTTTACATGACGATGCATAGAGATCTCGCAAGATAGTGATGGGATGACATTTCTGATTAGTATAGTTTTCATGTACTCAGTGTTACAATGCTCTTGTGAGATCTAGCAGAGCTTTTTTGTGGTCCCTGTGTGATCAACATTATATTGGAGAGGTAGTCAATTATGATCCTTGTTAGACCTGTCAGCTTTCACCATCTTAGGTTACTGAATTTGTTTTTGCTGGCTTTAGGACTGCTAACCAGTGCTAAAGTGCATCTGCTCACTCCGTAAATGATGGTAAACTTAGCTTACACTTGATTGGCATGTTTAATTTACTAATAAATCCCCAATAAAGGGGTATACCTTATAACTAAAGCCTGTAAATTAAATGCTACTAGTGGGTCTATTTTCTAGGAGTACGATTACCTGGCCTACTTTTGTAAGATCTTGTAAATTAATGGAAGCTGTAAATCTGCACTAACTCAAGGACATATATCATGGGTGCACTTATGTGACTTTCTTTACAAATTTCATAGTAGTTTAGCAAAACGTTTATTTTCCTAGTTGCATTTTTGTGAACATTTTATTTTGAAAGCAAAGGATCATCAATTTTGCTTTCAAGCTTCTACAGATATTTGCAACTAATTGGAGAACATTCTCTAGATATTATACATAGCCCCATATTGTTAAACTTTGCAAATGTGTGTACACATTTTTACATTGAAACCACTGTCAGTAGTGCAGTCCGAACTTACATCTCACTAGAGCACTCGCTCTGATATCAAAGACTTTGCACATAAATGCACTTAATGTGCCTCCCACTTAAGTAGCCCCTTAAAACATGTCTCAAGGCTGCCCTGGCATTGCGGCCCCCGGGCAGTTTTAACCTGCCAATTTCGCTTGGTGATATAACCCCCTTGCCAAGCCTTAAACTCCCCTTTTTATTGCAGATACGTTATCCTTAAGATAGGCCTTGGGTAGTCCATAGCTCAGGGTGTATTGTAATTAAAAGGTTGGACATGTACTTTAAGTTGTACATGTTCTGGCATTGAAAAACACCTAAATTTGGGTTCCTATTGTAAGGCCTCCCTCTCCCATTGGATAACACTGGGTTGCCTCATTACATTGAATAAGTGCTAACCTTTGATTGGAAACAGGTAAACAATATGTGTTTGTTGTCTGAGAAATTGTAATGAGAAATCCTCTTTCATGGTCAAGTCAGATTTAAAGTTACAATTTTGAAAATGTCACTTTTAGAAAGTTTGCATTTTCCTGTTGTAACTATTTGGTGCTTGCAGCCTTTTCCTAGGTCATCCAACTGGTTTTAGGTGCCAGTTGTACTCTGTTTATTCCTCCCAGATAGCCACACAATAGAGGTATTAGGTGAGCTTGGATGGGCCATCATCTAGCGGGGGCTGGGCACAGCCCCACTTAATAACTGAATAGTCTGTGCTCTGCCTTCACACACAGGACTTGTGACCCCTGCATTACTCATGCATCTAGCTTGAAGCCAGGGCAGGGCAAGAGGGAACTTCAAGCGCTTGAAATGGAATTCTCTAGAAACATCTACTTCAAAGGAGGCACCAGGTATAAAATAGGACCCTCAGACCCACTCTCCAGTTCCCTTTTTGGACCTGAAGCAGGACGCTCAGAGGACTGCCTGGTGCTATGGCCTGCTGTGTACTTCAGAGGACTGCTTTTCTGCACTTGAAATGAC
Source organism: Pleurodeles waltl (assembly GCF_031143425.1). NCBI lineage: Eukaryota > Metazoa > Chordata > Amphibia > Caudata > Salamandridae > Pleurodeles > Pleurodeles waltl. Next base: position 434,125,569 of record NC_090444.1, on the reverse strand, counting down.
TGCTCAGCTACCTGAATCCTGCCTTGAACCCTTAGACGCCTGCCCTGCTGTTTGAGCCCTTTTCCCCTGCTGAACCCAGGACTACCAGACTACCAGAGTGACTCCAAGGGATAGTTGGCTGTCCTCCTGATAAGTGCTTCAGGGACAGAAAAGGTTCCAACCATCTTGAACCCACACCTGGACACAGCCTGAGTGAGTGTTAGCTCCCCAAGTGGTGTTTCTCCACTCCTGGACCCTTGGTGATGGTGCTAAAAGGGACCAGATGGCCCAAATCCAAAACCTGTGACTTTGAACATTTTTGGCTACAAACTGCTCTGAGAATCGAGAAGAGACCAGAACCAACCTGCTCATCTATCTGCCAAAGGTGCAAAGCCTGTTGACCTGACTTTGCTGTAGCTGTTGCTATGTTCTTCTCTGCAGTAGCAAATCCTGTTCAGCGGTCCGTCACCAAAAGAGTATCTTACGCGGTGGAACTCTCATCGGCTACAGCTCAAGCCTCTTCCTGCTGGACATTTTCGACTTCCAAAAACAAGTCTGAAAGTAGACATCTTCACTGCGACTTTGGACAGCAGCTCTCTGACGCCTCTTCCTTGAACACCGCGTGCAGCCTTACCCCACTGAACTTTACTTTTTCAGAACATTTTTAACAAAATGTCTTCTAAATCTGAAGTTAAGAGCTGAACAGGCCTAATCCACTTTTGTATCCGGCTTGTGCTTCTACCATACTTTTCCACTTTGACGTGGTCTTGCGCAACTAGGAACCCTCAGTTTGTGCTTTTATTTTATAACACTAGTCTTTACCTTAACATTTAAAAATTCATAACTCCTGTTCTACTAATTGCATTTGTATTGTTTTGGTGTCAAATGATTCATTAAAATGTACTCTATTCTTCTAAATTGATGTGGGATTTTTCTTGTGCTGTGTTGTCACTCTATTACTGTTTGTGTGTTTTACACATTGTCTCTAATTTAAGTCTGAATTGTGGCTTTTGCTTGAGCAACACTCAACCAACATCCCAGTCTCTCACAATCCTGTTTAGAGTGTATTTGTGGAATATCAGGGCTTTTGATAATGTATTTAGGTCTGAATACGTTTCCAATCTGTGTCTTGATGTATTAGACACCACAACCTCTTTATTGAACCATTTATTATTGCTATTTGGACGATTAAGGATGAGTTGGGCATCTAAGTCAGATATCACTCTACTGTAATATCCGATTGGAAAATAGCTCAGAATAAGTCAAATTGTGTCTACTGGGCGTATAAATCTGAGAATGAATGTGTATCAGGCAATCTGTTGGGAGTCATTCCATTTGTTATTGGCAGACACAGTAGTAGGGTGAGGGGACGGGGCATCTTTGGAAAGACACACATCTTGCTCTTGTTCATAATTATTGGAGTACCTGGAAATGTTTAGTTCTCTCAAAACACAAACACCCTCATTTTGAGTAAGCTACTATCAAATACAATAATTATTGCATACAATTCAAACTGATACTGAGGTATTGTCTATTTATCAGGTCTGATAATTATCGCGTATCTCGAGTTTTGGGGGAATAGCATGCAGAGTTTGATGATTACCACACCAAAATCTGCATGTTCTCGTAAACACACGGATTTTCTCCCAAAATAATACCAGCAGGTTTGTCCTACTGATATTTACCCTGAATTCTGAAATGTGCAGTAAGAGAAATGTATGTTTCCTCTTGTAATGAGGGTCAAATAGTTTAACATTTATGGCAGTAAAAGCTTTGCCACCATATATTAAATTGCCATATTCCCATATAATTGAAGACAATGACTCTGCCCATTCTGCTTATGAATGAATCTATCCAACTAGGCTAAAAACCGGAAAAGTACAAGTGCATATCTGCTATTGGCTAGATGGACTTTAAATAAGTATTCATGACCACTTTGTATTTTTGACCTTCTTGAAGCTCCACTGTAATAACTGTTCAGAACAATTCAACAGGGTCAGGATATGCTGCAAAATGCTATCAAACATAAGCCAGAATGGGGTCTAACGTATGGCGGGATACCCCACCCAGAAGGGAAGCAAGACTTTTAATTGTAGAAGAAATGGGATACACTCTTCCTAGCAACTTTCACACTTCATTAAAAATATCCCATACCAACTTGTTTGCTATGATCAAAAGATTCAACCCCTTAGCACCATGTTGGCAAACAAAAAAATAAATATTTTTTCTTTGGTAGACCCTCATCCATTGTAGTGTTGGCATGCTTCATCATCAGGTGTAATCCTAGTCCCTAAAAAACAAGATGGGCTTGACCATATTCCAGGGAGCACTTTGAATATTTTTCTAGCCAATAAAGATGTCTCAAACCACCAAGGTGTCCCTTTAATTGTGGTAGTTTGGGTGTGGTTAAAAGATTTATTATGAGGGGGTAAGGATATAATAGTCCTATTACCCAAGGACAGGTGACGTGTTTCAGTCCATAAACTAAAGACCACTTGGGTACAGGGCTTTCAGTGGGGAGCACAAATCACACTGCCTCAGTGTTTATTTCAGTCCCACATACCATGCAACACATTCATGCATGAATAGGGGATATTATGTGCCTGAAGTTTGCTGCATTGGCGTCTTGATTCCTAATTTGGGAAGCCCCCCATGTGGCTGATTGGAGAAGTGGCACTGAAAGTACGTTGAATATTGGCATGTTTCTCTTGACAAATGTGTGACAATAAGGCATGACCCCCCTCCCAAAGATGTGGTTTTAAGGATTCCCAAGGTGGGAATCAAGATGCCAATGCAGCGTCCTTTAGGCAAGTAATATCCCAGAATGATTGCCTGGATGTGTTGCATGGTATGTGTGACTGAAATAAACACCGGGGTGACTGAACCCAAGTGGCCTTTAGTTTATGGGCCGAAACATGTCAACCATTTTAGGGTAATAAGACCATTATATCTTTACCTCCTCATAACAAATCTTTTAACCATCCTCAAACAACCATGAATAAAGGAATACCTTGATGGTTTGAGGTATTTTTAGTATCTATTTTAAAACCCCGGCTAGAAGATTATTCTTGGTGCTTCCTGGAGTATGGTCAAGCGCATTCTCGTTTTTAGGGACCGGGATGAGATCCGATGATGAAGCCTGCCACTACTAGAGTGGAGGAAGGTCTAAAACCAGAGAACATATTTTCATTTTTTCTTTGCGAGCAGGGTATGTAAATAGCACGCCAGACTGCTACATCCCGATGCAACTGTGTCCACAAAATACCTGATAGAAATTCATCCCTCCCACATAATTCAGTAATTTCAGCTGGTATCCAGATGGGGAACACGTTTCCAGCTGACAAAAACGATTCTAATGTACAGTAAACAAAGACATAACCTAACTTGAATCCACTAACCTCAAACAGGAGCTAGAAACTGACAGTTACGATAATTTGGGAACAGGAGAGTGCAATGCAATGCCAAAAGAGAGTACATGTTGTATTTTATTAACTTGCTCAAGCTGCACTGAATAAAATATGTCAAAATCAATAGAAACAGTTCCAGCAGGTCACTTTTTATTACCAAAACCTGAAGTATACTGTGCAGACGCTGAAAAATGAGGACATGAGGAAAACTCCTAACAGCTGATTTGAGGAACCAAGCAAAAATGTTTTTCAAGAGCCAATGTGGCCCTTTAATTGAAAGTCGTAACAACAATACTTTCTAATAGTTAGTGATCACATTAATCATAACAACGTTGTTAGCAATAAATCTCCCGAATGCAAGACGGAATTTATATTGTATTTTTCTAGTAACATTTAAAAAAATGCTCCTTTTTACTCAGTATAGATATTGGTCAGCTTCTTGGCTCTGGTTGACACCTGTTCGTCAATGCTAATTGCTTTTAAGACCAATGGATCCAAAAAGCAATGCACATTCAGGAACTTGTTTCTTCTTATTTCGTTGATTAATTTGTCCTGCTATAGAAGCGACTTTAAACTGGAACATTGCCTTGATTTTTTGATAGTCGATGGTAAAGCCATGCATCTTATCACCCGGTTGGCATGACTGTATTATACTGTGACTCACTGTCTGCTGTTTCCCAAAGGCGGTGGCCCTGTCTGGAGCTTTGCAAGCGCGCATTTAAGCAGCTCTGCAATGTCATGGAAAAAGGCAGACAGCTTCAGCGTGGAGGTGGCGCGAAGGCCGCAGCCCTCCTCAAAGGGGAAAATACATTCCTTTAAAATGCGAGGGATGTTCTAAGAGCCAGCCTTACCGAAAACTTTTGTGTCAAAGGCGCAGGGACTGCACAAGCGCTTCTAATGCTTTAATAGAGGGTGTGCCAATTGTAGACACCAAGGCCCAGATTTGTAAACATTTTGCGCAACTCGACTAATCACAACTTAACGCAACTCAGCAAGCCAACTTGCTGCAAGTCATCAAATGGAGAGAGCAGGAATGAGCCATAGTCACAAAGATACTGCACATTTCTGATACTGCACATTTCTGCTCTCTCTCTGCGCTGGTGCACTTGTGGCTGCCAAGCAGGCACCAAGCCTGGCCCATTGGTACAAGGGTCCCTATATTACAGGCAGGATTGTTTTTGTGCAGGGAAGATCTCCCTGTAACTGGCTCAATCCCACCACATCTTGTGGTGTTTCTGGGGGCAACCCCTCGTGAAATATATGGGGCGCTCCAAACCCACCCAATAATCCAACAGGTGGGACCTCTGTGTTCTTTCAAGCCTGTGCGATGTCTCGCTTAACGATCATCAGGCCTAGCCACAACAATGCTTATCTATTTCCGCCCATGTTGTCTGTCATATGTAGGCTAATCAATTTTGAATCTCTAGGAATTTTCCAAACCAGTACTGTTTCGAGGGTGTCTAGCAGTCTGTTCCAAAAGTGCGAAAGAACCAGATAATGCCAGAATGTGTGCATTAAGTCACCGCTGGGGTCTTCAGATCGTAAGCAACTTCCTGTCAAATTTGATTTGAATTAGATGGAACTGGGAGGCTATCACTGCCTCTCTGGGGGCAGCCAATGCTTCAATCCAGTCCTCGTCCTCTAGTGACCCCAGGTCATGCGTCCATGATTCCCTCACCCCGTCATTGGGTCAGGCTGATTATGACGTAGTGTCTGATATGTGGCAGACAGTTTATGCTCCTTGATATAGATTTTGGCTTCCAAGGGGGAGAATTCCAGTATAGCTGCAACAGACGCTAGGTAGGGCACAAGCGCATGTTGGAGCTGGAAATATCAGAAAAACTGAGTGTGATGTAGTTGATATTCTGCTACCAACTCCTGAAAGGACTTCATGAACCCATGGTGAAGTACATTGCCCAACAAGGAAATGCCTCTGTTGTCCCAAGTTGAAAAGCCTCAGAGGGCCACAACCTGTGGGAGTCAAGTCCCGGTCCACAGCGGAGTCTCGAAGGTGAGCCTGCCCGCCCAACCCATGGATTTTGATGCATCTCCCCAGATCGTCAACACAACTCTCATAGCGGCTGGCAGGGAAGTTGGGATATCCTCCCCATAGAGCAAATGAGGGAGGTTGCTGCGACTCATCACCCATCCCTCTGTTGCAAATGCCAGGTCAGCAAACCCCTAAAACCACCAATCATTCACTATCAGAAGGTATGCAACCCTATAATAGAGGAGGATGTTGGGGGTAGCTATGCCACCATCAAAGGTATGTTGGCAACATTTGTCGAGGGAAATCCAAGGGACTCCCCCATTCCATCGCAAGTCTCCAATCAAAGCATTAACTTTGACAATAAAGGTCAGATTCATCGGAAACCGGTAGTTCTGCAGCTGATAAAGAAATCTGGGCAGTGAGACCATCTTAAAGATGGCCGAATGGCCCAATAAAGTCAGAGGCTCCTAAAGCCTATCATTGGTAATGAAAGCTACCAGATACTTAAAGCCCAGTGAGAGCACCCACAGCTCAGGCTCCCATGGAATGGTCAAGGGGTATGGGGCAATGAGGAATATGGAAGACTTGGACTTGTTTATGAGGATTCCAGTGTAGGACTCGAAAACCTGGAGGATCTGAAGAGCATGAGAGTCAGTCTCCTGAGGCTTATCTAAGAACATCAGGACATCGACGGCATAGAGGGACATGCTATGGCTTACCTTCAGGGACCATTACAACCCGAGGAACAAGGCATCCACACATACCCATGCTGCCAAAGGCTCAATGGCCAAAGCGAATAACAGGGGAGAAAAGGGACACACCTGCCGAATGTCCTTTCTTATAAAGAACCAATTCATCACGACACTACTGACCCTTACCCTCACTATAAGGTTAGTATATAGGAGGTGTACAAATCCTAGGATTTTGGGTACAAAACCAAAGCAATCCAGAAGGGTGAACAAATAGTCCCAATCAACAGAATCAAACGCCTTTGTGAAATCTACCATGAGGAGGGCCTGGTGCCCGGACAATTAACTACTCAGATTTATGGCATTGTGAACTCAGCGTATATTCCTTGTAGTTCAATGAGGCATAAACTCTGAGTGGTTCAGATGCACAAGATGGGTAATCACTCCTGAAGGTCACTTACCCAGCTTCTTAACACATATTTTAACCTCTGAGTTTAGTAAGAAGATCGGCCGATTTTCCTTGCAGCGTATGCCATCAAGGCCCGGCTTAGGAATCACCACTATTTCTGCTGATCGCCGAACTCAGAGCAGCTCTTCTTTTGTCATAGCCTCATGAAAAGTATTCAACAACTAAGGGCCTACCTGAGGTCAAAGCAAGCACCAAAATTCGTCCGGATAACAATTGGGTCCCGGCGCTGTGCCACCTGCAGCTGCGCAAAAGTCGCTCTCTGTCGGGGAGAGTTGCAGCACTGGCAAGTCAGCCAAAAACTGGCTAAGGTCCGCCTGAGGACCAGCAGGATCTGAGCTGTAAAGGTCCTCATAGTAGGCCACAAACACATTTGTAATGGCGTCATTGCCCCCATCACCCTCAAGGTACACCAGTGGGGCACTGGTGATTCATGTGGTGCAGAGCCAGCGCTGGCTTTATCCACTCATTGGTAAAAGTGGCTACTGGTGGCCAGCCAGGCCTTGCGGGCCTCCTGTGCGAGCTCCTGCTTGAACAGAGTTTGTGTGTGAAGTGAGCCACACAGGAGGGCCTCTTCCATTGTGGTGATATATATCGTCATTAGAGGGCCAGCACTTGCACCTCAAGGTACTCCACCTTCCTCTGAGCGCATTACTTTTGCCCTTGGCTATAGCTAGTGATGACAACTCGGAGGCTGGCCTTAAGGGCCTCCCACAGGACTCCTGGTGAAGACACTGCTCCTGATTCTAACACAGAAATCACTGGCACATGTTTTCGTATGTCTCCCGAAACTCCTCACCCTAGAGGCACCAGCGGCTCAACTGCCACCCCACACTAGAGCAAGCCTTGCCCAAAGCCAAGTCTAGTGCTACTGGCGAATGGTCCGAAAGACCTCTTGCTAAGATATGTCCATTAAGTACTTGGTGGCCATCTAGTTGGGGCAGAGGAAAATGATCTAGGCAGGAGAATGATTTGTGGGCACCGGAATAGAAGGTGTATCTGCAAGTGTTTGGGTGGTGTGCATGCCACACGTCAACCAAGGACATGATGCTAAGAAATGTATAAAGTAAAGTTGGGCTGTGACTGGCAGCTGCTGAGGCGAAAGAGTGATCCATGCCAAGGTCGCACACCCCATTGAGGTCACCCCCAGAATCCATGTTTCTTCAGGAATCCCCCGAAGGCGGTCACCCAGCTTCTTCAAGAACTCAGAAATGAGGGGAGGAGGGGCATAGATGCAAATCAAGGAGAGCAGGGAGCCCCGTAGAGTTGCCTTGACTGCCACATATTGGCTGAGGTTATCATACCACACTCTCAACACTACCATTGGGATGTGTCTGCGAATCAAAATGACTGTGCCTCATGAGCCCCGTTGGAAGCCCGAGTGATAAACGTGACAGTATCCCTTAATGGTGAGAAAAGTGCATTTATTACCCGTAAGATGCGTCTCTTGTAGCAGAAGAATGTCTGGGTGGGACCTATGAACTGCCCTAAATACTACTCCATGCTTGATTCTATCAAGCATGCCATTGACATTCCAAGAAAGAGCTGTCAGTGTATCTGGGTAGCCATGCCGCCGGGTCTCAGTCAAGTGTACAGATATGTCATGCATGAGGCAGTGTAATTCGGGATCTCAGTATGGATAATTTGTGTATTTGTTACTGAGCCTATATGCAATGCACCATCAGTGGGTTAAACAAACACAAGTCCCATCTAACAACACCCGTCCTCAACTTCCCCCCCCAAATTCTGTGACCTGGAAGTACCTGTCGCAACTAGGAAAAGGAGCCAACTGGGCTAACTTTGAAGTGAATCACCCCTGCTGTGCAAACCCCCACCCAATAATCCCAAAGAAAAAAAAGCTTGTTATGAAGTGAACAGAAACGGAAAAATGTGTAAGGGGCTTGATGTATGAAACGGTGCAGAAACACATCGCACCATTTCTACTGTTGCATTGGCACCTGTCCTGATAAAGGTCGGAGTCATCACACAGAATCCGGTGAAGCCAGTGGAAGCCCATGGGACACAGAGTCAGTAGAGGACAACCACCTCCCCCAGTTAAAGCATCATCTCGAGTGCTGGTTTGTCTGGTCCATGGGAGCGGGAATCGGGCCCACAGCTCCCATGGCATGGCCCCTGCCAAGAATCCCCATACTGCTTACCGAAAGAGCCCCCAGCACTTATCTCCTCTTAGCCCTCCACCCTCTTGCAAAGAGGATTTTGGATGTGCGCAGAATGGAGCACTCTTCAATCCAATCCCAAGCTGCCTACGGTGCACCAAAGAAAAAGGTCATTTCGTGGAAGATGACCTTAAGGAGAGCCAGAAAGGGGAGCATGTATTTGATGTCCATGGCTCTAAGTTTTTGCTTTACTCCCTGGAAGTAGCAACTTTGTTGCTGTACGGGGGAGGATTGGAATGTCAATGAATCTGCCTTTCATGCCGTCCAAAGGACAGCATCGTTAATTGCATAGTTAAGCACCCGGGCAATGAAGGGTGAGGTGGCCACCCGGGAGCCTTCGGTCAATGCTTGGTGCGCTCCTCGAATATAAAGCAGTTGGAGACCTTCACCGTGGGCATCCAGCTCTGTAACCCGTTGTAGATGAAGGAAGTGAGCACAGACTCCTTAGCCCCCTCAGCGATGCTCACAATGCACAGATTATTGCGCTTTGCCCTTTCCTCGGCATCCTCCACGCGAACCTTCAGCTCAGTAACCAGCGCTGCAGGGTTGTGAGGAGAGATCTGTGTAATTTGATGGTGCCCTCAGTCTCAGAAACTCATCTCTCCACCTCAGTGACCCTGTGCACAGTATCTCGTAAGTCTTGATGAATCAGGGCCAAATCCACTTTCAGTTCCAGCATTTTGCCCTGCACCGTGTCCTTCAGATCTTGGATCGCATGCAGTATGGAGGCGTTCTGGAGTCCCTCTGCCTGCAGGACATCACTTCCTGCCACACCAGCATCATCCAGGGGTTCTTCTGTTTAGTGTGCTTTTCATTTTTTTGATGTGGTGCAGTGCTCGAAGGTTTGTCCCATGCCATGACAAGGCCGGAGGCTCCAGGAACGGGCAGGCGTAGGCAGAGAGCGAGCCTCGAGAAAAATTATGCTTTTTACCCCGTCAAGGCGACAGCAGCTCGCTATCAAACACACAGAGGAACCTCTCCAAACAGCCACCGACAGTGCAATATTGAGCTCAGGCCTAGTGCCTACACACCTCCTTGCACATCAGTGGCAGTTATATTCCCTCAGCGGCAGAGATGAGTGGAGGAGCCCAAGATTGCTTATCCCCAGCGGGCCCGCATCCTGGCAGAGGCCAAGCACCACGTGGCCCGAGTGCACTGCAAAATGTGGGCTGCCTCCAAGTGGCCTCATGGATGTCACAGCCTCCACAAAGGGCCACCCTGGCATCCGGTGCCCCCCAACAATCGCCCCTGTCCAAGCGAGCAGAACCAGAATTATTCTCAGCTGTAGCTAACAGGGCAAATTTCATGCATCTAGGGTCAGCTGTATAGTGTTGCAGCAGTAGCCTTTATGCCAGCCACCGGACATAAGCATCACCAAGTATTACGGCGAAAGGAAGCAAGTATGGGCCAGGGTATCTCTAAACCCGTGGACTCTTACCCCTCACAGGCCATCCACCACCAACCAAAAGTGCTGTGATCGCAATGTCTCATGACAGGGCAGGGCAAGGTTGGTCCAAAAACAGTTCGGGACTCACCACAGGGGCAGAGTAGTGCACGGGGAAGGGCATCCTCTGAGTCAGGCCCCAGCAGCTGTCACAAATCCAGCCGTGCAATGCACTCCAACTGCAGGTGTGGTCCAGAATATAAGGCATGGGATCGATCGGTTCTGGCAGCAAGCCACTCAGTATATGCAGCAGACAGGAGGAGGGGCGTCCGGGCCCATCAGGGAGGCAGCAATGCCTCTGCACACCTGACGGCAGGCCTCTGGCCCAGGGAATGGTTGTCATCAGCGTGTGCGGTGCGTCAGGCACTCACAGCCCCAACAAGGCATCACCAGAGGGGAAAGATGGGGCCTTTGTGCTCAATCCAACCAGCAGGGCCCTCGATCGCGGCCCCATTACCTTTTCAGCCCAACATCGGGCACGGGCCGAAACAGGTACCACCCATACACCACCCGATTGTGCTCGACCCAGGCCAAAAAGTCCAGAAGAGCAGGTGGTGACAACGGATATCTGGCACAATGCAGCGGAGCTCTAACAAAGAGCGCCTGTCATGTTTGGCATCAAAACCACGCCCCCTTTGAATGTTTTTGGGGGCAGCCCCTGGACTTATAAACATATTTTTCAGCTCTGGTGTACCAATCCATACCATATCCATTCCTATAAAGTGGGAGCTCTATCAGAGCATCAGTGTTGTGCTATATTGAGCTTGGATTGTAAAAGTCCAAGTGCTACCAGGGTTCTGGTGACCCGTGAACCGCCCATTTATCCATCAGTCCCAAGTGTGCCATTGTGGGTTCAGCAGTGACCATTCTGCCCAAAACTTCTTTAAGGATCAAATGTATTCGGGAACAGTATTCCTGTATCATAGGGCACATCTACACAGTGTGATAAAAGGTACCTAACTCATGTTTGCATCTAAGTCAGCTTGGATTGAGGCTGTGTCTTTTTTCTAAGACATAAAGGACTATAGTAGACTCTGTGCAGGTATTTCAGCTGGATAAGGCTCGTAGGGATCACCAGTATCTTTGGAGCCTTTCCTACTTCTATCCAAGCTGCATAGTCTATAGGGTGATATCCATTGGGCAGCTGTTCCAACAATGTGCCCTCCCACATGTGTGTCTGCTGTCACAAATCTATCCCACTTGATCCATCACAGAGCTTAATGCCAACAGACAAGGGTTGTTTCAGTAGTTGGGGGGGGGGGGGGGGGTCAGGACGCATGTACATCCCGTGTTATAGGTGTAGGAGGATGTGTGATTCTATGCACTCAAGTTCTGCTGCCATCATGGGATTGTCGCAGTAGGAGAATAGCCAATCATTCACAGGGAGGATTTGCCTTGTCTAGGAATAGAGTTGGATGTCTGCTAAATCCAAACGACCCTCATATGGTGACAAGACAAATATCCTGTACGCAATGCAAGGTTGCTTGCTGGCTCACAGTAGCCTAACCATTGTCAACCTTAGTGTTTGAAAGAAAGAGTACAATAGTTCATAGAGGAAGTTCTGAAGGGTATAGAGTAGCTGGGGAAGAGAAATCATTTTAAAGTGCATGTCAAGCCTAATGCGGGTGAGCAAAGTTGTTATGGTCAGATCCCATGCTTGTTGTTTGTCAAAGATCACTTGCATGCCAATGTTCGTGAAATTGTCAGGTGCCTATTAACCTCTGGAGGGCAGTGTAGTTACCAGACAGAGGTAAATAGGAAGTATTCGTCCTGTTTACAGCTAAGTCCAAGGCCTGCAGTAGCGCTGTAGCATGCGCATTAGGTGAGGCAGACATTGTGGGGGATAGCTATATATATGAGATTAACAGCATATAGTGAGATCGATTCTTCTCAAGGTTGGCCATAGGAACCTATGCAGTTTTGCATCACAGCGGACAACCTCCACCCGGAGTTCTATTGCTAAAGAGAACAGGAGTTGGGGTAGGTGGAACTCTTGGCTGACGTCTCGTCTGATGTGAAAAGGCTCAGACATCACACTGTTAGTCCTCACACCTGCCCAAGTTTCTGTGTAGAGTAGTTCTACATATCGACCAAAAAACAGGCCAAAGTTAATCCGCTCTAGGAGGTGGAACATAAACATAAAGGGCCAATGTACTGTGTTGAAGGTCTTCTTCAAGTTTAGTGAGACCAGGACTTGCTACTCCCTGCAATCCCATGATCTGGCTAGGACTGTGTTAAGTCACCTGAGGCAGTGTTGTGCGCTGCAATGGGGCACGAAGCCGTTTTGGGCATAATCCAACAAATCTGGTATTACAGTTAGTAATCCGTTAGCCAATACTTTAGCAAGTACCCTGGGATCCATATTAATTAGGGATACAAGGTGATAGGATCCGCAGTTTTGGGGGGCTTTTCTGGCTTCAGTATCACAGACTTCCTCAAACACATTCAAGAGGTGAGGAGTGAGATGAGATGGATATCATCAGAATATTTCCAGGGGAAACCTTTGGGTCCTGGAGTTTTCCTGTGTGGGAGGCCTTTAAGGGCCTCCCCTATGTCTTCCTCACTTAGCGGCTCACCCAATCTGCAGAAGGGAGGCTTCAGAGAGGCAGGTCTTCTAAAAAATAATTTGTGTAATCCAGTCAGGTGGAGGTCACGCCACATACAGAGACTCAAAATAATGTGCAAATTTTGGGCGATGCCTTGGGGGTTCATTATATCAGCTCCCTCAGTTGTTGCCAAGTAAGGGATAAACTGTAAGTTCCAATCCCCATGGGCCAGCCAATGCAGGACCTTTCAGGCCTGGTTGCCCTCTTCATATTTGCGGTATTGGGTGGAGACTGCGGCAAATGCAGTGGAGTCTAGTAATTTCTGTCTCAGTGAGAGGCATGTTAAGTCCGGAGAGCTTTGCAGCTGGTCCTTGTGCTTATCAGTTTGTCCCACAGGCCCCTGATCCGAATTTCGAAGTACACCCCCTCCTGACTCTTGCATGGCTTAGCAGTTGTTTGATATGAGAAAACTTGCCCTCTAATGACTGCTTAAATGTCTCCAACTGGCAAGGGGAACTGAGCCTGTGCTTATAGTGAAGTAGTTTGTGATATGGCCCTTGATATATTCTGCAGGGTCCCCATCCTGGAACCACCAGGCACTGTGTCCAGGTGTCCCCTATTTGAGTGCTGGGGTGCCTCAGTTTGACCATTGTGGGAGCATAGTCTGACAGTGAGCAAGGGAGTATCTGGGTCTCCACCAAGTACCCCCATCTGTAGAGCAGTTGTTTCTAACCTAAGGGCAGGGGACACCTGGGGGGGTCAATAAAACCTATTCAGGGGGTCCATGAATGTTTAGAAAATTAAATATTAAAATATTAATAAAGTGTATACAAGCAAAACATACCAATGAACATTTTAGAATGTTCTGTAAATGTGAAGGAATTTGAAACTGGAGGTTAAAAATTTATTTAGTATCCTCAGATCGATTCCTGGGAGCAGTGCAAGTGCATCAAACAGAAAATAGCAGGGATGGTAAATGGGAGTGGCTTCAACTGAATTTAGAAATGCTTCAACCTTCCTATTGCAATTAAAATTTAGATTTTTCAAAATATTTGTGAATTAAATATTTCATCATTTCTGTATTTCTTTGTTGAATTCTTATTTCTGTATTTTTGTGTATTGTTTTGCAGTTCAAATGATCGCAAATGCTTAGGCCAGGGTCCCTGGCTTCCAGTAATGATTAAGTGGTGGTCCTCAGAAGTCAAAAGATTAAAAACCACTGCTGTAGAGGTTAAAAAAATGTAGTCCAATCTTGCGGACGTATGAGCATACGTAGAGTAGTATCTGAACTGGGCAGATTTAGGATGCGTTGGTAACCAGGTGTCCTGAAGGGCCAAGGATTGTGACCATTGGGAGTAAAAGGAGGATCTGCAGACTTTTGCCACTCCATCTATGTCCCTGTCCATGTCCATGCCCATGACTGAGTTAAAATCACTCCAGTAATGTTATTCCTACTGGGGAATTCAGTATGTGTGTCCCCAATGTGTCACTGACTAAGGTCGGTGGGGTGTATATAGAGGCCAATGTCCAATGTGTGTGTCCCATCATACTTTCCACTATTGTCAACCTGCCCAGGTCCTCGTGGGAGACCTCTGAGACAAGAATTGGGAATTGTGTATCCAGAGTGCCATACCCTAGTGTAGTTTCCACATGCTGGAAGGGTGAACCTGGTACCCATGAGGTGTGTCTCCTGCAGAAATACCACCCCCCATAATGTGAAACTTTTGATTTAGTGAAAAATAACGTTTAACTTTTGTTCAGGCCATTAACATTCCAGGAAATGAGGTTAAAGGTGTCAGAGGTAGTCATGCTTGGTATCTAGAAGGAGTCATGTGCTAATATGCTGGTAGTGTGATGCGCAAAACAGTAAATGAACAAACCAATACTAAAGGAACCTGTTGTAACTGAAAACCAAATGGGCCCCAAGCCAACACTTCTGGAATTGAAGTATCTGTCTCCCCTCCTAACATTTGAACCATATGATACGAGGAAATGGTCTAAGGAAGAGTGTCGGCCCCATTTGCATTGAGTTAATAATTGCTGATCTTTAATTACAGCTATACTGTACATACTAGTGATGTTCCCTTCCACACAGGAAAACCAGGTTGCAGGCCTTGCGGTCACCGGGACACTTATCACCAAGGCATGCTTTCACAATCAGAGTTTGGACTCCTATGATTGTTTTCTGGTTCTCTGGTGGCAGTTTTAGTGATAGCATGTGGTTGGTACACTGTTATAAAGCAGGTTGATACTTCATCTTCCAGGACCCAACACTTGAGCTATGCAGTAAGAACGTTTCAGGGTGTGTTCCCGTTGATCCTTCTGGGATGCTCACAAATTGGAGATTGGTCCACTGTGATCTCCTCTCAGCGTCCTTGGGCCTCCATTCCTGCAGCCTCATCATGCCCTTCAATCTGGCCAATTCAGCAGACAGTAGATGCAGAGTGTCCCCCATAGTTGAGATGCATGCCTTGGTTTCCTTTACCCGGTCTGCTATTTTCCAGAGATTGTGGTGCAGGTCCCCACCTTAGCCCCTTCTTATTTGCATCTCTAGCGACGTTTGGGTGTCACAGATGACCTATAGTATTTATGTCAAGGACATCTGGTCCTGGGGGCTCTTGCCAAGTCCTGCTGTACCTCAGGCAATAGGACACCGGGTAGTGTCCTAGTATTTTTGTTTATTTTAGTCTACTGTTGGGGCACCGAAGCCTGTGTTTTCCCCATGGCCGATGTCAGATGTTGGCAGGAAGTGCAGGTTTGAATATCAGACAGTCATGCCTTAGAAAAGTTTCTGTGGCACAACATCAGATGTGAGGCAGGTGGGAAGTGCAAGGCTTTGGATACATCTCTGTTGCATTGTACCATCTGTGTCATCACAGTTGGCAGCTCGGATGCTGTCACATGTTCCAGTGTTCAAGTCCTCCTGGCCCAGTCTGGCAGTGTCTAGGTCTTCTTTGGGTACCCGGAGACCTGGCCTCGTGCAGAGGTCTCCTTGCAGACCTTCAGACCATTTTTGCTGCTCCACGGAGGCTCCCTCAGTCTGGCCAGCTGTTGCATAGCAGTGGTTGTACTATGCCCACAACTTGGGCTGCAGCCACCGGGTACTGCCTCGGACTTCTCTGGCTCTTCCTGGGGAGCCTCAACTGCTAATCAGGCACTCCACACTCTCCAGGCCGGAGTCGGCCATGTGGTCCACACTGTGCCCAAGCTGCTGCAGTGGGACAGTCAGGCCTTTGAGTTGGGGCAGTGCAATATTGTGCCACCCTCATACCGCACCACCACTCCGGGTCTCGCAGTGGCGGTCGGGAAGCCCTTGCCTGACTTCATCGGATAGGTCAGACGGATTTGGCACAGATGGCTGCGGGGCTCGGCAAAGCTCCCCCAAAGCACGTCCACGCCACCCCCTTGCTCAAACAATTCCAAAGGGCACTCTCCTGACCTACTTCACATTTTGTTCTTGACAATATCATTGAGATCATTGCATATTTGCATATTGAAAACTCTAATGCCTTGGCAGAGGTCCTGAATGCCATATTTAGAAATGTCCCTTGGTATGAAAGACATTTTTAGTATTCATAGGAACTGCCATCAAGATGGTTCTTGTGAATGAATTGTAACTCTGACGATTGGCTCTGTCAAATATGACAGAGCTGCATGGCAAAGTTACAAAGTGGGATTTTATATTTTAAAATAAAATAACAACGTCCCCCTCTACGTAGAAGGTATCTCCCATGGCGAGGGGTGAATTTAGATGTTTTTAATGCACCTAATGTTGATGGGCAGTAAAAACAGATATATGCCCATCTATTTAAAGTGAGCAGGTGGACATATAGACAATTCTCCGATGGCCCTTACTCCGTTTGAGAGATGGTGTCACAAAACTATGGTCCCCTCATTTTTTATTTAGGCTTGTGGACCATTATGTTGGTGGGAAGGGTACTCTGTCGCCATTGCAATGGAGTACTGTATCTGCCAATATATAAATTGGGCCCTAAGTCCTAATGGGCTCCTCTTCAGTTTGCCTAAACATGCCTGCAATAAATTCTGACATGTATGAGATAGATAAAACACCTGGTGGAAGTACTCTGTCAGGATTGTTTATTCAACAGTACCACACATGAAGAAGCCACGTACATACACTGAAACAGTAGCCCCCTTTTGTTGTGCTAACATAGCTTGGGTACTCCATACACTATCTGAACCAGGACAAGAAACTATGTCCAGCCCTTTTTCCATCATTCTATTTACTTGATCTCTCAAATATCAGGTGTAACAAATACTTTAAATAAAAATATTCCTCAAAAGCATCAACAATTTCAGCAGCTTCCACTGTTACTTGAAAACTTTGTCAGTAAGTGTATGTACAGTGTACAGATAAATTGGACAGCATGAAATATAATAAAGGTATACACCAAATTGTATTTGCAGCATAAAGTTCCAAAACACATCTACACAGCAATATTATTTGTATTTTCCAGTATACATCTTGTCAAACATATTTACATTCTCCAATATCCACTTGGCATCATTATTATTTTCCAAAATGTACATCAACAATATTATTTTTATTCTCGAATTCGTGTCTCAGCAATAGTGTTATTTATCTGTACAGAATGGTGAGAAAAGAGACAAGTTTTGAGAGAACAGCTTTGTTGCCTAGAAGAGAAAAAATAAACATACCTAATATACATTTTAGTTAGGACTAACGAAAGATGAAAAACATTTTTACACCAAAACATAAGTTGATCAAGCACCAAACAACAAATGATTCATGAACTGTATCAAACAATTACATTACCTGCATTTCAATATGTACAAGTATTCGTGAATCATTTGGCTTTCAGTACACCTTCTGGACGTTTTCCACAAGAAAAACACAGGATATTTTTTTTAACATTTTTCCTGAATTATTATGATCGTTATAAAGTGATCAGATGCACAATACGTGAGGACCAAAGTTCTGCTATATGAGTGCAGTCACAGCAAAGCAGGCTAACAAACCTTTCAACATTCATTGTGAGTCTTACCAGGTCTCCAGGTCCATGAGTGACTAACTGCTCTAGTCTGGGTTATTGACTTTGCATTCTGGGACTTCGAATCCTTGTTTTCCCATATATAACTAATACTACAAGTCCCAGAATCCCTGAAACTTAGTAATTACGAGGAAATAGAAGGGTGGTATGGTCCTGAGAAGACTGGGAGGGGACAGAGGTACTCAGTCTCAGGGTTCAGTGACTTGCCTTTCTAATCTCATAAAGCGGTAAAGACCCAGGGCCACACCACAGAAGTTTGGACTGATGCGAACTGATTCCACGCTATTTTTCTGTTTATGTTTAGAGCATACATTATCACTACTTTTTAACAGTAAAACATAGAAGCATGTTTAAGACAATGCCTTTATGTTCTGTAATTTTTTTGACGATTTTAAAAACTAGTGTAAAAATATTTGTTGTCTTTTTAAAAAGAAGGCTAACTATGGATTAAAATCTGTCAGGCTTTCTGTTATGGTTTTTAAATAATGTATAAACAATACATAAGTTAACTAAGGTTTCATAATCCATCTTTAATATAGACACAAGGATCAATGTGTGCAGGCAAAACCAATACTTCTGGCTGCAATTGCGGTAAGATGGAAAAGAGGAAGACATGGGCGCTAAAAGGTGAGATCTCTGGTGCAAAGATGTACCAGCTGGACAGGGCTTGGAAGGATGAAGGAGACTTCAATGTTCTGAGAGGAGGTGGGTTAAAGGAGTGGCATGAAGCCATTTTAGTTTAAAGATTTGATACATGAGATACGGAGTAGGAGAAGGTAGGACAGGGTGAGGATGGATCTTAGATACCATTTCTGAAGGCTAACAACAGACCATTCAGGTGGGGGCCTTAAAAATACTAAAACATATGTTTCACTTCCATCGAATGATATTCCCTGTCCCCTATCCTTTTCCTCTCAGAAACGTGATAGATCTGATTAAAAAGAATAAGCTGCTCCTCTGAAACATTCCAGGTGTCCATGCCACAGTGAGTGCTATGAAGACACAAAAACGAGAATTAGGGGAAAATCATTTAAAGTTTTTTTGTGCCACTGTCCATATGCACATTGCCTACCACAAAATAGTTCTTTTTTTCTCCATGCTCCGTAGTTTGCTCTGCATAAGCAGCAGACGAATTATAGACTCCCCATCGTCATGCTGCCATTGGACCCCACTTTATCTTGTACAAAGCATGGCGCATTCCACCAGAATCCAATTTGAGTGGTACAGAGTGAGTACAGTTTCAGCTGATTTTGTACCACATACGTATTTCTTTGGCTGCCTCACAGAGCAGGTCAGTAGCTGAAAATTAAACAGATGAAAAATTCCATTGGCGGACAAGCTGTCAACGCCCACCATTTCCAGGCAAAGTGTGATTTTCTCACATAATTCATATGCAGTCACATTAACAAGGACAATTAAGACTCATGCAGTATTAGCAGACTCAATGCACCAGCCTCTTGCACAAAATGAGACCACAAAAGCTGAAGTCCTTTCCTAATATTTAAAACTAATAAGGAATGCCTGTTCTCATGAGAATAATTCTGAACTCTAACATAAAGTGGAACATAGCATGCACCAGTGGATATCTGGGAGGCTTGTGAGATTCAGCAAACCAAGGCTCCTTAAGCATACACACTTTCTTTTTGTCCACAATGAATGATCTCTTGCTTTTGTGCTTTTGGTGTGCAGCATACCAGCGATACTCTAAGCATGGAAATGCATTATGTCTAAGTGTGTTCACTTTATCAAATGAATGATTACTTATACCACATCTGGCATGGTGTCCAAAAATATTATGGGTAATGTGCAGCCTATTGCATTTGTATACTCCGAATAGGTTTGCAATAGAAAATAAATTGTTGGTATGTGACAAGCCTTATTAGCCAGACTTAAAAGTGAATACTAGGATACAGATTTTGGGCAGTGAGAATCATGCTGTGAATATAAAGTGACCAGGCAGCACTTTGGAGGAGTGGTTAAGCAAAATTATTCTTTGTTATTTGTGCTGAATACTCAGACACCTTACGTGCAGAAAACCATAATGAAGATGTGGGGTTAAAGATAAAAGGATTGGGGGGGGGGGTAGAACACTAAAACAACCTTGGAAAGGACAATGCAAAAGATACACAATATGTGGTTCCTGGCAATGATAGTGTAAGGACGAAGAAGCCAGGCTGGGGGTATGAAAGTTGGAGATTACATCAATCTGGTGGTTGAGGTTGACCAGGGAGTTAGAACCTGATCTGAGTGCTAGGAAGGAAAGAGCTTCGTTGATTGGTCTACAGTTGTTCTTCAGCAGTGTATAGGAAATAATAGCTGACAGATTTGGTAGCTCATCTAGGGAAGAAGTAGGGCATGAAAGAATCAAGTAGATTTGAAGAGGATCCACAGCTAGAGTTGTAGCAAAGTACACACACGGGGACAAAAATAACAATTATATGAGTAATCACTGTCCACAGAGATCCTGCCAATTACCCTTTGCCTTCCTGGAGTGCGATGTCTGAGGTGCAGTGTCAATGAACTGTTGATCTGTAGAATTCTAACTGAGGTACGCTAGGCTGGGATCTGTAAGGATAACACAAAAATCATCATACAAAACCGCTTCCCACATTGACACACCCACTTCAACCACTACAGATTCCTCTATTTTCAGCATTGTGTAGTTTCTTACCTTTTGACTTCTGTAAACATAAGGTTTGACATCTGTGCTTTGCCTCATTTCCACTGCATCAGGGTGGATTGGCTGCTGGGAAGACACCATTGTGTTTTAAAAATCAGGCGTGATTCAGTCCAAGTATCATTCCCTCAATCTACATTTACACTTTCTCTCTGCCCACAATGAATGATCTTTTGCTTTTCACTGGTGTGCAGCCTACAGGTGATACACTAAGATGCATTATGTCTAAGTGTGCACACTTTGTCGGATGAATGATTACTTACAGAAAATCTGGCATGGTGTCTTAAAAATATTCTGGGTAATGAGCAGCCTAATGATTGTGTTTACTCTGAATAGTTTTGGAATGGAAAAGATTATTGGTATCTGAGAAGCCTGTTTAGCCAAACATAAAGGTAAAGTTCATGGAACACTTCCTTACCACACTGTTTAGAGCAGAGGCTTTTTCCAAGATCTTAGTGGTAGAGAGAGCACACAGAGATATGATGATGAGGCCGCAGCCGGGGGCACCACCCTGTCCGGTAATCGCACGCCTGCTGAACTACAGGGACAGGGACACTGCACTAAGAATGGCTCATGAACAACATCCCCTGAAATTTGAAGGTAACAAGCTATCGATCTATCCGGACTTCACAGTGGCGGTGCAGGAAGCTCAGAAAAAATACGCCATGGTCAAACAGAAAATGAGACAAGCGAATATTCCCTATACAATGCTCTACCCCACCGGCCTGATGATCACGCACAAGGGAAAAGACCTAATATTTGCCATTCTGCACCAGGCCAGCCCGCACTGGACCGGGATCATTCTTCACTTTGTTAGATCAAGACTGAGCTCATGGGGGGCCGAGAGTGAGAGCAGCTGGGACAGAGTTTGGCAACACCCCCCGAAGGGAGCCGTGGAGGAGCTTCTGCACCCCCCTATGTCATCACCCCCATTCATCTCCTAACATCCAAAAACAGTAGTTGAAGAGGGCGGACAGAAGCCCCCAACTCTGCACCAGAGACATTGGATGACACGTTAATGCTAGACTCTCCTGGGCACACTACAGACCATCCATTACCCTTTGGGAGACATCATTTACTGTTGGTAGCTATGGTTTGGGATTTCAAGGGGAGGGATGAACCTGATGAAATTGGGACGTTAGTGTGGGAGGCAGGGGAAGTTTAAAAGTTACCCAAAAGCTGCACATCCATGTGACTTAACTACACACATGAGAAATTCTTGACTGTATACGCACTGCAACCCCCCTCAAACTACGACCAGCCCACAAACACATCACCAGATGTCAGTAAATAGGCCTGAAAACCAGCCAACTAGATCGGGTTAAGTCCTAAACTGCCTTACATGGAACGTGCAAGGGCTGGCCGATCCATGCAAGAAACAACACATATTAGCATTTTGGAGAGAAATAAGTCTCATTTAGCACTGCTACAAGAGACACACTTCGCAACTGGGGCACAAATCTCATTTGCAACACGTTGGGCTTCATATTGACAATACGCCACCTATTCCTCCTATTCTTGCGGAACCACAATCTTAATACGTAAAGGCATTCCAAACATACCCCAGGGTGATAGAAACAATCCCCAGGGACGATACAACATTCTGTGGGGCAGGATGGCGCAGCAATCCATCACAACAGTTAACTGCTATGGGCCTGACATGGATGACTTCTCATTCTTTGACACTATCGGGAGTCATGTGATGGATATAGGCTCGACATATCTACTCCCGGGGGGAGACTTCAACCTAGCCCTCGACCCACTAGTGGACAGGTGGACTGGCATGGCACCCTACTGTTATAAAGCTTAGGATCAGATGCATGCTGATGCAGCTGCACACGTGGTGGTTGACTGTTGGCGCTGGCTGCATCCACAGGACAGAGAAGGTACTTTTTATTCTACCGGACACTCCAGCTGGTCTAGGTTAGACTACTGGTTCATCTCTCAAGCTATGGTGCCTTGGATTAAAGAGGCCACAGATCTGACCCGCACAAGCTTGAGTTACCCGTCACAACTTCTCCATTTGCTAAATGACGGCTATCCCCAAATATACTATTGGATGACCCCTTTCGTGCGGAACTAAACAGGGAGATAGTGGAATTTGTGGACAGGAATAGGGGCACAGTAACCAAAGTAGGCACAATTTGGGAGGCTTTCATGGTCACTGTGCAAAAGGCAATGGAATACTAAGCGATATCTGATCCACCTTAGCTCACATAGAAGCAGAAATTAAAACTCTAGAATCCACATTGGCCACGACACATATGCACTAACAGACTATCAGGAAGCTGCGGAGTTGGAGGTCTTATTCAAGAGTAAATATGCACGTGCACGCTCCTGCGGGGAGGGTGAGAGACCAGGCAGGGCACTAGCCACCACTATTTGCACAACATGCTCAAATAACACCATATTCGAAATCTGTAATCCTCCAGACCGCATATTCAGGGTATTTGGGACATATTATGAACAACTATACTCCTCACCTAGGGCAACACCCCCAGACACAGACAGCTATTTAGAAGATATGCTGCTGGCTTGGCTCAGCGATGCACAGTGAGAATTACTTGGGGCTGAACTTGAACACGATGAGATATGTAAAGCCATCATGCAGCTGCAGTCAGGCAAAGCCCTGGGCCCTGACAGCATTCCAACTGACTTCTATAAACCTTATGCGGCAATTCTAGTCTCATGGCTGAAAGAGGTTTACACTGAGGCTAGCAGGAGGGGCTACTCCTGCCCTCCATTAGAGAGGCCCTGATAATTACACTAGTGAAACCAAACAAAATAGCCTCCAGCTCTGAGTCCTGCCGTCTATTGTCACTCATTAACTGTGATATAAATATACTGACAAAAGTGCTTGCCAATCATTTAAGTCTACTACTGACATTCTTGACCAGGCCAAATCAATCGGGATTCATTCCAGGTATATCCACCTCGCATAACTTATGCAAATTCTTTGTGCTACAACAAAGCACAGACCCTGAATTCTCACAGCAACAATATTCTTAGATTCCACGAAGTCCTTTGACTCCCTTGAGTGGGATTACTTAATGGTCATACTGCGCTGTATGGGTTTCCCACCAGCTTTTTAGGGACTGGATCGCACTGCTCTATTCCAAC
Organism: Pleurodeles waltl; assembly: GCF_031143425.1. NCBI lineage: Eukaryota > Metazoa > Chordata > Amphibia > Caudata > Salamandridae > Pleurodeles > Pleurodeles waltl. The sequence goes on along the minus strand of NC_090444.1, from coordinate 434,102,041 downwards.
CCATTAGCAAGTGTACACATAAATGGCATTCAGTCAACACCCTTCCTCATAGCAAGGGGGACCAGGCAGGGATGACCCCTGTCACCACTGCTCTTCGTGCTTGCGATGGAACCACTCGCTGCCAAACTTTGCCATCATCACAATCAATTTGCGATCCGTACGCCTAGCAGACATATACTAATCTCATTATATACAGACGATGTAACATTATACCTCAGGAACCCGGCAGAGAGCTTAAACCCAGTGCTACGGGAATTTATAAGATTTGGTCAAATGTCAGGGATTCAAGTAAACTGGGGAAAATCACACATTTACCCAATGACTGCAAACAGTCCCCGGTTCAGACCGGACTTTCCCCTACAATGGACTGATACAGGGCTCCGCTATCTGGTCATAACGCTTACTCGAGACAAGGATGAATTAATGCGGTTAAATTATGGGACAGCCCTGGACACTATACAATCCAGCATCACTCATTGGATCACACTACCCACATCAATGGCAGGCCGTGTCTTGCTAATGAAAATGGTCACAGTCCCCAAACTACTCTACTTATTCCTAAATATACCATTCCTACCAACTGGTCACTTTTTAAAATTGTTTAGAACACAAATGATCAGACTGGCATGGGCTGGTAAGCAGCCTCGCTTGAAAGGGGAAGTCCTCATTCAGCCATTTGCCAAAAGGGGCTTTAAAGCCCCTGACCAGGAGCTCTACTACAATTGCGCACAGGCACACTTTGCGCATTACTGGTACAGACCAACCCCCCTGCATGCCACATCTAGCAATAGAGCACGGGCTACATGGCCCAAACCCATCGCTCCACATATCTGAGGCCAAACATGGGTATGCCCTCCACCCGAGACCCTACGGTGGCCTGTACGCAAAGAGCCTAGCAAAAACTGGCTAGTCGAGCAGGGAGGAACATATTATATTCCCCAGCTATGCCACTGTTGAATCAGGTGGTGGCACCAGTCACATGCGAAACCACAGGCATAGAATTACTAACAAAACTTAACTTCCTCACATGGGGAGACTTGTACAAAGAAGCTCAGTTCTGGGAGCGTGTTAGGCTCCCAGCTGACATGTTGAAAACTCCACTTGATAATTTCTTGTATATCTGCCTTAAACGCAGCATCAGAAACATTACGCAGACCTTCCAATGGGAGCCACCCAGGGTAAACACCTTTCATATATTGCTACAAGCGGACTCCTCATGACATTTACTTTTTCTACTTTACCAAACTATGCAGCAAGATCAACCCATAATTAGTGCGGGAGCAAGAGAGGGATGGGATGGAGAATTGCAGACGCCACTGTCTGATTAACAGTGGCTATACAGCTACCAACAGACTGGTAGGATCATAGCAAGCAGCAGGCTAAGAATCATACACTATAAATCCTTGCACAGGTTATACTACTCACCCATCAAGCTCCATAAATATGACAGATGCGCATGGTGCTGGGCAGAAAGTGCGGGTTTTCTACACCTGGCTTGGCTATGTCCTCCGGTGCTGTGATACTGGAAAGAAGTTGAAGGAGCATTATCCCGCATGTTAACTATGCCATTAACGCTCACACCACAGGTAGCACTTCTGGGATATACAGAGGAACTAAAGACTACTCATTGCAGATATACAGACTTAGGTGTCCTACTGGCAAAACAGAGGGTGGCATGTAGATGGGGAAGAGGAAGGGCACCCAAATTCAAAGAATGGCTATCTGATTTGATATGCTGTAAAGATCAGCTGGAGGTTTACGCCAAATTATTACCCCCAGCTCGCATCCTAAAGATATATGGGAGCCGCTAAACACATATCTGCTCCAGAATCCGGAAAGTACGCCATCTGCATCCACTTAGGGGGTCAATAAAGGGACCGCCTATGTGGCCAAGGGGAGGAAATCGTGGGCTCCACCCCATCGCTGCAAGTCTGCAAGGGTGAAACTCACTGATGAGAGGAAAAAATGAGAAGTAAACTGCGACTCGTCGAGGGCATGGGTGGACACTAGTAATAGTCTATAATCATTCATTGATACCGACCCATGTACAAACAACAGGGATGGCGGGAAGGCTTTGTATTGTCGATATGCTCACTTTTCTATAAATGTGTGTCTAAATGAATACATAATGGTGTAATAATGTGGCATATGGGATGTTCATTGCAAAAAAAAACAATAAAAAAAAAAAGTAAAAAAACAACAGCAGGTTCATAAGAATCAGCTCCACTGTAGCTGAGGAGCTGCTGCATGGCCCAGCCGCTGGATAAACGCACTCTCTTCCTCTCCAAATTAGAGAAGTAGCAATAAATCCATCTTCGGAGAAGTATTTAAGTATCTATTGTATAAGCAAGTTTGGATGCCGGCTAAGCTGAAACTAGCAGTAGTAATAATTTAAATTTAGTGAGTGATGAGATTAGAAGCCAGGGAAGTTCTTTACTCACTTCAGAAATGTGGTTGCATTTCTTATGGGCACAAATCAGCTGTGATTGCAAGATTTTGGATCTACTCCAACTTCTCCAGCAGAAAGGTTGGCAGGCTCAGCAGAGTGTTCCCCTGAGCTAACTTGGAAGGTGTGACTGCGATGATTAAGAATGCATGGAAATTAGATAGAATACAGTAGATGTTTTAATCTTTTTCTCACTCTACCTTCTATCATCTCACCTATGTAAGCAAGGATCTAGAGTGAAGAAGCTATAATCTATCTGTCAGAAGAAGCCTAACCATTTTTGCCAGCATTATGGCCTGGGGAACTGTGCTGGAAGAATAGACTAGAGATTCACCAGTTTCAGCTAAGAAAGAACAGCAAGAGGAAAGGGGTAGGCGCGGATGTAAAGGAGTCCCAATGCATGAAAAACAAAAGAAGCACTCAAAAATACACTCACAATCTCAATCCTGCCTGTATGAGGTACGAAGACTGTGCATGGTCTATCCCCCTAAAACTGATGCCTGCTCTCACATGTACACTTCATCCTGCCTGTATGAGGTATGAGGGCTGCTGCTTATGGTGAATCCTCCTGAAACTGATGCCTATTTTTACTTGTACTCTCAATCCTGTCTACATAAGTTACGAGGATTGTTCACTGTTTAGTTTCCTCTTCATCAAGCTAGGTTGTTTGCTGTGAAAGACCAAAAAGTGCATGAGGCAAGATCTAGTGAGAACATCAACAAAGTGATGAAAAGCTGGTGAAAGGGTGTTTTGTATGCAATGGTGCTCACAGATTTACACCAAAATTACAAATAACAAGTTCATTTATACGGTGCTCCAGGAAGGGAAGATTGACCCAACTCCCCAACTCCCAAACAATAAAAGTCCAAGGCACACGTTCAAAATAAATTGAAATCCGTATAATTCTTTTGTAAATTCTCTTGCTCCATCTTGCTTTATTTCATGCTTGCGGAGCTCTCTTCTGACATATGAGATCATATAGTCACAGTTCCAACTAGTCACAATTCCAGCAACCGTTCCACCCAACAAGTGTTTCGTAAAGTGAAAATTATTGCTGAGACTTCATTAGGGCTGAAAAGTAACATACATAACTGCCATTGTTACCCATGATTACAGTTTGAATGACATATACACTTCCCAATTTTGTGCCAAAATCATTGTAAAAATCTATACGTGGAAACCTGAACACCTTCCCAACCAGTGTTCATCTCATCAAAATTATCGTCAAATCTTAAAAAGCGCTTTTATAACTAATCTCTAAAATGGAAGATTTATAGTGCAAGAGTGCAAATTTCTGCAAGCTAAAGTTTGTCTTGAAAGGAAAGAGACCCAATTGTGCTGGACCCGTACAAGATAAGTGACTACCAACCAATTATCAACCTCCAGTACATGCCTGTGTTGGTTGTAAATGTTGAATTAATCTCACCCACTGCTAATTTCTCTTGATTGCATTCCAGTGCATTGTTATTTGGTATCCATGTCACTACAGACAGAGACTGACTACATGCAAATCAGCCTTGGGGCTAGCTGTAGTAGGGGCAGTTCCAACGTGAACTGCTACACCATCTTCTCTCTGAATGGGAGCATGTGCAACTCCACAATTTCGTGCCATCATGTAGGTGCAGCAGGAGTCCTGTGCACAGTGAGCTATTGTGAGGCCTTTAAGTGGGGTGCTAGTGATAACTGGATACTATCCAGTATTGGTACTATCAATTACTATGTAATTTTCAGTGCCACACTTGAATTGCACTTCAGTTGTTAAATGAGCGTTTTATGTTAAATGAGCTTGATACAGCACAGCGAACCACTCCTCCCCAGGTTATCTCTGTGCTGGAGCGCATACCAGGTAAGAGGGTAAATGAGAAAAAGAGAAACTAGAATAGCCAGGTTTGTAGATGTGTTTTGAGGTCGGCAAAGTCAGAACAGTTGCAAATGTGCTGGGGTAGTTTGTTCCAGTGGTGGGGGCCAAGGTAGGTGAAAGACTGGCTGCTGTATTTGATTTTGATTGCGAATGCAGAAAAGGGGTCATGGGGTCAGAGCAGATGATGGTCTTTAGATCTCAAATTTCCTGTGGGGCTATATTGGTGAAGTTTATCATGAAGATAGGTGGTTCCCTATCCTGAAAAAGATTTGTGTACCAAGCATAAAAGCTTAAAAGTAGTGATTTCTGATTGGGAGCCATTGAAGAGAGCTAAGAGTGGGCTTTGAGGGAGTGCGGGAGGAGTTTGCAGACAAGGAATGCAGCAATGTTCTGAGCTACCTGGAGTTTTGATGATAGTGTTTCATTAGTTCCCACCCGTAGGATATTTCCATAATCCAGGCAGCTGACTACCCAAACCTGCGTAATGGTTTTTCTTGTGTTGAGAGGGAACCATTGAAATGCTTTCGTAAGCATTTGCATGATTCTGAAACAAGAGCCACATGTGGACTCAGTGTGCTTTTTCATGGTGAGGTTCCAGTCTATTAGGATGCCTAAGTTTTTTACAACCTTTTTAGATTGTGGGGTGGTGCTCAGTTCGGACAGCCACCAGTCATCAGACCAGTAGGTCTGGGCTTTGCCGAACAGCAAGGTCTCAGTTCTTCTGCTGTTAAGCTGCAGGCAGTTTTGAGACATCCAAGAAATAATTTTCCTCATGCATTCCCCAAATATAGGTTTTTATAGATTCAGGGTTAGGACCTATTGATATGATCAACTACATAGCATCTGCTTATGAGATGATCTCCAGATCTCAGGATCTTATTAATTTTTCTAAAAGAGTGTGGGACTCAATTATGAGCCCTGTGGTACCCCCTTGCTATGAGCATGGCATGTGATTAATACAGTCCTAAATTTATTGTCTGGGTTTGATCGTATAAGGAGTTTTTGTAACCACCATAATGCCTTGCCAGTGACACCAATCTCAGAGAGTCTGTTGACCATGAAGGAGTGTGAGATGGTGTCAAAGGCAGTGGACAGGTCAAGTAACACCAGCATGGCTAGGAAGCTGTCTTCAATCGAAAGTCTGATGATGTCTAGTATTGCCATTAGTGTGATTTCTGTACTACGTGAGGTTCTAAAGCCAGCCTGGGAGGTGTCCAGGGTGGAGTTGGTTTCCAAATAGTGTTATAGTTGTTTATTCACAAACTTTTTAGGTTCTTACTGAGGTGAGGGAGAAGTAATATGGGTCCGTAATTAGTGGGTTTTTGTGGAACTGCATTAGGTTTTTTTCAAAATTGGCATCACCTGCACAGTTTTCCATGCCTGAGATATAGTCGCAGTGTTTAGAGAAAGGTTGAACAAAGCTGTGATGTCCAGAAGCAGTGTGTTAGCAAGCGTCACCATAATGTGATAAGGGAAAAGGTCAGAGGGAGATCCTGATTTGATTCTTCTCATTGTTTCCAAAGCAAGTTCCAAGGTGATTGGTTAAAAATGTTTCAGAGTGGTTGAAAGGTGTGAGGTGGGGGCAGTGAGAGATGGGGAATCGGTGAATGGGGGGGCGATGGGTGAGGTTCTTAGAGATGGTTGCTATTTTTTCTTTCAGGTGGTCCGCCAGGGTGTTGCAGAGTTACCGGGAGGCCAGGGCAGATGATGTGCAGGCTGTGGGCTTCATAAACACATTTAGAACTTTAAATAATTCTTTGGATGAGTTACCTGCGTTGTCTATTCTATTGATAATGTGTGATTTCTGAGAGACTTAGAATTTTTTATGATAGGTGTTTAAGGGTGAATTAATATGAATTTTTGTCAGGGAGGGATTTAGAGGCATGCCACCTTCTCTCCAGTTTCCTGGAAACTGTTTTTTTCTCATTTCAGTTCTTCAGAGAACCAGAGGGGATGAGGCTTAGTAGAGTTACAGTAGATAAGTTTATGGGGGGCAATTATATCCACGGTCTGTGAAAACGATTCTTAGAAGTTTATAAGAACACTATTTATATCAGGAGATTCAGAGACATTTAGGGTGAGGAAGACGGACAAGATGGGAGAGTCAGAGACTTTCTTCCAAGGCATAGTTTTTTTGTTGGAGTAATTCTTCCTGCTAGGCTGTTCCCCTATGCTGAGAAGTTGAAAAGTTATCATGGAGTGAAATCGAGAATGGCAAAGATGTGCACAGCTACCAATATGAAATGGCCAGATGCATTACCCTTAGTGCTGATGTCAATGAGGAACACCCCTGATAAGAAGAGAGGACTATCACCCCATGAGATCCTAATGGGTAGAGCTATGAGGCTGCCTGCAGTACCTGCAAATGCTCTTGTGAATATCACGGATGATATGGTGTTGGACTACTGCAAAAGCTTGGCTGATGTGATTCGCTCTTTCTCTCACCAGGTAGAAGCTAACACATTGCCACCAATCGGTGATCCAGGTCACACCCTACAAGCTGGTGACTGGGTGGTCGTCAAGAAGCATGTGAGAAAGTCGTGTTTGGAGCCATGCTGGAAGGGGCCATATCAAGTAATCTTGACAACAAGCACTGCTGTGAAATGTGCAGGCGTCCCAAATTGGATACATGCCAGTCACACAAAGAAGGTAACGTGTCCAACTGATGAGGAACTTGAAGTTTCCAGCACAAAAGTTCCAGAGAGAGAAGTCTCGGGGCTAGAAAACAGCCACGAAGGAACTGAGACTGCAGGAGAGCCCACTGAGAACAGCCTAGTCCCTCAAACAGTGAATGAGTTTGAGAGAGGTGACAGTGTGCCTGTCTCAGTAGAGGCAGCAGGAGAACTAAATCAAGGAGAGGTTCTCCCAGAAGTAGACGGATACGGGTTAGAACTTGAACCCGTTACAGATCCAGAAGCAGAAGAAGGGGAAATAATAGAAAGAGACCAGAGCAATCCAGCATCCCCTGAGCCAGTTGCAGGTCCATCAAGAGAAAACACCATATTACAAGAGGAGGGTGCTGTTCAGCGTCCTGAAAAGACAAATCGGAAGAAGACTCATAAGGGAGATAACTGGCCAGAGAAACAGGCTGCAAAGGCGAGAAGCGTACCAGGTGAAACAATAGCTGAAGAAACTGATACATCCCGAGTAGAAGATCTGAGTGAAGGAGAATTGCAAGGTGAACGCAGACTGAAAAGAAAGAGAACCGCAAACAGAAGATATGCAGGTCCTGAATGGGCATATGCAACAACATCTGAATGGCAACAAGAATTCTTAGCGTTCTGTTTTGATCGAGAAGTGCCAGGCCAATACTACGGTACCTGAAGTAACGCAAAGAAAGAGACTTTGTTAAAAATCGAAAAGCTGAAAACTTATGGAAAAGACTTATAAATTACCAGATGAGACACTGATAACCTGATTTGACTTTGAGAAACCTGATTATGACAAGCTGCTAACCTGATTTGACAAAAGGGGTCCTGGAGTGAGTGAAACACTGTAAATATGTGCAGAGAAAAAGAGACTTTTTGCATCAAAGAAAGAAGAAAAAAAAAAAAAAGAGAAAAGAAAAAAAAGTTTTATATCATCCTCAAGTTGACTGTTGATTTGCTATCTGATTCTTTACAGACATGGCTTATAATTGAGGTAGTAACAAGAAGGGTAAAGTGTGTGGTTGGTTGAGTCTTATAATAGGTATTGTGTGTGCAATAATAATTGTGGGAGTGATTGTGGGAATGCCGTGGTTGGATAAGAAAGTGACTAACAATGCTTCAAAACCTGAGACTACAACATTAACTCAGTGGGAAAAGTTTGCGCAGGATGCAAAACACTTGCATGAGGGAACAAATTCAAGGGGGGAACTTTCTACTAATGTCTTCTACCGCTTGCTGAATGAGTATGTTGAGACAATGGATGCGAGAAACTGTTATGTGTGTACAAAGATTCCTTTGTCAGTACAAGAAGGGGTCACCTACCATAGCCTTCCATTAACCTACGGGATAAGTTGTAGTTTGCTATTAACAAGATTCTATAATCAAGAGCATGTGCAATACTTTTATTCAAATCTGGATGTTGTGTTTTCTTTTGTGCCTGTGATTGAGTTTCTGAACAGGTTAGCCAAAGAGCATAATATAAAATTAGTTAGAAGCTTCTTTGAACTGAAGCTTTCATTTGGGACAGCTAATGCACACTGCAACAATCTGACCTGCTTGTTGACACCTGTAGAGAAAAGCTTCCTAGATCACACTGATGATAGACGCAAAGCATTGAAGGAAAGATTAGAAAAGGGGTTAGAGAAACGCACATATGCAAATGATTATGCTTACACCGCAATCAAGACACAAGGCAAATTAGCTATAGATGCACTGCATATAGGGAGGCTTTGTATATAGAGGCCAAAATCTGAGCAAGACACTTTATTTGTGGGAACGAGTGAATGCAGACATGTGTTTTTGTTTCAGAGTAAATGGACATTTATGTTAAATGGACAGGATCCAGCGATCCCTGGGATCTATTACATCTGTGGACTTAATGCTTATTACCGTCTCCCTAAGGGATGGTATGGGACATGTTATTTGGGAATAGTTTTCACAAAGATTTACCAAATTGATGACTTAAAGCAAATACCTAAAACGTCTGAATTACAACATACTAGACAAAAACGAGAGACAGCGACTGCTGTCATTGGAGATATATTTGGAGCCATAATTCCTTCAGTTGGGGTTATCTTAAACTCCATAAAGATTAAAATGTTGTCTACTATTGTGGATAACATGCTGACAAATTTTACAAGGGCTATACTCCTGATGGGCACTGAACTTGCTGCAGAAAGAGCTATGACTCTTCAAAATCGGCATGCTTTAGACATTCTTTTAGCAAAGAGTGGCGGAGTCTGCAAGATGCTCAACGAGCGTCATTGTTGCTGATTTATACCAGACAATAGTAAAAAGATTAGAGGTATGCTTACTAACCTAACTAGAGATAGTGCAGATTTGAAGGAACTTGGTTGGAGTGTGGGAGAAATTTGGAAAAGGAATTGCCAGAGTGGGGAGCTGGTTTAGCAATATTTGGAATGGAGTACTTGCAAAAGTTTTAGGGGGTCTATTAATAGTTTTGGCCTGTCTATTAGGATTGTGGGGAGCATGCAAAATTCATGATAAAATTAAAAAAAATTGGACAAAGAGAAGTAAAAGAAATGAGGAAAATGAAAGGGAGAAAATGTTTAATGAAATCTGGGAAAGTTCACATAAAGGACAAGATGTTGAAATGCGCATTATGCGTAAGGTGAAAAATTAAAGTGAAATGTCAAAGGGAAAGGTTTGTATGATGACGAGCGTCATCAGAGGAGGGACTGAGAGAGCGTAGCTTATATAATCTATATTAACATGAAATGTTTATGAATTAATGTGTGATGATGCTGCATTGAAACTGTAGTAATAGCAATTTTGCTTAAACGTGCACTTGAATTGTTGACCACGATGAGTGGCCACCAATGTATAGGCAAACTAATAATGATGACCAAAATGTCTATGTTACGTTTAAATGAGCGTTATTAAATCTGTATTAAAAACCTCATAGGCCTTAAGTTAGCATGAGCCGGAGTTTAGCTGCCTGGCTCTCATATTAAATGCATTTCCTATTTTTCAGTGTGCTGACTCACTGGGGGCCATGACCCCGCTTGTTCTTTTCCTTCGAACTTGGACGATGAATATAACCATGTAGATCCGTTTCTCACCCGCTCCCATCGCTTTAAAACTAGAATGTTATAAATGAACTGAAACAGTGTAGATTAATGTAAGGTAGCAAGGTCATTCAAACTGAAGAAGACAGTGGAATTGCTGACCAAAAGATGTGCAAAGAATTACAAGAGGATGAAGTCACCGGATGTGCCACCTCCGAAGACGTCAATTATGAAGACCAATCAAAAACTTGAAAATCAATATGGGGTGAGGATTAGGATTACTTAATGTACTTTCTGATAGGTTAAAGATAGTGGGGTGTAGTAAATGTCCAATAGAATTTTGGGGGAATGTACTACTAAAAACAAGATAAAAACCCATGTCACAGAGAGGTCATCCTGGCGGGTTAGGGAATGCTATTGATTTTATCCAGAAACTCTGTCACTCTGCTTGGTGACTTGAGACTTTATTGAAACCATCCTTGCCCTTAGACTGCCCATTTTACACTTTTCCTCCTTATGAGGGAAGTGCAACTTTTGCCCCCTTAGCTGAGTTCTTACTGATGGCGATTCGACTGATGTCCTGAAGACGAAGACTGAATCTGTGCGCTGACCCAATCCTTGGAGGGTAATTATGACAATGCATTTGTAATTTGTCTGTTTGCTTTTCCTTTCTAGGTACCAACTGCTTATTTTTGACAGAGACCTTAGCTAAATGTTTTCCAAATTGGTGTTCTAAATTGTTTTGCATGAAGCCCAACATGCTAATGCTAATCAGTGGTTAGGACAGGTGTTCACCTAAATGACGCAAATAGACAAACGACCAAGACTATGCTTTGTTGAATTGACGCAATATTGACACTCTGCCAATCTTGATCTATGTTCACGCCGTGTTATGTTCTGATGTTTGTGATTCTCGCTTTAATGAAATCTTATCAAAGTTGCCATATCGTGACTATGCTATTATGTTTCTTGGTGTTGAGATTAACGCATATACTTCTAGACTGTAATTAAAAGGGAATAAAATTCATAAAATTCTACTAAACTGGTGTGGTTATTCATGGCTGAAAGGTCATGGTAGCGTTTTGAATTGATTAATGACTTTGACTAAAGTGAAATGCATTGTCGTGATTAATATTGATGACATTATTGATGTACAGATTGATATATTGATTAGCTATCTCGTCCTACGGTGTCTCTCAACTGGGTCAAAAGATTAATTGGCCTAAAACGAGTCCTGATGTGAAATAAAGTATCATAAAGGGACGCGTTAACAAAAGTACTCCCTCTAATTACAACCCTCTTCATTCCTCCTTGGCACTGATTAAGTAGAAAGATGGTCATGGATATTCCAGTACCTATTCCATCAACATACTTTCTGGAAAATCACCAGGAATAGCAGCTAAAACCTTTTTTCTCTAGCATTGGTATCTTTCACATATTCACAGGCTTTAAATATTCCCCATTACCAAATGCCATCTACCCTATATAAAGAGGACATCAGAATTTATTTTAGTAGTCCATCAATGTTGCACCTTCCTAAGCAATCATATCACTGAAACTAAAGAGGCCATTATTGACTGCACGAGGCACAGCAAGTGAGTTAGACCTTTACAAAGCAAGTAAACTGCATAAAATATACATACATTTCTTTGCAAGTACCAGTGTCCCCCTTGGCAAAGCAAATGGATTTAGATATGTAGTAACAGGTCACAAGTGAGAGTCTTGATTACTAGGATGAAAGTTTCCTGTAGGCCTTGCTCCTGATGGCCTCCATCTGTGTCAGTGCACTGTCAGACTGCAGAGGGTGTCTTCACACGTTTAGTAACTGCAGGATTCCAAATGCAATAAAGGAGGGAGTACATATTGCCTTGCTACCTAACAGGGACTGGCTATCAGCATGTAGGAGGTGGAAGTAATATAATCTAGATGATAAAGATCTGCCTTTTCAGAGAGTGCTCTTGAAGTGTGACTCAGTCTTGGAGAAATATGATAAAGTGTGCAGAAGGAGACCTGCCAAGGGCAGTGGCTACTGTAGCACTTCTAGTAGGTGAGCACTCAGTCTGTTTTAGGTGCCTGCAGATGATCCTGTTCAACCACTGCTTTATCTTATGACGGATGCATCGTTGCCCACTTCCCTGCATTGTTTTGAACTCTCCCACCCTGCGAGGCCACATGTAGAGTACTATATAATCCTTCCTATTCAGCCCTTTAACAATTATATGATGCCCCACATAGAACTTCCTAGAACCCACAACCTTCCTTTCCACTCCTAACATGATGACATGCATATTTACCTGTGGTTCACAGGAAACAATTCATCAATATGACTGAACATGTCAAAGCACTAGAGATGTGGATGAGTCAGAGTAGCATGAAACTCACTGCTTCCAAGACAGAAATCCTGGTGTTGAGGCACAACCCCTTCTTAAACAATATTGACAGCCTGCCATTCCCAACCTTCTTTGAGAGGAGTGTTCCATGAAAACTATAGTCATGGTCATTCACCTCTTTTTTTCCACATACAAAAACAAGGACCAATCACAGCTCAACAAAGTAGTCTCACTTTGCCTAACTTACAGTTGCCTTTAAGGTTCAGCACTCATTAACCTACAGAACAAATCAAGCTCCATCAGCTTGCCATCTATGATTCAAAGCAATCTACCTTCTATTATTCCCTGGAACAAAATGCAGAAGTCAAAGTGAAGGTACTTCTAGGCCACTGGCCTTCGCATTTACAATATCTTCCCTCCGCACACGCAGTCCAGAACTCAAAACTCCCCCTGATCAAATAACTGCTTGTGTAGCCACTTACCAATGCAATTAAAACATAAAGTTAAGCAATAACTCTCATCCTGTACGGCATATGTGTCTTGTGGAAGCCTAGAACCAATTATGTCATGACATGAGTTTTTAAGTAAACAAATATCAAACAATAAAAGTTTATCAAGAAGGATGGTGTAAGAATGAAGTAGTTATCTAGGGCTAGGTGGGTGAAGGTGACGTCATTGTAGGTTGGATAAAATAAGAATGTAGGGGCAGATTTATCAAAGCTTTGTGTTGGTACAAAGTCACAAAAAAGATGCTCAGTAGTGTAAAGTTTGGATAAAGTTTTTACTTTCCAGTATAACATTTATTTGTGCTGGAAGGCTGACTAAAAGTACTGAAGGCAGCTTTCCCCCCTACTAAGTGTTACTTAGCGTTAAGCAGTGTCCCATAGGTGGCACATGGGCATGTCCATGCAATCACCCATAGAGTTTGACAAACAGTCGTACCTACCAACTGGGACAGTGTTTTGCTTTTCTTCAGAATGAGAGAGAACAGAGCTAAAGAATGCAAGGAATACAGCACTCAGTCTGAGTAATGAATATATTAAGGCACTTCCCAGGTTACACGAAGATAATAACTTCAGCTCTTAATGTGAATGCAACAACACATGTGCAACTCTTAAAATAATCACAGCAGTGGAATAATAATAATCAAAGAAAATGCAATACATCAACAATGAATATGTATGAAGATACATATATATATCTATATATCTATATAGTGACTACGTATATTTATGCATGCACACAGTAAAACTATATATTTCGAATTAAAAATGCATCACCATGGGGCACGAATCCAACATCATCCTTTGTCTGCCAACGTAAATTCTGAGCAATCATGATCGTGCTTTAACAGTAAATAGTCAATGGCGGCACTCTCTCAATCAGTCCTGCAGCTTGTTAATAATATGGAATGTGATAAATCTACTCAATAATCTGTTGTGAACAATAATCTTGTACCAATTTTCCTTTGAAATGTGACCCATTGTCACTCTGGACTTGGAGTGGGACTCAGTAATATAACATTTACAAGTCCAGAGTCTTGATGTTGTTGTATTGGGTGGCATGTTTGCAAGGAACGTCAATCAGGTAACCAGAAAAAGTGACCACCACTGTGCAAGCGTATTGACACCTAAGACTAGGTGGTAGTAGCTCAATCTAATCAATTTGCCATATCTGCCCCGGCAACTTCCCTCCCCCAACAGACCTCTGACTGTTTGAGGGACAGATCTCTGTTGTGTGTGTTGACAAATAGGACACTGCATGATCTCAGTTTTTATCAAGTCTAAAGGAATGTCTCTAATGTCTGCCCACCTGTAAGTGGCTTTCTCTCCCATATGGCCACATTTTTGGTGTACCCACTAAGAAAGAATCTAGTGTTGCCACTTCTGCCTCTGAGATTTTGGCTTTGTCATCTGCAAGGAAATTGAACCAGCGTTCTAGTGAGTCGGTGGGACAGGGGGCATCTACATGATACACAGTAACAGTACTTTGCTCTAGTATTTTCCAGGTTTCTTGCCACAACTCTTTGCCCCACTCCTCCTTAGAATGTATTTGTCAGTTTTGTGCATGCCATGTGGGAAGCCAGGTAGCTAACCCATTGGTGGTACACTAAGAATCAGTACAAATGTGACAAGTCCCCGGCAATTCTTGTTTCAGTGCCTCATACACAGCGTACAATTTTGTATATCAACTACTCTTCCATTCTCCTGTAGTAGATACCAACTTCTTGGTGACTGGGTTATATGACACTGCCTTCCAATGTCTTTTGGCTCCCACATACTTGGCTGAACCATTAGTAAACCATACATGCTTCCTATCCTCAGGGGATAAGGATTTAAATGGCTCATCCCACCTCACTGGTGACTCTTATCTGTGGTACCTCCTGCACCCTCTCATCATCCTGCACGGAGCTTGTGACAAGTGTTCATGTAGAGCTGCTGTCCCTGCTGGTCCCACTCGAGCCCTGTCCTGTATGTACCATTTCCAAGGTATGATACTAGCTTCTTGTGCATGTCCCATGCGGCGAGTTTTAGGGAAACTCCTCATCTACTGCATTATTGTAATCTCAAGCCTCAGCATCACAATATGACCTAGGGTCATTTGCTCTGTATCCACTAGAGCCCAGCAACAAGCAGGTAACTGTTTCTCAAAGGGAGCATAACACTCTCCTGCATCAGGTAGCTTTTTAGCCCAGAAACCCAGGGGCACCCTCATTCTTCCCTGTTTTTGCCACATGCTCCAATTTGCATATTGCCCCTGAATGGTTACATGCAACTCAATGTCTCCTTCCTGTGCTGGCCATAAATCTAAAGCTTGTTGAATCGCCTCCTTTGCCAAGTCAAACGCACATAGCTGCTGCTTTTCCCATTCAAACTCATGTTTCTTTCATGTCACTTTATGCGAAGGGGTCAATATCTGATTCAAGGGAGGGATATGCTGTCTCCAAAAACCAAACAATCCAATGAATTGCTGTGTCTCTTGCTTGGTGCGCGGAGTGGCAAATTCTAAGATCTTTTGTTTTGCCTGCGGCAACACCTCTCTGTGTCCCTAATTCCACTGAATTCCTAGAAACTTCACATTTTGAGAGGGTCCCTGTGTCCTATCTGGATTAATCAGCCACCTTTTGCTCTGCAAGAGTCTCACAACCTGATCCAACTGAGTCTGCACCTGTCCTGAATCATCACATCATCAATGTGATGGGTCAATTGCACCCCTGGTTTGACAGATACTTCATCTAGGCGTTCTGCCACCAGCCAGTGACAGATGGTGGGGCTATGTACATACCCCATAGGCAAAGATAGCATCTTAAATTGTCTACCGCCATGAGAGAAAGAAAATTGCTCCTGATTCTCAGGGGCCAATGGTATAGAAAAGAAAGCATTAGCAATATCAATGGTTGCATTCCAGGTATTTATTCAATTTGCAGTAATCAACAGTCATTCTATAGTGCCCATCAGGTCGGCCCATGGGCCACAAAGGATTATTCCATTCAGTGGTGACTGAAGCCACCACACCAGCCTCCATCAACTCTTGTACAGTCTCACTTATTGTTTCATGCCCTCCTGGAATTTGCTATTGCTTTAAACAAATCACCTTGGTAGATGGGGGTACCTTTACTGGGGTATCTTCAGATGACCCACCCTCATTGCTGCCACTGAAATGTATCTCTTTGATCCAAATTGATAACAACCATCATCCAAGTAGAAAGTCATCCCCTTCAGAATGTCAATCCCAAGTATATATTCTAGGAGGGGTATAATCAGAACAGTATATTCTCTTTTTGGTATTCTTCCTATTTTCATTTGAACAGTTGTCTGCACGGCAGGGGTTTGTTTTCCACCCAACCCTGTGATTGTGTAGTGCTGACCGGTAAACCTTTTTGGATGTCCATAAATTAAAGAGGCCTCTGCTCCGGTGTCAACTAATGCCCAGATCCTTTAAACATTTTAATGCTTCCAATGTAATTATAAATCAACATGGGGGTCTCTTATCTTTACGAGCCCATCCCTGTACCGGAGCTTGGCCTGTTTCCTAATCTGATTTAAACCTGTCAATGTTTTCCCAAGTCAGGTGTGGATATATGTTTTCGTGTCTGCGAGCAAATTCCTCTCCTTCCCTGTCCTCATCAGTTAACCACTTGCTGTCCAAATCTTCTTCCTCTTTCCCTCGTGAAGGAAAAGTTCTCTCCCCCTCTTTTCCGTCCTCCTGCATCTGTGACTGGCCCTTGTTTATTATCTTGGTTGTTAACTTTCCTGCTTCTTTTCTTTCTGTTCAGCCCTCTCTTACGGTACATCTCCCACAAGCTGTAGGTATCTATACCATCAATCTACTCCTTGTTGACACCATCCTTCAGTAATGCCATGAACATGTCTCTCCTAGATACTCTTTTATTATCTGTGCAACCCTCAGACCTTGAGGCTCTCTCAGGTTTTGTCCAGTCTCCAAGCTCTTCTAACTTGCAAACTGCCTCCAGCACATCTCTCGTTTCTTGTCCTGTCTGGTTAATTAAGAGAGTCATTATTACCTGCTTGTATGCTGAAGGAGCAAGGCGAATGGTTTTATTTCGCACTAACACCGAGAGCGGTCCGTCTAACAGACGGTGAGCATCACCCAGGAAAATAGCAGTTTTCATTCCCTTCTCCTTAATTCTCTGCATTGCATCTCTCAAGGTGTACCAGGGCTTGTCATTTTGTGGCCAATCTGATTCTGTAGAATACTTATGGTTCTACCCCACAACTGCTAGCTGCAGTAGGGTGATCTGTTGGTTACCCTGATAATCCCTGAACTACTCCTGTGTTATGGGGTTAGTGCTAAGAGTACAAAACGTAGGAGCGTCTCCTATATCTAATGTTACTTCAGAGGCTCCTGTGTCAAATAATCGCACTATCCATGTAAGTTATGTTTTCCCAGATCTCTGCTTGAATCTGACTATAATATAATTAACTTCTTGCTGGGTGTAATCTTCTAGGAAGTGCATCTCAATTCCTGCCGGATTCTGTGGAGTGTCCTGTATCTTTCATTTAAATATTGGCTGTGCGCAAACCACTTACAGCTTGTCTGGCTCATGCTGGCCCCTACCTTTTTAACTTCCTCATCACTGGAGTTTGAAACGTCAGTGGATTCCCATGTATTTGATTCCCATATTTCCGGGTTCCAATCTAACCCTGCATTAGCAATAGCTAAATGAACTTTCTTTTGATTGATTTTACCCCTCCGTTGCCTATACCTGTATTGAGCGACTCTGACAGCTGCCTTCTCGGCTATGGATTGATAAGTATCTACCTTATCTTGCAATAACTTATTCTGACAAGACAGCATGGTTACTTTATTTTTAGCTTCAACAAGCTGCCTCTCTAATTGCTGGTTTTCTTGTTGCAGCTGCCTACATTTTTCTATAAGCAGATAACAGGATATAGCCCCTTCTGCCTCAAATAGATAGATCACATCCCTGTTCCAGTGGTACTTTCTGTAAATACAGTAAAGCATTTTTTGGCTCAGCATGGCTAAGACATCCATCCCAGCTTTGCCATAAACCAGCATCACAAGACCATTCGTTCGCAAGGACATTATAAGGTTCTTTGTCCCACCCTGGAATCTCATGTGAAACCTGGGAAACTGCCTGGGAAACCGCTTTTGACTTTTTGCCGAATATTTTTCACTTTAAAACCTTTGCCTTTTCAGCCTTCGTACTGCCGACTACACCAATTTGTTCTGCTTTGCCTCAGATTGAGAGAGAATGGAGCTAAATAATGCAAGGAATGCAGCACTCAGTCTGAGTAATGAATTTATTAAGGCACTTCCCAGGTTACACGAAGATAAGAACGTGAGCACTTAATGTGAATGCAGCAACACAAGTGCAACTCTCAAAATAATCACAGCAGTGGAGTAATAATAATCATAATCAAAGAATACATCAACAATGAATGAATATATATATATATATATAGTGGCTACTTATATTTATGCATGCACACAATAAAGATAAATAATTAGAATTAAAAATGCATCACCATGGGGCTCGAATCCAACATCATCCTTTGTCTGCCAACGTCAAGATGTGGAACCTGTGACAGCTGAGACAGAAGAGAACGACCCCAATAGGATTACTCTGAGCAATGCGTCCACCCTCAGAGATGAGTTCCTTTTCCCTCAGTGTCAAGTTTCCCCTCCTTATATTCTTTAAACAAACTTAAGAGGACGGTTCTAGAAACCCCCATCCCATCAAGTAAGTTGTGAAATTCAAGCGCTGGCTGTACCAGGTCAGTGTTGAAAAAACACGTTAGAGACTGTCCAAATACCAAGGTGTATTTCCAAGACCGAGCTGTATCCTTCTCTACCATAAACATTCTCAGCCTTGTACAGGCTTATCAAGCTTTCATCCCCCGATTATGTTCTCTTCCCTAGTGAGAAAAGCGAAAACACGTTAACAAACTGTGCTTGGAAAAATACTTGCACCAACAATGTGACGCCGTTTGAAGCTCAGCTAAGCACAAAATGGAGTCATTGGTGAAGATGGAGTCGGTGGTTAAATACAGATAGCATTACAGGTAGATAGGACTCTGCACCAAAAAATTATGCCTCCTTGACGTAGGCAAAAAGTAGGAGATAATATTTGTTTTCTCGAAATTTTTCTATCTTTGCATATTGTGTACAGCATGCATACAAAGTGGGAAAGTTTGAAAGTAAATCTAAACAAAATATTTTGTACTGAAAGGGTATCCTTATGATACAAAACCTATTCTAGACTTAAAAAGACACCTTTGCACTACGGTGCAAAGGTCACTGCCTGACACAAGGTGGCCTTAAGAAGAACTAGCACTTGGGAAGAGGGCAGAAGTGCCAAATATTTGTAGATATGGCACTGTTCTGCTCCTGCCTTTTCAGGCAATATTCCAAAGAAACTTTGCTTGTTGTGCTACATTGCATGAGAAGTAAATTTGTCCCTTAGAGCTTAATGGCGTCTTCAGTGTTGCAGAGGAAATAATAGACTAGAGATTTGGTAGATGATATGGGAATGGCAGGGCAAAAAAGATTACAGTAGATTCAAAGAATATTGCCTGCTAGAGAATTGTAACAGAGCATGCACTTGGGACAAAAGAACACTCAGAGAGATGGGTCTGTCGACTTATACCTTGACACTTACTCTTTGCCTTCCTGAAGTGTGATATATGAGGTGCAGTACCAGTGCTATGCTGTTGTCTTGTGTTTCACCTGAGGAGTGCAAGTCTGGCAACTGTGAAAAAATAAGTGTCAGGCAAGACCTCTTCCCCCAGAGCCACTTATATTCACCTGCCTGCACTTCCCCTGTTGTCAAATCATCGACTTTCGTAATATCGAGCTACAGCTATATGGGAACCAAAACACCTTTGGGGAATGTAATATTACAATGAAAAATGTGTTATTCAGTTAATCTGTTCTGTGCACAGTGCTGATACTTTAGGGAGAGCAGAGAAAGCCATGTGGTGCTACTAAATTAATAAAGAGAGACAATTTCATTTTTGGAGTGTACGTAGAGTGGTCCAGCAAAATTCTTCTTTGCTATTTGTGCTGAATACTCAGACACGTTCAGTGCAGAGAACCATAATGAAGATGTGGGGTTTAAGATGAAAGGATTGAAGAGGGAAAGGATCATTAAAGTAACCTTGGAAAAGACAACCTAAAAGACTTGGAATGGGTTGTTCCTAGGAATCATGGCTAAAGGATGAAGAACTTGGGTTTTGGGCTATGAAGTATGGAGATGACATCAATGCGGCAACTGCAGATAGTTGAGGTTGGCCAAGGAGTTAGAATCCGGTCTGGGTGCCAGGGGAGGGCTTGTTTGATTGGTTTATAGTTACCCTTGTGGAAAAAAGCTAGCTAGGATGAGGGGTGATGGGGTTTCAAAATATCCAGTGCTGAAGAATTAAGAAAATGAATGAGCTAGACCACTACTTAACATCTAGCATGGAAATATTAAATCAACAAACTCATTGCCTAGCCACTGATTTCTTCTCACTTACGCTTTGACTCTCGCCAGCATGATAAACAAGGCTTGTTCTCTGTTCCAAATCCACTGTGGGCTAGGTTCTTGCTGAGAAGACAACCAAAAAAGAGCACCAGGCAACATCCAGCTAAAGACAATCCCCTATCTCCACACAGACATATTCTCTCTGCACACAGTGAAAGATATTTCGTTTTTCACTGTTCTGCAGCCTACAGGTGATACTCTAAGTTGAGAGATGGCTTATAATTAAGGGCCTAATTTTTTGATTTTGCGGATGGGTTAATCTGTCACAATGGTGATGGATAGCCCATCTGCTGAAATATAAATCCCATAGGAAATAATGGGATTTATATTTTGGGAGCGGGATATTCATCACTGATACCAATGAAATGTAAATCAGGCCCAAAGTGTGCCTCGTTGTCAGATGATGGATGGTTACTTCTGGCAAATCTGGTGCAGTGCATAAAATAGTTTGCTGTAATATGTAGCCTAATTAATTTACTATGAATAGGCGGTAATGGAATTTAGATTGATTGTACACAAGAAGAAACATTTCAGGGGAAGAAAAGATTAGCAATCGTTTATCCAGACATAAAGAGAAAGACAAAGAAGAGTGTTCCTGTTCAGCAATAATCATGCAGTTGACCATACGTCTTAGTTCCAGTGGTGCTGAGGAACTGCTGTAGACAAGAAAATGGGCCTGGGGCTGCCTGTCCCAGCAGCAGAGGACAACCTTCTTCCAAAGCCCTCCTAGCCACTTCTGCCAGGTAAAGTGCTCCCTCTTTGCCCTGTGCTCCATGAGGCCCTTTTTTGGTGCAGCTCACTGGTGCTTTACAAGGGCAACCTCTCCTGAGCTCTGGTTCCTCCACCCAGACATCACCTTACCATTGGCTTTTCAGTACACTACAGCCTACTGAGGCCCCTGAGCACTGCCACTGTGTACCCCAGACTCACTATGCCCACATTCATCACTCCTGCCTTTTCATCTATTCGTCTGCATTTCCTGTCATCTACCCCCCCATCCATGGACTCAATTACTCTACAACCATCCAAGCAGTGATGCCTCTATCTAGGCACCCTATGAGTTCTATCATTAGCAGTTTAGGGGTGGAGCATAGAATCCATCTTATGATACATTTATTTAAGCATCTGTTTGAAAAGACAAGTTCTGATGTAGGCAAATCTGCAACTGGCAATAGTAATAATAAAAGTAATAATTTACATTTCATGTTTGATGAGAAGTTCTTAACTGGCTTCAGAGACATTTTCGCTTGAACTTCAGAGATCAAAAATCACAATGACTCACCAATAAAAAGAAACATAAGACAATCATGCAATAACTCCCAGCCAGTACCATGTATAACTCTCGGCAGACTAAAAGTAATGGAATTGTGAGGTGAGAAGTTAATTAAATAAACATTCATTGGCGAGAATCATGGTGTAATGATCAGGTGGATGGAAATAACATCAACGTGGCAAGGGCAGGTGCGTTAGAAGATGGAATTAGAGTGAATGGCTTCTTCAGCGGTGTACAGGAAATAATAGTTTACAAATGTGGTCATTTGAAGAGGATCTGGAGCTAGGAATTGTATCAAAGCACACTCCGGGGACTAAACAATTACATGGTCCATCCCTATCCACCACTATTCTGTCAATTACTCGTTGCCTCCCTGAAGTGCAATTTATGAGGTGCAGCATCAATGAACTGCTGATCTGTAGAATTACAGCTGAGGCACGGTAGGCTGCCATTAATAAAGATACCAAAACTGCTACCCACATCGACACACCCATTTCACCCACAGCATAGCCCTCTATTTTCTGCAGTCTGTAGTTTTTTACGCTTTGACTTCCACAAGCCTATGGCTTTAAGACCTTGGCTTTGCCTTATTTCCAGTAAATCAAAGAACATCACTCACAATTCAGTCCAATATCATACCTCGAGACCCAGATGCACACTTTCTCCCTGCCCACAATGAATGATCTTTCGCTTTTCACTGGTGTGCAGCATACAAGTGATACTCTATGCATGGCGAGGCGTTATGTTGAAGTGTGCCCACTTTGTCAGGTGAATGATTACTTATAGCAAATCTGGCATGGTGTCTTCAAAATATTCTGGGCAATATGCAGCCTAATGAATTTGTTTAGAATGAAAAAGTGACTGATGGTATGTGAAAAGCCCATTTAGCCAAGTATAAAGGTAAAGACTTGTAAAGGGATCCTGGACTGCAAGAATCATGCTGTGGGTATAAAGTGACCAGGCAGCACACTAGAGGCGAGAGGTAACATCAATATGTTGAAGGCAGGTGGGCAAGTGGGGGGCTGAGGGTATACTATGCAACATTTTCCTTTGCTTGTGCATTTAGTAGCTTGAAGTGTTCTTACCAGGCAGCACACTAGAGGCGAGAGGTAACATCAATATGTTGAAGGCAGGTGGGCAAGTGGGGGGCTGAGGGTATACTATGCAACTTTTTCCTTTGCTTGTGCATTTAGTAACTTGAAGTGTTCTTCCTTGGTAATGCATGGGCAGTAAGGTGTCCATGTGGTCTAATGAAATTGTATGATTTTCATTTCTCCTCCCAGAAGCATTTACATTTGTTCTGCCACCAACCATAGGTTAACAATGCAGGTCACACACCTGGACTGTGTCCCATTCTCCTCAGAGCGATGCCCTCCTCAGAAGTAGGCAGAACCAATTGTCATTCCTCTTGGGTGCCATGTTTTTAAGAGCCATAGTACAAGTAAAACTGTATGAAAAAAGCTTGGGTACCTTGCAATGTCACAGTGGTGACTTGTGTGAAGCATGATCTTGTCTTGGAGTGCCGTGTGACCAGCCCACAATCCCTGCCATCCTTTGCAGCATAGTTGAGTCACCTGAGTCTGGATCAGTGAAACAAAAGCAGGGCCATGAGCATTGGCTAAATTGTAGCTGAGCAGATGGTGAATGGTCCAGCAGCAGGACAAACCCACTCCCCTCCACTCCGAATTAGAGTTAGAGCATAGTCTATTTTAAGAAGGAGTATTTGAGTATCTGTTGTAAAAGCAAGTTTAGATGCCGGCAAAGCTGCAGCTGGCAAAAATCATAATTGAATTGTAAAGTGTGAGAAGATTAGAAGCCAGGGAAGAATGAAAATTACAAAAAAAATGATATATTTTTTAGCTTTTTCTTATTTTACTTGCTATCATCAATTATGTAAACAAGGATCTAGAGTGAAGAAATTATAATCTGTCAGAAGAAGCATAACCATTTTTGCCAGCAATATGGCCTGGGAAGTTGTGTTGGAGGAATGGATTAGAGATTCACAAGTTTCAGCTAAGAAAGGACAGCAAGGGAAGAGGAGTAGGGGCAGATTTAAAGGAGGGCCGTGGTAGAGGGCTAACCAGCATGCATGAAAAACAAGAGAAGCACTCACAAATACACTGACACTTCAATCCTGCCTGTATGAGGTAGAAAGACTGTGCATGTGCCATCGCCTTAAAACTGATGCCAGCTCTCACCTATACTCTTATTCCTGCCTGTATAAGGTATGAGGTCTGTGCACTGTTTATTTTCCTCCTCATCAGGCCAGATTGTTTTTTGTGAAAGACATCAAAAAGTGCATGAGGCAAGATCTAGTGAGAACATCAACAAGTTATCGTTCTAATGGTTGAATTAATCTCAGCCACTGGTAATTACTCTTGACTGTTTTCCAGTCCATTGTTGTTTGCTAACAGTGGCTCTACAGACAGTGACCAACTACATGCAAATCGGGCTTCGCGCTGGCTCTAGTAGTGAGCTCCAACCTGAACTGTTGTACCGTATCCTCTCTGAATGAGAGCTTTGTACTAAAGGTATCCCACACAAATAACATGAAACAGACATACAGCCATGTGGACAAAGGACACACTAGAATATATGTTGAATTCCCCTCTACTGACATCACCTCTCACTTACCCATTTTCCCTTCGTATTGTATAGTATGAAGCTGAAAACCATTGAGCTGCTCCCATGTGTAGTTCTGTCTTAGGATGGCCAGACTGACAGCTGTAAACACAAAAATGGGTCTCAAGGACAACCCAGTACAAGGCCCCACTCAATAAACCACTATCTCCGCCAACCCCAAATGATCCCTCTCTTATCACAGGACCACATTCCTCAAGTCACTCAGCTTATGTAGGGTGATGAGTACATAATCATCAATGTAATCTTCATGACATCACGTGGAGCAGCAGATGAAATATCATTTATCTTTAACGCTATGATCATCAGTAATCTTTATAGATGCACACACTTTGAATAAATTCCAATGTTATAGGAGAATCAATATTGTTCACCTTTACACTTCATAACCGTTGCTTCAAGAAGTTATGTTACTGAAGCTACAAGTTGCAAAACATGCAGAGGGCACTAAGGGCCAGATGTACCAAAAATCTGAATTGCGACTCACGAATTGCGAGTCAGACTGACTTGCAATTTGCGAGTCACAATCCAGAATGTAGGATGGTGTCCCTTACACCATCTGCGAATCGCAAGGGGGTCGCAAAGGCCCACCTCATTAATATTAATGAGGTGGGTCACAATTTGCGACCCCCTTGCGAGTGGCAGCCCTCACAAGGATGGTGGCCTGCTGGAGACAGCAGACCACCATGTCTGTGACTGCTTTTAAATAAAGCAGTTTTTGTTTGTTTGTAATGCAGCCGTGTTCCTTAAAGGAAAGCGAGATGCATTATAAAACGAAAAAATAAAACGTTTTTGTTTCATTTTTTCATGCCATTGCGAATGGGTTACCACCAGTGTGACACTGGTAGTAACTGCGATTGCTTTGAAAACAATACAGCATCGCGCTGCGACTCGCAATTAGGAAGGGGAACACCCCTTCCTAATTGCGACTCGCAGTCCCGTTTTGCGAGTCGGTAACCAGGTTACCGACTCGCAAAACGGGGATTGGGCATCGCAATGTTGTTTTTGCACGTCGCAAACAGCAAAATTCCCTGTATGCGACGTGCAAAACGTTTTGTACATCTGGCCCTAAATTACCACTTTGCAGCATAATCTACAGTTCTACAGCACTCAGAGGTTTCCCTCTTCCTGTAAATATTGGCGTGTATTAGAACCACCAGTGCAATTACTATTATCGCTATCCCTTCCTGGAGAGTTCTTAAAGGACTATTCAGTATGCATTAGATGGAGAATCTATCAATGACAGTTCACCCATTAGATCTATCATTTAGGTGCTTTGGTAGTTCCTCGAATCATTCTGAGAGATTCAAGGAATGGTAGGAGGAATGAAGGCTTTTACTTACTTCTGTTTGTGATTTAGTGGCAGCCTATTAGAAAAAACATACCTGTAGAAGTGATTTGAGCAATTCAAATGAGGTGCTGAAGAGTTCAGGAACCTTCAAAGGAAAATGGCACCATATGTGTTTTTGGGGTTATGCGAGATTGCTGGAGAAAGATACCCACAATTGGAGAATGAAAATTGTTTTTTAGTTATCAAAACACATGAGTTATATTTGTTCTAGTTGGTTTCCTTGTGGATTTTAAAGTACTTTAATGTGCATGTGTGTAAGTATGCATGCATGTGTATAAATGTGTCTTTATTGTTTGTAAATTAAACCTACTTTTTAACATTTGTCCTTTTTATCAATGGGGTTCTTTTCATTAAGTTCATGAAGGGGGCATTTCCAGTTCACCTTAATAGCAAAAATGCAAATAAATAAAAGTGTTCCAAAAGCTAGCATTTATAGCATTGGGAAAACATCCATCTGCTGGAGAAGGAACGTTTGTCAGAGATTTGTCCCTGCCACATGGGTCTTTCCCAATTGGCCTGACCCTTTCCCTACCCCTCAGACACTATAGCTTTCTCCATTATTCCACATGGCATGCCTTTCTCTACCTCCCCCAGAGGAACTCCTGCTTGCTCCCTTTACCCACCTCAGGAATCTGTTGCTATCTCCCACCCACCCTCTGGTACTAATGCTTAACCCAAAATAATCCCACATGACCTCCTCCCTGTGCACCAAGGGCTCTTGACTGTCCAACCATCCTCTCAGGTTTACTCATTGTGTTGCTCCAGGCTTATTCCCCTCTCACAGCTGGCTTTTGCTCCCAAAGAGTCAGGATGGCAGCACCCAGCATGAAGTAATGCTTTTCTAAAAAAAAATATGATTTTGTATTTTTGTGTGCAAGACTGCATGTCTTTGTGTGTGTGCATGCATGTGTATCTGAGACTGAACTTGCATGTATGAGGAGTGTTGTGCCCAATCTGAATACGCTGGTAAACTGCTGCCCCAGTGACAATGTTTCTAAGTGTTAGCAACTGGTGGGAAACCATGACATCTTTCCCATTGTCACCCATTAAACTGGTGGCCCTGCTACTGTTGTGACGGTTTGTGGCAACTTGTTACTTCCATGAGAGGGGATTGACATTGCTCACCCATGGTAAAATGCTGACCCTCACGTAATGGTTAGATTTCTTTTTCAATGTGTGGTCACCAGGGGTATACATGCCTAACCCTTTGTAAAATGCTGCCCTTGGACAATAAATCCTGGCATGGTGTGGGCAATCATGATGGTGCATATTTCTGGCATGGTGATCGTCCTTAGAGAATGTTGGGTATTTTTGATATATTGAGAAGTGTCAGGGTCTGATGGGTTTGCCATAGAAAGTGAAACCAAATGTGGCTGAGACAAATTGGCTTAAAATATATATTAGCATATTCCTAAATATTTATATTTTAACTTTGTTAGGATGCCTATTGTGTAGAGACTAAATGTAAGAATAAGACTTGGGGCCTCATTACGGCTTTGGCGGGCTGAAAAGTGGACTGCCACCGCCAAAGCTGTGGGGAGGACGCTGCCGTCATACCAGTGGCATGCCCCCGAGCATATTACAATGTCCCAGCTGGACTGACCGGCGGGAACATTACAATACGTGTTCCCGCCGGCCTGACCAGCGGGGACAGCGCTAGGATATTGGCCTAGGTTCCTTTAAGGGAGGCGACGCCAATACCCTAGCACTACAGCATCTTTGGAATGCACACTATCTGCAGTGCAGACAGTGCACATTCGACGGTGCTGGGAAAGGGGGGTCCCTGCACTGCCCATGCCAGTTCTTTGTCTTGTGTACTTAGCATTCTACTGTGATCTCAAACAACACTACAGCCTTTTTGAGCACTGTTTAAGTACCTTTTTAGAACATTAAAAATGCATGAGAATGAACAGTATGATAATGAACCACTTTATGGGCATGGGCAGTGCAGGGGCCCTCCAGGGCCACTGACACTGGCTTTTCACTGGGCTTTTTATGGCAGGGTCCCTGCCACGAAAAGGCTAGCGGAAAGTGGGGTTGTAATCAGACAGGAAGCACCGAGTTCAGCACTGCCCTGGCTGGTTACGATTCCGACCACCATCACCACATTGGGAACCATGTTCCCGGCAGATATGGCGGTCTCCTGGTGGGTCCACCCACCAGGGTGGTAATCTGGTGATCAGACTGCCACAGTTGTGGTGGTCTGACCAGCACTGTGACGCTGGCAAGGCCCTGAGACTTTTCAGGAATTGGTAAGTGGTCACAATATCCTACAGGGTGTGAGCATTAGCAGGGTAAACATAGCATTCTATTTGTTCTCTACTAGAGAGAGGAACTTTTTAAAAACAATCAGCATGGACTTCAAGACAAAACAGAGAATATTTAAATGTATATGTCATCTAGCACAAATCTATATAATTTGGGTCACTGGTGCAGGTGAAAGAAATATGTATGGTGTTGAACTATCAAGCAATGAAGCTAAATGTTGTGGCACAGGCAGAAAGTATTGCAAGGTCACTACAAAAAAGTTGTTTAAAAAATGTGTCCCAACATAGGCTTAGGATGGCCGTGAAAGAAGAGATATGTGTGAATAAAGGTAAGTGACTTTTGATCAAAATGCTCTTGGAAAGACTTGGAATGTTAGATGTTATGAGGGCTAACGCTCAATATATATAAAATGCCATGCTGAATCACCCCACTAGAGTCATTTCTTCATTGCTAGCATGGAAGAACAACTGACAAGGAAAACATTGAAGTCATGGTTCTAAATCAATCCACTTACATATCCCATCACTTACCATTTCTCTCCCAGCAGCAGGATGTATGATTGTAATCACTAGTGTGCTCCCTTGACCAATTACATTTGTCGCAGGCCATATGGGTAGATGTGAAGATACTAAAATCAGGCATCATTTAAAACTAACTCCAGAAGTTGACTCCACTGAGAATTCTTACAACCCCTCTCTTTTCTAAGAAGTCTACAGTCCGCAACATTATAGTGGCTGCTTAGAAAGATAATCACAGGTTGATAGAAAGAAGAACTGTTCTTCCATGGTTCAGCGACATCATCAATTGAAAAAGCCTTTTTAGACTTTTTTAGTTTTCAACTTAAAACGGAACCCTTCTACCTTGCCAGATAAGGTTCACCATGCCAGGTTTGTGCAGTTCCTTTCAGGGGAAAAAATTAAGATGGTAGTTAAAAAACGTAAACATTCTAAACCCAATATTTGGTCATGAAAAGCTGCACCTTGACGAGGCCAACCTTGACAATCCCTTCCTTGTCCTAAAAGAATGTGTTTGTTCAAAGACAGTGTTTTTTTAAATTCCATTTTCTGCATGTATTTCTATTTCACTTACTATTATTAATTAACATTTCCCTGTTTGAAATACATCGTTTTTATGCCGACTACCCAAAGTAAACATGTGATATGGGGCAATATTTGAAAACCCAGAGACCATTGAGATGTGGATGCTTTTGGGTAAAGAGGAGATTGTACAAGCTAGTTTTAGAGAAGGGCAGAGTGCAATCAATGAGATTGGCTTTGTAGACATCCATTGGTAGAAGCCAACAAGATCAAATGTAGTGGGCCAATGGAAATATCTGAACGCATGGAGGCTGTTGCTCTGCTTCATCATTGTCTCTGTGGAAGGCAATAGGTATTAGGTTTGGGGCAAAGATACAGCTCTTCCTACTCTCTTGAGCCACAATCTTTAATATTTTACTGATATACGCTCAATTTGTTTTTCATTATTAAGCACCTGGGCCGTTTACAATAAACATTTTCATTTTGTTTCTGTTCTCTCCACCTCAGGTCTTTGCTATGTTTTCATGCTCTCTGAATTCGTATACAATGTGTTTTAGCTTAATGTTACTGATTCATTGATTCGTGGAATCTAAATGTTTGTCACTCTATATATTTAATGTTTCTGAATTGTGTGCTTCATTGTTGTGTCAGATGGTATGTTTTGGATTATTACTACCATGTTTTTTTTTACTCTATGGCACTGTGCTTCATTATCATACTGTTCATTCGCATGCAATTTTAACGTTCTACGACAACATCTTAAATAGTGTTCAAAAGGGCGGTAGTGTTTGAGATCACAGTAATATGCTAAGTACAAAAAACAATGAAGACAACCCAGGCTATAGAATGCATAAAAAAGCTTTGCTTGACCTTTCTCAAAATAGACAGCCCTTTTGGCATCATAGATAAGGTAACCTTGTCCAAACACATACACTGACACTCTTGTGAAGACTGTCAGCATGAACAATTTGTGGCCAATTTATGTGTTAGGTATCCTCTGGAGAGCTCATGTACCTGAATGTTAAAATATGCATCTTATAGATCTGGCATGCACGAAAATTATCTGCCTGGTAAGTTGAGTTGTAGAGCACCCATCAATCATTGTGGTTTGATAAATTAATTCTACTCAGCCTCTGTTTAGGTGGAGGTACAGGGATGAGGCAGGGTACAAGACAGATGTTGTTGATAGGGATAACTACACATTTGACCCAAAAATAAAAGGCAAGATCATGGAGAGGCAGCTTTTGGCAGACGGAGCCAGTTGCACGGCTTACGTATGAAGCAGGCCTATGCCGGTAGGAAGGATTAATGTGTCATAAGCAGCCATAAAATAGGAGAACGTACCAATTATATAAAGGAATCAAAGCCATGTTAAGGATGCATGTAAACAAAAACTTTGGAGACCAGACTGTTCCGTTACCAAGCATTATAGTGAGTTAGAGTGGATCAACTGGCAAAAGAAAAGTTAGTTTGTTACTCTCATTCCCCTTCCACTCACATCTCCTTCCACTTAACCTTTCAGTTTGGCCACCATACAGTACAAAACATCTATTATTTTGCATTTCATTCATTACAGGTCCCAGCAGTTTTGTGAGGCATCAGTTAATCAGTCACGACCCCAAAAGCCAATCCTGGGACCCCCATCCTTCCCTTCCTGAAGACAAAAAACTAAACACTTTTAGTTTTTCTAGAGCTCCGTGGATACTCTGCCCAGGAAGTGAGTTGATCAGACCATGGATATTCATCGTAGCCATTAGGAACCATAAATGTATTAGTAATGTTTATTTTTCCATTCCAAAAGAATACAGTTTTATTAATGACACTAAACAATAACAAAGGGAATAGGCCTGGCTTGCATTTTGAGTCAATTTTTTTTTTTTAAAGACAACTTTTTATCTACAATGGATTTGTGAGATAAAGCATGACATTAATCACGAGTTAGTGTACTTTTGAGATGTAAAACAGCCTCATGCATTTCAATGTAAACACTGCATTGCAGCCAGAATACACAAAATAACCAATCCCTGGCGTGTAAGAGAAGTACTCCACTAGCGAGGCCAACGCCCACTTTACATATATTTGAAGAATTGGTAAAAATAGCTGCTGCAACAGATACGCTTTCAACCCAGCCTTAATGAAAAGAGCTTGTTTGTAGCAGCCAATTTAAAATGATTGAAGAAAATCAAGGGAGATAAACGTAAGGGTCAAATAAATAAATATAAATATAAATATATATATATATATATATATATATATATATATATATACACACACACACACACACACACACACACATTAAAACTGCTGCAGATACAACTCTTAAAAAACATAAGACGGATGGAGAAGAGATCAGCAACCAGATATTTTTAAATTGGCACCCACCGGAATAAGGCGAAGTATCTGAAGGCCAGTAAACAGAGCTTTGGTCCTCCATCATAAGTCAAACCGGGTAAGCAGAAAAGGCCCCACCATATAAGAAGCATGTGGAACAGTGGCCTTGTGAGGTAGGCTGCAATTAACAATAACAGCCATGGAGCAGGCGGAATCATTCTGAATAGCCACATCAGAGAAACTGCAAAAGTATCGGAGGCTGTGCCCCAGGTACATCCGGTAGGCAATATATGACCGCAGAAACCAGCAGCAGCGGTAATCAACAACCGGGTCCAGGGAGAAGATGCATTTAATCATTTACAGCCCCCTAAATTGTAAACTCCCGTGGACGATGTATCCTAAATGACAATACAATGTTATTTTATGTTATATATCATACTAATGACAATACATGCTACACAAATCTGTTAACATTTTGTATAGCACGGCACATGTTTTTTTGACACGTGCCACTTAACAGGAACCTACTTGCTGGGAATCAGAGGAGATTGAAAACCGTAGAACTAACAAGTCTTAAACTGCTCCTGAAACCTCTGATAGGAGGAAGCTGTTCACGAAATCCATTGGAAAAGGTAGGGGCCAGAATCAGAAAGCAGCGGCTGCATTTTGAAGGCGGACAGGGAGGACGAACCAAGGCTAAAAAGTCATAACAAGGCCGCTCACTTTTGAGAAACTGGGGGGACAACCCACACACAACTTTATGAACATTGTGTGTGGGTTGATTTTCAGTGGCAGCCAGACCAACTAAGTGAGATTGGTGGGCTTCCACCTGTGCATTGACTTATAGAGAGGGAAAGGGAATGAAATATAAGCACCTTAATTTTTTTATAAACACAGTTAATAATTTGGAAAGTTTGCTTTAATAGCACATTAGTTTTGACAGATCTGAAAATACATATTGAGGGTCCTCGAGTTCATTTATAGTGTTCTGTCAGAGCGCTTATAAAGGAAGATCTGACCCGCCTTAGTCTGCAGAGGGGATAGCAACTCTGTGACTTCCCACATTATTCCAGAATACTTTGTTCTGGAAAATCGCACTAGTACATTTTTGTTTTGATCAGAAACACATGCATCTCCCTGGGATAATTGTGTGTGTCGCAACAGAGGCCTTTTTATGAGTCTGGATTATTATTTGTGTCAGCTATAAACTGCGGCTGCAGACTAGAACGGTTATGTGCCACAGAACTAACTACTGTTATCAGTGTCCCGGAGGAGTAAGCATGTCAATGTCTGACACTGTTTCACAGCACAAATAGTGCACATAAAAACACAATGACAGGAGAACTGTTTTATCTTGAATACTGTGCCAAGAGAAATGAGTGACTACCAAGGGCACTGAATACCAAAAGGGGCTTCCCTCACGTTTCATTGAAATGTACACCTATTTTTCACTAAGACACTGTGGTGGTCATTTTGACATTGGTGATAAAACCCGCCTACCGCCACACTGACGGCCACCAAAATACCGTCACCGTGGCTACCATTCGTCTGCCATATTATGATCACTGCCGGACTTTCGCCACAAGAAGGGCGGAAATCTGGCAGTGATCATGCTGGCGGACGGTGGTAAGCTGGTGCTACCACCAGCACCGCCATGTCAGTAGAACACCAGCATCTGTATTTTGACCAGAAATATGACCTGGCGGTGTACTGCTGGCAGCGCACTGCTGGCAGTAGCAGCGCCCCTTCCCTACCGGACAAGGTAATTCGGGCATCCGACAGGGGGGTAGGGGGCGTAGATGTTGTGTGTGTGTGTCTGAGTGTGTGAGTGAGTGTGTGAATACATCTGTGTGTTGTGTAGTTTGTGTGGTTGTATGTGTGTGAGTGAATGCATGTCTGCAGTGTGTGTATGAGGGTGTGTATGCAGTGTGTGTATGAATGTGTGTTTGGCAGTGTTAGTGAATGGGTGTATGCGTGGTGCATGTGAGTGTCTGTCTCTGTGTATGCAGGTAGGGGAGTTAGGGGCGCTGTGACTGGTGGGGGTGGGGGTGATGTGTGCATGTGTGGCTGTGGGGTCAGTTGTGTGGTATGTGCGTGTCTGCAGGTGTGTGCGTGTATGGGGGTGGGGGTGTGTGCTTGTGGATCGGAGGGGGTGGGGGGCGTTCAAGGATCGGAGGGGGTGGAGTGTGTGTTTGTGGATTGGAGGGGGTGGGCGTTAGTTTGTGTATCGGGGTGGGGGGTAGTGTGTGTATGGGGGGGCAGGTGAGGGGTGAGTTTGGATGGAGGGGGGCATCAGGTGAGTGTTGCAGAGGTGGCGGAGCTGCCTACCAGTGACAGGGAAGGAATTCCCTGTCACCGGTAGGTCCTACCGCCATGGTGTTTGTGGCATTGCTAGGCCGGCTCATAATGCCATGGGTGATACTCTGTGGGCCGCTGAGCTGGAGATAGACATCTCCGGCCCGGCTGCTCATACCACCATGGCAGTATGAGCAGAGAAGTGGAGGGTTGGCTGAAGCCAACCCGCTAATCTCATAATATGGAGGTATGTACCGCCAGCCTGTTGGCGGTACTACCGCCATATGAACCCTGACCGCCAGGGTCATAATGACCCCCTGTGTCTTCAAAGAGCACCAGATAGCCATCAATAGCTGCAGTGGCTGAGTTTTTGCACTCCATGCAAAACATTTAAACCAGCTACATCGCTTCTCATGCACTTTTAAACAATGCATGTTTTTGTCTTTTTTTGTAATTTGCTGCTACCTCATTTCACATTATTTTGCTACACGTTTATTGCAGTTGCATCAGTAACATAAAACAACAAAGTAACAATTGTGTACTCTTCTGATACTGGCAAAATTGATACATGGAGACTATTAGCACAAAGTATGTTTTCTTTTTTAATTCTGTTGTCACCCTGTGTGAAGTAGGCAGGTTGCTAAAACGCAGACTGGCCGGTTGGGACAATCTTGCTGTGGATTTTGCTATTTTAATGTTTGTACATAGCACTGCAAAGCAGAACGAGCATCTACGTTTATGCATTTTGTACTGCTTACAATGTATAAAAATGACTCAGAATTTCTCAGAGTTAGGGCTAATTTACAGATGGCAAAGCCTGGAACAGTGAGTAGAGGTTACACCCTTCTGTTTCTGAGCTGTGCTGTCTGAATAATATATACAATCATGAAGAAATTCTGAGGTAACTGCAGTGCCTAATTTGTGCTTGTTGTTTCCGGTGTGGAGCACCGGCACTTATTTTTCAGGGCCGGGCTTATTTTTCTGCCTCAAGCATTTTCTGCAACCAAAAGACACACATAGGAAAGACGGTGGAAGAGAAAAACGGAAAGGCGTCACTAAGGGAGAAGGCAGAAAGCTGCAAGAGTGAGCTGAAGGGGCAGGGAGTGGCTTTATATGGATTGAAGAGGCCCGAGATGGCTTTAGGATTACGATACCTTAGAATTCCGTGCTCACACATTTAATTGCAGCAGCTGTGTGTTTAAGAGGAGGGCTGTGGGCACTGGCACCTTTTTATTTACAAATTAAGCACGGGGTAACTGGACTAGTTTAAACTGTGAAACACATTAAAAGAGGGTCTCAGTTCTGTGCTGAACCAGCACAGTTATTGTGAAAGGGACGTAGGCCCCCTCAGATAGCTCCACCTGGGCAAAGGGCTCTCAATAGGCCTATAATAAAATCATAACTACAAAGAGAAAAGCCACAGTGCTGAATACTGCAAGTGTTTGCACTTAAAATAATTGTGTATATGTACCCTTCATTCAACCATTCATGTGCGCTAATGCTGCTTAATAGACTCAATAATAATGGCAGCAGTAACGGCAAAACAAAAGATAAAACACTCACTAAAACAAGTTACAACAGAAGGAGATCTACAAAACCACAAATTGCAGTGAACTAATACTAAAACATGACAAATATTTAATCAATCCAGTGCTTAAAGAGAGCTCACTCTTACAGGCAAAGGGCTGATTCAGAGCCCCTCTTCACATGCTGTATATTGTGTTGACATGAGCTTGTGGGTAGACAGACGTAAAACACTTAGGTCTTAGTCAACCAACATAAGAATCTCAACAAAGGAATTTACCAAATAAAATATCCAATTGAATTGAAGGAGATGTGGAAAAATACATTTGAAAACCCCCAAAAAAGTATTCCCCACCCGACTCTCACCTATTGGAGGACCAGAAGGGCTGCCTTACCCCCCTTGCCCTGTGGAGGTTGTAGGACCCATGTGCTTTGACCCTGATTTCTAGTAAACCAAATGGGATTCTTAAAGCAGTAAAAGTTATAGTCTTGACTGTTAAAAGAATATGCATAACCAAATGCTGCTGTTTGGAGAGCTCAGCTCAACAGTCAGATGAGAAACCATACAAAGTCACTTTCACCTCTCATCAATATGGTCTAGGTCAAACAAATTCTGAAAATCAGGCTCCTGTGGACTATCCATTCCCATGTCATAACAGGCAATGTTTAAATTGGACAGAGACACACTAAAACCCCCTAATCTAAGAAGAATCTAAAGATCAACAGCACGCAGGTAAAGGTGGAAGCCCACTTCTTTCTCTGCTCCCAAGGTAACCAGGAGACTAGGGCCCCCTTCAATCTTTTGTGTCCCTCTCCACTTTCATCCTCTATTGGGTTTGGTTCACCAAGTGCCAATGATAGTTTAATAGGGACAGCATTCTTACTTTTTTTGCTCTCATGCATGTTTTGATTGGTACTCCTAACACCAAGAAACCTACCCTGTAATACCTGGATGATGAAGAGAGTCCTCAGAAAAGCATTTTCATATCATGCTCTAGAGCATTTTCCATCATATTGATAGACCATAAATACTCCAGCAAAGTATTCAGTTTTTCTCTCTACATAGTTCTTGTGCTAACAGGGAATTTAGCAATCTTAAGAAAATAAATTAAGCATCACAGACCCTAATAAGCATGTTGTAAACTGCAGCCTCTTACTCTAGATGTTAACCCATGGCAAAGGCTCTCTGGTGAGACACAGCCTTATAGTACTAACCTCAATGGCAGACACTTGGGGGGTCATTCTGACCCCGGCGGTCATGGACCGCCGGGGCCAGGGTTGGCGGGAGCACCGCCAACAGGCTGGCGGTGCCCCGCAGGGCATTCTGACCGCGGCGGTTTTGCCGCGGTCAGATGCGGAAAACCGGCGGTCTCCCGCCGGTTTTCCGCTGCCCTTTAGAATCCTCCATGGCGGCGCAGCTCGCTGCGCCGCCATGGGGATTCTGACAGCCCATACCGCCATCCTGTTCCTGGCGGTTCTCCCGCCAGGAACAGGATGGCGGTATGGGTTGTCGTGGGGCCCCTGGGGGCCCCTGCAGTGCCCATGCCAATGGCATGGGCACTGCAGGGGCCCCCGTAAGAGGGCCCCACTTTGTATTTCAGTGTCTGCTTTGCAGACACTGAAATACGCGACGGGTGCCACTGCACCCGTCGCACCTTCCCACTCCGCCGGCTCAATTCTGAGCCGGCGTCCTCGTGGGAAGGCTCTTTTGCACTGGGCTGGCGGGCGGCCTTTTGGCGGCCGCCCGCCAGCCCAGTGCAAAAGCCAGAATACCCTCCGCGGTCTCACGACCGCGGAGCGGTATTTTGGAGGGGGGAACTCTGGCGGGCGGCCTCCGCCGCCCGCCAGGGTGAGAATCACCCCCTTCATCTCCTGCATCCAATAGTTTGTTTAGATTTTTCTCGAGAGGTAGGTAAAAAAATATTAAACGTTAGCAATTACTTTTCTGATTAGGTGGTAGAACCTTGATCTATTGGAACATATTATGGAAGTATTGTCTTTGCTTTCAGATCATCACCAATTATAGGATTTAGTGCAACACAATCTTTCAAGAATGTTCACTGGGCAATAAGTGGAAACGTTTCTCAACTGTTAAAATAACTGGTAGGCTTACCGTATGAATTTATCTTCTCTTACCTATAAGAAACAGTAGTCATTTGGTAGGACACTGAAATATGCCATAGCAGTGGAACAAGAATAGAGTGGCATGGAGATGCGGTATGAATATGAAGACGTGTTTTATGCTTATCTCCCCCTTTTCTTCTTTAAGAGATCACACCACAATTCATATTCAGAATATTATCAAGAGCATAGGTAGAGAAACCCTCTAAAAGGAAGAGGACCACAATGCTCTCATACAGGTACTGGAAAAACAAGAACATTGAATGTTATTCATGCCAAGAGGCTGCACTGGAAATCAATTAGTAAACCAGAAGTCATCCTCATAGGACCATCACACCAGCGATGACATAACTACACATGGTACGTTTCTTATAAAAAATCTTATAATTACCAAAGTTTATAGCCTAGGGTACATTCTAGAGACAACCTCTCACTTGGACAGTTTGACCTAGACCAACAAGAATGTTTTACCAACTGAACTGAAAAACATCCTGTTAGTCAGATTTCTTGGAGTCAGATCTAGAAAAATCTGTCTAGTCTGTGGCAGTGCCATGTCTTGTGCCCACTACAAAAGCAAATTTAACAGTTCCAAAAAGCATTGCCCACTCAAACTGGAAAACAGAAAGAGACAAAGAATTATTCTATGATGCTTAAGCCCATTTCCTCAATTATGTTTTATCAATTACCACATTCACTGCCAATTTAGAGAGGATCTACAACAAAATAGGCATTAATTATCATTTTCTTTGCAACACATTAAAAGCACCAACAGCAGATGACTGCAATATTTAAAAGATTAATTTAACCTATACTAAAAAGACAACATTTGTAAATTCAAGCTGATGAACAGTTCAAATAGAACGAGAGACCCTGTATTTTCATAGTGCCAAAAAGAGTACCCACACACCAGAAGCAATAAATCAACTCTACAAAATAACTAACCAGAAGAGCTGGGGAAACTATATCAATACGATCACAGAATATTTATAGGTTTTCCTGGTTTGGGACAAATCCCCAGAACTTTGGGTTTGTGGTCATTTGTCCATTGCTCAAAACTGATGTTTAAAAAACAAACTCTTTGTTCAATTTAAGTCTATTGCTTTAGATCCACAAATAATTGGCAAGATGCATAACTTGAGTACTGATGCCTGTGATCAGGATGTTCTTTGGCATGGTAAGATTTAGGTACAAAACAAAGCACATGTAAAAAGGAACTACAAAGACTGGATCGACGAGGCCAGAGTTAGAGAATCAAGATTGTAAAGTTCGGCTTCCCAGATATATAAAAACTGCTAACTTAGATCAGATTCTACTCTCTAATATCAGGCAGAAAACCATGCAAGTTCAAAGCTCATTGTTTCTGTCATAACCATTTGTGAATGTGTGCACCACCATAGCATTTAACAAAATATTGCAAAAGATTTACACACTTGTATTGCACAGAATTTTGGTGGTCACTTTTGTCTTTAGCATTAAGAACTAGTTTTGATGAATAACATGCTTGTTATAAAATACAACTGAACAGATAGAGTAAGGGATGGCTGAGGAGCAAGGACAGTGTGCAGACATGTGCTAAGAAGGGCATAAGGAAAAGGATGATGTGTTGATCATAAGGTTTGAAGAGGTAATTAATGCTTACTAATGAGAAACGGCAAAGGATGCAGAGGCAGGAAAGTGCTAGAGAGGCATAGGTGGAAGATACATACACAGGGAAGCATTTACAAAGTTGTGGGAAAGGTCTTGAGCAACAGTATTAGCTAGGAGACACAAGCAGAGATTATGGACAGAGGAGATGAATTCACATGAATTGGCAGAAAGGCAATGGTATTTGTGTGGGTAGAAATGGCACTAGTAAGGCACAATCAGAGGCAGCATTGGAAGCAATATAGAGGCATGGGAGGAGGCCATGGCCAGAAGCAAGGGTGAAAAGTACAACACAAAAACCTATGAACAAGTTAACTCTTCCAATTACAATTACATTTTTAGACTGAAAAAGAAAAAGTTTTGAAAACTTGCCAACTCGGCACTCACCAAGCAGGGGGACGACCTCCTTTGCTCTCTGTTGTGTTGCTTGGCCTTTGTCAGAGGTTTTGGGGCAGATATCTGGCAATTATTAGAAGCACAATTTAGTGCTGAGCCATGATCATTTATTTATTTAGCAAATAAACTGAGATACATAATATCTTTGTCATTCCTTGTCTGTGGAACAAATGAATGATGTTCTCAGTCCCCTGCTATGGAGCTAGTGACTGAAATTCTGAGTTCCTTGCTATGATAAAAGCAGACAATGATATAGTTCAAATGCTGTGGAAATCATAGGTGATGTCACCTGTGTTCTCATTACCTTTGGAGACAGCAGGTGACATTTAAAGTTTTGTGATGTGAAGACAATAGGTGAAATTGTCAGCACCCTACGATGGAGATAACAGAGAGATTTCTCTGTTTTCTCTCTTGAGAGGTGTCAGTGAATGTGCAGTACCAGCTTCCTCATCTCTAGTATCTAACCTGGATTTCTGCCTTCGACACAAACAGATCGACTGTATTACTTGGGAGATAAGGTGATCTGGTGGCAAAAGAGCCTCCTCAAAAATCCCTTACCCTATTGTGCAGTCATGCCAACCCTTCTGGTGAAGAAGCTTCCTTCCTGGCTTTGATGACACCAGCTCCAAGGAACTGTTCCAGGGGGTGAAATGAAAATAAATTAAATGATTTAGTGGAGATTTTAAGTAAAGATCCCTCAAATCTTTCAACCATATGGCCCACACTTTCATTTAGCAAATCTATTTCCACTTAGACTAAGTGGTTATGACTCTTAAATTACAGAACTTAACCCACTAAGCCTCTCAATTGTAGCTATCTTCTGACACCACTTGGGCCATGTCCCTTCCCAGTGATGAGAATCCCCACTTTGGGAAGTATAGAGAAGGATCAAGCTTCTCCTTTAGGAAAGAAGATCTAGGTAGTCAAGGGTTTGAAGCAATCTGGTTTATTATGGTGGACTGGTGATCCACACTCTCAAGGGATTAGGTGATTGACATTCTCCTCTAGGAATGTATTAGTTTCCTTTTAGGGGGAGAGGTGCTTATGGTCCTTTGTGGGTGTACTGATTAGAAACTTCATGTGGAGGTTATCAAGATCCCTAAGAAAAACTCATTGGGATCATTTGAGATGTATTGGTGATGAGAAAACTTAGGGAAAGAGGTAATCACGATCTTCAGGAAGGAAGAAGGGATGAGGAGCTTTACAGGCAGTCTGGCTATGAGAATCCACGAGGGGAAGGAAATTAAAATCTTCTGTGGCAAGTGGAGTTCAGGATCACAAGAGAGGAAGATGTGTTCCAGCTTCTCTAGAGATTAGATGTCAACAGCCCAAAGGGGAGAGGCAATCAGAAGTACATTAGAGCAGTCATGGCATCATTTTCTGATGATTCTTTTCATTTCTGCCCTACCCTAATGCTTTGGGGTGTTACAAAGTCTGTAGGGTACGTTTGCAAACTTCTAACTGTTTTCTATAAGGCATATATGAGGAACAAGTGAACTACAGCTTTTAAGAAAACACTTAAGGACAGATTTAAAAAAAATGCCAAAAAATCAAAATGTATAAACTATCTCATGAAACATAAGGCAGGTGTTGGTCTAATGTTGAAAGCTGGGGGAGATGTAATTTGGATCCTGAGTGGGGAACCATGAATAGAATCTTTATAGGGTAACAAGTACAACAAATAAAACTGTAGAAATAAAGCCAATATTGATTGTTTCTGTTTCAATATGGAAAATATAACAGTGATATACAAAAAAAATTGTGATCAAGTTTGTTTTTAACTCCTAGTGAAGCAAGAAGGCTGAAAAAAGTGAAGGAGGAAGCCTCCCAGATAAATTTTCGAAAACCGACCTTCCTTTCAGTGGCGTAACCCAGAAAGGTAGGCTTTAAAAAATAATACAACAGTGTAAATAATTTCTCTGTCTCCTTGGATTCCATCTGCACTCCTAAGGCCCACATAATGAGTGGCCTGTCATATCTGTCACTTCACTGTGATTCCAACTGGGGGAAAAATGATTAAAAAATGTGGGGGAATAACATGTGGGAGTCAGATTTAGCATACTTTTTTGGTGAAACGCAATAGAGCTGCGATATTCCTCTTAAGTTTATGATGCTGATGAGGCCAGTACCATCAGAATTATAGGGCCACCCATAATGAAGGTCTAACTCTGATATACCAGATAAAAACAAGAGGAAGACCCAGAGAATGATCACCCAGTATTGTGCTCCCTGGCCAGATAGGTCGAAAGATATAGATAAATCCAGCAGGGATA
Source organism: Pleurodeles waltl (assembly GCF_031143425.1). Classification (NCBI taxonomy): domain Eukaryota; kingdom Metazoa; phylum Chordata; class Amphibia; order Caudata; family Salamandridae; genus Pleurodeles; species Pleurodeles waltl. The sequence continues at coordinate 434,060,566 of NC_090444.1, read as the reverse complement.
TAAAGGACAATCACAAAGTACCTCCAAACACATCATACTCTTACTCCACACAGTGGATTCATACAGGCATAAAGTAGATTATTGAAAGGGGTACATACATTCCAGACATTCCTTCATCAGACCAAAGGCTTTCTCTTGCGGCAAACTTGCCTGCAGGTGTAATACCTCTCAGAGCCTCCTGGGCAGTTCCAGTGCCAGTGAGACTGGGGGAAACAGATTTGCTATTGGGTCAAGTGTCAGTAGCACCTTTTCACGGATCTACAGGTAGAAACAGAGACAAACGTACATGCCTTTAACTTTGGTATGCTTGAAATGAGGGTATGCAGACTTTTATTAAGTGGCAAATTACTTGCGGTGGAGACACATATTTGTGGATTGTCATTTAAGATGTCATTTTATGGAGAAAAAAACTGTCCTCATATGACTGCTTTAGTAAGCTATTACCACATTATTAGCAGTCACAAGGTCAAATTGCTTTCCTAATTGGAGCAGTCTGGTTCCTGTCTTATTTATCCCATGCTATAATCACTTTACAGAGGGAACCAATGTGCCTCATGCTCACAAGACCTATGTAATTAGATATCATCTGTATGCCGGATTTTAATTCTTGCATTCTGACAATTGTGAAAAAGCATTGTTTACAACTCATACAGATAACAAACAGCATGACATACATCATATGAGAAAATTCAAATGTGACAGGTGGAATGTTAGATTAACCTAACCTATATCTACTCTGGGCTGAATTCCAGTCCATCGCTCTTTTGCTCACTGTGCCACTTCAAATAGGGATCAACATTGCAAAAGACATGTTCCTGCTACAAAAGTAGCATTCCAACTTAAAATAGTATGTCCCCACAGAGCGTGAATACATGCAAGTGCAGACCAGTTTCTGGCTGACTGGCCCTCATTAGTGGCGTTCAGCATGAGGTCTATGGCACAATAGACTAGTGCATCCCCATCTTGATTGCTCCCATCATGAGATACATGTAGGTCATCTCATTTGGGAAAACAAAAGTGCTGAATGTAGTGCTTGAATTAAACAAAGCCGTTAGTAATGACTTTGGATTGCATTCACATCTAAAGCCTTTTGGTGACATTGTCACTAAAGACAGTGACCAACCACATCCTAATCAATCTTTATCATCTTACAGTAGTAGTAGTAGTAGCCAAATCCTGTCTTTTTTCCTAGTGAAGCACCACTGATACATCCAGATAGGCCTTGCAGACAGCATATCCATTCGAATATAGCAGGACAAGCTTGGTTCTGTGCTCCGCAAATGCCCAAACAAAGGCATCAAAGGCTGCTAGGGAAATACAAATCTGTTCTGTCCAGTTTTTCATGTATGCTATCTCTATGCCTGAGGGGAACCCTATGCTACTAAGAATGCCAAGGGGAGTAGCCCATAATATACTGTTAGCAAGTCCATGCCTCTGTATTCTTCTGCCCTTCAGATGGCATGAGCTTCTTGTGTCATCACCCATGAACTATGGAGAAGAGAGGGCCGTTGTGTACTTCGCCTTATAATAAGTTTACAGAATTACTCATTGTAAGGAAATGCCTCCTTGGCATGGTTACCCCCTAACTTTTTGCCATTGCTGATGCTAAGTTATGATTTGAAAGTGTGCTGGGACCCTGCTAACCAGGCCCCAGCACCAGTGTTCTTTTCCTAAACTGTACCTTTGTCTCCACAATTGGCACAACCCTGGCACTCAGGGAAGTCCCTTGTAACTAGTACCCCTGGTACCAAGGGCCCTGATGCCAGAGAAGGTCTCTAAGGGCTGCAGCATGCCTTATGCCACCCTGGGGACCCCTCACTCAGCACATGCACACTGCCTCACAGCTTGTGTGTGCTAGTGAGGAGAAAATGACTAAGTCGACATGGCCCTGTCCTCAGAGTGCCATGCCAACCTCACACTGCCTGTGGCATAGGTAAGTGACCCCTAAGGCAGGGTGCACTATACCACAGGTGAGGGCATATGTGCATGAGCACTATGCCCCTACAGTGTCTGAGCAAAACCTTAGACATTGTAAGTGCAGGGTGACCATAAGAGTATATGGTCTGGGAGTTTGTCAAACACAAACTCCACAGTTCCATAATGGCTACACTGAAAACTGGAAAGTTTGGCATCAAACTTCTCAGCACAATAAATGCACACTGATGCCAGTGTACAAATTATTGTAACATATACCCAGAGGGCATCTTAGAGATGCCCCCTGAATACCTACCCGACTTCTAGTGTAGGCTGACCAGTTTGTGCCAGCCTGCCACACACCAGACATGTTGCTGGTCACATGGGGAGAGTGCCTTTGTCACTCTGCGGCCAGGAACAAAGCCTGTATTGGGTGAAGTTGCTTCTCACCTCCCCCTGCAGGAACTGTAACACCTGGCGGTGAGCCTCAAAGGCTCACCCCTTTTGTTACAGCACCCCATGGCATCCCAGCTAGTGGAGACGCCCGCCCCTCTGGCCACTGCCCCCACTTTTGGCGGCAAGGCTGGAGGAGATAATGAGAAAAACAAGGAGGAGTCACCCACCAGTCAGGACAGCCCCTAAGGTGTCCTGAGCTGAGGTGACCCCTGCCTTGAGAAATCCTCCAGCTTGAGTTTGGAGGATTCCCCCAATAGGATTAGGGATGTGCCTCCCTCCCCACAGGAATGAGGCACAAAGAGAGTGTAGCCACCCTCAAGGACAGTAGCCATTGGCTACTGCCCTCCCAGACCTAAACACACCACTAAATTCAGTATTTAGGGGCTCCCCAGATCCCAGGAAATCAGATTCCTGCAACCTGAATAAAGAAGGACTGCTGACCTACAAGCCTGCAGAGAAGGAGGAAGACGACAACTGCTTTGGCCCCAGCCCTACCGGCCTGTCTCCAACTTCGAAAACCTGCTCCAGCGATGCATCCGACAGGGACCAGCGACCTCTGAAGCCTCAGAGGACTGCCCTGGAGTACAGGACCAAGAAACTCCCGTGAACAGCGGCCCTGTTCAAAACCAGATACTTCTTTGCAACAAAGAAGCAACTTCCAAGGACTTCACGTTTCCCGCCGGAAGCGTGAGACTCTACGATCTGCACCCGAAGCCCCCGGCTCGACCTGACGAAAACGAACACCTCAGGGAGGACTCCCCAATGACTGCGAGCCTGTGAGTAACCAGAGATGACCCCCCTGAGCCCCACCAGCGACGCCTGCAGAGATAATCCAGAGGCTTCCCCTGACCGCGACTGCCTGTAACAAGGGGCCCGACGCCTGGAACCAACACTGCACCCGCAGCCCCCAGGACCTGAAGGAACCGAACTTCAACATAGGAGTGACCCCCAGGCGACCCTCTGCCTTGCGCAGGTGGTAGCTGTCCTGAGAAGCCCCCCCTGTGCCTGCCTGCACTGCTAGAGTGACCACCGGGTCCCTCCATTGAGACCTATACAAAACCCGACGCCTGCTTTGCACATTGCACCCGGCCGCCCCTGTGCCGCTGAGGGTGTGTTTTGTGTGCCTACTTGTGTCCTCCCCCCAGTGCTCTACAAAACCCCCGTGGTCTGCCCCCGAGGATGCAGGTACTTACCTGCTGGCAGACTGGAATCAGAGCACCCCAGTTCTCCATAGGCGCCTATGTGTTTTGGGCACCTCTTTGACCTCTGCACCTGACCAGCCCTGACCTGCTGGTGTGGTAACTTTGGGGTTGCCCTGAACCCCCAACGGTGGGCTGCCTATGTCCCAGGACTGAGACTTGTAAGTGTTTTACTTACCTCCTAATCTAACCTTTACTTACCTCCCCCAGGAACTGATGATTTTTGCACAGTGTCCACTTTGAAAATAGCTTATTGCCATTTTTACAAAGACTGTACATGACATTGTTTTCATTCAAAGTTCCTAAAGTATCTAAGTGAAGTACCGTACATTTAAAGGGTTTGATGTAAATCTTGAACCTGTGGTTCTTAAAATAAACTAAGAAAATACATTTTTCAATAAAAAAACGTAATTGGCCTGGAGTAAATCTTTGAGTGTGTGTTCCTCATTTATTGCCTTTGTGTGTACAACAAATGCTTAACACTACCCTCTGATAAGCCTACTGCTCGACCACAATACCACAAAATAGAGCATTAGAATTATCTACTTTTGCCACTATTTTACCTCTAAGGGGAACCTTTGGACTCTGTGCACACTATTTCTTACTTTAAAATAGTATATACAGAGCCAACTTCCTACATTGGTGGATCAGCGGTGGGGTCTAAGACTTTGCATTTGCTGGACTACTCAGCCAATACCTGATCACACAACTAAATTCCAAAAATTGTCATTAGAAACTGATTATTGAAATTTGAGCTATTTTTCTAAATTTTTAAATCCTGCTAGGGCCTTGTGTAAATCCCTGATAGCATTTCTTTTAGAGTTTAAAAGTTTTGAAAAAGTTTGGATTAAGTTCTAGAAATAGTTTTAGATTCTTAAAAAGTATCCCAACTTTTAGAAAAATAATGTCTAGCACAGAGATGGTGGTTGAACTCAACCTCACCCCTTACCTGCATCTAAGGACGTCAGAGTTGAGGACTCTCTGTAAGATAAAAAATATAAAAACTGGATCAAACCCTACCAAAGTACAACTCCAGGAGCTTTTGGCAGAGTTTGCAAGAGACCACCCCTCTGAAGATAACCTTACAGAGGGGGAAAGTAGTGACCTGGAGGATAATTCCCTCCCTCCTGTCGTAGTTAGGGAGGCCAGGGTCCCTCAAACCCTGACTCCACAAGTGATAGTTAGAGATGCTGGTTCTCCCACAGGGGAGACCAGCAACTCTGGAAGCATTGAGGGCAGCCTCAATGAAGATGACCTCCTGTTAGCCAGGATGGCCAAAAGACTGGCTTTGGAGAGACAGCTCCTAGCCATAGAGAGGGAAAGACAAGAGATGGGTTTAGCTCCCATCAATGTTGGCAGAATCTTAAATAGGGTCAGAGAGAATACTGACATGCTAAAAATCCCCAAAGGTATTGTAACAAAATATGAAGACGGTGATGACATCACCAAATGATTCACAGCTTTTGAGAGGGCTTGTGCAACCAGAAAAGTAAACAGATCTCACTGGGGTGCTCTCCTGTGGGAAATGTTCACTGGAAAGTGTAGGGATAGACTCATCACACTCTCTGGAAAAGATGCTGAATCCTATGACCTCATGAAGGCTACCCTGATTGAGGGCTTTGGATTCTCAACTGAGGAGTACAGGATTAGGTTCAGGGGGGCTCAAAAATCCTCGAGCCACACCTGGGTTGATTTTGTTGACTTTTTAGTCAAAACACTAGATGGTTGGATTAATGGCAGTGGTGGAAATGATTATGAAGGGCTGTATAATTTGTTTATGAAGGAACACCTTTTAAGTAATTGTTTCAATAATAAACTGCATCAGCATCTGGTGGACCTAGGTCCAATTTCTCCCCAAGAATTGGGAAAGAAGGCAGAACACTGGGCCAAGACAAGGGTGACCAAGACTTCCACAGGGGGTGACCAAAAAAAAGGGGTCACAAATCCTCCCCAGGGGAAGAGTGTTGAGACATCCAAGGGCAACAGTAAAGAACCTTCTACAGGGCCCCAAACACCTGCACAGGAGGGTGGGTCCAAGGCCTCTTCAAAATCTTCATTTGGGTACAAGGGTAAAAACTTTGAGCCCAAAAAGGCCTGGTGTCGCAGCTGTAGTCAGCATGGACACCAAACTGGAGACAAGGCCTTGCCTGTCCCAAGAAAGGTTCCACTTCAACTACTACTCCAGTTAGCACTGGAATAGCTGGTCTACATTAGTCTCTGAGGGTGGGGTGGACTTAGCCACAGTAGCTGCCTGGCCGCCTAACATGCAAAAATACAGGCATCAGTTCTTTATTAGTGGGACTAGAGTAGAGGCCCTGAGGGACACAGGTGCCAGTGTCACTATGGTGACAGACATACTGGTTTCCCCAGGACAATACCTGACTGGACAAACTTATCCAGTCACCAATGCGGACAATCAGACTAAAGTATATCCCATGGCTAGAGTAACTTTGGAATGGGGAGGGGTCACTGTCCTGAAACAGGTGGTATTCTCTTCTGCTATACCAGTTGAATGTCTGCTTGGAAATGATCTGGAGTCCTCAGCATGGGCTGAGGTAGAACTCAAAACCCATGCAGCCATGCTGGGTATCCCTGAACTGGTGTGTGTCAAGACTAGGGCACAGTGCAGAGCTCAGGGTGAAAAAGAGATAATGGAGGCTGGAATAATGGCCCAACTCTCCAAGAGAAAAGGAAAGAAGACTGGGGAACCAGCTTCAGCACAGAAAAAGAAACAGAACATCTCTCCTCAGGAAGAAGTTCTATCCCCTGAGGGAACTGAACCTATGGAGTTAGAACCTTACCAGGGTGAGCTCTTGGGCCCAGGGGGACCCTCAAGGGAACAGCTGTGCAAGGGGCAAGAAACTTGTCCCTCTCTTGAAGGCCTAAGGCCTAAAGCTGCTGAAAAGAAAAAGGAATGGTCAGTGGAACACACAAGGTCTATTGGGAAGATGGACTCCTTTACACTGAGGCAAGAGATCCTAAACCTGGTGCCACTGGGAGAGTGGTAGTGCCTCAGGAGTTTAGAGAGTTCATTCTGACCTTAGCCCCTGACATTCCCGTCACTGGGCTTTTGGGGAAAAAAAAGACATGGGAGAGGTTAGTCAACCATTTCTATTGGCCCAATATGTCCCAGAAGGTAAAGGCGTTTTGTGCCTCCTGTGCCACCTGTCAAGCCAGTGGTAAGGCAGGTGGCCATCCAAAGGCCCCTCTCATTCCACTTCCAGTGGTGGGGGTCCCCTTTGAAAGAGTGGGAGTGGATATAGTGGGTCCACTTGAACCTCTCACAGCATCAGGGAATCAGTATATCCTGGTAGTAGTGGATCATGCTACTAGGTACCCTGAAGCAATTCCTCTTAGGCCCACTACTGCCCCTGCAGTAGCCAAAGCACTCATTGGTATTTTTACCAGAGTGGGATTTCCTAAGTAGGTGGCTTCTGACAGAGGTACCAACTTCATGTCAGCTTACCTGAAACATATGTGGAATGAGTGTGGGGTGACTTACAAATTCACCACACCATACCATCCACAAACCAATGGTCTTGTTGAGAGATTTAACAAGACATTGAAGGGCATGATCATGGGGCTCCCTGAAAAACTCAAAAGGAGATGGGATATCCTCTTGCCGTGCCTGCTCTTCGCCTACGGAGAGGTGCCTCAGAAGGGAGTAGGGTTTTCCCCCTTTGAACTTCTGTTTGTCCATCCTGTTAGGGGGCCACTAGCCCTTGTGAAATAAGGCTGGGAGAGACCTCTCCATGAGCCTAAGCAAGATATAGTGGACTATGTACTAGGCCTATGTTCAAGGATGGCAGAGTACATGGAAAAAGCAAGTAAAAACCTTGAGGCCATTGTTGGAGTGTGACCTTTATAATCAACATTAACATGGAAAGCTTGCAAAATAATGTGTAAATGATGCTGAATAGAAAACGTGGTAGAATAAATATTAATGCACACGTTTGAAATGTGCCCACAGGGAGTGGCCACCAATGTATACGATGATTAATGAAACTGACTAATAATGAATTAACCATGTACTCAAGTATGATTTTGTATTAGCACTAAGAGTTACCTATAAAGGTTTTGTTAAATTAATCACTAGGCCTTAGTTAGCAAGGGTCTGGGCCTAGCTGCCTGGTCTCATATTAACTGTGTTTTTCTAACGTGGAATGTGCTGTCTTCCTAAAGGACGTGAAACTGTACTTTTCCAGAAGCTAGAGATGTGTGTGTAACCGTAGTAAATTCTTTCTCATGGGACCCGACTTGCTCAAGGAGACATTCTTGCTGAATGCAACAGTGTAATTCGCAACAGGTACAAGGTCGCCTAAAATGGTAAAGACAATGGAACTACTGACTGGAGCGACAAGTGTAACTTTTCTTACCTGACATTCTACCCGCTGAAGACGTCAATCACAGGAACCAATAAACTGCATGAGAACTGTCTTAGGTGAAAATTCTAATAAGGTGACCAACGGATTATTGGACAGAGATAACGATGCACCAAATATTGCCCAATTGGAAATTAGAGACTTGTCTGACAAGATTCAATATAACAATGTGGCATGAGGAGAAATGAGCCATTATAGGGACACAGTTGCTGTCACTTTGATATTCTGCCTTAAGACTTTGTTGTTCTGATACCCTAAACCATCCTCATCCTTTCCTTGCCCTATAACGCACTTCTCCTTATGAGGGAAGAGATTTTGCCTTAACTTGCCGAGATTTGCTGTTCTATCCTGGCTGATGGCGAATAGACTGCTGTCCTGAGGATGAAGACTGATACTGTCTGCCGACCCATATGGAGGGGTAACTATCTGATGATAAATTTTAATTGTCTGTTTGCCTTTTCTTTTTAGGTACCAACTGCTCTTTTGACAGACGCCATAGTTTGATGTTTTCTAAATTTGTGTTGCTAAATTGTTTTGCATGAAGCCCAACATGCTGATGCTAATTAGAGGTTAGTTAAGGAATTCACTAATATTTGGTACAAATAGACAAATTACTGAATCTTTGCTTTGTTGAATACTGTACTAATGATACTCTCCTAAAGTTGATTCATGTTGACATTGTGCTTTGTTCTGATGTTCCTGATTTTTTCTTTGATAAAGCCTTATTCAAGTTGCCATATTATAATGCTTTCGATGTGCTTATTGATATTGAGACTAATAAACATGACCATAGAATTGTAACTAATAGAAAATAAATATCTTAACCTTTACTATCTTTGCATGATCATTTTTTGGTTGGAAGGTCGTGGTGTTAGTCTTATTGGCGGGTATTGAATAGTCGAATCGATTAGTTATTGTGAATATTGATGAAGAGATTGATCTATTGATTGAAATGCCAAATAGCTATCTCGTCTTAAGGAGCCCCCAGTCAGGGTCAAAAGGTTCATTGGCTTAAAAGGAGTCCCCGTGAAAGTAAATTAGCTAGGTCGGGACGCGTTATCAGTTCTGGTAGCAGAGGATGGTTTCGGCCCTTTGGGGTCCTAAGACGAGGGACCATTGTTTTAGAATTGTTTTCGAGATAATGCAAATTGGAAGGATGATGTGCCCCTAAGTCCCAAATGACTTTCCCGGGACCCCGGAGCCTGCCGAAATGAGTTGGGTATGTTCTTGGCGTTCTAGTGATAGAGTGAGTGACGTAGGGTTTGTGCTTGCACAGCTTATGCATACCACAGGTGAATTGTGAGGTTTGTGAGGATTTGTAGGCCAGGTAATGTTTTAGTAGGAGTGTGCGTACTCCGCAGTATGAGAGTAGGGAAGTCGGCGAACTTCATGTGAATGTGGCTCTTTGTGCTCAAAAATTGTCCACGTGGTTGTTGGTGATGTACGGACCCTGCATGGTCTAAGACTCCGGAGTATATTGATAAGTGTATGAGACACTTGGTTTATGTTGTAATTTGCGCAGTTTAATAGGTCAATCGGATGTGGTTGACGAGTCGGGTTTGAATCAATGTGAGTGAATGAAAACTTTGATGGAGATTTGGGGAGTTCTAAAGTGCACTAGGACAAACCATTGACAAGTCGAGAGTAGAATTTGCGGGTCAAATTTTGCTTGCGACTGCGGGATCTGAGAAGGAGAGAGTAGCGGCCGAGGCTTAAAGTGAAATCTCTGTAAAGTTCTGAAGCGATTGTGTTACCCTTCCTGTAGTGAACTGGCAAATTTGAGTTTTTGGTGCTCGCAATATGTTGCATTAGTTTTGTGCTGGTTGAGATTGAGGGAGACAAGCAGCAAGACTTTGTCAGCTGCAGTGTGTGTGAGTGTGACATCATTGGAGCCGTGCTGGGATAGGTCAGTTAGTGAGAAGGGTCGCACACGGATTGGCAGCCATACGTGAGAGGCAATTGGTTGAGAAGCTAGGCGGAGGGTGTTCTGGGAATTAAAGTCACTTCCTGAGTCAATTGTAAACAAAATAAAAGATGTAAAAATGAAGTTCTTCAAGGCTTTAAGGAGCGCTTTGAGGGGAGATGTGTACATTACTGTGAATGTAGGGGAGCCCACACCACCAGAGGATACTCCGGCTTATGCCGTAATGGAGGAGAGGGGAGTCACGCCATGTCTTTGGCTAAAGCAATGGTGCAAATTAACAGAAAAGGATGGGAGCTTAGCGTTTCCAGAGAACGGGTCATTTAATATAATGATCTTAGAGAATTTGCGGAAGGAGTTAAATGAGCAAAAGCCGCCTCTGAGACCAGCTCAGTTTGAGGCCTTAGCAATTTGGGAACTGATGGCCATACGACACAGGCAAAAAACAATTGAGAGGAGAATGAGGAAAGCAGAAAATACACTAGCGGAGGCTAGATGGGATAGTGAACACAGAATGTGGAGAAGGGAGATAATAGACGGAGTCAGGATATTCCCGGCAATAACTCAGGAAGCCGACACGCAAGGAAGAAAGGCCACTTGTAAAAAGGATAAGGGTTCTAGCAAGGAAAAGGAGACTAAAAGGTCTTGGGCAGATGCAGATGACTCAGATGATGATGAGTTCCTCAATCAGTTGTTAGATGATCGTCCACCGCCATATGCCATGGATGACAATGGACGAAGTACTAGTGCAGGTCCTATTAACTCAACACAGAGCCAGGGAACAGCAAATACAGCACAGGTAAATACAGTTGCGACACCAGCGCCAGTACAGAATAGTGTCAGTGTGTCTACTGCTCCAGAGATGCAAGCGCAGTTGCAGCCACCACGAGTTCAGAGGCTCTACCCTGATGTCCCAATATTAGAAACAACTACGAGCTTGATGGTGCCGCCTGATCAGGCATATATGAGACCAAAGTTAGTGCAGATTGAGCCAACTCCACTTTTACTGCTCCAGCCGCAGCAACAAATGGTTCCGAGTTACACTTCGGTCACAGGACCGCAGTTAGCTACGGCACGAATAATGAATCAAAATGTGGGAGCCAGTGTTCCACAGGTTATGGGAAATAAGCCAGCACCAGCCACCATATCCTTACCCATTACAGTTGGTCCACCAGTACCATTGTACGTGCAGGATAAGCCTAGCATGTGTGAACAGGGAGTAATGACCCAGGACATGACAGGAGGAGGGTTCGTAGGGAGCTCTCAAGGGATGACTCCTGTGGAACAGATGGTAGAGAGGTCGAGGTCTCTGTTAGACTTCAGTCCGATAGGGGTTCCTCCAGATGCCATGAGACACTCAGGTTTGGGACTGCTAACACCTCAGATGTCAAGTGCAAATGTGCCGCAAACATCAGTAATGCAGGTTGGGAATCTCTCTTTGCAAGGTTTAAATGCGCAACAACTGAATGAATGGTTAGACAAGTTAAATTCACCACAGATTACCCCTGCGACAGCAGAGTGGTCGGAAAGAGAAGAGTACCTGAATTTTGTGAGGTTGGGTATGGAAGCAGCTGAACTAGTTGAAGGAAGCATTTGGAGTGAACAGACTAGAGTCTTACACTGAAGCAGAATTGAGGTACTTGTGCCCAAAAATAACTAAAGAAGTGAGCAAGGTGCATCAGAGGTTGGCAAACTTAGCAGACAAATATGGCATAGACTTAGACAATACTAAGCATCTGAAGAGGAGCTACAGGTTAGACTTCGAGCCGAAGGATTTTGATCACATGAGGTCTACTGGGATGAAGGCACACCTCAAAGAGATACTGCAGAGCGCCCAAGTTTGGGGAGCGTTAGAAAAGTGGGAAGGCAGATGGGCAGATAAAAGAAAGAGTGATTGCTCGGAGCAGCAGCAGGCGAAACCAGCACCGGATATCGGTACGATAAAAATGCTACCCATGAGAGAGACAGCTGGAGGGGTTCTTTTCCATGTCCCATGGTCTAGAGGTGACATTCTGTCATTCACAAATGACTTTCCCAGGTTGAGGGAGAAGCCAATAGAGTGGTATCAGCAGACAGACAGGTTTGTGAAGCTTGCGAAGTGTCTCTGGGAAGACCTGAATACACTGTTTGAGATCATTGTTCCTGCTGATTTGTGGCTCGAGTGCAAGAGAAGTGTTGATAGGCCAACCGCAGAACCGGCAAAGGACAGGGTTACCGGAGCACCATCTCCGTATGTAATGAAGTACTACTATAAGGTGATTGAGTTTTTGAAGCAGAAAGTGTTGCCTCAGAATATTGATTGGCAAAAGATTGATCGAACGGCACAGGAAGCTAGAGTCTATACATGCCTACTATGAGAGGTTGTTGAAAGCGTTCAAGCATTACAGCGGTACAGAGGTCATAGAGCCAAAAGACATGAATCACCTTGTGTTCCGGTCTGTTGAAGGGTTGAGGCCAGAGATTAGCTAGATGATTAAGAATCATTTGATCTGTTGGCAAGCGAAGCCGATTGATGAGGTGTTGCAGTATGCAAAATACTATAGTGACGAGATTGAGTTGAAGCAGAGAAAGTTAAAGGAGAAAGTGATGGTGATGCAAATTAAGGCAGCGCAAGCAGGGATGCAGGGAAATGGAGTACAACAGATGGTGCAACAGCCGCAAGGAAACGGGATGTTTCAGGCGCAAGCGAGAGGCAGAGGTCGAGGAGGTTTTGTGAACCGTGGTCCAGATTTAAATACCGTTACAGTTCAAAATGATGTACAGGGGATGAAGAAGGTGTTACCATGTCAGGCGTGCGGGGCCGTCGGACACTGGAAGCGGGAGTGCCCGATGATGGTGCATTAGGGGGTTGTTTAACAAAGCAATGATGTCAGTACGTTCCAAAATGTTAAAGGACCAAGAATGAGGGGTCCAAATCCGAACTTCCAGAATAACACGGTTCAGATGCAGGGTCTCCAACCCATGCAACAGGTACAGATGCCACATGTGCAACCAGTGCAAATGCAGCCAATGCAACAGCAGATTCCCATGGTACCTAGATAGCAAATGCAGTTGCCCTTAGCACCAATGAGACAGCAACAGGTGATGCTTCCTCAACAGGTCATAGGTCAAGGAATGAGTCAAAACAATGCAGTACAACAGTTCCCTTTGCGTGGTGAGAATGGAATAAACGATGAATGGTTGGATGACAGTTCAGATAGTGAGGAGTGTAGACTTGCAGCATCCCTAGAAGTAGATCAGAGAGGGCCCTATGTGCAAGGGAAAGTGATGGGTCACAAGGTTTCATTCTTGGTTGACACAGGAGCTACGCGCTCTACATTCAGAAGTGCAGAGGTTCCGAAATTGCCCCTTTCGGGACGTACAATAAAGGTAGTAGGAGTGGCAAACCAGCTCCTGACTAACCCGATTACAGATCCGATTCAGGTTGAGATTGGTACCTTCCAGGGATTGCACAGATTTGTGGTTTGCGACTCAAGTCCGGTGTACCTACTGGGAAGAGACTTACTGTGTAAGACGAGGTGTTCTATCACTTGTTCCAATGAAGGGATAGAGGTGAAGACAAACAGTGACGATGAAGGGGATGATGGTCGGATCTCAGAGCCTGAGACGGAGACAACAGATGAGGAGTACCCTCTGATAAGCTTCTTCCCAATGTTCACAGTGACTGATTTTCCCGCAAATCTGCAGGGGACAGTCACAGAGAAAGTGTGGGACTTGACAGGAAAGGAAGTGGGATTGACAAAAGGAGTAGAACCAGTCAAGGCCGATGTGAAGCCAAATGCTGTGTTCCCCCAGGTACCGCAGTACCACATGGCACAGGATGTCCTCATACAGGCAACGCAGATAATTGTAGACTTTGTGAAGCAAGGGATCCTGAAGGAAGTGATGAGCAGCCCATGTAATTCACCTATAATGGGATTGAGGAAGACTTGTGGGAAAGTTCGAATTGTTCAAGACTTAAGAAAGATCAACGACATAGTGGTGAAGTGTTGCCCAGTGGTGCCAAATCCAGCTGCGATTATGTTTCAGGTCCCATGCGATGCAGAGTGGTTTACGGTAGTTGATTTGTCCCAAGCATTCTTTTCTGTGCCTCTTCACGAGGACAGCCAATTTCTCTTCAGTTTTAAATTCTTGGACAAGGTTTACAGTTGGTGTTGAATTCCTCAAGGGTTTTCGGAGTCACCTTCCATCTTCAATCAAATCCTGAAGAGAGATTTGGAGTCGTTGGAATTGCCTTTCCAATTGACTCTAGTGCAGTACAGTGACGACTTGTTGATCGCATCCAACACTAGAGATGATTGCAAGTATGATACCATTGCCTCACTAAACCACTTGGGAAAGAATGGGCTTAAGGTGTCCCCAAAGAAGCTGCAATATTGTCAGAAAGAGGTGAAATACTTAGGTCATCTAATCGAGAAGGGATCGAGGAAAATATCTAAGGAAAGAGTGACCACCATATTACAGATGAGTCCTCCAACGACATGGAGAGACATTAGGATGTTTTTGGGAATGGTGGGCTACTGTCGTCAGTGGATCCCTGATTTCTCAATTATCTCCAAGCCGCTGGTGAGACTGATGGTTAAGGAAGTTAAGGATGGCACAGATACTATAACTATGTCAGAGAAAGAGATGAAGGCGTTCATTGAGTCGAGGGAGTGTATGTGCAGGGCTCCAGCTTTAGGTATGCCTGATTACACGAAGCCTTTTGTCCTGTCATGAACGTGATGCTTGTTCTTTGTCTATCCTGACACAGGTCCATGGAGGTGCAAACCGACTAGTAGCATATTTTTCAGCTACTTTAGACCCAGTCGCAGCAGCCTTACCGGGTTGTCTGCGTGCCGTTGCAGCAGTTGGTCAAAGCCTCACACAGTGTGAAGGCATAGTGATGGGACACCCTTTAACGGTTATGGTACCACATTCAGTCGAGATTTTACTGACCCGGACCAAAATTCAGCACATGACAAATGCCAGATTGACGAAATATGAAACGATTATATTGGGATCACCAAATGTGTCACTGAAAAGATGTACTGTGTTGAACCCGGCAACTTTGCTTCCAAATGAGAATACAGAAGTTGAGGATGGTGATGATGTAGAACACGATTGTCTTGAGGTAACCAACTGTGCACCAAACCAAGACCTGACATTCGAGATACCCAATTGGAAGAAAATGATTACATTATTTTTGTTGATGGCTCATGTTTAAGAGATTCAGTAGGAGTACTGAGAGCTGGATACGCTGTGTGTACGATCACTGGTATCCTAGAAGCATCTTGGCTTGAAAGGGTATATTCTGCTCGAGTGGCTGAATTGGTTGCTCTTACTAGGGCATGCCCTGCCGCTGACAAAATGAAGGTAACTATCTATACTGACAGCAGATACATATTTGGTATTGTCCATGATTTTGGCCAATTATGGTCACAGAGGGGTTTCCAGACTTCCTCTGGTTCTCCAGTGAAAAACGGTGAGAGAATTAAGGAGTTGTTGCATGCAGTTCAGTTACCTCTTGAAATTGCCGTGGTGAAATGCAGCGCTCATGTGAAATCACAAGACTTTGTGTCAATGGGAAATGGATATGTGGATCAGGTCGCGAGGTTTTGCGCATTGAATTGTATATCGTTCAAGGATCAGTGGGAATTGTTACATGAAACAGAAAATGAGACATGCACAGGCTACGCATTAAGGGTGGTTGACACGTTGGAGGAATTAAAATTGTTGCAGGGTCGTGCCAGCAGAGAGGAGAAACGCTCTTGGCTTAAGATGCAATGTGTACAAAGACCAGACGATTTATGGGTTTCAGATGAGGGGAAAATGGTTTTGCCAAACAGTCTTCTGTCACAGTTTGCAAGTTTTTACTATGGACAGGCACATATTGGGAGAGATGCCATGATCAGGTTAAAAATTGATTGGTTCATCCCAAAGTTCAGACAAACCGCAGAAGTGATTTGTCACAGGTGCATCATCTGTCAACAGATGAATGCGGGGAAAGGGACAGTGGTGAATTTGAGCCACATTGGGAGAGCAGGAGGTCCATTTAGCAGAATGCAATTGGATTTTATTGAGATGCCTGTGTGTGGAGGTCTGAGATACGTGTTGGTGATTGTGTGCATCTTCAGTCACTGGATTGAAGCTTACCCTACATGCAGAAATGACAGTCTCACAGTAGCAAAGCTGCTGCTTAGAGAATTGATTCCACGTTTCAGGTTTCCGACCTCTTTAGAATCAGATAGGGGAAGTCACTTCAACAATGAGGTGGTTAAGCTATTGTGCGCAGCATTGAACATTGAACAGAAGTTGCATTGTAGTTACTGCCCTGAAGCCTCAGGAGTAGTGGAGCAGATGAATGGTACCCAGAAGTCGAGAATGACAAAAATGTGTGCAGCTACAAATTTGAAATGGCCTGATGCGTTGCCCTTAGTGCTAATGTCAATGAGAAACGCACCCAACAAGAAAACAGGACTGTCTCCTCATGAAATTCTCATGGACCGAGCTATGAGACTGCCTGCGGTGCCTGCAAATGCTCTTGTGAATATCACGGATGATGTGGTGTTGGACTACTGCAAGGGTCTGGCTGATGTGGTCCGCTCTTTCTCTCACCAGGTGGAAGCCACCACATTGTCACCGATAAGTGATCTAGGTCACAATCTGAAAGCTGGTGACTGGGTTGTCATCAAGAAACTCGTGAGGAAGTCGTGTTTGGAGCCACATTGGAAGGGGCCATGTCAAGTAATACTGACAACTACTACTGCTGTGAAGTGTGCGGGAATTCCAAACTGGATTCATGCCAGTCACACGAAAAAGGTGACGTGTCCAACCGATGAGGAAATTGAGTTGTCGAAAATAACAGCTTCACAAAAGGAAGTCTCAGGGCCGGGGAGTAATCAAAGGGGAACTGAGACTGAAAGAGAGCCTGTTGAGGACGGCTTGGTCACTTCAGTAAGAGATGAGACCCAGAGGAGTGACGGTGAGCCTATCTCAAATGAGGCACCAGGAGGTTCTCCTAGAAGCAGACAGATATGGGTTTGAAGTAGAGCCCCTAACAGACCCAGAGGACGAGGGAGTTGAGGCAGAAGAGAGTCAGAGTGTCCGGACTCCTCCTGAGCCAATTGCAGTTCCAGCAAGAGAAAACACCATAGAACAAGAGGAGGGCTTTGAACTACAACTCGGAAAGTTAGACAACAGAGGGACTTTAAAGGGAGATAAGTGGCCAGAATCGCAAGTGACAAAAGGAAGGGTGGTTGTTGATGAGACAATTGAAGAAGAGGTCGATACAACAAGGAAGGAAGACCTAAGCGAAGGAGAATTACAGGGGGACCGCAAGTTGAAAAGAAAGAAAGTAGCAAATAGAAGGTACGCAGGTCCTGAATGGGCATACGCAACATCAGCTGAGTGGCAACAAGAATTCTTGGCATTCTGTTTTGATCGAGAAGTCCCAGGTCAATACTATGGTACCTACGTTTGGCTACAAAGAAAAGAGATTGTGTAAAGTTGAAATTGAGCTAAAAGAAGCTGAGAAAAGAGACTGATAAGTTACCGCATGTGACACTGTTAACCTGAGTTGATCTTTTGAAAACTGATTGTGACAAGCTGCTAACCGAATTGACAAGGATCCTGGGAGTGAATGAAAATCTGTAAATACTTGCCAAAGAGAGACTTTGCTTAGCTTTGCCGAGAAAAAAAAAAGAAACGAAAGAAAAAAAAGTTTTTAAACCGTCCTCAGTTGGTTGCTTACACTTATAGCATTCTGCTTTCTGATTCTTTACAGATCATGGCTAGCACAGGAGATGATAATGGGGGAAGTAGGCGTTGTAAGTATTTGGGTGTTGCTTTGCGTGTTGTATGTGTAATATTCATTATAGCTTTGTTTGTGGAAATGCGATTGTTGGATGAAAATGAAACTAACAATGCTACAATTCCTGAGACGGCTACACTAACACCTTGGGAGAGGTTTGAGCAAGATACAAAGTATTTGCATGAAGGCACTAACACAAAAGGAGAACTGTCTACTAATGTTTCTATCGCTTGCTGAGTGAATATGTTGATACTATGGATGCAAAAGCTCGTTATGTGTGTACACAAATTCCTGTTTCAGTACAAGAGGGAGTTACCTATCATAGTTTACATTTTAACCTGTGGGATAAGCTGTAGTTTGTTACTAACCTGGTTCTATAACCAGGAAGAAATACAATATTTCTATTCTAATCACGACCTTGTGTTCTCTTACGTGACTATCATAGAAGATTTGAATAGCGTAGCTAAATATTATGCCATAAAGTTGGTCAAGGGTTTTTTTGAAACAACGTCAACAATTAGTACATCTTATGCACACCGCAATAATTTGACTTGCTTGCTTTCACCTGTAGAGAAAAACTTTCTAGATCACACTGAAGTTAGAAGGAGGGTTTTGAAGGGGAAACTAGAGAAAGGCTTGCAGCAACGATCATTTATTAACAGTGGAAGTTACAGTGGAGTTAGGGAACAAGGGAAATTAGCTTTAGATGCACTACATGTAGGTAAGCTTTGCATAACACGGCCTAAGTCATATTATGACAATGTGTTTGTGGGATTGAGTGAATGTAAGCATGTGTTCTTGTTTCAGAATAAGTGGACTTTCATGTTAAATGGACAGGATCCAGCGATCCCTGGGGTCTATTATATATGTGGACTTAATGCTTATTACCGTCTTCCAAAGGGATGGTATGGGACATGTTATTTGAGGATAGTTTTCCCAAAGATATATCAGCTAGAAGACTTGAAGACGTTTCCTAGGGTGTCTGAATTACTTCGTACTAGACAAAAGAGAGAGACTGCTGCTGATGTAGTAGGAGACATATTTGGAGCAATAATTCCTTCAGCGGGAGTTATCTTGAACTCCATAAAGATTCGAAAGTTGTCTACTATTGTGGATAACATGCTGACAAATTTCACAGGATCTATACTCCTGATGGATACTGAACTTGCTGCGGAGAAGGCTATGACTGTTCAAAACAGGCTTGCTTTCGACATTCTTTTAGCGAAAAATGGCAGAGTATGTAAGCTGCTTAATGAGCGTCACTGCTGTGCCTACATACCTGACAATAGTAAAGAGATTAGAAGTATGCTTACTAACCTAACAAGAGATAGTACAGATTTGAAGGAATTGAAAGAACCAGGTGTTTGGGAAAAGGTTGGAAAGGGACTTGCTAAAGTGGGAAGCTGGTTTAGTAGTATTTGGCATGGGATATTGGCAAAAATAATACAGGGAATATTGATTGTTTTGGCTTGTTTATTTGGATTATGGTTATCATGCAAAATTAGTAAAAGAATTAAAGCAAAATTGGCAAAACGTAATGCGAGGAGGGAAGAAAATAAAAGGGAAAAAATGTTCAGAGCAAAATTTGAAAAGGCAAAACCAAGGGAAGATATTGAGATGACAGAATTTAGAAAATGAAAAATGTTGTGAAAGAAAGGATTTGTGTGATGACAAGAGTCATCAGAGGAGGGATTGTTGGAGTGTGACCTTTATAATCAACATTAACATGAAAAGCTTTCAAAATAATGTATAAATGATGCTGAATAGAAAACATGGTAGAATAAATATTAATGCACACGTTTGAAATTTGCCCATGGGGAGTGGCCACCAATGTATACGATGATTAATGAAACTGACTAATAATGAATTAACCATGTACTCATGTATGATTTTGTATTAGCACTAAGAGTTATGTATAAAGGTTTTGCTATATTAATCAGTAGGCCTTAGTTAGCAAGGGTCTGGGCCTAGCTGCCTGGTCTCATATTAACTGTGTTTTTCTAGCGTGCAATGTGCTGTCTTCCTAAAGGACGTGAAACTGTACTTTTCCAGAAGCTAGAGATGTGTGTGTAACCGTAGTAAATTCTTTCTCATGGAACCCGACTTGCTGAAGGAGACATTCTTGCTGAATGCAACAGTGTAATTCGCAACAGGTACAAGGTCGCCTAAACTGGTAAAGACAATGGAACTGTGGTTTACTTGGGACACCTTGTAGGTGGAGGCCAAGTTCAGCCACTCCAACCCAATATCCAGACTATTCTGGACTGGGTAGCTCCAAAAACCCAGACTCAAGTCAGGGCATTCCTTGGCTTGACTGGTTACTATAGGAGGTTTGTGAAGGATTATGGATCAATAGTGACCCCCCTCACAGAATTTACCTCCAACGAAATGCCCAAGAAAGTTAACTGGACCTTGGACTGTCAAAAGGCCTTTGACACCCGAAGCAAGGAATGTGCACAGCACCAGTTTTGAAAGCTCCAGATTACTCTAAGCAGTTCATAGTGCAGACGGATGCCTCTGAACATGGGATAGGAGCAGTCCTGTCCCAAAAAAATGATGATGGCCTTGACCAGCCTGTTGTTTTTATTAGCAGGAGGTTACTCCCCAGGGAGCAGTGTTGGAGTGCCATTGAGAGGGAGGCCTTTGCTGTGGTCTGGTCCCTGAAGAAGTTGAGACCATACCTTTTTGGTACTCACTTCATAGTTCAAACTGACCACAGACCTCTCAGATGGCTTATGCAAATGAAAGGAGAAAACCCTAAACTGTTGAGGTGGTCCATATCCCTAGAGGGAATGGACTTTATAGTGGAACACAGACCTGGGACTGCCCATGCCAATGAAGATGGCCTTTCCGGGTTCTTCCACTTAGAAAATGAAGACTCTTTTGGGAATGGTTAGTCTCATCCTCTTTCGTTTGGGTGTGTGTGTGTCTAAGGAAATGCCTTTTTGGCATGGTTACCCCCTAACTTTTTGCCTTTGCTGATGCTAAGTTATGATTTGAAAGTGTGCTGGGACCCTGCACCAGTGTTCTTTCCCTAAATTGTACCTTTGTCTCCACAATTGGCACAACCCTGGCACTCAGGTAAGTCCCTTGTAACTGGTACCCCTGGTACCAAGGGCCCTGATGCCAGGGAAGGTCTCTAAGGGCTGCAGCATGTCTTATGCCACCCTGGGGACCCCTCACTCAGCACATGCACACTGCCTCACAGCTTGTGTGTGCTGGTGGGGAGAAAATGACTAAGTCGACATGGCACTCACCTCAGAGTGCCATGCCAACCTCACACTGCCTGTGTCATAGGTAAGTTACCCCTCTAGCAGGCCTTACAGCCCTAAGCCAGGGTGCACTATGCCACAGGTGAGGGCATATGTGCATGAGCACTATGCCCCTACAGTGTCTAAGCAAAACCTTAGACATTGTAAGTGCAGGGTAGCTATAAGAGTATATGGTCTGGGAGTTTGTCAAACACGAACTCCACAGTTCCATAATGGCTACACTGAAAACTGGGAAGTTTGGTATCAAACTTCTCAGCACAATAAATGCACACTGATGCCAGTGTACAATTTATTGTAACGTACACCCAGAGGGCATCTTAGAGATGCACCCTGAATACCTACCCGACTTCTAGTGTAGGCTGACTAGTTTCTGCCAGCTTGCCACACACCAGACATGTTGCTGGCCACATGGGGAGAGTGCCTTTGCCAGGAACAAAGCCTGTACTGGGTGGAGGTGCTTCTCACCTCCCCCTGCAGGAACTGTAACACCTGGCGGTGAGCTTCAAAGGCTCGCCCCTTTATGTTACAGCGCCCCAGGGCATCCCAGCTAGTGGAGATGCCTGCTCCTCCGGCCACTGCCCCCACTTTTGGCGGCAAGGCTGGAGGAGATAATGAGAAAAACAAGGAGGAGTCACCCACCAGTCAGAACAGCCCCTAAGGTGTCCTGAGCTGAGGTGACCCCTGCCTTGAGAAATCCTCCATCTTGAGTTTAGAGGATTCCCCCAATAGGATTACGGATGTGTCCCCCTCCCCACAGGGGAGTAGCCACCCTCAAGGACAGTAGCCATTGGCTACTGCCCTCCCAGACCTAAACACACGCCTAAATTCAGTATTTAGGGGCTCCCCAGATCCTAGGAAATCAGATTCCTGCAACCTGAAGAAAGAAGAAGGACTGCTGACCTACAAGCCTGCAGAGAAGTAGGAAGACGACAACTGCTTTGGCCCCAGCCCTACCGGCCTGTCTGCAACTTTGAAAACCTGCCCCAGCGATGCATGGACAGGGACCAGCGACCTCTGAAGCCTGAGAGGACTGCCCTGGACTACAGGACCAAGAAACTCCTGTGAACAGCGGCCCTGTTCAAAACCAGCTACTTCTTTGCAACAAAGAAGCAACTTCCAAGGACTTCACGTTTCCCGCCGGAAGCGTGAGACTCCCCCTGGCTCGACCTGCAGAAAAACAGCACCTCAGGGAGGACTCCCCGGCGACTGCAAGCTTGTGAGTAACCAGAGACAACCCCCTTAGCCCCCACAGTGAGGCCTGAAGAGATAATCCAGAGTTCCCCCTGACCGCGACTGCATGTAACAAGGGACCCGACGCCTGGAACCAACACTGCACCGCAGCCCCCAGGACCTGAAGGAACCGAACTTCGACGCAGGAGTGACCCCCAGGCGACTCTCTGACTTGCCCAGGTGGTGGCTGCCCCCGCCTGTGCCTGCCTGCACCGCTAGAGTGACCCCCTGGTCCCTCCTTTGAAACCTATACCAAACCCGATGCCTGCTTTGCACACTGCACCCGGCCGCCCCTGTGCCGCTGAGGGTGTGTTGTGCCTACTTGTGTCCCCCCCGTGCTCTACAAAACCCCCCTGGTCTGCCCCCGAGGATGCAGGTACTTACCTGCTGGCAGACTGGAACCGGAGCACCCCTGTTCTCCTTAGGCGCCTATGTGGTTTGGGCACCTCTTTGATCTCTGAACCTGACCGGCCCTGACCTGCTGGTGTGGTAACTTTGGGGTTGCCTTGAACCCCCAACCGTGGGCTGCCTATTCCCCAGGACTGAGACTTGTAAGTGTTTTATTTACTTCCTAATCTAACCTTTACTTACCTCCCCCAGGAACTGTTGATTTTTGCAGTGTCCACTTTGAAAATAGCTTATTGCCATTTTTACATAGACTGTACATGATATTGTTTTCATTCAAAGTTCCTAAAGTATCTAAGTGAAGTACCTTACATATAAAGTGTTTGATGTAAATCTTGAACCTGTGGTTCTTAAAATAAACTAAGAAAATATATTTTTCAATATAAAAACCTATTGGCCTGGAGTAAGTCTTTGAGTGTGTGTTCCTCATTTATTGTCTGTGTGTGTACAACAAATGCTTAACACTACCCTCTGATAAGCCTACCGCTCGACCACACTACCACAAAATAGGGCATTAGAATTATCTACTTTTGCCACTATCTTACCTCTAACGGCAACCCTTGGACTCTGTGCACGCTATTTCTTACTTTGAAATAGTATATACAGAGCCAACTTCCTACACTCATCGGTCGACAAAACAGTGTAGGTCTGGCAAGAAGTACGGAAAGCTCTGAATAAATATACTATAAAACAATACAGACCAGGTAGAGATAGGATGTGGTCTGTAATGCTTAAAGTGAAGAAGGGGACAATCACATTCACTCTCTAAATTTGTGACATCTTATTCATTCTTTAACCATGCACCAGGACGCTTCATTACAGCACTCATTCACTGATGCCACCATTACTTTACATATATGTCCAATTTTAAAGTAAATTATATTCCTGGGTTGTTGGAAATTCTTTAATTGATTGAGACTACTGGACCCCCGTTCAAAATAGTGGAGAATCCATTACCACACAAAGAACCACAGCAAGGATACCAATGATGTTGGACAGAACAGGAGATAACATCGACTCAGTTGAGAGTAATACTGACACTCACACTGTTGATGTTCAAAAACTGAATCAAATGGGTTTTGTGAGAGATTAAATTGAACTAAGTGGTTGTAAGGTCAGATCGAAATTCTGCCCACAGCTGCCGCCAGTCAAAAAGATCGATCTCTTTCACAAATTAACTGTTAATGATTTAAAGAGCGAAATGGCGGAATAACAAGCATGTGGGTGATTTCTCCCGAAAGGATTGGCATGACATATCCACATTGAAGAACAATACTTCCTTGGTCATCAAACCCTCTGACAAAGGGGGAAATATTGTGTTGATGGACCGTGAGACCTATCTATTGGAGGCTAAATGCCAATTAAGCAATACAGCTCATTATCAATGGCTATTTTATAATCCCACAAAAACCATGGAGAAGGGATTTCACCCAAAACTAGTGGCTTGGTATGAGCAGAATTTACTAGATTGGGATGAATTTCAATATCTGAAAATGGAACATGCCAAAGTTGCCACCATCTATTTCCTTCCTAAAGTCCATCAGGATGTGAAAGTTCCAGTTGGTATGCCTGTTGTGAGCTCTTGTGAATCACTCTTGACAAATTGCTCACAATATTTGGACCTGTTACTCCAACCCTATGTGACGGCCATTCCTTCATATTTAAGAGACTCTACTGACTACCTGAAAAAAATTGATAAAATTGTGTGGAAGCCGGAATATATTATGGTGTGGTATCCCTTTATACCTCCATCAATCACGAGGATGGTATACAAGCATGTGAATATTTACTCAGGGACAGATTCCTTGAGTACTTCGAGCATACACAGATGGTATTGGATAAGATGAGGTATAGACTCACACATGTGTTCATGCAGAAGCAAGGGACAGCCATGGGCCCCACTTATGCAAATTTGTTCATGGGGTGGTGGGAGAAGGAGGTGGCCTAGGCAGATAGTAAGAACATCTACATGGAGAATGTTGTACTTTGGTCTCTAGTCATAGACAATTTATTCATATTATAGGAAGGAAGAAAAACACATTTGGAGTTCATTAAAAAACTGAACTGCAATGATGTAAATATCCAACTGACTACAACGTTAAGTAGCACATATTGTGAATTCCTCGCTGTATAATTGAATGTTGTGAATGGAAGATTGATAACAACAATACATAGAGAAAAGCTATGGCCACCAACTCAATTCTACACACGAACAATGGTTGTGCCGTTGTTTTGAAGTGGAGTATCCCATATGGACAAATGTTACGGGCATGAAGAATTTGCTCTACAAATGAGGAGTTTGAGTCAGAGACAACAAAAACTGATGGAGAGATTTAGACAATGGGGATACCTTCAAAGTGTATTATTGGATGCTAAAGAAAGAGCAAGAAACAAAACTGGAGAACAAGTATTTTATGAAACGGAAGGAAGGAAGGATGATGGACAAAGAGAAGGAAAATGAAAAAAGATTGTTTTTAGAATTCAGTTCAGCCCAGTGAGAAGGATAGTACAAAAAAAACCTGGCATGTTTTACAAAAGGACAAACATCTGTAAGGTGTAATTGGAAATTACCCCAAGATAACTTGAGCCCATAAAAAAAGGGCTTTGGCTATTGAACATGGCTGGGGGATTTATAAAATGCCATTCATGCAAAGCCTAACAATATGGCATGAACCAGAAAGCATATCAGACATTTGAAGGCTGCATTATCCCCATACGGGCTAGAATAACATGTGACACAGACTATGTAATCTATGTGTTACAATGAGAATGCAACAAGTTGTACATTAGCAGCACCATTCATAAATTGAAGCGCAGGGTGCTGCAACATGTGTGCAATAAGGATTGGGGATAAAAACTACCCTATGGCTAGTCATTTTGATCAATTTCATGGCCGCTCCCTGTATGGGTTCAGATCCTATGGATTAAAGCACATAAAAAGACATGCACGAGGAGGGGATAGAGAAAGACTTAAGAAGAGAAGAATCCAAATTAATCGTGTGAATGTGTACAGAATTCCTGTGGGGACATAATACAGACGCTGAACTACATGTCCAGCTGTAGAGTTGAATTATATTGATAGTGGGAACAATATTACATCTTCCATTGCAATCTGGAAGTCTCAACATTGAGGATTATATATACATGTTCAGTACTGTCTCACCATTGCACAGAGTCATGTTCACCTGCATGTTTTTTTAAAATATTTTTTTTATTAACAATTTGCTGTTATACACATACAGTATGATTTATGACGTCATCTGGCCTCTCTTCTATGTCACAGGACGTTACATGATCTGCGCGGATATCACATAGTTTGAGCCTCGTGCGTTTACCTGAAAGCCATATGAGAGCTATGCCACCAATCTAATTTCTATACATCTTAAATGTTCTTTAACTAAAATTGAACAAACTAATAATGCAATGGTACCTGTGTGGGCAAGCGGTTCCATTTTCCGGAGTTAACCTCTTCTCCTTTTCCCCTCAGAGCGGGGTTGGTTCCCTTCGTAATATCCATCCCTTTTAATCCTAAAACGGTATCTCCTTCAAGCAATGCCTGATTCCTTCTATCCCCATCTGGTCATTTCTGTGTCCATAAGCCGTGTATCCCATGTCTACATTTGTTTCCCTTCTATTATCTGCTAGGTTCCAGACCCTGGGTTCACCCTTCCTTGCCCTAGGTGTTGCGTCACTGCTGTCTTCTATTTCCGTCCCTCAGTTTATTTTTATGTCAGTCCCTCAGTAGGTGGGTCCGCTCCCCTCAACATCCCCTCCCATTTCGTCAGTATCTCCTCCCACTCTGGGGCAATGGGGGTCTGGCGAAGTCCACGCTCCTCCTCTCTCTTCAGTATCTGTAATTCTGCTCTGGACCCCTTCTCAACATCCCGTCTCCATTCCATCAGCGAGGGGCATCTGGGGGATTTCCACCCCAAAGTAATCAGTCTCCGGTATAAAACCAGAGCCAGGTCCAGGAAACGACCCCTCACCTTCCCACGTGGAAGTCCCGTTCTAAGACCCAGGAGACACACATTAGGGGATAAGGCCAAATCCTTTTCGAGCAGTCCAGACAGGTCTGCTAACACATTGCCCCAGCCCTGTTGTAGTTCGGGCAGTTCCACACCATGTGATCGAAGTCTGCATTCGCGTCACTGCACCGGAGACATGTCCTGGGGTCACCTCCGTACATTAAGGATAAGAGGTGTGGGGTAAGGTACGTCGTGTGGGTGTAATTATACTGGGTATATCTCAGTCTCGTGTTTCCCGACACCTCCCTTGAATATGCTAGCACCCTACTCCACTCTGACTCTGTTATCTCGTTTTCCAGGGATCCCTCCCATCTCTCCCTTAGGGAGTGCATTAGGTCAAGGGCCTCCTCCTGTTGGGCTCAATACAGTCTTGTGATGCGGGGTGCATCATCCCCTAGTGTTAAGAGGAGATGTATTATTTGGTGGGTGGTAGGCTCTGCATTCACTGTTTCCCAGTATTCCCGTAGATTATGAGTTAACTTCTGGTACAGAAGAAATTGCCCCGGCGGGACTCCCCGTTATTCACTAGGTCAGTAAAGGGCCTCAACACCCCGTCCCGGAATAAGTCACCTACTGTCTCTACTCCCGCTCTTTGCCAAATCCCAAGCCCTGTACCTACCAAGCCTTCCTCCCCCAGATCTAGTATTAGGGTGGTCAACGGCAAGGCCGGGGAGTACGGGGATCCCACCCTCACTCGTCTTGTGCACCTCTTCCAGCAAGATATGGCTACTTTCGTCATCAGACTGTCCGTTTGGTGTGCCACCTTCTTATTAATCATCTGCGCTATGACCCGGTCCGTACCCTTATCGCCAACGGTAATCCATCTGTCCAGGTATCCCTTCCCAGCGAACCAGCTGGCGACCCATTGCAATTGGCATGACAAGTAATAGGTCTCAAAATCTGGGACCCCTAGGCCTCCCTCCAGCGTTGGTCTACAGAGGGTTGGGAGTGCTGTACGTCTGCAGCCATCATCCCAGATCAGTTCCCTAAGTAGTGTATTCAACTCACGGAACCATGCCGAAGGGATCAATAAGGGTAAGTTAGCAAAATAATAGAGGAGGCGGGGCAGCATGATCATTTCAGATAAAGAAATTCTGGCCATTATGGATAATTTTAATGAGCGCCAGAAACCGACCGAAGCCCTCAGGGAGCGGAGTGCCTTCCCAATGTTTCCATCCCTCGAATCCCCGATTTCATGGTATATTTGTATACCCAGGTACTTAAAGGTGCGTGGAGCCCAAACCACGTCCCCTGGGCAAGAGGAGGGCCGCTCATAATTTTGTGTTGGGGGAAAACAAATGTCTTACTCCTATTGAGGCATAAACCTGACAGTGCACCGAAATGGTCCAGCGTCAGCAAAGCCCAAGGTAGGCCCGACTCTCCGTCTCTGATGTATATGAGAATGTCGTCGGCATACAATGATATGATATGTTCTGATTGACCCCATTTTATTCCCCTGCCAGCACCCTGCTTTGCATCCCGGCCGCCTGCGGCTCTATGGCCAGGGCGAACAGTAGTGGCGATGGCGGGCAACCTTGTTGCTTCCCTCGGTATATAGGGTAAGTATCCGATATCATTCTGCCCATCCTCACCCTTGCCAACGGGGCCATATACAGTAAGTCCACCCATTTTATCCAGCCATCTCCCATACCCATGCGTCGCATCACTGTTCTTAGGTAGTCCCATCTGACTGAGTCAAAAGCTTTCTCAAAGTCTACTGCAAGCAGTTCTCCTGCCATGGGTCTCTCCTCTTCGGGCATGTGCAAAATAGCGAATAGGCACCTCAAGTTCAGAGAGGTGCTGTGGTTCGGGACAAAGCCATTCTGATCTGTATGCACTAACCCAGTGATGTGGTGTAGCAGTCTGTTGGCCAAGGTTTTGCTAAGGATTTTAAAATCGTTATTCAGCATCGATAAAGGCCGAAAATCAGTTACAGAGGCTTCCTTCGACTTCGACTTGGGCAGGGGGACTACCAATGCCTCCCTGAGTGAGTCTGGCAGCACTCCACGTTGCAATGCTTCCGTATACATCTCCACTAACTGGGGGGCTAACAGTGTAGAATATTTTTTGTAAAAGTCCATTGGAAGTCCGTCCGTCCGTCAGTCCCCGGGGTCTTACTGGGGGCTTACTGCGCTATAGCCTCCTGTACCTCATCCACCGTCAGCGGGCCACCTAGACTATCTTGTTCCTCGGGTGCCAGCGTGGTCAGAGGGAGTGGACGTAAGAAATGATCAAGGTCATCTGCCCTAAGCTCTCCCGGGGCCCTGTAGAGATAAGAGTAATACTCCTTGAAGGCGTTATTTATGGGTCCCAGCCTCCATAGACGTTCCCCCCTCTGTCATAAACACTCGTAATGGGTTCGCTGTCCCCTTCTGCCCTTACTAACCACGCCAACATTCTACCCGAGCGGCCCTCCTCAGCATGGAGTGAGGCCAGATATTTCCGAAGGCTGTGACAACAAAGCTGTTCTTCCACCTGGGCGTAGGACTTCCGTGTCTGGACATATCTTTCCTGTTCCGCTTCCCCGTTCCCCCTTCCACGCTCCCCTTCGTGGATTATCATCTCCAAACTATTCAGTTCACGTTCTAGGGTGCGCCTCACTCTGGCTGTCTGACCTAGACAGAAACCTCTAGTTGCCACTTTGAGGGCCTCCCATTCCAAAGATCTTGAAGAGGCAGATCCCTTGTTAGTTTTAATATGGTCGGAGAGGTATAGGCGAAGGGATTCTCTATATGCTTGGTCCTCTAACGAGGCAGGGGTCAGTCTCCATGTCGGGACAGGGGGCCTATCCATTGTCGCACTCCAGGTAACCAGTAGGGGGTTATGGTCTGACAATGTGCGAGCAAGGTATTCTGAGCGAGTTATTCCCTGTGCAAGATCTGCTGTGCACACTACTCTATCTATTCTGGTATGTACTCTGTGTAGTCCCGAATAGAATGAGTAGTGTCTGTCAGTGGGGTGTTGTTCCCGCCATACATCCACCAGGCCCCACGCATTCATCCATTCTCTTAGTTTTCTCGCCACTCTATGTGTCGCTGCCCCTGTAATCGGTGGAGGGGCACTGTCCAAGTCCACATCTTAAATACTGTTAAAATCTCCTCCGATTAGAATTCCCCCGGTTTGTTGGCGTGTGAGATGGCTCGAAAGTTGTGTTATAAAGGGGACCTGATCTTGGTTGGGGGCGTAGACACTGCCCAGGACAATTGGGGTTCCATGAAGACTCCCCTCCACTATCACAAACCTTCCTTCCCGGTCTATGTCCTTGGATATGATTTCAAAAGGAACCCCCGCCCATATCCAGATCAAAGTGCCCCTCGCATACGCTGAATAACCAGTGGCAAACAATTGCCCTCTCCACCTGCGCCTTCATTTCTCTACCTCTCCCGTGGTTAAGTGGGTCTCTTGTAGCATCACCACTTGTACACCCCTTCTTTTAAAAAAGGACAGTATTCTGTGACGTTTGGATGGGAACCCCATACCTCGTATATTCCATGTTAGTATATTATATTCAGCCATGGGGTTGTCTTATTAGCGTTACAGTTTGCCCGCCCCCGCCCTGTGTGCAGTCTCCTCATGATTCCGAGTGTATACCTGAGCTCATATCTCCAACCTGCCCAGTGCACCATCAAAATTTGTAACTGTCAAACCCAACTCCCTCTACCCAGGGCACCTCGCAAACAGTAGGTTGCCCAGAAAACTGTGCAACAGTGTAACATGTTCAACAAAGTGTCTAAGATTCTCCCCAATCTAACTGGTTGGATGAGAATTCAGGTGGGGGGGCCATGTCCGGAGGGGCCTCTTCTGGCACGAGAGCGGCCCCTGTTCCTCCGTCTCCCCAGGACTCTGCGCTTTCCATTCTCCCGTGTTGACTCTTACACTTTGGGCCGACTGGCCCCCATGGGCTTCAAGCCATTCCCATGCCTCCTCGGGTTTCTGGAAAAACAAAGATTTACCCTCATGCATCACTCTCAAGCGAGCTGGGAAGAGGAGCAAGTACTGGATCTCTTCCGCTCTGAGGGCCTTCTTGACTGCCATGTACGAATTTCGCCTGACCTGGACCTCAAAGGTGAATTTCGGGAATAACGTCACCTCTCCATTCGCAACTCTGAAGGGGCCCGCCTCTCTGGCCCTCTGGAGTAGGGCATCCCTGTCTCTGTAATGCAGTACTCTGGCTCTGGGTGGTCTGCCCGGGGTAAGGGGTCTTGACGGCACTCGGTGTGCTCGCTCAAGCGTGAAAAACGGAGTAAGGTTATCTGGTGCCACAGCCGTGTGCAACCAACTTTCCAAAAATGCCACCTTGTTCGTCCCTTCTGCTCCCTCCGGCAGACCTACCACTCGGACATTATTCTTTCGGTTTCTCCCTTCTGCGTCCTCCTCTCTCTGTTCCAGCCGCTTCACTCTGTCGTTGAGATTCTCTACCGTGACTGTTAGGTCTCTTTGTTTGGGTGTGAGGTCCGCCAATGTGGTCTCCGCCTCTTTGACTCTGTCGGATAGTTTTTGATGGTCTGAGAGTCCCACCTCTACAGCCACTTGATTGATATCGTGCCGTAATGTAGCTTTGGTGTCTTCAATTGCCCCTAGGATCTTGTCTAGGGTATCCTGCACTCTAGCCTTCGAAAGGTTCTGGGGGTCCCCCTCTTTGGGGTCAGTATGTGACGGACGATCCATAGCTTTGGTCTTGTGCCGGCCTTTGGATGACATCGGACTTGCAGTGCTCCACCTCGGTGATGATAGGAAAGTGAACAGATCCGTTACAATTTGCTCATCTACGTAGGCCTAGATGTCTATCTTAGGCCAGTCAATCACATCCAACAGTTCAGATCAGCTCTTCCAATCAGCAGTGTCTTGGCTCCCTTGGAGTGCTCCCCCCCTTTCACCTTGTTCTCTCCTGGGGATTCCGCAGACTTTTCTTGTTGTCGCCTTCAGCTCCAAGCCCAGGTCTCTACCGCCCTCTGCTTCCAGCATTTCCTCCTTTGGCCGCAGTACAACTCCCAGGGAGATATCGTCGGTCACAGGTCTTCTTTGTTTCCTCTCTCACGTTGGTCTCAGTGCGCTCCCTCCTCTCATCGTAGTGGGGTGAATCTTCCTGTCCTTAGAGGGGATGGGGCTCATTTCGGGTTTCCGCAGAGCGTGGACAGTGTGGCAGAGCTCTGCTTGCCCAAAGTGTTTCACTTACTTTGCTGAGGCACTGCCCCACCCCCGACCGTCAACACCACCGTCCGCTGAGGGGCCAAGCCCCCACAATCACAGTATTCCGTCCGTGTGCCTCGCCGCTCCTATGTCATGTGGGGGTGACACCAGGTACGGCCTCTGCGAGGTCACTCCGATGGCCTGGGGCGCCTCCACGAATCCACTGGGGTGTTGCCCCGTGCCCGTTCCCCGGCGTCATTTCTTTGTCGGGGGAGCTGGGTTCACACCAGACGGCCCGCACCTCCTGCCGCACTTTCAGCGCACAGTGGCGCTACACTGTGCTCCCTGCAACGTGTTTCCTGCTGGGCCAGGGCGGGTCCGCCCTTCGGCGTCTTCTTCTGGTAGGTGCCAGAGCCGACGGCAGGCTCGTGCCACCACGCGAGTCCCCGGTCTCAGCGCCGGCCGCAGGCCCTACGAGACCGGCACCAGCACTTGCATTTTGAACGCATCACTTTGCCTTTAGTTGCATGGGTGCACATTAAAATAGTTAATGCCCATAAAGGAAGTTCTGAGATCCAAACATTTTTCCATCATCTCCTTCTTGGATAATAAGATGGAATAGTACGGTTATTTTCTGGTACGTGAAAATTTAGTGATGGAATGTGACCATCTCCTAAATTAGTTGACATCTTTACTTATGTTATTCCTTACCAATTACATGTTTACATTTTGGCACATACCACTTTATAAAGGGGACGATAACTAGTAGGATCATCACAATGAATTAATTGGATATTTAAGACATCATGCATTAATCGATTTTCCTTTATTACATATTAGCACATGTCAATTTATTGAGAGGACGATAACCAGTAAGATCATCATAATAAATTAAATTGACATTCAGGTAATCACATTTTAATGGATACTCAATCAGGCTATAGTAGCACATAAATGATTGGTTTAGGGATTATCACTGCATTATAATACGATGTGGTGGATTTTGACATAGGTCACATGATTGATAGTGTCATATTGTAGTATGGTCTTTAACATATATATTTTTATATGAAAATTAAGAGAATATAGCATCACTCTTTTTAAATGACAAAGTGATGTCTTGGATTTTAAAACAATATATGTTTTTCTTACTAATTGAATCAATTGCCATGAACATGATCGATTTACATTGTAATTGATATAAAAGAATGAAGTTTCATGATTTCATCCCAATAGTGAATTGTTGGTCTAAAGTTCTTGAGAAATATCTAAAAATATATATGATGAATATAGGTTGACATAGAAGAATTATTACATCAGGACTCAAGCAAGAGTAATGCAGAGATTCGAGAAATATCCTCAGGCTTTAGAAAAGAACGTGGGATTGAAAATATTGGAATCAAGAGTGTTTTCCATCACGGCAATCGTTATTTGCCAGCCATTAAACATCTATTATTCTAGTGTTCGACTGGGCAATGAAATGGAGAAAGGACATTATAAAATAGGATGCCGTTCGTCATATTGTTGATATGGGCCCAGTAGAAGGCAGCAAGCTGAAACGCGTCGGCCTGGAATTATATTTGATTTTGCATTTTCCTGCACTTTTGAAAATTCGTTTTGCTCTTTGCACATAATAAATTGCTCTTGCATGAAGGAATTGGCTATGGGACATCATTGAGAGCCTGGTGCCACTGTGTTGTGGTTCTGTGGATGAAACGCCATGTGAGGCGCACACACACACACACACACACATATATATATATATATATATATATATAAAAAAATCACTTAAAAAAACTAAGGTTGCAGGCTCACATTTCAAATGTACAAAACCATAGAAATTCAGCTGTTAAAGTTATTTCAAGTAACTATAACTTGAGTCCTAAGGTAACTATAACTCGTGCCCCAGTCTTGTAGTTTTCTAATCAATAATGTTAGCGCGTCGGTCCTTAATAAGTAAACTTACAAGGTGACGAGTATAGGTGAATGAACCTTTTGAAGCGCATGGAGTATCCTAGCCACACTGTGACAAGTATAAACAATAATCAATTATGCAGCGCAGTTGGTACCTAGAAAAGAAAAGCAATGCAATACAGTCACATTGTCATATCTACCTATTTTCGGTATTGGGTCAGCAACAGAATCAGCCGTCGCCCTCAGGTCATCAGTCGATGAGCCTCGCAACAGGCTCTCAGTCAGAGAGTCGAGCCCAATGACAAAATCTTGAGTCACCTCTGGAATTTTGATAAAGGCTGCTTGCACAAACTCACCCCTAACATCTCTCTTCCACTATCCCTCTGTCACGTTGTTATATCAAAGTCACCCAGACTATCCCCTAATTCCTAATTGGTCAATTAGTCGTACAGTATTTATTTAGCCAATGAATAAAAGACACCAAGTCTATAGATTCTAATATTTCATAGTTCTGAGACTGTTGATTGGTCCGTCTTGCGATGTCCTCATCATACGGCTTGTCAGGTATCGAAAATGTTGCATCTTCTTCTTCAGTCAGTGTCTTCATTGTTCGAGTCCTGGGAAAGTACACCCAGTAACACTTACATGAAAATTGCTACAATTCTGATTCTACCATCTCCTAGCCATCGGTTCACATGGACGCTCTTGCTAAGCAGATTTTATTAAACAATGGGCAGTTCACGGTTAGTTCAGCTCACCAACGTTTTTCATTTTACCATTAGAAACACAGCTTCTGCGATGAGGCCTGGTAAGACTAGGCCAAGACAATTGCACAAGGCACATAATTAATAAAACATAGGTTAAATCTTTCAATATGTCACTTTACTACATTATTTTTATTACATTTTCTTCATATACGTATAAGGTAGTCTTCTTTTAATATCTTCGTTAACATTGGCGGCCACACTCCGAGGTCACAATTTCAAATGTGCACATTATTTTCTGCATTATTCATTTTTCTACTCATTTCATTACATAAACATTCATTAATAATTTATAATGACTACATTTGTATTAACAATAATGTTACTGCAAATGTAACAGCAATATTATCATTGATGTTATAAAAGATGTCAGAGTGTTGTAATATCTGGGATAATTAGCAGCGAATGGCGAGAGCATGAATTATAGTTACCTTAGGGCGTGAGTTATAGTTATTTCAAATAACTCGAACTATAACAGCTGAACTTATATGGCTTTGTATGTTTGAAATGTGAGCCTAATTATGACGTACCTGGAACTTTTGGTGTTTTAAGTTAATTTCTATGTTTTTTTTCTAATTTCATTCCTAACTATAGCATCCCTGTAACCTTTGTTTTTTTAATTAATTTCTATTGTTTTTTTAACATAAAGTAGTCTTAATTACTTTATGTTAATGCAGCCATTGCTACCTGCGGCCAACTCCCTATAACCACCCAAGCCCACGCCCCTCATGGCCTTTGGCTGTGAGCCTCAGGGGTTGACCAAAGGGACTGCCCTGTAGTCAGGCCCTTCGGCCTACCCTCTATAACCATCCAACCCCGTGAGACGCACAGCTTGTGGCCATTGCGGCGTACCCCAGGACACTCATGAAGTGCTTCTTTCATGGAGATGTGATAAAGTGATCATATTCCTGTTCATCAAGAACACATCTGCAAAATCAGTGGGAAATGCATTCTGGTGGTCGTTTTAGTAAGCTGTCTATCTTCCTTGGAAAATGGGAGTAAGACATTGCATATTACTAATGTATATGGGGCAGGGCCAAAAGGGTGGGGCTTTTAGGACATTTAACAAACTTGTATTTTTTAAAAGGGATGACACAATATCTGGTATCAGAAGCAGATGGCAAGAAATAACCCACTCATCACAGTCACTACATGAAATATTGCGCTGAAAAAAAGCAAGGACACAAACACCTCCTTTAAGGTTTACAGATAGCTTTTCACAGTGGAAATGCAGATAAAACACACTTGCTTTGCCTTGGCCACATGCACGAAGTAAGTGTGATTAGTAGTTTACATAAGTGGAGCTTCAATTTGGGCACCTGCTTTCTTTATATATATAAGTGCTTCTGGGTCAGGTTCAATTTCTGTAAAATGAGCTTTGTGCCAGAATGAGTCCTGCCCTGCACATTTATCTCTCATAAATGCACAGGGCAGGATTATTTTATTTTTTTAAATTTGTCAGGGACCGCGGATGGAGCCTCAAGGTCCCCGTAGCCCCAGCCGGCTCCTTGCCTCCTGTGGGAGCTGGAATGTTTCCCACATGCATGGAGCTTCTGGTATAGCAGCTCCCCGAATGCAGGAGCAATACTTTCATCTCTTTCCCTGCCTGCATGTCTGTGGGCAGGAAAAGAGATGAAAACTCCACTTCCAGCAAGTGGGAGCATTTTGACAGCTCCTGTTTGCTGGAAGCGGTGTGTTTGGTTTTGCTTGGAGGGAGATGTCACAGCTCCTGTCACGCAAAAGCAAACAGCTACCTCCCGAGGGTGGGCACCTCAGGAAGTAGGAGGAGCTGGCCATGGGGGATGGCCACCCCAGGGCCATGTATGGCTCCAGGAGGTGGGGCCACACGGTCCCCTCCTATGTCATGCATTGGCTGGCCCCAGGAAGGTGGTTGTCCCCAGGACTGTATATGGTCCAGAAGGGGGCCGCACGGCCCACCTTCATTCTTTAAAAATTGAAAAGGCCCCGGGGAGATGGTTGTACCTGGGGCGTAGTATGTCCATGCGGCCCACAACACTTATTTTTTATGTGCCCTGGGCAGGTGGTGGTCCCCTGTGACGGGGGGCCATGTGCCCCCCCATTGTTTTACTATTTTCATAGCCCTCAGGAAGTGGTGGCCCCTGGGGCTGGGGAGTCTGCACTGCTCCCCGCATAATTTGATGTTCATCCCGTGGGAGGTGGTGGTCCCCGGGGCTTTAATAAGCACTAGGAAGGGGGCCATCATTTGTTTTTAATACCTCCAATGCCCCCGGGACCTTGCTAACCCACGGGCTACTAAAACAACAAGCACAGGGAGGGTGCTTGTGTATATATATATATATATATATATATATATATATATATATATATTATTTTTTTTCGGCAGATCTGCAGATTTTTCCAAATATGTATTTTAAAAAATACTTTTTTTTCCTGATGGAGTCTAAGGAGGACCCCAGGACTAAGGCTATGGGGCTAGGGTATTCATACTGTGCCCCCTTTTTTTGGGCTTTTTTTTTTGGGAGGACTCTGCTGAAGCCAAATTCCAAAATGGCTGCCAGCACTTCCTGGTTGAAGTGTTGGTAGTCAATCAGATCTCAACATGAGCTCTCCAGGATCCCTGGAGCCTCCGCATCCCTAGATATCAACCTTTTTTAACATTTAATATTTCTGAAACTACTGAATGGATTTACACCAAATTACACAAAAAGCACAATCTGCACGCCAAGATCTAGCTTCATGTCACATTTGATGTCATTCCTTTCAGCAGATCGGCTGTAGGCATGTCTAAGGACCACATGGGAAAATGATCCAGGAAAATGTGTTTTAGGACTCCCTTTTTTCTCAGTCTGCGCTCAATGGATCACCCCGAAATGTTCAGAATAACAGCTGAACCGACTGCTGTCTTTGTTTTGAAAATGTCGGGAAGATTATTCCAACGGCACAAAAGTTATTGACGAAACAAAAAATGCTTTTCCTATGGAAACTAGGTCCTAACTAAAACTACCTACAAGCAACTGCCATTAGGTACATATATATGCATATATCTATATATATATATATATATATATATGTATACAGTATATGTATATATATATATATACACATATATCTATATATGTGTATATATATATTTATATCTATATATAGAGATATGTATATAAATATATATATGTATATATATATATATATAGATCTATATATACATCTATATATATACATATATATAAATAAATATGTATACACACATATATATAAATATGTATATATATATATATATATATATATATATTTACCTAATGGCAGTTGTCTGTAGGTAGTTGTAGTTAGGACCTAGTTTCCATAGGAAAAGTGTTTTTTTACTTGCCAATATCTTTGGAGTTGGTTGTCGAATCTTCATGAAATTTTCCAAAATAAATCACAGTTCATGTGATCTGCTGCCTGGAAAGTTTTGAGGTGATCCGTCAAGCGGGTGCTGAGAAAAAGGGGGTGGCCCAAAATGCTTTTTTCCCGATTCATTTTTCCATAGGGATTTTGAAGAGCGATAGGGCCCGAACCATTTGGGTGGAATTACACCAAATTTGAAAGAAAGGTACCTCTTAGTCTGGAAAGAGACCTTTTTGTTGCTTGGTGTAAATTCGTTCAGTAGTTTTTTAGCAATTGAAGAAAAAACAAATTTGTATATATAGGGACAAGACGGCTTCTGAAACCCTCTCGAGCTGAAATCTGATTGGCTGTCAACACTTGAACAAGGAAGTGTTGGCAGAGAAAAAAAGAGAAAAAAAATAAGGAAAGGGTCCAGGCTAGGAACACCCTGACCCTTTAGCTATGGCTCTGGGACCCCCCAGAGCAACAAAGCATTTACATTTTTTAGCGGATGTCGCATCCGATCTGTGGATCCGCTGAAAATATATATTTTTTAAAACAAGAGCTGGCTCCAGCGCTTGTTTCTGTGAGGCCCCTGGATGGGCCAAGTCTTGGGCCCCCTTTCACCACAGCCCCAGGGAGCGCTGCTTCCCTGGGCTACTAATCACAAATAGTATGGGGGCCATTCAGCCCCCTCCCTCACAGCCCCGGGTACCACCCCCTCCTGGAGCACTAATTACAAACAGTGTGGTGGGCCGCCTGGCCCCCTCTGCAGCCCCAGGAACCACCACCTCCCCGGGACACTAATTATAAACAGTGCAGGGGCCAGGTGACCCCTGCAGCCCCAAGGACTGTCACCTCCCAGGGGCTACAATAAAAGAGTGAAGGGCCCCCAAACCGTGGGGACCACCATCAATTGCCCTTGAGACCGCCACCCCCAAGGGCCAGTTCCAGGTATGTCCCAGAGTGCCCAACCCCAGGACATAGTTGTTTGCTGTGACTTGGTGGGAGCTGACAGCTCCTACAAAGTCACAGCAAACATTTAGCTGAATGGTCAAAGAGAGGTCAAAGAGATTTTCTCTGTTTTCCTGCCCATGGAGATGCAAGTAGGGAAACAGAGGAAACATTGCTCTTACAGAGAGGGAGTTGAAACCCTCAGAGGACTTCATTACAGGCACTATCAGATGACAAAAAAGAAAACAACTCAGTCTGGTTGCATAACACAGACGGAAGCCCTGTGGTGCATTTGAACTGACATGATTACTATAGCTGAGGTGGAACTACTGTAGTGCCCTTTAAACTGAGACACACAACAGACAATCATTAGCCTTGGGATTTACTTTAAACTGAGAGGGATGGGGTAATGTAAAAGCACAGTTTTGGGGTGTACTTTGAATTGGGATGGGTGGCACTACAAAGACTGGAGCACCACGGCTTCCTTCATCTGACACAAGTGGCACAATAATATTTACAAGAGTATATTTTTCCTTTCTTTTCTGAAGTCCAGCTGGTTTTGCTTGTAGAAGATTCTGGGGAGTGCACCGCCAATCCTCAGAGGGTCACAGTCTAAAATGAGATTCTTTTTATTCAGTAAACTCACAGTAGTATCATGTTACTGACTTTCCAGGTACAAGAGGCCACACTTGTCAGAAGGGTTGCTCCTGAATTTTCTAGGCTCCAAACAAGGTATCATCAATTTCCCCAAAATTAGAGGCACAATTCAAGACTAAGGGGGAAGGAGATGGGACTAATGAGTAATAATATATCGCATCACAGAAAGAAGACGAAGCAATATGATAGGACAGAAAGAGGAACAAATGCAAAGGGTAAATTCTAGCAAAAATTGTATGGAACAGTAACATTATTAAAAATGTCCAAGCAAGACAGGCAAAGAAAAGTACCTAAAAGGAAGACTGAAGCTAAGTATGAGATTGGATTATACAGTCACAAGAAGCAGGCAATGACTAGGCTCATGGGCCTAGCAGTCTTATCTGCTGTTAAACCCTATGTCTCTACATTTACCTGCCAGAGCTAATAAGGTTGAGATTTTATAGTGTAATAAAATGGTGCTGTATTCTCCTAACTGGAGACTCATGTCTATAGGTATCAGTAGCACATTGTGCTTTGAATACCTTCTATCTTGGATTGTGTGATCTCTGCACCAACAGTGTCAAACAGAACATAGGGCCTCATTACGACACTGGCAGTCCAATGACTGCCAGGGTAGCGGTCGGGGTCGAACCGCCTCCAATGCAGCAGTCCGACCGCCATCTTACGACCCCGGCGCTATTCCAACTGCTAGCACCGCCACTTTTCATCTACACTACGGTGTGGCTGTACTGGCAGTCCTAATCTGCTAGTGCAGCGCTGCAAGCAGCGCCACCCTGGGGATTACAACCCCCTTCTCTGCCAGCAGTTTCATGGTGGCAACCCCACCATGAAAAGGCTGGCAGAGACAGGGTGCAGGTTTCCCAAGGGGGGGCCTGCACTGCCCATGCATTTGGCAAGGGCAGTGCAGGGCCCCCTGGCCAGCCCAGTTGAAATGTTCACTGTCTGTCTCAGGATGTTCCTGAGCACCACTTTGGGGAGCCAGCGAGCAAGCTCCACCATCTTTCTGCATCTGACAGTCTCAAGATCTATGAACGCAGACAGTTGAACAAGATGGTGAGAGACAGTTATTAATGAAGATCGACTACTTTCAAAAAACACAATCCCTAGTATCAAACCTACAGACCATAATCTTTAATTCAGTGAACTGTAAATTCCGGCCCAGAGGCTGTTTAGTACAAACGGTGGTGCCAAAAATGCCTGCTTGTGATGTCTATGTCTGCAGTTGGGAGATCGTGAACTGCAGATCCATCAGCAGTAAACCTTGAATAATAGAGAGTCAGAAAATAGAAGGCCTGTATACCCTAAGGGGTATCACAAGTATGTGTGTGCTGCATGGAGTAACTGAACTGCAAAAGTTCAATGAGTGCAGGATGTGTTAGAAGTTGGCTTGTGCAGCCCAATGCACATAGCTAACACATTGCAGCAATGAGA
Organism: Pleurodeles waltl; assembly: GCF_031143425.1. Taxonomy (NCBI): domain Eukaryota; kingdom Metazoa; phylum Chordata; class Amphibia; order Caudata; family Salamandridae; genus Pleurodeles; species Pleurodeles waltl. The sequence continues at coordinate 434,019,775 of NC_090444.1, read as the reverse complement.
ACTTTGGAGATTTTTTAATAACATTTTTCAAAGGGACATGTGTGCACTCATGCCACATCACCAACACAAAGCATTGTGTTGATTTAATTATCAAATGACATCCCTTAGTAAATGCTGTGTACCTGAGTGCTTACAAAGGAATATCAGATGATCTAGGAATGTTACATAAACTACCAGAGTGAGGACATTTGTCTTTTTTAGCTAAATCAGTGGGAAAAATCCTGTAAACAAGAGTAAGACTGTGGTCAGGGTTGCTATTCTTTACTACTCTCCTCCCCACTCCTCACTACACCTCATAAAAGGAGGTGTGGATCAAACAAGTTATCAATGAGCCCAGTGTAAAGTCTGGGGTGTAGAAGAGGGCTCTTTTTTGTGGTACGTTTTCTAGTCACCTGAAGAATGGCAGATATGACAAGCAGTTGTTATTGGGTTTTTTGTTTTTCTCTATGTAAGAGTAGTCAGGTCACTGATCCTAGACAAGGCAGCTTATTTGCTATAAATTCCTAAACATTTGCAGTTTATGGGCATGAAGGCAGTTAACAGACAAGGAGTTTCACACTTGTGTCCAACATAGATATCTATTCTAGCAGGCAACATGTTGACCCACAGGGTAACAAATTAAGGTGCTCATTCCGAATCTCACACAAAACAGGCATGGCCATAATTCAGGCACAAGTAGCAATCTTGCAGGGTGTGTCATATTCTACCAACGAGCTTTAATTACACTATTCCAATGTGCACACTTAAGAGGGTTGATTCAAGTGTTTTGTCACGCCGAGTTATGCAAACATAGAATGTGCTTGACTGCAAAAATACAACCAGATTTTACCTGCTGAAATTGTTGTGGGCAAACATTGTGGTTTGTGATAATTGCCACATAATATGTAATCTCAAACACCGTGCAGACTCTTAATTGCATCCCATTTAGAATGAGCTCCCTGGTCAGGATGGTGGAGTTAGGTTTTCTCTTGTCTGTACTTGCAGCCTGTTTGATTGAGGCCATTAAAAAGTAACCTCAATTGAAGAAAATACAAACCTTCACTAGAAACACTAAGGGAATCTCAAAAGGGGTGACACAGAGTCTACATCTAGGCAGGTCTGTAATACTTCTGCCTGCCCAGTTCTCTACATTTCAAACTTGTTACATGTACTGACAAACAAAACATTGACAAGGTATGTATACATTGGTAAATATAGATTTGTTTAACTCCTCATACAGGTCCCTATGACAAGTTATGTATTTTTAAGGTACATGAATGTGGAGTTAATAGTAAATCTATACTTACCAATTGACACTTACCTAAGTTACTTTTTTTTATATCTTTGCTATGAGATTCTTGTAGCATCATATTTTTGTAATTGGTATTGTGACATACAGGGGCTCATTACGATTTTGGCGGGCGCTGGAGGCTGCCCGTATTCCAGCATCGGGATGACCACCTATGCGGCCGTCCCTCCGTGGGCCCTATTAGGAGTTTCCCGCTGGGCCGGCTGGCGGAAAAAGCGTTTCCGCCTGCCGGCCCAGCGGGAAACTCACCACAACATTGATGCTGGCTTGTAATCGAGCCCGCAGCACTGTTGTGGTGTGTCGGGTGCGACAGCACCCTTCACGCTTTTCACTGGCCGTAATTCGGGAAGTGAAAAGCGTGACAGGGTTGTCCATGGGGGCCCCTGCACTGCCCATGCCAAGTTCATGGGCAGAGCAGGGGCCCGCATGGGGCCCCTGTAGCCCCCTTTTCACCAGCCTTTGCACGGAGGCTGGCGGAAAGGGGACTCGTAATTCGCTGCCCTGGTGGATTACGACTACTGAGGCTGCCAGGCTGTCGACTGGTGGCCTGGTGGCAACCTGGCGGTGCCAGTGGTCGGACAACTTTGGCGGCATCCGACCACCACAGCAAGTGTGCTGGTCTTAAGACCGCCAAACCCGTAATGAGGGCCACAGTCTTTAATGCAGTTGGCCCTCCTAAGGCATTTCAAACTACACTGTTGCATTAATAAAGTCCCTGGGCACTGAAACATGAATGCTAGCATGAATAAACAGCAGTCATTTTAGACTTTAATTGAAGCAGATGCGAACTTCAGCACATCCCTCATCTGGGCATTCATAATCATGTCTAGCTCATTGTGCTACTGTGGTGATATATTCACCCCTGTATCTCTAAATAGGCAGTGTAAGGTCAGAGAGTCCCTGAGTTTACACAATCACTGACAATTCTTCCAAATTTACTATCATATATACTATGTTATTCTAAACATCTACTTAGCTCAGCTACAATAACTGAAACAGTGGAGAAGTAGCCCTACCAACCCATATGCAGATAAACATCATATTATCAGTGTAGGAGCCAAAACATATTCCAAAACATCTGAGAAGAGCACTTATCTTGTGACCACTGTTCTCCTAAGGAAAGCGTTAGGCTTGGGCAACACTAAGAAATAAGTCTTAGTTGAGTGAAATACAGCTCCTAGAACAGGCTTTTGGTTTACACTCATACCAGTCTACACCTATCACAAATTGCTTCAGGCAACATACCGGTTGCTGCAGGAACTTTAAGTTTGAGAGATGCAGATAATGTTCTTGAAGGCAACTGTCTTATGCTGGTGGATGAGCAGAAGTATTTCCATACTAGCCGAGATTAAAAAAAATATAGTTTTAAACATGACTGGTGTAAAAAGCCAACTGCCCCAGTTCTTCCCATTACCTTTTCTCACCCTGCCTTAGTGGAGGTGGAAACCAGAGCTGCATTGTCCTAGGGAGGCTTACATTCTTAAAATACTCCAAATTGCAGCAACAGGAGGTGGCTGTTTTATCTGGTTAGCCTGCAGCACACAAGTCTAGAATTCTGATGACGGTGGGTCTCTCCATCTCCTTCAGGTTATTCATCTTAGGAGCTGTGAGAAAAGTAAACAAATGGACATCCTAAATTCCTTAAATAAAAGAACATCAAAAACAAATGCATACTCAATTTGCAATGTTCTTCAATCTGCAAAACAGCAAGGGTATGGATTTGGCAGGAACCCTGCCAGTCTGCTCAGCTGGCAGATGCCTTTGCCTTGGCGTGCCACTCAGCAAAGTTACCTGTCATATTTAGAAATCCACACATGCCAAGTAAGGGTCTCTTTCTACATTGTGTCTGCCAGGGGCATAATTGAATGTTGAGCAGGCACCATGTTTTTTTAGCCTGCTAGGCATTCTCTTTGTTTTTCACAACCAAACTCCCAAAGCATAATCTTAATTGCAAAAAACGAAAACTGCATGGCTCTGACTTGCAAGTATTTTTCCCTGTGCTTTGGACCATTCTTTTCCATGCTTAGGTCAGCCACATCTCACATATTTTGTATTAACTGCCTTGATTGTTAACAGATCCATACTGCTGCTTCAACGGCTTCCAGCTGCTATGGAGTTAAGGGCAAATAGGTGACATTTACAGCTTGAAGGATAACAGATATATTGTTTTCAAATGTATGAGACATTTCACATGCAGCCCAACACACTGACAGGAAAGGTCTTGAGGTAAAGAAACAAATTCCAATATCATAGAAGACGGTGATTCTGGAGAACCCCAGCCTTACAGCCAGGAAACTGAGTAGAACATATATATTACTTTTAAGTTATGATATGTTGATACCCTAATACAGACAGGCTACAGGCTGGCCAAGTTGGACATCTTAAAGATGGATCATACAATATGTTGATAAACATGCTCCCAGAATATTCCTTTTATCCGCCATTTATTTAGGCACCATAGGCTTTTGGGGTGTGAATGAATATCTGGGGTTAGACTCCGTGTCAGGTCAGATCTCCATGGCATTCTGACAAGAATAAGCATTGGCTTCAGAGCCAAAGAAGCAATTTCTACTGCAAGCTCACTGACTTTCTGAGTTCCTCCTTTTTAGGATTCTACTTTCAAAGTCATAGCTTGTAAAGGCAGGAAAGGTGCACAGGTCAGTTTGCAGGTGGCAGACAAGGGTTATGCTGCTTCAGCACTGGCACTGATGTCTGGAAGTGCCTGGCTTCAATACAGCTAGGACATTTCTTCTGGGAATTATGGCCTATGAGATATAGACTCTTGCACTTGTGGTTTTACACGAATGAAGGCACCAGACACTGTCTTCAAACTCGCAAGGCTTTTGCAGGGGGAGAAGCCAGACTTAGTGGGGCAGGAGTGAGGTCAGGGTTATGCACAGCTTGGGTTGTCAGCATCACCAACAGTGAAACAGTGTCAAAGGATCAGGGTGCTTTTGCACAAAATTAGTGGCCCGAGGAAGAACACAACAACAATGATACTAGACTCCACATTCACAGCTAGTGATTCACTCTGATGCATCTCCTCTCTCTACACTTGCCAGTAGTTACTCAGTTTTACAGTCTTAGTCAGGCTGGGCAATGGTTGCAGGCCTTCAGTATCAGCAGTCTCTATTGAACAAGGATTTTTACTTCAGTGTACTGAGTAGCTAGATTTGAACTCTGGGCTGAAGCAAGTTACATTCCTGACATTACAGGCAGTCCTTCTCTTCTTCATGTTGCAGCAGAAATACAGTATTATTCTCAGTTCTAGAGTATGTTCTCTACCCATTTAGAGGCAACATTCAAGTTATCTAGCTTCTGGTCTCACTGAGTGTGCAACGTTGGTCATGGCCATAGTCTAACCTGCTGAAACTGTTTAGGACTTCAGAAGGTGAACACAAAGGAGCTTTCATTTGTGATAAACTTTATGTGATTTGAACCATGGAACATACACCTGGCTCTACAATGGCTTCTGCTGTAACAGTGAGCATAGAGGAGAGGCCAGTGCAGGGAGGGGAGGAAGGGAAAAGGGGACACAGCAGCTCTGACTACCAGTAACCCTTTGTCATGCTTCAGCCTTAAAGACTGCATACAGGAAAGGAAGATCCCAATTGAGAGGTTTACCACCACATGTGTATTCAATGACTACTGACACATACCATTTACAATCAGAAGAATTAGCAGGGCAAATCAAGACTGCAAAAATGGACACTACAAGTAAAACCTGATCACTCTACAGCTTTAAAGACTGTATACAAACAAGGAAGATCCCAACTGAGAGGTTCACTATCACCTATGTATCCAATGACTACTCACATATCCCACATACAGTCAGGTGAATAAGGGGGCAAATCATGAAAGACTGCTCAAATTTACATAGGAAAATCTTGTGGGTACTACCCCCACCTTGGATGCCCAAAACTTGTAAGTACTCCCCTTACTGGGATGCACCTCATGCCTATTAACCAGCTATCAGTAACCAGTGTAACAGCAGTGTCATAGAAGCAACTGAGAAAAGAAGTACTACTTTGGCTTTATCACTGTCACCCAACAGACTCTAGCACTGTGCTGGTGCGCAACATCCAAACCCAAAACATCTCTCAGCAGACTTGAGACATTACTTTCCTGCACAGGAAATCATACCAGGTCTGGGACTTTCAATTGCCCCCATATGAAACCTTAGGTACACCTCTCAAGAGGTTGCCTTTGACTGTCACCTGACAGTGAAAATAATACTTTTAGACAAGTGAAGATTACAAGAGATTCCTTAATGTGAGTGGATTGAACCACTTGTCATAATTTACTGACCATGATGTTTCGTATACATTCATGGTAGAGAAAAAGACGTTCCAAAATGTATGGTGCTAATTGCTTTCTTTGTCATCAAAGAATGTGCAGAACCAACATACACATTTATAAGACTGGGGTTCTTAACCACAACAAGAGACATAGCAAGAAGGTGGAGATCTGAGGCTCCACCTTCAATGAGAGCATGGAAACAAGGTAAGGAGAGATGCTCCACAGTGAGATCTATTCTGATACTGAGTTTCAATGGAAGACTTGAGTACAACATCACATATATAGATATACCCTATTTTACAAGATGTGTCTGTTGTGCTCAGGTCTTCCATTGAAACTCAGTATCAGAATAGATCTCACCTGTATACCTCAAGGATTATTGAACTATGTACTTATCTGCCAAAAAGCCAGTATCTGTGTTTAGGGTCCATAAAATTCTGTTTCTTTTAAAATGAATGTACTTTAGGTTGGTAGTTTCTACATCGTATATTGAGGAGTAGGAGATACTTATCTACTTGACCGGTTGTCTCAGTAAAGCTAACCAGTGGTTTCTCCTACTGCCTGGAACATTTCTTCTGCATTGGGTAGTGGAATTTTAATTTTTGATTAAAAATTTATTGTTTGATCGCATAGGTTTTAGTGGTCACTCCTGATGGATTTTGGGCTTGCACATCTGTTCCTATCTTAATAAAACTCAATGAACTGCACATATTAAATCCAAAGAAGTAAAAAATACTTACTCCTTACTTTCATCGAAGACCTTGCAGGAAATAGGCTGACAGAAGCAGCACCATTTCTACAAGTGAAACATGAGAAAGAAAGTTAGTTACCTTTTTATAAACAGAATTACTGTTTAAACATTGTTGTTAATTAGCAACTGTATAGCTTGTGGTTAATCAGCAACTGTAAAACTCAAAATTCCGTTTGCCATTAGTATGACATTGCAGTACTGTAGGCGTGTGCCGTTCACCTCGCCTACCGCCGAACAAACATGGAGGCTGCCGCACACCTCCTCCACTACGCTTACGCGTCGTCATGGAGATGCATGGGGGTGGAGACGGCAATCGGCCCCGGACTTCTGGGTTGCGGCGTCTCCACTAAAGGAGGACACCACGGACGAGCGGCGTGCAGAACGGGAGGAGCAGGAAGCAAGCAGCGCGTCGGACCCGGAGGAGGAGAATAGCGAAGAAGCAGAACGAGAGGAGACGAAGGCCAGCAGACAAGAGCCCACTGCGGAGACGGAACACAGCCCTGGCGTTAGCGGTAAAGAACCGCCGAGAAGAAGTGAGACGTCCTGCCACGACCCAGGAGGGTCGTGGCTATACAAGGTACGAACCTTATTCAGGGACGCTACTACTAAAAAGGGAAAGGAAGGGGAGTTGGAGGGAGGAAAAAGGGGGTCTGGGAAGGGCAGGGAGGGTATAAGGAAAGGCTATCCTGGGCTACCAGGGATTGGGGAATCACAAGACCAAACTCCCAGCCTATCACGAGCCTGATTAAATCACAATAATAGCCTGCTACTTCCACCACAACCCCCCCCAAGCTAAACAACACCTCCTATAATTCCTGCCACCTACACTCCCCAGTATTAACAAACCAATAGAGAGTATAAACTACTGCCCCACTTACCTGAGCCTGTTCTCTTGTTCTTCCGAGAAACCGTGAGAACCAGAAGAGGCCACTAGAAGAACGCCACCTAAAAAGAAGAAAGGAAGATCATTAAAGGACTATTACAAGACCGCCCTCACATATAACAGAGAACCTCACGAAGAAAACTCTAGAAGACGTGCCACCTTTGTTATTAAAAAAACTATCCTATTACCAATAAACCACGTTTACATCCTGCTAGGGCTCTGAACTCTGAGTCCGTGTCCTCTGTACCACTGAGCCCAACCCTACAAGTACCTTTCTCTGGTCTTAACTGCAATAGCATCATTTTAATGCACCTCATTGGTTGCTTTCAGAAACCATCTTCTGCAAGCAGCACTGTCTCTGTTAGTCTTCAGGTTAAACTCAAGGCACTAAAATATAGCCTATATTGCGATGCAAAGCCTGGCCTTCTCTAGCCTGCCCAACCCCAGTTTATCAAGTAAAGCAGGATAATGGTCAAGTTAGAGTCCAAACTGTCAACTACCAACACAAGCAAATAGGGCCAACCGGAAAGCAAGCCCTCAGAGTTTGGAGAAGTAGGCCCTGGAAGACCCCAAATCATTAGTAACTGCCCAAAATGAAACACTCAACTACCAAACACTATCAACTAGGCTCGGGCAGACAAACTCTTCTCTGTCATGGAGAAGCTACCAGGGCCTGAGACATTCATGTATTAGCCACAAAGAAAATAGCCACCAAGTGAAATAAAAAATGTTTGTCTTTAACAACACATACAGGGGAATCCTGAATTCATTTAGTGATTGTTTTATGGTATTGGTGAACCCGGACCAGTTCCTAGTCAGAGTGATATGCATTTCTATATATTCAAATATCTCCAATCACAAACTCAGTCATCTGGAATATCCAAAAAATGCTACTACCTCTGCTCAATAGCGAGGCTATGAAATAACAAGACAAGCTGCGCTAGCAAGTGTCACCATCATTGAAATGAGCATGTTAGTTATAAATGCATGGTGCCATTGTGGAGGTAGGACACATTTTGAATCAACTATCTAGCTCTTTTTTTAGGATCCACAAAAATCCCACAAATTATACAAAATGCAAAAGAGAAAACAGGAGCCTATGTCAGCCTCAAAACCAATGAGAAAAGACTGGCAATGCCACATCCCCTTCAATCAAACACTGAAAGGATTGCCACCCAAGCTCAGGACCATTCAGATCTTCAAACAGAAGCGAGCTGTTTCTACAAGAGCAAACCAGAGGAAAACACTGACCCTCTTCCAAATCTAAAGCACAGACCCTTGCACTTGAAAAACAAATGGACACTCACCTGAGGCAACTTGAAATAAGCTGAAACAGAGCCATCTATAGATGCATGTAGATAGCAGATGATCGTTCAGGAACAAAAAAACTGAAAACAAAAATTACAGTGTGAAAGAAATCAATAGTTGACAACACTTTTGGGAACACTTCTGGGTGTGTTATAACTTATGAACAGAGAACTACGCTTAGTTGGCATTTGCCTCTTTGCCGGCAGGCTATAACAGTACAATCTCCACCCCTTCTGTTTGTGATCCAGAGTCTTATCAAGAGCAGAACTCTAAACAACTGTATTGCCCAAGGGGATCTTTGTGACACTCTAGGTCAGAGGCCTTCAAATGTTTTTGCTCTGAGACCCCTGCCCATAATGTTTTCAAGTCGGGCCCAACTCCAAAACTTTAAGGGAAGACGTGGGGGTTGGTAAGGCTGAGCGCAGGGGGGTGAGGCTTATGAGGGAATATCAGGGGCACCTTTTCAGTAGCTCATACCTCACACTAAATGTGAGAGGTGTAAAGGAGCAAGCACATCATCCCCTATTAGATGGGTTGCCTCTCATAAGAGGATGGACCCTTCATACCAAAATCTACAAACATGGATCCAGATTCATAAAAGCTCTACAAGATAGACTCCAAATACCAATATTTCTCTCCTAAAGAGCAGAGGAAGCAGAGAACCCTCCTAAGTCATCACTCTCTAAGCAGAAGTTGTGAGACATCTGAGTTTAGGTACACTGATGGGCAGGTGGTACCTCACTATGACATGAGTAATGAGGTCATTTGTATTGTTTTTTTTACCTGAGTGAGGTTTACAAAATACCATTGACGCTTCGGACAATTTCCTGTATCTTCGTCATTCTTCAAATTGTGTTTTATTTCTTCAAAGCACTTTTTAAATTACAGAACATTATGTTTAATGACAAAAGGTTTACTTTTGTAATTTCAATATATTCTATTCAATCTTGGACTTCTAAAAAGTTTCAAGAAATAAAGGGGCATATTTATACTCTGTTTGCGCCAGAATTGCGTCGTTTTTTTGGACGCAATTCTGACGCAATACTAACTCCATATTTATACTTTGGCGTTAGACGCGTCTAGCGCCAAAGTCCATGGAGTTTGCGTCATTTTTTAGCGTGGACACCTACTTTGCGTTAATGAGATGCAAGGTAGGTGTTCCCGTCTAAAAAATTGACTCCGAGGCATGTGCGCCGTATTTACACTCCCGGGCAAAATTCACGCCCGCGAGTGGGCGGGTCAAAAAAAATGACGTACGGCCGCATTTGCCCCGTTTTTTAGCGCCTGGAAAAGGCAGGCGTTAAGGGACCTGTGGGCTCTGAAGGAGCCCAGAGGTGCCCTCCCATGCCCCCAGGGACACCCCCTGTCACCCTTGCCCACCCCAGGAGGACACCCAAGGCTGGAGGGACCCATCCCAGGGACATTAAGGTAAGTTCAGGTAAGTGTTTTTTTTTTTTTTGTGGCATAGGGGGGCCTGATTTGTGCCCCCCTACATGCCACTATGCCCAATGACCATGCCCAGGGGACAGAAGTCCCCTGGGCATGGCCATTGGGCAAGGGGGCATGACTCCTGTCTTTGCTAAGACAGGAGTCATTTCTATGGGGGTTGGGAGTCGAAAAAAATTGCGCAAATCGGGTTGAGGCAAAAAATTTGCCTCAGCCTGACTTGCCCCATTTTTGGGCGCCCAAGCTCCATATCCCCCTACGCCGGCGCTGCCTGGTGTACGTCGTTTTTTTCCACGCACACCAGGCAGCGCCGGCGGCTAACGCCGGTTAACGTCATTGAATAAATACGGCGCCCGCATGGCGCTTCAGAATGGCGTTAGCCGGCGCTAATTTTTTTGACGCAAAACTGCGTTAGCGCAGTTTTGCGTCAAAAAGTATAAATATGGCCCAAAATCCTCCTGTTTTGTGCAGACTTTCCAAATGCAAGAGGAGCTTAAAATGCAGCAAGGCGAAGCTCATCAATATCTTTCCTCTGTGAAACTAACTAAATTGCCAAAAACGTCTTAGATATCCTTAAATGTATTTTCTTCCATGGTTTGCCCCTCTCAAATTCTGTCCCTTGTTATCACCAGGCAGCACCTGTTTGAGTAATGTAAATTGTGTGATATCCATGGATAGGATTTGGTGAGAAAGGGTATATAGTTACCCTGTATGACTGGACGCCATCCTCCTGTCATCAGTATGTTGTATTTTCCTGTTTTCGAATGCTCTGAAGTCACCAGAAAGTGGAACAGAACTTTCTATAACTTCTCAATAAATCTGTAATTTCTTTGCTCAATTTGATGTCATTTGTTTAGATTCTATGACAATTATGTGGATTTCTCAAAGCCCCCCTGCATTCTGAGAGGAAGAGATTTCCTTTTTTGGATTGGTCCGAATGTATTAATTCACTCATCCTCCTTTATACAATTTGTCCTAGCCATTTCCCTTCATGTCTCCTCAGTGTCTTCCATTGTAATACATTTCCCTTTTTTCAACACTTGTTACTTATTTATAGTACACACAGGTCCTGCAATTAGAGCTTCAAATTACACATGAGATAATAATACATTTCGTAAGAGACAAAATAAGATTTCTAAAATAAAATAGCGCTGGAACTAGTTTAGAACATTTAACTACATGAAAATCAGTTCCAATGACAGCATAAATATTTTTTTAAATAAGAATGACACTTCATTTCTCCTCACTCGCTTTCACTATTACCTACTTCTTTCTTTTACTGCAACCTTCTCAAGGAGTTGAAACTGGCTACACCATGAATGTAACTGTTGTTTAGCATGCAATTGTATGTTTGAATGGCCTTTTTATTATCTAAATATTAAATTTTTTAAAGACAAAAACCTCAGCTTACTTTTATGAAAAGTTTACTAAGTTCATCTTTTAAGCCGCCATACAAGTACTCAACATACCACAAACAGGATATTTCTCTACGTGAATGAAGCTGCTGACTAAAGAAATCCGCCTCTGGTATTGCATTGCAAATTCTGGAGGTACTGCTTCTTCTTCCACAGACATTAAATAAGCAAGAGTTACCCAAGAATAACCTCCAAAATGTATTGTAAACCGGGAGGGTTTGTTCTAGCTTAAAACACGCATATTGTCAATAGGGCAAGGAGAGGCTCATTTATATCTGTCCTCAAGCAATGAAAGTGAGTGAATCTCCACAAAAAGTGTAAGTGTATTGTCTTCTATGGCTAGGGGCACTCATTCTGTCCCAGTAGCGTCACTAGTCCCTACCTGTTTCAGTAACACATACACTGTGACACCCATGGATTCCTATGTTCAACAAAGGTGATCTTGCAGACATAATATATTAACACCAGATGGGAATGCTTCACTTGACCTGTCTGATAAGACTCCATCCTCTTCCTATATGTACAATGTATTTTCTTCAGTCAAGCACTCTGAAGTAACCGAAACAAAACATGGAACACTTCATAAAACTCTTCAATAAATCTTTAACTTGTGTGCTCAACATTTGAGGGTATTCCTTTAGATTCTGATCAAGGCAACTGTTTGGACGCCTGCTGTTCCCCCTTTGAAGCAGCACCCACTCTTATTGGGGAGGTATTATCTTACCTCATTCCTCTGTGTATTTTAATTAGCATCCTCTGTAAGGACACTATCCATAAAATGTCACACTCATGTCAGAAAAGCAGCATTAAATAGAAACTGAAAACCTCACTCTAACAATCTTCCTTTTTACAATATGCCCATCTGTAAATCTAAATATGGGGGTGCTCTGTGAGAGCTACTGAGAAGGTGAAGTGAACTGTCCTAATCATACCACTTCTGTGCCTCAAAACTTTTATTTCCTTTTCAGATTGGTCAGAGATTACTATTTCACTCATATATCCTATGTTTGGACTCCCATTATCCTCTTCATTCCCCTTCCTGATTTTCTCACTCCAGTGCAATACCTTTCCCTTTTCTTGCCCACTCAAATGCATTTATTATAATGACATGCACTGTAATTAGAGCTTTAAAGTGTACATGGGAGACAGCAATACATTAAAAAACAGAAAAAATAACATTCCTGAAACAAACCAGCTCTAATTTGATCATGTATATGAAAATCAGTTCACATGACAGTATTAATATTCTTACAAATTAATTGATGTCCTGTCTTCTTTCCTTGTATCTCGCTCTCACTCTTGCCCTTTACTTCAATTTTCAGTAACCCTGTCTAACTCTTATGGTTATGTGCTTGGATTACTCTTCTCCATCTCTGCCATGCATTGTTTATGTCAATTTTCCCATCTTCTCTGTCTCCCTCTTCTCTTTCTTCTTTCTTCTAAACTTACAGCCTCCCTACGCAATGTATATCTGTCACTAGTACTCTGTGCTGTAGTGCTTTTATTACCTTCTTCCTCAAGATGCCAAATGTATTTCCTTCTTCGGAGGAAATGGAAAATGCTCAAGTCATTACATTACCCAGAACTGAAGAGTCTGAAGTTTAGCAAAGAAGATGGAGCCCTCAATCAGAGAATCAATCACTGTTCTGCATCCCCCTTTCATTCACCAGAAGGAAGGATAAGTCTATTTAAGAAACTATTAATTAAACCCCTTTTTTCTCTTTCACCAACCCTGCCACTATCAGCTCCAATTGTATATCAAAGAAGTGAAGAAAATAGGGAATGGAAGCAAGAAACTTCACAAAATAACTTGTGGGAATGAATGGTAACGTGAAGTTTTCCGAATATAAAGTAACCCAAATTCAAATCAAGTAGACCAGATTCCAATGTTAAAATTTATTGTCTTTTCACAATGAATTTAAGCTGGCTGAACCATGAATATAAATGTTGTTTCACGTGTAATTAATTCTACATGTGTAGCCATTTGATTGGCTAACTATATTCCTTTTTTGTTTAATAATGCTTTATTGAAGAAGTTAGCATACATTAGTACAATAACAACTAAAAAAGTCACAAAGATAATTGTACTTATAAAAAAAATGTATACACACAACCAAAATAGAATATTGTACTATAGAATAATAGCATTTTTGTTATGTTTTAGTAAAGAAGAAAGAGAAGAGAGAAAAGAAGAGGAAAAGAAAAATTAAAACAATGCAAAATGAAAATCACATGATCTCAATATATCAACCATTAATTTTAAATGAAAAAGAGAAAAAAGAGAAGAAAAAAAAGACATTCAAGGAGGTTCAAAAACAGTATTAATAGTAGTATGGAAGGTCTTGTGTTGTGAAAAAAAGAGGTGAGAGGAAGCCATAGCTTGTCTCTTTTAATTAACAGTTGAGTAGTATTAGCATTTGCTCGATCCATTCTATGATTATAACAAATCAGATTCCACCAAGCTACAACAGATATTTTTGTGGCATCTTTCCAATTAGAAGTTATAATTTGCAGTGCTCTTGTAATGAGTAAATCATTCAATTTACCAAGCAGGGATTGGGAATGCCAAATAGATGAGGTACTGCCCAAAAATATGTAATATACTGAAAGGTACATTGATGGACAAACTTTGATTGACTTTATCCCAAACTTGTTCCCAAAAAGTGTGAACTGAAGGGCACTCAAGAAGCATTTGCATATAATGGCTATTTTCTTTAGAACACGACCAGCACTTACTGTTTAATTTAAGTTTAAATTTATAAAGATCTATAGGAGTATAGTACAACTGATTATAAAAATAAAATAATGTTTGGGTTGTAGATGCTGAATGGGATGTTGTATGACGTTTTGACCATATTTGTTTCCATGTGGATATAGAAAAGTTTCGATTGAAATCCTGCTCCGATGCTAATTCTATTTTAGACTTTGGTCTCACCAGACTGGTATGTGAAAGGGTTCTGTCTATAAAGGACGCTGGGACTTGTGAGGAGAAACTATGAGGCTGGGAAATAGACTGTGTAGAAGAGGGGTATCCAAAGAATGAGAACAATTTATAGAGGATAGCAGAGAGAGTTTGGTACTGCAAGGCGTAATAAGAGGAAATATGAAATGTCTGTTGAATATCTTGAAATTCAAGTACAGCATTATCTAAAAAGTAATGATCTAGAGATATAATGCCTTTGTGCATCCACTCCTTCCAGACTAAAGTTCTATTATGAAATTGAATATCACTATTGTACCATATGGGAGTTTGCTTAAGGTTCTCAAATGAGGAGTGAGAGGCAATAAGTAATGGCTTGGAAATAGAGATAGAATGAGTGATTATCGGAGATTGAAGGGATTTAGGTGGTTTTGAAAGCTGAATTGCATCTCTAAAAGTAAATGGTGTAATTTGTGAGTGTTCCAATTGACTCCATAGAGAGGTTCCATTGTGAAAAGTGGGAGAGAGGGATAACCATATTTGTTTTAAAGCAAATGCAGAACGATATCTTTGAAAACATGGAAAATGTAAACCCCCATTATCTCTGGGTTCCTGTAATTTGATTAAAGATATACGAGATTTAAGTTTGTTCCATAAAAATTTAATAAATAATGTAGTTATAGTTTTAAAAAAACAGATGGGAGTTTAACTGGGAGCATAGATGGATAAAAATTTACAATGGGCAACAACATCATTTTGATTGTGGCCAATCTTCCCCACTAAGTTAAATAAAGAGGGTACCATCTGTCAAGCAATTTCAAAATCTTTGACTCGACCTCTTTGAGATTAATTCAAATAGTGTATTTAATAGAATTGTAATAGGATATGCCCAGGCATTTGATATGCTTAGAGTTCCAAGTAAAACCAGTATCTTTAAACATGTCGGGTAGGCAATAAGCATTTAATGGCAAAACCTGATTTGTCTACATTAAGCTTATACCCTGAGACATTTGAGTATTCTCGTACTAAGCAAAAAAATTCCAGAATAGTCTGTTGAGGATTAGATATGAAGAGCAAAATATCGTCAGCATATGCTGTGGATTTAATCTCTGTGTCTTTATACTTAAAGCCATAAAAATCAGATAACCTACGTATTTTGTCTAAAAGGGGCTCAAGGGCTAATATAAATAAAAGGGGTGATAGAGGACAACCTTGTCTAGTACCTCTGTGCAGAGGGGGAAGTAATGAGATTGTTTACCTTTGACTAAAATAGATGTAGAAGGTGAGGAGTATCAAATACTAATAAGTTTGATAATATGAGGTCTAAAACCATGCCATTTTAATGCTCCAAACATAAAATCCCAAGAAACTCGATCAAAGGTTTTTTCAGCATCTAGAGTTATGGCAGCTATAGGGTCCTTGGAATTAGAAGCAAGATAGATAATATTGAGAAAACTTCTAGAATTATCTGATATGCATCGCCCCTTACCAAAACCTGACTGATGAATGTCTATTAAATCTGGGATAAAATAATTAGTCCGTAAGGCAAGGACTTTTGCAAAGATTTTACAGACAACATTGATAAGGGATATAGGTCTATAATTACCACATTTGGATAAATCTTTATCCTTTTTAGGAATCAAGCACAACATAGCTTCAGAAAAAGTGCCTTTTGCTTGATCTTGTGATATAAAATATTGTTTAAGTGTTAACAACTTTGAAACTAAAATAGATGCAAATGTTGAATAAAATTCAATTGAAAAGCCATCAGGGCCCGGGGCCTTATCTTTAGGAAGTTTGGTAATAGCATTTTTAATTTCTGTCTCAGATAGTTCAGAGTCAAACAGAGACAGATCTACTTTATGTGTCAGAGGAATAGATTGGCATCAACTTCAGTTATATTAGAAGTATTCTCAGGAGTATATAATGTAGTATAGTATTACATAAAGCATTCCAAAATGTTTAAGTCATTAGTGTGTCTGTTTCCAAATGTGTCTGTGATAACAGTAATTTTAGACTTTTGTTTTTTAATCTTTAAAAAATTTGCCAATAGTTTACCCGCTTTATTTTCCCCCCCATAAAATTTGGTATTTATTTTGAGTAGAGTACCTCATGCACTTTCCAAAGATTGCTTATTGTATTGTAATTTAGCATCAATCAACCTGGATAAAATATCTGGCTTGTTAGAGAAGAAATATTCATGCTCAAGACGCTTTATTTGTGCAAGCAATTGATGGGAAACTTTAAAATGTTCTTTCTTTTTAGTGGCAACATAATCTATAATTAAGCCTCTAGCAGTAGCTTTGAATGCATCCCATATAAAATTCATCTGAGTGTCGGAAGGTAAGCTGTGCATGAAAAATTCTTTAGAAAACATTTTAAATTGTTCAATAAATGAATGGTCTTGCAATAAAGTGTTATTAAACCTCCACTGATTAAAAAATGGGGAATTTCCTGGAAAGTTCAAATCAATAATTACCGGAGCGTGATATGATGTAAGAATAGACCCAATCTCAGCATATGAAATTGACTGTCAAATATTTTGTGTAGCAAATATATAATCTATTCTAGAATATGAGTGATGGACTGCAGAATAAACCGTAAATTCTAATGCATCTGGATATGCAATTCTCCATAAATCACGTAAACCTCTGGAGGAGACTGCTTGATTAAATCCTTTTTGCATTTTATTAGGGATTTAACGAGTTTGAGAACTACGATCTACAAAAGGATCCATAAGCTGATTGCAATCACCTCCTACCACAAGGTTTTCAGAACTGCAAGATAGTGGTAAAGAAGAAATTAACCCAAAATTGAGGCTATACTCCAGTTGGACCATAAACCTTGCAAATGGAAAACAGCACACCATTAATTTTAACTGTCAGTAAAATCCATCTACCTCTAACATCTTTAATCTCTTCTACAACTTGTATTTGTAAAGATTTATGAAACAAAATTATTACCCCATTCTTGTTATGAACTGCAGAGGAACCGAAAACATGACCAACCCAGTTTCTGTTTCGACTTTTAAAGTCCTGCTTCTTAAGATGTGTTTCTTGTACAAGAGCAACCTGACAATTTAATGTAGATAGATGTTGGAACACTCTTTGTTTCTTAACCGGATTACGTAAACCCTTAACATTCTATGAAATAATACGAAGACTGGTCATTTAAATGATGGAAGACATTTAGACAACAGAACCTTAACGAAACCTAAGATACAGACAACATGTGAATCATAGAATAAGGTGGGAGGGAAAATTGTGAACACATATCCAAATGAGATTGCTTGTTGGTGCCAACATTGCATTGTAAGGTAAAAAAAATTATAAAAGGAGAAAGAAATACAGAAGGAGAAGAAGAAAGTACAAGAGAGAAAGAGAAGTAAAGAGGTAGCAAAAGTACCCCATTGATAGAAGAAAAAAAAGATGACAAAAAGCCAAGAAGCTTCAGTCATAATTGTCTTGAAAAGAAGAATATATTTTGTAAGGGAGAAAGGGAGGAGCAAGAAAAGTAGATGCCAATCAGCAACAGTACCCCAGAGGAATTAAAATAATTAGATGGCAGGAGGGAGGAGAGACGTTAAAACAGAATAAATACATTACAATATAAACAACTGACGACGTGACTTACCAACAAGGGAAAGAACAATATGAAGTCGAGATATACAAGAATAGAGACACAATCGGAAAGGGGATTTTCTCAACTTGAAATTTCAACGTTTTCAATACCTGTAGAGAAAAAATAAATGGTTTAAAAATCCCACATTAACCAATCAAGTATTGCTGAGTTCCATTGCCTCCCCTTTGTGAGTATATATAAATTGTTTCAAATCAGAGGGATTTTCAAAAGTAGTTTGTCACGACCTACTCGTTGTCTGTGTCTGTGGCCCACTGGAAATGTGGCAAGGTCTTTGTTCTTATAGGTTCTGCCTTGACCCAAGTAGGGGCGACCCTTTCTGGTAGCCACGGTGCTGCTGACGGAAGGAACCCCAAAGGCAGTCCATGCCCTCCCGAAGGAGTCCCGAGGGAAAAAAATCAAAAAGGGAAAAAAACTCAAATAGGAATCCTGGAACAAAAACAAAAAGTAAAAAGTAAATCTGAACAAAAGGCAAAAATAACAAAGACAAAAGCTGGAACAGGCTCAGAAATCATATATCTGACGCAGAAGAACAGGAGTGAAGATCACCACCCAAAGAAAGTGTTGCAGCGCAAAGAGAACAGGAATCACACACCTTATATACCCAAAGACCAGGAAGTGAACAACAGGAAGTAAATGACTCCATATTGGATTAGGAACATAACATAGAAATCCATAGTAAAAGTCACCATATTGAGTAAGGTTCCAAAGGCATGCAGGAAGAAGGAAGGCATGCTGGGAAAGAGAAAAGAATCATGGACATGAAAGAAAGGCATAAATTCAGGAAGAAACGAGGAAGGCAGAAAAGAAGAAAGAAAAAGAACCAGAAGGTAAGTGGGGGAAACTGTAGAGTGGAGGGAGGCAAGAAACTAGCGGGGGTGCGTCGTGCCATTAATGTAGCGAGGCCCCATGCCCAATTTGGGGCCTTGATAAAAATAGCAAATTGCAGGGGCCACGCTGTGGGCTGCGTCGCGAGCCGAATGTTCGGCTCGCTGTGAGGCACGACATAGTTGATCTGTCCTTGAAGGTAACCTTAAAGAAACAAGGGTGAATAAGGCCAAATCTAGCATTCATAGATTTTAACACTAGTCAGAGATCCAGAAATTATTTCTTTCTTTTGGCTGTCGCTGTGGCCACATCCTGGCTAAAGAAAATCTTTTGGCCTGACCACAACATTTGTTTACATTGTTTGGCGGCAGTTAAAATTTTCATTAAATCTGAGTATTGCAGAAGGAGGGCGATAATTCATCTTGGTTTGGATGTAGAAGGAGGACCAATACGATGGGCTCGCTGAATGTTGAGGGCCGTAGTATTCTGCAGACCAACAATCTTTGGAATATGAGTTTGCAAAAATGTTATAAAATCTTGGCCTTCTGAGCCTTCCGGAATGCCATAAGTGCGAAGATTATTTAGCTGATTACGATTTTCCAAATCTTCTGTCTGTTTTTTAAGTAGTATGACTTCCTTAGTCAGATTATCGACTTTAATAGTAGTATCTTGTATGTCACTGATCCTCTGTTCAACATCATAAATTCTAGAATCCAGACGTGACAATTTTTCGTACAATTCGTTGTAGCGCAATATTTGTTTCCATAACAAAAGGCTTTATTAACTTAAGTTCATCCATAATGTCTTCCAATTTGAGAGGCAATTGAGACTTAGTTGGAGAGGATGGGACTTTTTTTTAGCTCTTTTGTTGCCCCCGGAGTCTTTACAACCATTACAATTAGAAACAGAGGATACAGGTACTTTTGAAGTATGAGGAACTTCCATTTTAGCAATGTAGTGTAGATTTAATACAGTATTTTAATTGATGCTCCTGCACCATCGATTATGTCATCCCTAAGGACAAATGTTGAAAATTATATGAGAAAATCCTGAATAAATTGTCTAAAACAACTTCAGAGACGACATCCCAGAATGGCAAAAAGGTATAAAGGTCCCCACATCAATTAAAATAATAGTGGGTAACATAGAGCGTGGCCAAGGGAGAAAAAAGAAAATAATAAGTTTTAACAGTAAAAATAGTCTTTTCAAAATGGTGGCCGCATTCTTGTGAGAAAGGAAGCAGCAGGTTTAAAGAATCAAACTCTGTTACAGAACAGAGTTTAAAAGATTAAGAAAAACTCACCATGCTGCTCCCTGCACATTCATACACCATATTTTGAGGAAGGAATGGGCCAGTCGTCGAAAATATGTCCTCCAATAGAAAAAACGGCCTTGGCAGCGCGGGAGCGTCGTTACCGAGCGGCCATCTTGGTTGCTACGGCGCACGATCTCAACTATATTACTTTAAGAAAAGAAAAAAACCCTCACCTTATTTTTGCTTTTAACATGAGTGAGGGTTGCAGTTTCTCAGGAAATGATGAGCCTCTCCAGATGACTTAAGTCTTCAGAAGATGTGGATTTCTCACAAGAAAGTTTTTTTTTTAAATCAAACACTACAAAAAAATTGGTTTACGAAGTCTCCAAGAAAACAATAGTCTCTGAAGGCAAATGTTCTTGCTAAACAGCAGATCCAGCCTCCCTTAAGAGCACTAATGCTTACACAGATGAGTTTAGGCACATCCAGTGGTGGGGGTAACTCACTGTGACATGGCAAATTAGATAATTTGCATTGTTTCCTTGACATTCACAGTGAGTTTTGTAAAAGGTCAATGACTAAGGTCCAATTGGCATCTCTATATTTTCTGTCTTTCCTAGAGCCTGTAATGATGATTTATTCTTTAGTTTACTCTGTATAAAGCACAGAAATTTTTTTTATTGAATAAAACATTTCTCTCCCTCATTTTGGTGAATTATATTTGACAATATGTTTCTGAAACTACAGATGAAATATCAGGGTTTTGTAATGGGGATTGCATTGCAAACGCAGGAGGTACTGTACCCTGTCTCACTGACATACAAAGAGTAAGAGTTTCCAGGACTAAACAACAAATAATGTTTTTAATCTGGAGGGTTGTTTTTAGCTTAAACATGCATTTTTTTGACAGGGCAAGGAGAGGCTCATTTATCTCTGTCCTCAAGCAATGAAAGTGGATAAATCTCCAAAATGTGTAAGTGTTTTGTCTTCTATGGCTTGGGACACTCATTCTTTCCCTCTGTACCACCATTCTGCACTACCTGTTTCAGTAACATATATACTTTGATACCCATGAATACCTTTTTTTGGCAAAGGCTATCTTGCAGACTCAATATATTAAAACTTCAAT
This sequence comes from Pleurodeles waltl, assembly GCF_031143425.1. NCBI lineage: Eukaryota > Metazoa > Chordata > Amphibia > Caudata > Salamandridae > Pleurodeles > Pleurodeles waltl. The sequence goes on along the minus strand of NC_090444.1, from coordinate 433,998,614 downwards.
GGATTTATCTGATTAGACTCAACCTTCCTCTAATCTGTGAATTGTATTTTCCTTAGTCAAGCACTCTGAAGTAACCAAGAGGAAACATAGAGTGCTTTATAATCAGTTCATATAGCAGCATAAATATTATTTCAAATGAATTGATATTGCCTGTCTTTCCTCATCTCCCGCATTCGCTCTTGCCTCTTCTTCTATTTACTTTAGCCCTGTCCAACTTTCATAGTCATATGCTTGCATTTCTCTGTCTGTCACCTGCATTGTCTGTGTCAATTTTTCTATCCTCTTTGTCTCTCTCTTCTCTTTCTCCTCCTCTTACAGGTTGGCTACACAACTTTAGTCCGTCAGTGTTGTAGTATTTTTATCATCTTATTCCTCAAGAAGCTGAAATAAATTTCCTTCTTCAGAGAAATTGGAAAACAGCTCTAAAGTAATAACATTACTCTGAACTGAGGAGTCTGAAGTTGAGGAGATGGAGTCCTCAGTCATAGAACCAATCCCTGCTGCATGCCCCCTTCCATTTGACAGCAGGATGGATACGTTTATGCCAGCAAATATCAATGAAACCCTTTTGTCCTGCTTCCCCGCCCTGCCACTATTAGCTTCAATGGGAGATTAGAGAAATGGTGAAATTAGGAAACAGAAGGAAGCAACTTCACAAAATAACTTGAATTAACATGTGGTAACATCCAGTTTTCTCAATATAAATCAAGTTCAAAGCAAGCAGCTCAAATTCCAATATTAGAATGTACTATATTCTAACAATATTTGTAAGTTGGCTGCACTATGAAAATAACTGTTGTTTTGAATGCAATTGTATGAGTAGTCACTTGTCTAAATAAATATTATTACTTTTAAGAAAAATACCTTAACGTCTGTGAAAAGATGATATCGATCTGGACCTATGATGCTGCAGTTTCTTAAGAAATGATTAGCCTCTCCAAATGACAAGTCCTACAAGTCCTCATCAGATGTGGCTCTCACAAGAAGGGTGCTTTTTTTAATCAAACACTACAAAACAACATAGTTGGTTAGGAGCCACAGAAGAAAGTCTCCAAGAAAACAATAGACTCTGAATACCAATGTTTCTGTCCTAAACAGCAGAGCAAGTGGAGAAACTGCCTAACCATCCCTCTCTGAGCAGACGTAGTCACACAGCTAAGTTTAGGCACTGGCAGGGGGTCACTCAGTATGACATAGCAGATGAGGTCATTTACATTATTACCTTGACCTTCAGAGTGAAGTTTGTAAAATGTGAATAATTAAGGGCCAATTGGCATCTCCCGGTTTTCTGTCTTTACTATAGCATCTAACTATGTGTTTGTCTTTAATGAAACCTGTGTCAAGCACAGATGTTGTTTTCAACAGATTCTTTTAATCATTTTAGTAAATTATGTTTGACTTGAAAATCAGGCTGCTTTAATGGGCATTGCATTGCAAATATTGAAAGCACTTTACCCTCTCCCACTGACATAAAAAGAGCACACTTTCCCCAGGACTAAACTCCAAGTGTTTTTAACCTTGAGGGTTTTTATAGCATGAAACATGTAAATTGTGAATGGGCAAGGTGAGGCTTAGTCCCCTCTGTCCTCAAGCAATGAACGTGGCTAAATCTCCACAACATGAGTTAAATACCTTGTGTGTGCTTCATTTCTGTGGATCGGGAGACTCATTCTATCTCTCTGTAACATCATTAGGCATCATCTTTTTCAGCAACATATATGCTGTATATCCTGTGATACACATGGATACCTTTGTTGAGCAAGGTTGATCTGGCCGTGTAAATATGTTAGAACTTCACTGGACCTGTCTGACTTGACTCCATCTTCTTCTAATCAGTAAATTGTGTTCTTCCCAGTCAAGCACTCCAAAGTAACTGAAAGAAAACATGAGCAATGTACAAAACTGTTCAATAAATTGGTTACTTGCATGCTCAACATTAAAAGTTATTCCTTTAGATTATAGTTAAGGCAACTCTTTAGGTTTCTGATATTCCCCTTTTTTGAAGCATTACCCAGTCTCTAAGGGGAGATATTATTTCACCTTGTCCTCTGTGTATTTAAATCCGCATCCTCTGAAAACACACTATCTGTAAAAGATCACACCCATGTGAGATAATCAATATTACTAAAATAAGAATAGAAAACTCACTTTAACAATATTCATATTTACAGCATGTCCATCTGTAAATGAAAGAAGGGGAAAGGCACAGAGAATGCGGGGAGAGCCATCCTATTATATCACTTCTGACATGTTCTAAAGTGCTTAGAAACCGTTTAATTCCTTCTTGGATTGGTCAAAGGTTACTAGTTCACTCATATCCTATTCTGTTTGGACTCTCAATATCCTCTTAATTTCCCTTCTTGTTTTCCTTACTCAAAGTCTCCCATTGCAATATATTTCCTTTTTCTTCCCCACTCAAAAGTATTTATTATAAAAAGTAGATGCCCTGCAATTAAGCTTCAAAGTGTCCATAAGTCACTCTTGTCCTCTTCTTCGGTTTACTGTAACCCTGCCCAAGTTTCATGATAATATACTTGTATTACTCTTCTCTATCACTCCGCAGCATTGTCTGTCAAGTTTCCCAACCTCTCTTTCCCTTTCTTTTCTTTCTCCTAAACCTACAGCCTCCCTGTACTGCTTCCATTCATCACTCTAGCACTTTGTGCTGTTGTGTTTTTATCAACTTGTTCAGCAGCAATTAAAAAAAAGCTTTGATGTAATTAAACTAACCTGGATTGAGGAGTCTAGTTCAGCAGAGAAGACGAAGTCCCATCAGCCAGAAAACCAATTGCTATTGCATGCCCCCCTTTCATGTGACAGCAAGGTGGATAAGTCAGAATACCCTTAACCTCCCCTCCCCCTTTCCCTAAGCCTGCCACTATCAACTCCAATGGTATGTTAAAGAAATGATGAAATTAGGGAACAGAAACAAGCAAGTTCACAAAATACCTTGCATGAAATAGGGGAAATGTTCTATTTTCCAAATATAAAGTAACCCACATACAAAGCGTGGCGCTCCAATTGAAATATCAGAACGTATTATACTCTAACAATGATCTTAAGCTGTGAATATAACTTCTTTGCAGTTTGCATGAAATTGTAGGTTTGTACATCCATTTGATTGTCTGAATAAATATTACATTTTTATGACAAAAATCTCAACTTACTTTTGTGAAAAGGTGACGTTCCAGACTTTCCTCAATGTAGCCGAGGCTACATGGATCTTTCATAAATAGGTTGTTGCTTTATAGCAAAGTCTGCAAAACAAAACTGTTATGTAGAGGAAAGCCTGCAAGAAAAGATGAGACTCTTAAGACCAATCTTCATGTCCTGTAGAACAGAGCAAGTGGAGAAACTGCCTAACTCATCTCTCTCTGAGAAGAAATGGCCATGCAGCTGTGTTTCGGTACCCTCATAAGCAGTGGGGGTATTTCACTGTGATATGGATGATGAGGTCATTTGCATTATTTCCTTGATGTTCATTATGAAGTTTGTAAAATGCCAATTACTAAAGGCTAATTGGCATCTTCCTATTTTCTGTCTTTACTACATCGTCTACTTATTTTAATCATTTAATTAACTCTGTGTAACCACAGAATGTTGTTTTTAACAGAATTTTATTTTTCCTCACTTCAGTGAATAATGTTTGGCCAAGTGCTTCCAAAATTATAGAACGAATATCAGGTTCCTGTTTTGGGAATTGCATTGCAGAAGCTGGAGCCTGTGCCTTTTCTTACACCAACGTAAAATGTACAGGAATTCTCTGGGACTAAAATCCAGTTTTTTTTTTAAACCAGGAGTATTTTTTAGTATAAAAACAGAAATATTGTTAAACTCTCTGCTCAAGCAAGGAAAGTCACTAAGGGGGTCACTATGACCCCAGTGGTCGGTGGTAACATGGCGGTAAGTACCGCCAACAGGCTGGCGGTACCTACCGGCATATTATGACATTGGCAGGTTAGCACAAGCCAACCTGCCAATGTACCACTCCGACCGCCATGGAGGTGGCAGCCTCCGAGCTGGAGATATATATCTCCAGCCCGGCGGCCGTCACTGTTTGGCGCGCAGGATTATGACCCCACCTACCGCCATGAAAACCATGGTGGTGGACACTATCAGTGACAGGGAATCCTGATAAGGGTCTTCCCCCCCTCCCTCTCCAGTTACTTCCCCAACCCCAGCCTCTCCAAAGCCCCCACCTCCCTACATTCACACCCCCTTCACACACACACACACTTTCCCACAAACATCAACGCATGCATACATCCACTCACATACCTGCACACACTTTCAAACACACACTCAAACACATAACACATAACACAAAACACACGCACTCACATCTTCATACATACACACTTGCATCCATCACGCAACACACACCCGCATACATGAACACACAAACATACACACACACAACCCCATACACAAACACCCCCTGCACTCCTCCCCTCTCGGAGACCCGACTTACCTGTAGTCAGAGGGCCCTCCAGCAGGAGACAGGGCGCTGCTGCCACCAGCAGCATCCGCCAGTAGAACACTGCCAGGAAGTATTATGGGTCATAATACACTTTAGCACCATCCGCCTACATGGCCACAGATGGATTTCTGCCATCCTTCTGGCGGACGGCTGGTAGCCGCGGCGACGATCTTTTGGTAGCTGCGGCGACGATCTTTTGGCAGCCGTTGCTGCGGCGGTAGGCAGTTTTTACCACCAATATCACAATGAGGGCTTAAATCTCCACAGTGTGTTAGACGGCCTTTAATGTCTTCCATGACTTGGGCCCTTTTTTCTGTCCCTCAGTAACATCATTAGGCACTACCAGTATCATTAACATGTATACAGTCTATTCTATTTCTAATCACTGATTTTATAAGGCGCATGGCTAGCCGAACATCGGGTGTCCCAGCACTAAAGAAATGGTTGGAGTGAAAGATGGAAAGAACTAAAAAGATTAAGGGAATAGATATATCTTCAGTCTTTTTTTAAAGTCATAACGTTGTCCTCCATTCTGAAGCTAGTAGGCAGAGCATTCCAGAGCTTAGGTGCAAGGTAAGTTAAAGACCGACCTCCACTGCTAGCTCTCTTGATTCTAGGGATGAGGAGCAGCTCCACGTTATTTGACCTCAGGTCTCTATTGGCATAGTAGGCAGTCACTAATTGCTAAAGGGCAACAGGAAGTGAATTGTGCTTTGCCTGATTTATGCTGCATAGAGCCTTGAATTGCACCCTGGTACTTATGGGCAGCCAATGAAAAGTTTTGGGTACAGCACTTGCCGACTGTCTTTTAGGAATACCTAACAGTATCTGGGCAGCAGCGTTCTGAACAATCTGAAGTTTTTTAGTCACTGGCTTTGCATTGCCTACATAAAGCGAATTGCCATAATCAAGGTGAGACAAGATCAGCCCTCAAATCACGGTTGTACGTGAAGCTATCCAGAGCCATTTCAGGACCTTTCTCGGGAGGCCAAACAGCTACTAGACACCTTTTTTTGCTTGAGAGGCCATTCACTCAGACACTTATACTATGCAGCTGTTGAGTCTCACGGAAGTAGAGTCCATGTCTGGTGACTGTGATAATCAGCTGAGTATCATCCACATAAAATACCATCTTAAAACCAAAGGAGCACATAATATCCGATAACGGGCAGGAATAAATGTTAAAAAGCATAGGGCTCATAGACAAGCCCTGCGGAACTCCACACTACATCTGACTGGATAACATGAAGGACTCTGCGCTAACCTGAAAGCTGCGTTGATTGAAAAATTAGGCAAGACACCTGAGGGCCTTCCCTGTAATACCAGCTTGTTCCTGTTGGTGAAGAAGACTAGGGTAAGAAACTGAGTGAAAGGTGTCACTCAGGACCAGAAGGATTAGTGCTGATGCTCCACCCTGGTCCATGATCATTTTGAGGTCCCCTGTGGCCCTCAAAAGAGCTGTTTTCTGTACTACAGCCAGCACGGAAACCTGTCTGAGTAGGATGAAGAATGTTGTTGGTTTTCAGATAATCTGTAATGTACATAATAATAATTTTTTCTAAAATTTTACTGACAATAGAGAAATGGGTGGATAATAACTTATCTTCTCAGGATCTAGATTAGGTTTCTTTACTAATGGACGGATGATAGCCTGTTTCCATTCCTCTGGAACGCTACAGTTGTTCAGGAAAAGATTATACAAATTGGTTAGGGCAGTGAGCATCACATTGCCCCCCTCCAGCAAAATATCAATTGGAGCTGGGTCAAGTGGTGAGCCTCATTTAACTGACATTGCCACAATCATAAAATCCTCTATGGTCAGTTGCGGGAACGCAGAGAGTATAGATTTGTTGTTATTGGCTCTTAGTCTATAATCTAGATTATCCATATAGTCTAGTGAGCCTGATACGGTATAATAAATGTCTTTCACTTTCCCTTGCAAGTGATTCGCAAGAGATTTACAGTATTCAGTTGAGGCAGTAGGCCCTGTTTCTGGTATGTCATGATTTAGAGAGGAATTTAATACTTTATATATCTCTCTTGAGGAGTTGGCCGATTGCTGGATCCTTCCTGCAATGTTGTTTACACAGGCTTTCCAGACGGCTTGATGATATTTTTTCAGAGATGCTTTGTAGATCTATTTACTTATATCACCATATTTGACTCTTCATTTCCATTTTGTCCCAAAGTAGCATTTTTTATTTGTTGTTAATGGAATTAAGTCTTCCAGTTTCTTTGTAATTCAGATAGTTTTTTAGTCCTGTGTATGACAACAAGACCTCTGCGTCTACAGTTAAACTAGGGGCTGATTTGCATAAAGCATTCTCCCATATGGCCATATTCAATTTAGACCATTGCCGAAGAGACTTACAATGTGGCTCTAGGTGCGTGCTTCTCAACTTTTGGAATCGAGAATGGAATGACATGAAGTGATCTATCCTTACTGTTGGCAAAGGTGAGTCTACTAACATGTTAGGTAAATTGGTGAAAAGTGGGTCCAAAGTTTGACCCTTGTAGTGTGTTGAACAATTAACTAGCCTGTCAAATGTTTAAAAATACCATTCACTCCACCTCTTTCGTGCGTCCTCCCGCCGAACTCCATTAAGTAAAGTGGCCTGAGAGCTAGAACGCCAATAGCCCAAGGTGACGAGCAGCAATGGAAGAAAGACTATCAGCACTAAACACAGCCACGTAGTCAATTCCAGTAAATGATCACACACAATGTATTTCCCCAAATATCTGGCCCCAGAAAGACCAAACTGGAGGAAACAACACTGACAAGGACAGAGGTAAAAAAAAAAGGTGTAACCGAATGTGTAAAAATGCTAAAAACAATTGCCTCAGTCAAATGTTTAAAAATACCACTCACTCCACCTCTTTAGTGCGTCCTCACGCTGAACGCCATTAAGTAAAGTGGCCTGAGAGCTAGAACACCAATAGCCCAAGGCAACCAGCAGCAATGGAAGAAAGACTATCAGCACTAAACGCGGCCAGGTAGTCAATTCCAGTGAATGATCCCACACAATGTATTTCCCTCAATATCTGGCCCCAGAAAGTGCAAAGAGCAGGAAACAACACTGACAAAGACAGAGTTAAAAAAATTATAAACAAATGTGTAAAAGCCCTAAAAACAATTGCCTCAGTCAAATGTTTCAAAATACCACTCACTTCGCCTACTGGGATACCCATGAATACCTTTTGTCAAGAAAGGGTGATCTTGGAGGCTTGATATAATGACAGGGAAATAGTTCACAGACCCTGTCTGACTGGACTCCAGACTCTTCTAATTAGTAAATTACATTTTCAGTCAAGCACTCTGAAGTAACCACGAGACAACAAGGAGTGGTTTATAAAACTCAATAAAAATGTTACTTGTGTGCTCAACATTAGAGGTTATTCCTTTGGAGTTAGATGTATCCAAAATTCAAAGAAACTAGACATTTCCCCACGAGTATGCCGACTTTCTGGATAGCATGAGCAGCTCAAGGATAAGGTCTTTAAAAGACATGGACTGTCATCTCCCAAAAAATGTTAGTCTCTCTTAAGTGGGCATACTCTTTACACCAAAACTCTACAAAACAACAAACACGGATCAGGAATCACAGAAGTAGATCCACAAGAATAGACTCCAAATAGCATTGTTTCTGTCTTAAAGAGCAATGCAAGCAGAGAAAGCTATTAACATATCTTTGTCAGCAGAAATGGCCAAGCAGTAGAGTTTAGGCACACTGAAGGGCAGCTGGTAACTCACTATGACATGGATGATAGAGCCTATTCCATTTTTTCCTTGACCTTTGCTGTGAGCTCTCTGAAATGCCAATGCGTCTGGAGGCCAATCAGTCTTTCACAATTTTCTCTATTTATTATATCTACTAATCTTTATGTTTTTCTTTAATGTACTTTGTAAAGTACAGAACATTATTTTTAATGGCAAAATTTTTCTTTTTGTCAGTTCAGTATGTTCTCCGCGGCCATATGCCTTAAAATCGTGCCAAGAATACGCCCTCTTATTATAGACATTATCATTGCAACTGTCGGAAGAGCTTAGGCACACATATTTTCTCAAGAACGGGGTAAGGTCAGAGCCATCAACCACTGTGCTGAAGCAATAAAAGTGATAACATCACCATAAAATATGTAAGATGCCCTCAAATTTGTTTTCTTTCATGAGTTGGCCATTCAAATTCTTTCTCTCTGTAACATCATCAGACACCATCTATATGAGTAGCATACATGCTGTGATCCCCTTGGACAGTTTTTGGTGAGAAAGTGTGAACCTCCTCTCTTTAGCAAATTGTATTATCCTGTGCCAAATGCTCTGAAGGACAACACATAGCACTTTATATAAATACCCCATAAATCGAATTAATTTGCTCTGTTAAACACCATTCAGTTTCTGATTAAGGCTCTCATCAAGTATACTCCGGATATCCCCACCTCAAAGAAACACACCCACTCAGAAGATGCACTTACATTATCTTCTGTGAATGTTACTCCCATGCCTCCAAAAAGACGCTGCACCTATGAAGTGTCACATCCCATGTTTTAATAAAAAATAAATCAGAATTACATTTTCACATTATTCATGTTTATAATGTGCCAGTCTGTAAATGTAAAGGCAGGGGAGTAGGAGAGGCAGAGAGGATAGGCAAAACAGCCATGGTTTACATCCCTTTTGACATCTCCCAGTGTCAAACAGTGTTTACTGTTCGTTTGCTTTGCTGGACTGGTCACACATTAGTAGTTCAATCATCTTCCTATCTATATTTTGCCTCTCATTGACCTCCCATTTTCTTTCCTGCCCCCCTCCCCCACTCAAACACTCCACTGCAGTATCTCTCCCTTTTCTTCCCAATTTGTTATTTATTTTTAATACACACATTTCCTGCAATTGGACCGTCGTGGTGCACATAAAATGGACATACCTATTCATTTTTTAATAAATTATATAAAATGAAAAATAACAATCCTAAAACTAAATAGCATTCCCATTTAATCAATTCATCTAGTTGAAAATCAGATCACATGATGCCATAAATATTATTTCTAATTAAACTGATATGTCTCACATGTCCACATTTTAAACTTTCTGTCTTCCTCCTCTCTTCCTCTGTTCACTGTACCTTCTATAGTTTTAATGGCCCGCCCCTTACATCATCCTTCTTTATCTCGCTTCCATATATTGTCTCTTTGTCCATTACCCTAGCCACGCTCCCACCTTCTTCGCACACACCCCTTGCTCCCTCCAAAACCAGCTTAAACAGACCCCACAACTCTCATGAACGACTTAGGGGTATCATGAAATTAGAGAAGCAGTGGAAATAACATTAACCTGCAAGCACGAAAAGGTGTCTTCTAGGACGGTTTTCATTTGGATTATGCTTATGATGCTAAATGTCCCAGTTGCATCTCCCACATTAATTGGTGAGAGAAGGAGAACTGGAGAAGCTGGCAGCAGCCATGGAGTCCTGGTAGCATGCTAGACATAGTAGAGCAGAAACATATATATTGGCCTCATTATCAGTTGGGGAGTGCAGGCAGACCTGAATTACTGGAGGTCAGAAATGCCAATTTCAACAGGTAATTCCTTCCCTGCACACACAATTATGAGTTATTCCACCTAGAATAGGGAATAACATACTGACCTGATCTTACCGGTTAAAAATCTGCACGCAGATCTCTGCTCCATCTGGTATATTGAGCCCTTTTCTGCTCCTGTTTACCACCTGCTTAGTGCGTCATCTTCTTGTGATCGGAAGGAGCGCTATCCCACTCCTGGGTAATACTCCAAACATTGATACATCAAGTCCTGTGGCTAAAGCAATGAGAAAAAGGCAGTTTTCTAATATACTTGTTGTCTTCATCATCACTCACTGTATTAGGACGATCAATACATTTGAGCATAAAACAATCTAATTCACATAACTTACATTTAGTTAAAGATTTGCAATTTGCACAGTTGCTATACTAATTTCTAGGGTTTTAGGTATTCTTTTTACATAATAGAAATAGTTCCTTACTTAAAATCAAGTTCATTTTCCCCTTCACCGCTCTATTATCCAAGTAATCTTTAAGGAGCTTGCTACAGCATATTGCAGTATGATTGTTTTTAATCAAATATTGTAGTGTAATTGTTTCTTCATGGAAATGTATTCCAATTTTTGGGTAGCAGCTCTGACCACTGTATCTGGCCTTGAACCATTCATTCCTTCTTAATTGAGTACAGGTTTTGTGTGGTTAGTTGAGTGAAATGCTGACTTTAAATCTATAAAAATGAGTTAATTACACATTTTCTTGATCAATACATACTTTGCCAGTATGACAAATAATTTAAACTATTGACCAAGAGCACTGGCTCCAATACGGAAACCATCCTGTAATTTTCTGGATCACTCTTCATCCCTTTCTTAGGCAAGTGAATTATTATGGTCGCCAGCTATTATAATTGACTTGATACCACAAAGTTTTTCATTAATGAGTGACAACAGGGACTTATATCTTAGGATTCTACAAGAAAAGCTAAACCTGTATTTTGTCTGGTCCCTTGCTTTGTTTTTTGTGAGCTTACTGCATTTTCAATTGCCACCAAAGCAAAAGGGGCAATCTCATGGCATGTGTTTGCATTACTTGCTTCTTTGTGATGAACTTCAAATGTTGTATACTCATCTTCATTATGAGGTATAGGAACCCATTTGCTATTTCCAATACCAGTTTCAAGTCCTGAAGGGCAATAATTATGCCCATTAGCTACTATCTCCCCATTTTTTTTTTAACTTTTAGTACTGACAATTCATACAATATATGGGTCTATATTGCCTTTTTCTTGATCATAATCCTATAATTCATGTTTGCTTTTATTACTACATTTTTAGTGGGCAACCACATCAAATAGTATAATTTTCTGGTGAGATCTATACTCCTAACAAGACTAGTGGCCTAGCTTGGAGGAGGGCGTTCTGGAATAGAGCCCCAAAATGCACTCCTGAACTCAGAGTTCACCCTAAGCACATTTTCCTTTTTAGCAGTGAGCCCCAGAGCCCACACTGGCATCAGCACATCCCTCAGTCACAAACTAGGAAAATGATTGTGAGTACCTACAATCTAGACTCTGGTTCTGAATTCATCAGTGCTTTTAGAGCTAAATCGGTTATCATCAAGAGTAGTGCTATAAAAGACTATTCATATTTATTATGCAACAGCTGCAGCATTTGAGTAAATAAATAACAATAGCACATCAAATGCTCACTTTACAGAGTTTTGTAAAGAAACAAGCAGATTGTACACAAGAATTATTAAACTTCTTCACAAAGCATGCCAGTTGTAAGTTATACTCAATATACTTTCATTTAATTATGAAGGATTCTTGAGATGTGTTGCAAATAATATAAAATTGTCTTTAATTAGTTAACTAATCATAATGACCGCTTATTTCTACCACAAAATACACTAAGGCAACATTCTACATAGTAGTAATCAGTGGTCATGATATTGGTCCAACATTTTCGGACTTTTTGCATAGCACGGTGATCTTTGCTGCATTGCTAACTGCAGAGAACATCTTTGCACCATGTTTCCTGTTATGATGATATTATTTTGTGATGGCAGTATATTTTCTTTCACGGCATCGCCTAAGATATGTTTAAATCATAATGGAATGCTGAATGGTGTCATATCTCCTGGCACCATATATGTGACAAGCCACACGTCAGTAGTGGCGCTATGCATTGGAACTACACAGTCTGGCTGTTGCAGAAATATAGCCCTTAGTGAATTCTTGAATCTAACCGAGTGCGACGCATAGGGGATGGACAAAGAAATGGGTTTTTAGCAATAAATGGCTACTAAATCTCACTCTCTTCTAGTTTGTTGCCTTGTTAAAAATTCATTTATTCTTCTTTCTTTACAATTACAACCCCTCATTCTCTTCTTCGTTTCCCTTTCAGTGTCTTCCTCCATGAATATCCAGCCCCCACTGTCTCATTCCTCTTGGCATCTATCTCTCACTCTCAATGGTCTTCTGTGTTCCACGATCATTCTGCTGCTTCACCCGCCACTCTTTCTGCCTCACCTTTTTTCTTCCATCCTTCTGTTTCTCTTTATTTCCAGTGATTCCCTTTCTTCTTTCTCTTCCACTTTCTGTGCTGGTCTCCCCCTCAATAGTTCCATCTCCACCTATTTAACTACCTTACTTGCCCTCACATCTGTCCCTCTCTCTCTCTACCATTTTCATCAATCGTGTCACTCTCCATACATCTGTCTGCCTCATTTCACTATTGCCCTCCCCTTTTCTTCCTCCACTCTTCCCTCCTCCTCTCTTCCCTCCTCCTTTTCCCAATGCTCACTGCCTCCCTACACTCCTTTCATATGTCACCCTAGCCCTCCCTCATGATGTAATCTCCTTACCATAAACCACAAGGCTTATTCCAGTAAACATCAATGCCACCCTTTATTCCCACTCCCTAACACACCTTCAGATAATTGCAATGGTATAAGTAAGAAATGGTGAAAAAACCCAGAAACAGCAACTTTGATCACTTATTTGTGTGAAAAGATGGTAACATTCAGTTTTCAGACTACAACGAAAGTAGCAAAAATGTAAAGTAACTAGCCCACATTCTACAAATAGAATTTATAACATCCTAACAATGATCGCAAGCTGCATAAACTGTAAATATAATTTTTATTTTGTACACAACCATAAATTTGTGTTGACATTTTATTATCTAAGTCTTCAATATTTTTATATTTTTTAAACAAAATCTTACCAACTTATGTGAAAAGATGACCATGTTCCACAATCAAACTGCCAAATAACCTGTCCAAATTCAAAGCAAGTATCCAAAAGTCCACAAAACAGAACTTTCTCTACAGCGGTGAGACTTCTGCCTTTCAAGAAGCAATGAGCTTCTCAAGATTGATAAGATCTTTGAAAGACATGGACCATCATCTCCAACAAGAGATTTTTGACTTTTAGAAGAAGAAGGATTTTTTAGACCAAATTGTACAAATGCAAATGTCAGATTGTTCATTCTCCAACTGGCATCATATAATGAGTAGAAAGTTCCCTGTAAAAAAACATGGCAAGGTTCATCAACCTCTGACCTCAGCCACAGCAAGTGGTTAATGTAGACTTGGGCAAAATGTTAAAAATGCTAGTCAAATTTATGTAGTTTACACATTTCACAATTTCTCATACTTTTGTGCACAGTGAAGGCTTGTTCAAGCAGAAAATGTCTCACTGACAGACTGCCTGTGTGGACCCAATCTCCAGGAAATCTCCAATGGTCAGTCAGCTGGCTCCCTGTTCAAGCCACTGGGACATAACAGTCTTCTTTGATGTTGACGCAACTCCACACATATCAATGCAGCATGTGGCAGTTCGACACTGGCACTGGTCCAGCTCAATGTCTCTCATCAGTGGCACCGATGCATTGTAGTGCAAGTCCTTGTAAGCCCTGGTGGTTCTTTTGACACAGATGCAGCTGAATGATGACACCAGCCCAGTGTGATGCTACTTGGCACTGACACAGCATGTCATACATCTTTGCAGCCCCAACAGCTCACTTGATGATGACCCAGGACCTCTGATCACAAGCCCCCATTGACAGTTCCATCAGCTCGATTGTGGTCCGATGTCTTCTTGACGGTGGGCCACACATCTTGACTCATGGACTTTGCATCTTGATACCCAGGCCACATGGTACTTTGAGAGCAGAACGAATCAGTCCTGTATCCTGGATGTGTGTCTTGGACCCGGTCTACCGTGGCCCAATAAGCTGTTTTTGCTTCTTAGTGCTTGATTTTCAAAAAACCTCTAAAATTACATATTTCCACTTCTACTAATTAGACTTCTGTTGTTTGGTGTCGAGTAATGTATTAAAATTTACTCTATTTTTCTAAATTCCCTTGGGATTGTTCTTGTGTTGTGTTTTCACTTTACTGTTGTTTGTGTGCTGCATAAATATTTTACACATTGCTCAAAGTTAAGTCTGACTGCTTGTGTGCCAGGCTACCAGAGAGTTAAGCACAGGTTAATTTAATTACTTTTGTGGTTCAACCAGATGGAGATTGTGGCTATTGCTTCAAGATGGCTCCCATCCCCTCAAACCAACAATTCAATTTCTCACACATAACTTTCTATAATCCCGCAACCTAACAATAACATCACCTGTGACACCCTTTTATACTTTTGGGAGCTAACCCACGGACTGATTGGCATGTTTCACCAACCCTCTCTGATTGGGCTTCCCCTATTAGCAAGTTGTTTTTGGCTATCGAAAGCATTCTGAAGTTACCAAAAGTGAAGAGCAGTGATTTATAAAGGTCCTTGTGGTATTCTACTGAGTATGTAGAATGTCAGACTAGAACAAGAGTTCACTGGTAAGACCTAAAAGTTTATGAATCAGATGGACTGGAGATTGGAAGGTAGGAGGATCAATGTGGTTGAGGGTCGGTATCTTGAAGCACTTAATAAACCTTTTGCATTACAACCTAATCATTATATGACTGTGACTCCTCTTTCAATCTGTAACTTCTTCACTAATCGTTAAAAGTAATTGTTTTAGATTATGATTAAAGCAATCATTCTTGGGAGCATTCCTCATTCAGAGAAGTGTGGTATCTCCTCATATTACCCTCTGCATGTTAAATTCCTACGGCTGAAGTGACACTGCATCACCAAAATGTGAACCTTGTGTGGAAAAATGAGCATTCATAAAATAGGAATTGAAAAACCTGTTATCATAATATTCCTTAAAGAAAATATGGTGCTGGAAGGAGAGGTGGGCAATAAGAGAGGTGGAACAACCCCACCCTACCTGCCTCTTCACATTTCAAAGTGTACCACTCAATTTCCTATTTATGCTTTGCCCCTACTTCAGTTTGTCATTTCTATATGTTTGTCTTTTCTCTCCAACTCTTGATGTAGCTCATCCATCCAAATGTATTTCTCTTGCCCCTCTTTTTACATGCCCTCTTTAAATTTCTTGCTCATTCTCTTCTATTACCCTTCTTTAGCTCCTTCAGACAAATCGCCTCACTTGTCCATTTTTTTCATCCACTCTCTGTCTCATCTTCTTCTCAGTTCCTTCTACCCTCCTTCCATTTCTTTTTGTTTCTTTCTCAAGCCTTCTTTCACTCTAGGAAGGTGGAGGACAAGCCCGTCGACCTTGCTTCACTGTAGTTACAGGTCAAGTGGAAAGAAGAAGTCATGCAGTACACACATATCCATTGTGCATTCCCACCAAACCAGGCAACTGTGGGAATAGACCTGGAAATACTAAATTTAAGGGACATATTTATACTCTGTTTGCGCCGAATGTGCGTCAAAAGTCAAACATTTTGATGCACATTCAGCGCAATCCGTGTGCCATATTTAAACTTTGACGGCCGAGCCTGCGGATGTCAAAATTCCTCAGTGTGAGTCATTTTTTGGATGCGGGAAACTGCCTTGCATTAATGACATGCAAGGTAAGCGTTCCCCCCAAAAAAATGACTTTAAGGCCTGTGTGCCTTATTTATACTCCTGTGTCATTTTGACACACAGGAGAGGGCGGACCTTAAAAAACGGCACACAGCCTGATGTGCGCTGTTTTTTCACGCCTGGGTCAGGGTAGGGGTTAAGGGACGTGTGGGCTCACTTCCATAGTCTCTGACCATGGAAGGAGTCCAGAGGTGCCCTTCCCTGCCCCCAGGGGCACCCCCTGCCACCCTAGCCCTCCCCTGGAGGACACCCATGGATGGGGGGACCCATCCCAGGTAAGTACAGGTAAGTTGAGGTAAGTATTTTAAAAAAATTTTTACAGTGGCATGGGGGGCCTAATTTGGGCCCCTCTACATGCCACTGTGCCCAATGACCATGCCCAGGGGACAAAGGTGGCATGGTCATTGGGCAAGGGGGCATGACTCCTGTCTTTGCTAAAACAGGAGTCATTTCAATGGGGGTTGTGCATCATAAAATGGCGAAAGTCCGGTTTGAGGCATAATTTTTGCCTCAAACCTGACTTGCACCATTTTTTGACATACAACCCCCTATTTTCCCCTACGCCGGCGCTGCCTGGTTTGAGTAATTTATTTTTACTCTGACCAGTCCGCAGCGCCAGCTAACGTAATTCCTTAAATAAGATTCCTGTATGGCGCATAGGATTGGCGCTAGCCGGCGGTAACATTTTTGACTCAAACCAGCGCCGGCGCTGGTTTGCGTCAAAAAGTATAAACATGGGCCTAAATGTGCAGTGGCTACTTCACCGATGTACCTCTATGAAAAGATGTGAACTTAGAATGTCTTCGGATCACAAAGCTGATGGAACAAATGCCACTAACTAGATTTCTGTCCTCCCAGGATTAGATTGCTCGCTTTTATTTATTAAATGAGGGCTGCAAAAGCCCTGGGCAGGTGTCGAGGGACAAGCCTATCACCCCATAGAAGATTTTTGTCATTTTCGGATACATAAATGTACAATTTAGATCAGTATCCACCAAAGTAAATGGTCTCAAATTCTACAGTGGATACTGGTCGCAAATGTGTTCTTTAGTCAAACATAAACAGGAACACTTTGAAATATGTATCCGTATGGGCATGAAAGGTCACACAGGTAGCTATGAAGTAGTGAGGTCACAGAGAATTATGTGAAGCAGCTGAAAAGCTCAATTGTAAAGGGCTACTGCTCACCCCAGTGGGATTTATAAATGCTAATGGTGCTAAATGCCAAACCTGTAATAACATGATAGTCTTACACTAAGAAAAATGTACAAAAGTGTACAAAACAGTGCAAAGACTACCTCTTTAATACTCATCTGGCTCATCAGAGATTAAATAATGTTATTTTGTTTAATATTACCATCAACGTGAATACAATGTTTTTGTTTAATCCAGATTAATTATATTTATTGTTCAACTTTAAACAGCAACGCTAGATAACTTGAAAGTGTTGTATATCAACCATCACAGCCAGTAGATATTTGATGTATGTCGATATATATTCTCCTTCCTTTTTTATAATTTACCTAGACTATATTCTGTAGCGTATGCTTTAAGCACTGCTTAATTTGTCCCAAAAAATATGCACTGGTACCCAATTTGTTTCTTTAGAGGCCAGCACCCACTGGCACTCTCAGTTCTAGCTTTGGCACCACCCACTTAAAACACTCATGCAATCCTGTGCGTGGATGAATAATTCCCAAAGCAAGACTGCATCAAGCGAGAGAAGTGAGCTAGCCTTCCTTCGGCACGTAGGGTCATTTTTCACAATTTGTTGCTATCTAACAAATATGGTAAGGATTAATCTCCCCTGGGCACCTACGTTTCACCTCCTTTTAAAATTACTATTAGAGTTTAAGCATCACCACCTACCCACTTATGAACCTTCACCCTACTTTAATGATACGTGATGTCCCTATACGATGCTAGGCCATCATCATTCTCTAAAACAATTTCCACTCTTTTAATAACTCTGCCATTTTATGCCATGAAATGTTTATCCTTTCATCAATTAAATGATGCAGTTTTCAGAAGGAAAAATAACCTTCTTTAATCAAACAAAAGTTCAAGCATCTTATGGCTACATTCATTTTTCTATATTGAAATTTAAAATTTCTTTTTACTTCAATTTACAAAATATGACCTCCTTGCTATAGGAAGTGTTCAACTGGATTGAGGCACAAGTTATAGCTACTTGAGGTAACGCCAACTATAACTGGTGAATTTCTATGGTTTCGTGCATTTAAAATGTGAGTCCAACTATAACGTCCCGATAACCTTTATTTTTTTAAGTGAATTTATATATATTTTTTAATTCTATTCCCTAACTAAAAGGTACCTGTGGTCTTTGTTTTTTTTCAGTGAATTTCTATGCTTTTTTAACGTATAGAAATTTTCACTACTATACTTTAATCCAACCACGGCTGCCATTGCCTACAGGGCCTACCATATAAGCACCCACTACCTTTGCCCGTGTGCAGGGGAGCTTGTCCGCAAGACCTGGCCTGCAGTTAGACCCTGCGGCCAACCCCCCTAACCACCCAACCCCATGCTGTGTATGGCCCTTTTGCCATGCATGGCGGAAGCTGGCCGCAACTTCACAAGGTGTCAATAGGTTTGAGAGGGTGTATCTGGGGGTGACAATGGGTGTGAGAGTGTCTGTATGGGTGTGAGAGTGCATACATCAGTGTTTTAGTGGGTGCATCAGTGTGTGCGTCAGTCTGTGAGTGGGTGCATAAGATTGTCAGTGGGTCTGTGAGAGTCTGAAGGGGTCTGTGAGTAGGTGCATCAGGATCTGAATGGGGCTGTGACTAGGTGCACAAGGGTCTGAGTGGGTCTGTGAGTGGCAGAAAGAGATAGAAAGAAAAAGAGAGCGAGAGAGAGAGAGAGAGAGAAAGAGAGTGAGAGGGAGAAAGAAACTTGTTTAGGCTTTGATGTATGATATACTTATCATGAAAGTCTTCCTGCAGAATTTTAAAACAAAAATGTACTTCTCATTTAAAAAAGTAAGATCAACTTTCATATGAGCCTTAAACTTGTTAACTTAAAAAAAAAAAAAAAAAGGAGGGAAACAAGTCCGGCTGGACTCGAACCCTCAACGCTTTTTAATCTTTGCCGCAGGGAGCTGGTGGTCCCCAGGTCAGCGTGCCCCCTGCACTCAATAGTAATCAAGCCATAGGGAGGTGGTGGTCCCCAGGGTGAAGAGGGCCAGGCAACCCCCCATTTAATTTATAAAGCCCCAGAGAGGTGGCAGTCCCTGGGGCAGCAGGGATCCAGATGCCCCCCCCCCCACTTGTTACTTAATTAAAACCCCAGGGAGCTGGCAGTCCCCGGGGCTGTGGAGGAGGCCGATGGCGCACCCCCATGTCAATAATTATTTTAGCCCCAGGGAGGTGGTGCTCCTCAGAGCCAGGTGTCCCCTCCCCAACCCACATGATCCCCCTGCAGTCCATTTAAAGAATGCCCCAGGCAGTTGTCCCACCCTGAGGCTTCAAAAAGACAAAGTGCGGAAGCCAGCGCTTTGGTTTTTTTCAAATTTTCACTGGATACACTGCGAATCAGGGTGAAAATTCTAAATTGCTTTTTAGTCCCAGCACCAGAGCTAAGGGGTCAGGGTGTCTGTACCCTGGCCCCTTTTCTTTCATTTTTATTTTTTTTACATTTTTTATGGGATTCGGCTGCCGAGTCCCAATATAGCTGCCAACACTTCTTGGTTGAAGTGTTGTCAGCCAATCAGATCTCAGCACGAATCCTTTGAGTCCCTATATATACAAATTTGTTATCCCCTTAATTTCTCAAAAACTACTGAATGGATTTACACCAAAACAAGAAAAGGTCGCTTTCTTGAACAGGATCTACCTTTCTGCCAGATTTGGTATAATTCCATCCAGTAGTTTCAGCGATATCTCTGTTAAATTTTTCCCATGGAAAATCAATGTGCAAAAAAACGTTTTGGGATCCCACTTTTTCTCAGCCTCTCCCACCCCACCCCCCCCAAGGAGGGATCACCTCAAAACGTTCCAGACAGCAGCTGATGTGACTGGAAATTTTGTTTGGAAAGTTTTGTGAAGGTTCGTCAAGTGGCACCAAAGATATAGACAACCAAATAAACATGTTCTATATTGAAATTAGGTCCTAATTATACCTACCTAGTAGTGACTGCCACTAGGTAATATATACATATATATATATATATATACATATATATATATATATATATATATATATATATATATATATATAAATATATATATATACACACACATATATATATTTATTTATATATACACACATGCACATTTTGGAAAGCTGACAACCATTAACTACATGTAGACTGACTCCAGCAGAGGGTTGTTATGCATGTCCCTGCCTGCCTCTTTTTAACTAAAATATTATTTCTGGGAAGCATTTAACATATTTTCATTTTAAAAGAGCCCTGGGCCAGGCAAGCCAAGTAATTTTTTCATAGACTGTTGCTCAAGGGAGGGATTGAAAGAGTAGTGAATAAATACTAAATGGTAAATAGTGATTATTTCTGCTATTTACTCAGCTGCTGGCTAAATAGTAAAACATTTTACTATTTGCCAACTGCCTTGAAAATAGCAGACAAACTTCACTATTTACCAGGCCGATGACTAAGCAACAGAGATTCTACACTGTTTGGCTGACAGCTGTACAAGTAGCAGGAAAAACTTTGCTATTTACCTGGCAGCTGGCTAAGTAGTAAAGATTCTCCACTGATCCGGTGATGACCTTGGAAATAGCAGAGAAACATCGCTATTTACCTGTCCGCTGTATAAATAATAGAGATTCTGCACTGTTTGGTTGACGGCTGTGCAAATAGGAGGAAATCTTCACTATTTACCCTGCTGCAAGCTGAGTAGTAAACATTGTGTGCTGATCAACTGGCGGCTTTGCAAACAGCAGAAACACTTCATTAGTTACCTGGCGGCTAGCTAAATAGTAGAGGTTCTGCACTGTTTGGGCAGCCATTGGTCAATTGCAGAAAAACTTCACTATTTACCTGGCCACTGGCTAAACAGTAAAGATTCTGAATTGTTTGGCTGGTGGCCTTGCAAATAGCAGAAAAAACTGCACTCTTTACTTGGCCAGTGGTTAAGTAGTAGAGTAGATTTTAAGACACACAAAGCAGTTTCAACTAGGGTGTGGAGCAGTTCCTCCGGCATGCTAACCTCACTGCTAAAGTTAAGGAAATTTGGACCTCCTTTTCCACTGCCCTCAGCACTTCACACACTTTACAGAGCCTGTTAGAGCTATAGGAGGCGTGGCATGTGGTCTCTCTATTCTACAAAGCAATGACAGCTGACTGAACACACGTTCCTCCCCCTGCACTTGCAGCCTAGGACAGTGATCTAGGGATGCCAATCAAAGATACACAGTGGGATAGAATGTGTAAACTGGTGGAATCCATTTAGAGTAAAGCCAGAATCAGACTTTCTCATTTTCATTTTCTTCACCACACATACATAACTCCTTTGATCTTGCATACATCTGATCCAACTAGACCAACAAACTGACCCCGGTGCCAATACCCCATAGCTTATTTTTTACATTTGGTATGGGATTGATTGCCTATACAGGCATTTTGGTTGAGTGTGGTTGCTAGGGTGCGTGGGGTGGTCCCAATCTCATGTTTTGCAGAACCTAACGTTGTCTTTTAGGGGACATCCGTAGGAAAAAAGGCTAGAAAATGAAGTTTTGCTGCTGGCTAAGTGCCGTTATGGCTATAATATGAATGGGCCAGGTGGGTCCCAATTTGGAGTGTTGGGTGGGTGATGTGGCTGAGTGGGCTGTGGCAGAGGAGTTGTGACTGAAAATGTGTAAAAATGATGATTAACTGGGAGATGATATTGAGGTTTGGGGAGAGGTGCTTGCTGATTGTTTTTAGGTCTCTTTGGCTCCCAGCAGTCCTCACCAGACAGGGGGCGGGGAGAGGACTCCTATGACTTCATCACTGTTTAAATGGCTTATAGTAAATAACCCTGCCGTGTGTGAATTACATTTGTAAAGTGGGGTCAGGTATCAGCTTTTGGGTTCTGTCTTATGTAACTTACTTCGTAATAGATATGCTCGTGTAATACATGCTTTTCCTCGAGGCAAACAATGTTAATGATGGCACTTGTTGACAGTTACTTGTTCGTGTACTTATAAAGTGTAAACACTCAACACAGAATGTTTAATTAAAAAAATAGTAGAGTAGATTCTGCACTGTTTGGCTTGTGGCGGTACAAATAGCAGGTAACCTTAATTATTTACCATGCTGCTGATAAAATAGTAGAGATCTAGTGCTGTCTGGCCGGCAACAGTGCAAATAGCAGAAAAACGTAATTGTTTACCTGGCGACTTGCTAAATGGTAGAGATGCTACACTGTTTGGCTGGTGGGCATGCAATTAGCAGAAAAATTTCGCTATTTTCTCGGCCACTCGCTAAACAGTGGAGATTCTGAATTTTTTGGCTGGTGGCCATGCAAATAACAGAAAAACTTCACTATATACCCAGCCATTGGTTAAATAGTTGAAATCCTGCACTGTCTGGCTGGGGGCCGTACAGATAGTGGGACAACTTAAACATTTACCAGGCTGCTGACTAAACAGCTGAGATCTTGTGCTGTTCAGCTGCCAGCCATTCAAATAGCAGAACAACAACATTATTTACCTGACTGCTAGCTAGGCAGTAGAGATTCTGCACTGTGCAGCTGACAGTCATGCAAATAGCAGAAACAAATTTCAACTGTTACTTGGCCGCTGGCTAAATAGCAGAGATTCTGCACTGTGTGACCTGCACTTTTGGGTAAACTTCTACCCCCTGCCAACATCCTGTCCTAAGGGAACCCCTTCTTTCTAAATTACTTATCCCCCAGATTCAAGGTTGTTAGCTCATCAATGGTTTGCAACAGCAATTGCAGTCATAAACTTTCCAATAAATTCCTTTCTGAAGTGGAAAGCGGAGAGAGGAAACCCCTCTCATGAACCCTCCTTTTTGTAATTCAGAAACTTCTGCAAAAGTCCTTTTACTTGTCAAAATAAAGTTCAAAATCATAAAAAGGGTTCTGTACATAATGATAAGTAGTTTTGTAATCACAAACCTTGTGCTTTTGCGACATGGGACCTTTAATGCTGAAATAGGCCTAGATGCAAGCACTAACTCTAAAGGCCCCAAATGATTGAATGTTTCCAAGTTATATTGACAGACATGGCACAGAAAGATTCTCCATTACACTATGGGCCAAGGCATAGAGACTTGGGATGCGCTTTATAGAACTGTCTCCTGCTTCACAAATGCTCCCACTTTTTTACATTTACCTGTAGATGTGATTAAAGATGATTAGAACCTTTTCAAGTATAGATAAAGCTATATACTTGCTCTTACTCACAAAGCCATGGGTATACACAAGGGCCAGATATAGGATTATCAAAGAATTCATGTTATGAGTACACCTCTTTTTCTGCAGCAAATCAGAGCATTCTGGAATTATCAATTTCGGTTCCATTCAATTAAACAGATCAGACTAAAACACCTGAAAATAATGGTTTGAAAAAGCAAAAACAGAAATGAAAACATTGTATCACAGTAACATAGATACTAAATAATATTTAAAGTAATTCTACCAATAAAAAACAGTTGGATAGGCACCCTTATGAAGTGACCAACACAGTATAATTGAGAAGCTTCATTCCAATCTCATGGCAGAAGTAAGAAAAGCTATGGGCCTTCTTTAGAGTTTCTAGGGCAGAGTTAACTTTGTCAGGTTGGCAGCACACAATACCTCTGACATCCTGAGAGGCCTCTGTCTGCCAAAGTTAGAGTCTGCTGGCAACCGTGTGGGCAACTCCCTACATTGACAGGAACTGCTGTCATGGCGGGTCCTGTCTATGCACAAAACATTTGAAGGACAGTACAGTCTGACGTGACGGCCAGCTAGCAAGCTTTCAAAAACAAACTGTCAAAGCTGAAGTGTGTTTTTGAAAAACAAAAAAACTAATGGCCCCACAAGTTAGGTGTTTTCTCCCAGGGTGATGGGGTCATTCTTTGAGCTCCCATTAAGATTCCCCTCTGTGCTCCCATTGTTGCCGCACTAGTTGAACCACAAATCATAAGTACATTTGGTGATTACTTGAAAGTTGCACACAATCTAATTAACAATAGGTCCTGATAAAAGCCATGGACCCTTAGTGGCAGCGTCAGGCTGAAACATGTCGACCTTAGTTTTAGTTGTATAGGATTCATTGCTGATCCTCAAAATGTCACCTGTTTTTAATCTTACCCTCATCCTTTTTATGGACACTAATGAATAGGAATTTATGATGTGAGGTAATTTTTAATTCACATTCTTTCACTCACCTTCTCACTGAGATATCTTTGAGTTCATTTGGATAACGGGATACTGAAGTGAATGGAGACCCCGTGATGATGCTATCCACAAAATGACTCCAGGGTGGTAACATTCACCGTTGAGGGTAGAATAAGTGGTTGAGGGTCTGTTGAGAAAGATCTCAGAGGGCCCAGAATGATATGATATGAAGGTTCACTTCTTTTGTTTAATGGTGTTTGGAGAAAGGAAGCTGAGTGAACCCTAGAGACAGCTTCTTTCTCTCTCCTTTACTGGTTTATATTCAAGCAGACGTATCCTAAGCAAGGACACAATGAAGCAAGAGATTTTAGCACCTGGCTGTCATCAGTCTTTCTGAGTAGTCATCGGGCACAGATAAAAGGACAGCCTGCTTAGAAACCTTTAACAAGATAAACCTATGACCTACCCCTTACTTCAACCGTATACCCTAGGTCATCACTTAGGAAGAACTAACCAGCAGACTTTTGCTAAAAAGACCTCACATAATTTTTGAGTAGCCTTTTTTCCATTCTATCTCACTTCGGTTCTGGGTCTCCACCCTCTATCCACAGGGATGCAGGCAATACACTCCCACTGTGAAGGGCATCTACTATCCATTGTGTCATGCAAAATGCACCCCACTAGGCATGCACTAACATTTTCATCTCACAAGGAGTCTTACAACTAGGCATTTAGGGCAGAGTTATTAAGAGCTTGAGTTGGCCTTGCATCAAGCAAGGTAACAGTACAACACAAGCCCTTAAATGGGATTTACTAAGCCACGTAAAGCCACTTTGCGTGACTGCATGGCTTAGTAAACCCTGAGTAGTGCAAGGTACTGCTAACTGCTGCCATGCATTACCCTGTGTTGAGAAGGCATTCCATAGGTGGAGCATAGGTGATCTCATGCATTCATCCATGAATTTTGACGTAATCCCATATTTACTAAGGTGAGTAAACCTGCAGTTGCATCAAAGTGGTATGCCTCCCCAAGTGAGGCATAACGAGGATACATATCTTGCTCCTCATTACCTCCTCTTTCTATGCACTCTGTATTCTCTGGGCCACAAAGAAAGAGGAAAATGCCTCAAAGCATTGTTTTTGTGCTTGAAGATTCCCCTCTGTTAGAAATGTTTTTTTTGGTTGGCTAGGGATTGCACCTAAGCCAGGCAGACCCCACCACTCTAGTCAGGGCGAGGGAGTTACACACCAAAGATTACCCCTGCTCACCCCCTTGGTAGCTTTGCATGAGCAGTCAGGTTTAACCCAGAGGTCCTGTGTAAAGCGCTTACACAACACACACAACACATGTGACACAATAAATACACCACAAAGAAAACACAACAAGTTATATAAAAATAAACTGTATTGCATAAAACATCATTAGACAAAACACAACAGTCATACCTTGCTACAAAAGCAGTTGTCAGAACATTACACAGGTTCCTAGTATTCTGCGACAGTAAGCGGTAGTCAGGTAGACTTAGAAGTTACTGGTATTCTGCAACACAAGCAATAGTCAGGTTGTCATTATCACTAAAAATGCACAGGTCAGGATAAACCTATCACCAGAGGTGCCAAAACACCATCATAAATGCACATAAGAAGAAACATTTCCATCTGACATATCTCATAATAAACCTGTTGCCATGAAATGCCAAGACATCATAATGAGCGCAAATAGAGCAAACCTCCTCCTTTTGCTCATGTCCTAAATCAAAACATGTCTGGGCCATTTCTATAAGGCATAGGCATAATAGACACACTCCACTGTCAGGATCTCCAATGCAGGGCACAGGAGCACCCATGCTCCTACACTTGGGATTATGGTAGGAACTCAAGGCTAAACAGGCACAGGACCTTCATTGAGGTTTTTCTCTCCGTACTGCCAGCCACCATGCAGTTGGCCCCAACAAAGTGCTCCTTCAGTGTGGTACTAGTGGCTTCCCCCAAAAAGTATTCCCAGACATGGGGCATGGCACCTCAATTTCCCTTTGGCTGCCACGGAGTGATACAGGGGCAGCCGACCGCAAACCCACGATGCGGCTGCCTCGTCCCAGCGTTGCCCGAATGTGGCCCATCCACTAGGTGGGCTATGCATACATCCGATTTTTGCCACTGCCCCTTTTCGACGGCAGGTGCTCGCCTCCCTGGACTAGTGGGGCAGGCCTCCCACCCCTGCACAGCGGGGAAAACCTTGAAGGGGGCGATCATGTTGGAGACTTCTTCGGGTCTCTGGTGGTCAACCGTCATGGTCCCCCCTCCTCTGGGGGGACAATTCCTAGAAGGAGAGCTGGGACACACTCTCCAGGTGCTCCTGGCAATACTGGGTGCCGTGGTCACCGGGCTGCCCTGGCTGAAGACCCTCTGTCAGCCTAGTCTGGCGGCTCCTCTCAGGGGGTGGGGGACACATGCCCAGCTTCCCCAATGATGGGGCTCTCTTCTTCCTCTAAAGACAGCTCGTGCTACGGTGGTGATTGGCCTTCAGAGTATGGGCTGGTTTGTTCCTCCAGGGAACCCCAGGAAGCGTGCTTGGACTGCCCGGCTCCTTATGACCTCTCCTGGATTGGGGGTGCCAACAGAGTGTTACAGGGGCGCTTCCTTGCGCCAAAGGTGACAAAGGTAAAGTGCTCTTCATGCTCTTAAAATGCCAAAAAATTTATTAAAAATAAAGTGCTCCTTTCTTTAAGAAGGTGATTGTAGTGGGCAAGAAAACAGCACCCCTTGGAGAACACTTGAGCCCAAAGCAGGGCAATTATGCAGCAGGACAGCACACATCAGAGCCCATGGTTCCAGTGGGGTTCCTCCTGGCAGTATCCCAGTGTTTTGCGGGGACCACAGTCAGGAAGCAGGTGGCAGGAGGGCAACAACAACAGGACAGTCCAGGCAAGTCCCTGGCACAGTGCAGCAGTCCTCTAGCAGAGATTTGGTCCCAGGTCCAAAAGTGCACTGACAATGTGGGAGCAACCCCCTATACTTATACTCATTTTGCACAGCCTTCATAAAGGGGGAGAAGGGATTCCTACCAGCAGTAACCGGTTCCAGGGATGTCACCTTTCTCCTCCAGCACTGGCTTCAGACATCAGTGAGGGGGTGGGGGGGTAAACAAGCCCTTTGTGTGAGGCCAGGGCACTGCCTTTACAAATGCAGGTGTGTCCTGCCTCTCCTTCTCCCAGCCCAGGAAGACCATTCAGTATGCAGATGCACTCTTGTGGCACCTCCACCCTTCCTGTGTACAGGCTGTCTGAAAAGTATGAACAAAGCTCAGCTATCACTCTGCCCCAGACAAAAATTGTAGGCATGCTGCAAAACACCAGAGCCATAAGCACAGAGAAATGTTCCCTTTCTAAAAGTGGCATTTCTAAAATGGTAATATAAAATCCACCTCCACCAATAAGCAGCATTTCTCACTACCATTACAACCAAACCAAACATGTCTACTCCACCCCTCATAGATTAGACAATACCAATTAGACATATGTTAGGGCATTTCCGATGCAATCCTGTACGACAGGCAGCACTCACAGTAGTGAGAAACTAGATAAGATGTTTGTCACTACCAGGACATGTAGTACATAAAAACATATGTCCTACCTTTTACATACACAGCACCCTGACAATAGGGCTGGCCAGGGCCTACGTCAGGGTTGGCTTACATGTAGTAAAAGGGGAGCTCCTTGCCTGGCAAGTAAATTTAGATGCCATGTCCCTGTGGCAGTAGACTGTGCATGCAGGCTCAGCTGTAGCAGGCCTGAGATAGGTTTGAGATGCTACTTCTGTGGTTGGCGCAAGTGGCGCTGCAGGCTCACTAGTAGTATTCAATTTACAGGTCCTGGATACAGGGATATCACTGTACAAGGGACTTATAGGTAAATTAAATGTGCCAATCAGGTGTAAGCCAATCATACCAAGTTTAGAAGGGAGAGCACATGCACTTTAGCACTGATCAGCAGTGGTAAAGTACCCAGAGTCCTAACGTCAACAAATAGGGGTCAGAAAAAATAGGAGAAGGAAGGCAAAAAGTTTGGGATGACCCTGTAAAAGGGGCCAGGTCCAACACCTTTCCTGCGCAATAACAATCCTACTTTAATGCAGTCACCCTAGCACTTCAATACTCAAGGGTGCTTGCGGACGCACTAGGCAGCACACAGTGCACAAACGCAAGGAGAGAGCAGAAATTGTGATATCTTAGTAGTTAGAAGGGTGCATTTCTGATCTTTCCCTATAGTGCAATGCAGTGCAATGAAGTGCAATACAGAAATTGTCTTGCTGCCTTGTGTTGCCTAAGTAAATTGACCCCTTTCTACATACCCACCTCACATATACACACATGGAATGTCATCGTAAAGATCTGGGGGTGACACTGAATCCTTCTTTTGGTAATCTGAGACGATCTGTCTGGAGCCTCTATCACCCCCTCTTCTGGTCCTCAGAGCCTTCTTTTGATCTTGAGCTTCCATTTGCTGATTGCGATATCCCTTTGACCCCTTTGTTAGCCATTAGGGATTTTTCCTGACTTCAGCCATCTGAGTGCCTTTAACCCTTTCCTCCATCCTACACTTACCACACTCTTTTTTACACATCCACCTTTAATCTCCACTGTCAAGTTTCAGTCCCTATGCCCCTAGTGTTGGGAGGACCTCTTGGACCAGAGTTGGTTCCCCCATTTTAGTAGTTTCATTTTATATTTTATGTTTTACACATTTTAACTGCATTGCTTTTCGCGAAAAATATTTTATACACTTTCCTTGCATGACATTCTTCTAGGAATATTCTGCATGAACTGCTCGTTTATGTGGCCTTTTCTTGACCCGTAATGAGAACATTTTGCTTAAGGGTAAGAACACTGTACACAATATCCTAGTTCTTGTGTTGCTGTTCAGGAGACAGCTTCTAACATCCATAAATGACATTACATCAGATCTGTGCCTCCAGCGCAGAATAAATGTATTATATAAGTGATGCACTGACCAGGAAGGAGTAGAGGAGCATTCTAGCTACAACCATCCTGGAATGAATGCTGTATCCAACATTCAGCTTTGGTGACATTAATCTTCCCACTTCTTGAGAAGATTGCCACCCACACTGTAGGCTGACTCCTGACACTATCTCCAGGTATGGTGCTAAGGCTAATCCCTCAGATCGGGCCAGGCAGAAGGGTACACCCATAATGCTCTCAGTATAGTCTTAGGATTAGGTAGAAACCTCTAGAACCCATTTACCATGGTTGGATTATTCCTTGTCTTCACCATGTTTATGATGCTGATAACTGTTTTGTTTCATCTGCCTAATTATCGCAGCTCATTTTCTCTTTACAAGATTATGATTGTTTCAATAAATATATTGAAAACGTATCTCATATCTCTCTTGTGTTTTGCCTGGGCATGACTAAGTATTCCGAGGGAAGGGTAAGATCTGTTTCCACAACTTCCCTGGGAAGTCAGCGTGTCATGTTCAGGTTGCCGTAATTACCTTCGAGCTCAGTATTTTTAGGGGTTCAGGTGAGACACTTTGAGCTAGCCAGGTATTGGCTGACAATCTCTGATGGTGTGGATGGACTTAGCCCCCACATTCTGAAGTTCTGTTGTTCCGATACACAGTCCTATTATCTTAGTTTGAACCATATAACGTCAGATACTTACTTAACGGGTCTCCTGAGTAGTTTTGTCTTGTGTGCCCAAGGTGCTCTATTAACCTAATACGGAGACATCGGTGGTGTTAAGGAGTATATTATTTTCACCGATATAGAAAGCACCTACATTTGACTGTAGGTTGTTCATGATTGAACCTTAAAAGGATACCCCACTTTAGTACTTTCTTTCTCTGAATTCCATAACTAAAATGGGAAATCTAGTTAACATTCTTGTTAATTGCAGACATGTTATTATACAAAATTTAATTCAAAATGGGCTACCAAATGGAGGTGGAGATGCTACCTTCTTGGTTGAGGCATACGAAGTGTACAAACTAGAGTATTTTCATCATGGGTCAATTTTCCTGCAGCAGATGCAAATACAAAAACATTTCATATACACACTGTGGCCAACGTACCGGACCAATACAGACTATACCACCACTAAAAGATACCCCTAACATATCAGGAATACAAAACCGGTTCCAAGACGCCTTACCACACATTGTAGACAACATTAGATTGGGTCCCCTCAGCAATGACTAGGCCACATGGCCAGTTTTAGCTGGCTACATACCACATCTGAAAGTACAAAAGTTAGCAGTGTGTGATTTGCACCCCTTATATCATAATTTAGTCAGATTATACAGATGCTTAACACAGTTTGTTATGTACACCTTAACAACCACCCCAGTGAGGGCTACTCAAACTGTCCAGATACAATTGGCTACACCCGGGATTAACACAGTGACTATTAATGCTATTCTGGGTAAAGTACCCACCAGACATGAGGAAATTCTGTTCTGGGTTGCTCAAAATACAACCCAGCTTGAAGCAGTGTTTCTTCATATGAGACCCCAAGATAAACATAGAATTCTCACAATGTGCTTACCACTTGGGATGGTTCCCTCAATTGATCACTGTGCCACATGAGGTACATTCTTTGCTGCAATATATACCATACCTCATACAACACTATCTTTTCCTGTTTTACCAGATGTGTTAAAACAGATTCAAAATGAATGCAGGGTGCTCCGGCCCCGGATTTGGGGATTAAGGGCCATATGTACGAACACATTTTCCCATAGACACAGAATGGGTAAAACCCTTTGCTACATCTGGCCCCAAATTAAGTGGCAATTTTTCCACAGTCTCCTCAATTATTTTGGGAAATATTAAGGAGGAAGCAGCAGCACTGGAAGTTCGCCAACGCCTTGCACAGGTTCCATTAATAGATCGGCAGCACAAGTTGTCTAAAATTATTGGCAAAACCTATACATCTACATGTTGTAATAATCTAGTGGCCAGACCAAATAAATCACAGTTTAAAGGTAAATCCTGAAAAGGATAATGCCAAGCAAGCACCAGAGTCTTCTAAATACGCTGGCAAGAACAAATAAGGATATAACAAAATCACAGGGAGAGTCTCTGCTGCCGGAGAGCTCTGAAAAATGTTACAATTTACATAACCATGATATTTTAAACAGCCTGATAGGTATCAGTGCACTAATACACTCCCTTCTTGTTCATTCCAGGACTCATCCGACAAATGGTCCAAGAGAGCGGGCGGTCAGATCACAGACAAGAAGAGTATGTGAAACAGAAAAAGGACTCACAACACTCCTCTGACATCATCATAAAAGAGGAAGAGAAACTTTTACAACAGAAACCCAAATTAAAAAAGAAGGTTTACAAGAATTTCAGCAAAATATAGTGCACACACTGAGAACATTACTTCAGAACAGGATGTGGGAACTGACTCTGCTAGACAGTACAGCAGAGGTCACAACAATTTGCTAGAATCTTTGAGAGTTTATGGATGCACAAGCAACTAACGACTACATTAAAGTACATACCCCAGATCGGCAGGTTGCGCCTTCAGACAGTGTGTATGAATTGAATATACAGATTGAGGGGGACACAAAATGCACAATTAAAGTAATTTTCTGGGAAACTCCAACACTTAGTTATAACATTCTCTTGGCTGAAAAGGATTGGCCACAGGAGTTTGTTAGAACCCTGCCACAAGGGTAAGTTGTAATCTTACCATCTTTTTCAGTCCTTGTTCCTGAGCAAGTAAAACAAGCATACACTGCAGAGTGGGCTATTGCACAGGCCCCTGCGCTCTACCGCAATCATGTGGGTTAGGATAAGGACATGCCTTACCATGTAGCACCCATAAGGTCCAGCCCGCAAGTGCAACCCCAATACCCAATACAACATGAAGTAAAAGCTCCAGTGAAAGAAATTACCTCACAACCGGAGTACAAGGGAGGAATTAAACCCTGTGTATCTTCCATGAAAAACCATTTATTTCCAGTAGCTGAGCCAGATCATTCATATAGAACAGTTTTAGCCCACAGACATTTAAATAGTCACACATGTACATCTGCAATATAAAATTCACACAGTATGGCTCTAATAAACAATACTGTACGTAAAACATACAAAACTACCCTAGATATTTCCAGTGGGTTTTTCTGTGAAACTATAGATCCTGAAAGAAGGCATCTGACTGCTCTCAATACCGTTTTTGACAGACTGTTCTCTGCTCATGTAACATCGGTATGGCATGATATTGATCCAGAAGCATTGTCCTACGCCAATGTAATGTACCTCGAGGACGGTGACTTAAACACTCATTTATCCAGTGTAAATCACATTTTGGGATTTGCTGAACATAGCTACAAATTCAACTTTACAAATAAATTGCCTTTCTCATTGTCGAGTTTCTAGGATTCAAGCTATCAAATGACGAGAAAAGCCTGGCACCACACTTCCTTGAGAAGTGTACTCAACTGCAACCACCAAATACCATTAAAAACGACAATCCTTCTTATGATTTCTTAAATCTTGGCAGAACATACAAAGTATGCCCAACGCATAAAACCACAATTTAATTATTACAGACTGGACACCAGAACATACACAAATTCTCAGATCATTACAAACTGACATGCTTGAAGCACAACACTTACATACATATGCCAATAAAACAAATTTGGTAATCCGGATAATACCGGGTGCCACTGGATTCACGTACGTCTAGAAGGTGACACAGTGCTGATTGCATATAAATTGCATTTATATTCTAATGCTGAAATGTGTTTTGCACCTACTGAAAAAATACTGACTGCTGTTCAGATGGCTGTCGTAAAGGAAAGACCACTGGCTCAAGGGAAATACATTATTGTTGTTACTTCTGTCCCAGCCTTAAAGGTTGTCACAAAGGCTAGCGTTCCAAGCGCAAAATCCCTACATCCTAGATGGATACTTCCTTGACTGCCACTGATGTAGATTGAGGGCCTCATTTATGAGGCCATAGCGGCACACTGCACCAACAGAACGTCATTTTTTTTAACACTCCGTGGCATATTGTACTAGCCCATATTTACAAGGTCACGCAAAGCCACCTTGCGTGGCTTTTCATGGCCTTGTAAAAAAAGATCTCTTTCACGCATAACACTACGTGAAAGGAGCATTCCATGGGTGTTGCTTGGGGTGTTCCCACGCAACACCCATGGAACCAGAAAGAATCTGACGTATTCCCAAATTTACAAGTCTGGGAATGCATCAGATTCCTACGCCACGTGGCATAGGAATGATGCAACGGGGAGAAATATCTTTATTTCTCCCCGGTCTTTCCTCTTTCTACGTGTGCTGCATTCTACAGCACACCTAGAAAGAGGAAAACACCTCTTGTGATTGTTTTTGTAAAGGAAGGTGTCCCCGCAATGCAGGCATCCTTGAAATATGGTGCAAGGGTGCCTGCAATGGTGCTAGACAGTAATTTGTGTGCCAGCGCAGGGGAGAGGACAGAAATGAGCCTTATGTTGTAGTTAAGGTGCATTTCTGACCTTTACCAGTGGTGCAGGGCAGCAACCTAAGGCACGGCTTCGTAAATGAGGTCCTATGTTTTTAACCCTAAACTACTAACTCAATAATTTCTCCATTATGAACACGAATACCCCATGCCCACTAACATTTTGCCTCTTGCTCGTATAAATACACCATATATACTGAGAGTTCATCTCAGCCTGATGTAGGCACCAAATCAATACTTTGCAGCTTGTGCAACTATTTTTGGAGTAATGAGGGATGGAGAGTTCCACCCGCAACAAACTTTCACACAGTCCCTAGGGGATTGCATTGCACAACTGGCTGAACTCAAACATTCCTTTTGGCACTGGAGCATACGCAGTCCCTTCGGGATTGCACTGCACTACTGGCTGAACTCAAAAGTTTCATTTTGGCACTGGAACATACGGATCATGAATTCCCCACTCTTATAGTGTGTGATTCATACTAAAGCATCTAGACCTTTAATGAAAACTTTCATTACTGGCATGTTTATGGATTCTAAAGGAAATACTATCCAGCATAAAGGATTTCGGGAAAAGTGGCAGAGCTTAAAGATAGTCTGCCACTGGCTCATATCATTCACACATTGAGTCACCAATGTGTTGGAATACACATTGTAGACAATTCATTGGCTGATGAACAGCAGTATCTACAGTTAGGACTGCTACTGTAGCTGCGATTACACGTTCCCAGGTGAGGGTGGATGAAGAAACTCTGGCTGCCATAAATGCACATTTTATAAACTCCTCGCAGGGTTTTAAACCAAGCAGACTGGACCCTCGTTATATATCCAGGCACAACACACAGGGACTGTCACTACGTAGCGTAGGGAAGTTAAGTCAGCAATGGTTGCAACATTTCACTTTAAAAGCTCTCTGATGAGATGGATTTTTGAGACTTCTTGTTAGGTCCTAGGTCACCACACTGCAAAAGATTCCTGTATGCCATTTATAATTACATTTGGAATCAGCTGCATTTTAGAGGCAAATAAATCAGGCTAATTTAGAAAAGGCATTGGCAGTTGTCGATAATGGAATGAAGACATTGTTGACACATATTTACACATTAAATAACATTGTGTCTTCTGTAAATGACATAAGTCAAATTTTTTACATCATGGGCAAAGTCATCCTAGATGTATTATGCAGTTATGATGGACATTGCAATTTCTGAAATCAAGCCACATATCCTTGAAGCACATAAACACAAAAGATTTGTTTTTGGCATAAAACTTAAGCAACAGATAGTGGCAAATTAAAGATGCTACATATACAATGCTTACCTTAGAAAAGTTTAAAAAATTGCCTTTCAGAGTATCCGAAACACCATCAGCAGTATGGCTAATACACAGAGTTATCTCACTGCCAATCTCTACGTTTCAGTTTACATCATGCTTGAAACATTTTCCAGTAGGCAGATATGAGGCCTTAGGAGAGAATTTTATACTCAAAGTGTAGGAATTACCCTTTGATTACAAATGTGGCAGTGGGGACAGGGAAGTTTTTCTTAGTAGAAACAAATATGAAACTTCTGTAAGCCATTCAATGATTTGTAAACAGGTGTCTGTCACACTTCCGTTGTGAACGTGGCATGTTATTTAAAGGGAGTACCAGTTTCCATGATTTGCCCAGTGTTTCAATTACTTTCAAATGGAAGTTACTTCATGGACATCATTTAGGTGTCACCATCGGTAGCAGCTGCGACCTCTAGGCTGCAGTTGGAGACCACGGAAGGCTGTTTGTGACCCCAAGTGAGACAGGGACCTAGTTTGGGTTTTTCACTCACGATGGTATAGCTGGCAAATTGTGAGGATATGAGTGTTTTTTTAATGTGTGCTTTGCTGTGTGTTTAATGAATGTGCTGATTGTGCCTCTGTTAGAATGTATGTGTGCGTATGTGTTTTAGGATTGTATGTCAGGTTGTTTGCATTAACAATGTGAGTGACTGTGACTATGTTAGGCACTTATATCTAACTTGATCAGTCATACATACATTCTTGACACACACAACTTGCCATAGATTCCTAATACAGATACACACATAAATGTATTGTAACATAGGTACAACCAAAACACATTCTTTAAACATGTAGTGAAGCACACTTAAAAAAAAACCCACTTAGTTACACCCTCATCGTTCGATAGATCTACCATTCAGAGTGGGACACAAAACAAGTTCACTCTCTCCAGAGGAATCACAAACAGCCTGCCAGCTGTCGCAAGCTGCAGACTAGGGGCTATAAAGAATAGGTGTAAAATGTGAGTGGGGCGAATGCCCAAAGTTGAGGAAGGATTGCAGGGCACAGATTAGAGGATGTTTTGTCTCTACCTATTAATGAGCATTAGTTGCATAATTGTGACTGGGGGCCTGTGTGCCTGCATGTGAGTGGAGGCTAGGTGCACCTAGTTGGGGCCCTTGTTTGCAAACAGATGAGGGGGTATATGCTGGAGTATTAGGTGCAAATTGGTCAGGGAAACAACGGTCCATCCAAGTGATAAGATTATATGCATACAGGTGAGAATGATAAAAAGCCCATGCGTGAAAGGGAGTTATGTGCACAGAGATGTGGGGGAACTACAGGCATACAGGGTTACCACAGAAATCTCAAGCTACCCAGGTTAAGACTGAATAGCCGGAGTGGTTCTGTTCATAGGCATGATTCACACTTATGAAAGCAACACAGACGCACAAAAATAGAGGTTCCTGAGTGCACACATATGAGGGATAATATGTGGATGCAGGTGATATGAATGTTTCCATACAGGTAAAGGGGGCAAGGCTTACAAAGGGGAGATTAGTCTAGGTGCACACAGACAAGATGTAGCCTCGGTACACGCAGGTGAGTGGGTCCTAAGAGATGTGCCAGAACATGCATGCAGGTAGGATATGATTTCAGCAGTGGTTCCTCCTAACGGACGGAGGAGCATCCCCCCGCCTGCAGCGAGCGCTGCATGTGAACAGAACACACACAATAATAAAATTGTTCATACCATTTTATTATTCTGTATGCTGCAGTGACAGTCCATGCTGTTACAGCATATGTGTGAGGGTGGGGGCAGAGCTGCAGTAGGAGCATGATAACTGATGCCAGTGCAGTGTCAGTGAAGCATTTATAGACTCAAAATGAGTGCTGGGTTAGCCTGCTCCAAATAATCCTGGAGCTGCGCTCATGATAAAACCAGCATAAGAGCAGCTCCGGGACTGGTTGTTGGCATGACAGGAAGTCATGAACCACCTTCCTGTTCCTACTCCTCACCCGGCACTCATAGGAGGAAAGACATGCAGCTTGGGTGAGTCGTTTTGCCGACGTGCTGCAACCCGCCCACCCGCTTTTAAATAATACTAGCCACAACTGTGTGGTTTGATGAAGAAAGGTGCTAAAGACACAAGCTGCACTCCTGCAAGACATGTCTACATGCACACACAGTGGTGTCACAGGTTTAAAATAAAAATATATATATTTCTGTTGGGTACCATCTATTAATGTAGTTGAGAGAGCGTGGTTTATATAATCTATATTAACATGAAATGTTTATGAATCAATGTGTGATAATGCTGCTTAGAAATTATGATAATAGTGATTTTGCTTAAACATGCACTTGAATTGTGACCACGAGGAGTGGCCACCAATGTATACGTAGACTAATTATAATGACCAAAATGTTTATATTATGTTTAAATAAGTTTATACTAATGTTTGCGTTATTGAATCTGTATTGAAATCCTTATAGGCCTTAAGTTAGCATGAGCCGAAGCTTAGCTGCCCTGGCTCTCATATTAAATGCATTTTTCTATTTTTCAGGGTGATGACTCACAAGGGAACATGACCCTGCTTGTTCTTTACTTCAAACTTGGAAGATGAATGTAACCATGTTAGATCCGTTCCCATCACTTTCTCTTGTTTACAGAATAAATGTTAAAAGTAAATTGAAACAGTGTAGATTAATGTAATGTACAAGGTCATTCAAACAGGTGAAGACAATGGAACTGCTGACCAAAAGATGTGCAAAGAATTACAGAAGGATGAAATCATACCGGACGGTCCACCTCTGAAGACGTCAATTACAAAGACCAATCAAAGACTTGTAAAATAATATGGGGTGAAGAGTAGGATTACCTAATGTGTATTTTGATAGGTTAAAGATAGTGGCGTATAATAGATGACCAATAGAATTTTGGGGGAATGTACAATGAAAAAGGGATAAAAACTCATGTCACGGGGAGTCATTTAGAATTAGGTAGGTAATGCTATTGATTTTATCCAGAAACTCTGTCACTCTGTTTGGTGACTTATTGCTTTACTTAAAACCATCCTCGCCCTTAGAATTGACCATTTTACACTTTACCTCCTTATGGGGAAAGTGCCCTTTTGCCCCTGAGCTGAGTTCTGACTGATGGCGATTTGACTGAAGTCCTGAGGATGAAGACTGAACCTGTGCGCTGACCTAAACTTTGGAGGGTAATTATGACAATGCAATTGTGATTTGTTTGTTTGCTTTTCCTTTCTAGGTACCAACTGCTTGTTTTGACAGAGACCTTAGCAGATGTTTTCCAAATTGGTGTTCTATATTGTTTTGCATGAAGCCCAACATGCGAATGCTAATCAGTGGTTAGGACAGGTGTTCACCAAACTGACGCAAATAGACAAACGACTGAGATTATGCTTTATTGAACTGACGCGTTATTGACACTCTGCTAAATTGATCTATGTTCACGCCGTGGTATGTTCTGATGTTTGTGATTCTCGCTTTAATGAAAGCTTACCAAAGTTGCCATATCGTGACTATGTTATTATGTTTCTTGGTGTTGAGATTAACGCATTTGCTATTAGACTGTAATTAATAGGGAATAAAACTCATAAAATTCTACTAAACAAGGTGTGGTCATTCATGGCTGAAAGGTCATGGTAGCGTCTTTGAATTGATTAATGACTTTGACTAAAGTGAAACGCATTGTCGTGATAAATATTGATGACATTATTGACGTATTGATTGACATATTGATTAGCTATCTCGTCCTAAGGTGTCTCTCAACTGGGTCAAAAGATTAATTGGCCTAAAACGAGTCCTGATGTGTGATAAATTATCATAGAGGGACGCGCTACCAGTTCTGGGAGCAGAGCGACGGTTAGGCCCTTTGGGGCCACTAGGACGGAGAATCATTGTTTAAATTGTTTTTCTGAGATAATGCAAATTGGAGGTATGATGTGTTTCTAAATTCACCATGACTTTCCTGGGATCTCGGACCCTGCCTAAGTCAATCAATCAATCAATCAAAGGCATTTGTATAGCGCACTGCTCACCCGGAGGGTCTCAAGGCGCTGGGGGGGGGGGAAACGCTACTGCTCGAACAGCCAGGTCTTGAGTTGCTTCCTGAAGGCGAGATGGTCTTGCGTTGTCCGGAGGTGGATGGGGAGGGAGTTCCATGTCTTGGCTGCCAGGTAGGAGAAGGATCTTCCTCCGGCGGTGGCTCTGCGGATGCGGGGGACGGTGGCGAGAGCGAGGCTGGCGGAGCGGAGCTGGCGGGTGGGCTTGTGGAAGGTCAGGCGGCTGTTGAGGAACTTGGGGCCCAGGTCGTGGAGGGCCTTGTGTGCGTGGGTGAGGAGTCGGAACGTGATTCTTTTGTTGACGGAGTTGGGAATGTTCTCGGCATCATAGCATGTGTGGTGTAGGGTTTGCACTTGCTCAGCTTATGCATTTTTGCAGGTGATTTGTGAAGTTTGTGTGTATTTAGGCCAGGTAAATGTTGTTTTAGTAGGAGTGGGCGTACTCCGCAGTATGAGAGTAGGGAAGTCGGCGTACTTCATATGAATGTGGCGCTTTGTGCTCAAAATTATCCACGTCGTTGGTTGTTCATGTACGGACCTGTCGTGGTCTAAGACTCCAGAGTATATTGACAAGTGTGGGAGACACTTTGGTTTATGTTGTAATTTGTGCGGTTTAATAGGTCAATCGGGCGTGGTTGACAAGTCGAGTTTGAGTCAATTGTATGTGTGAAACCTTCGATGGAGATTTGGCAAGTTCTAAAGTACACTAGAACAAACCATTGACAAGTCGAGAGTAGGATTTGCGGGTCGAATTCTGCTTGCGTATGCGGGAATTGAGAAGGAGAGAGTAGCGGCCGAGGCTTCAAGTGAAATCTCTGTAAAATTCTGAAGCGAATGTGTTACCCTTCCTGTAGAAAACCGGCAGATTTTTGTTGTTGTTAAAGGTGCTCGCAATAATTTTGCATTAGTTTGGTGTGAATCCAGTGAGGGGCGGACGAGCCGCAAGACTTTGTCAGCTGCAGTGTGTGAGTGTGACGTCAGTGGTGCCGCGCTGAGATAGGTCAGTTGTCGAGAGGTGTCGCGCACGGATTGGCTGCCGTCCGTGAGAGGCAATAGGTTGAGAAAGGTGGGTGAACAGTGTCCTAGGAACTAAAGTCAATTTCTGATTAAATACAAATAAGAGAAAAACGCAAAAATGAATTTTGTTAAGGCTTTTAAGAGTGCTCTGAAAGGAGATGCATACATTATGGTGAGTGAAGGGGAGCCTACGCCGCCTGAGGGAATTCCGGCTTACATAGTTGTGGAGGAAAAAGGTGTTGCGCCTTGTTTATGGATAAAACAGTGGAGCAAGTTGACAAAAAAGAGGGATGTTTGGTGTTCCCAGAACATGGGATGTTCAATACGAGAGTTCTAGAAAATCTAAGGTGGATGTTAAGTGTACAGAAACCACCTCCGAGGCCAGCTCAGTATGAGGCTTTAGCGATTTGGGATTTAATGGCCCTTAAACAGAGACAAGAAAAATTCCAAAGAAGAATAAAAAGGGCAGAAAAAAATTATGCGGAAGCTAGGTGGGAAAATGAGAGCAAAATGTGGAGATGGGGAATAGTTGATGGATTAAAATTATTCCCAGCAATAACACAGGGAGATGAGACACAGGGAAAGAAAGCCATGGGGAAAACAGACAAAGACTGTAGTAAGCCTAAAGAAACTAAGAGATCTTGGGAAGAAGATGATGATTCAGACGATGAAGAATTTATGGATCGGATATTACATGATCGCCCGCCACCTTATGCGGTAAGCGATAATGTCCCGAGCACTAGTACGGGTCCTGGGAACCAGACACAGGAGAAGGGAGTTACTGATACAGTACAGACTAGTGATACGGTTTTGATACAGAATGGTGTCGGTGTACCCACTGCGCCAGACATGCAGATATAGTTGCAACCTCCACCGCAGCTACAGAGAATCTATCCAGACACCCCGGTACTAGAGACTACTACAAATCTGATAGTGCCGCCAGACCCGATATATACAAAATCGAGGTTAGTGCAGATTGAGTCAACTCCGCAATTGCGGCCCCAGCTGCAGCCACAACTGATACCGGGATATAATCCAGCAGCTGGACCTCCGTTAATACCTGCCCCGGCTTCACTGGATCAGACCTTTGGAGTCGCTGCTCCACGAGGTTTGGGACCAAGTCAGACACCAGCTGCCATATCGTTGCCAATTACTGTTGGTCCACCGGTGCCATTGTACGCACAAGATAAGCCTGGTGTATGTGATCAGGGATTAATGGCCCAAGATGAGCTAAGAGGAAGGTCCATAGGAACCCCTCAGTTAATAGCCCCAGGAGAACAAGCGGTTGATAAACCAAGGTCCTTGATAGACCTTAGCCCAGTTGAAGCACTGTTGGAAGAAATGAGACAGGCAGGGCTAGGGGTGTTAACCCCACAAACAATAAGTATGAATGCTTCACAGTCACCGATGATGCATGCAGGGAACATTTCACTGCAAGGGGTTAAGGTACAACAGTTGAATGAGTGGTTAGAGAAGACCTATGCTTCGCAGAACACTACAGTAACTACAGTGGAACCAGAAAGGTCAGAGAAAGATGATTACTTAAACTTTGTGAGACTGGGCGTGGAAGCTGCTGAATTAGTGGAAGGGACAATGGGGGTAAACAGATTAGAGTCATACACAGAAGCAGAATTGAGATATCTGTGCCCTAAGATTACTAAAGAAGTAGGCAAGGTACATCAGAAATTAGCAAACCTGGCAGACAAATACAACATTGATATTGAGAACACTAAACATTTGAAAAGAAGTTACAGGTTAGACTTCGATTCAAAATATTTCGAGCATATGAGGTCTGCCGGAATGAAAGCACATCTAAAGGAAATATTGCAAAGTGCGCAAATCTGGGGAGCATTAGAAAAATGGGAAGGCAGATGGGCTAAGAAAAGAGACAAGGAGAAAGGTGACAGCCCGGGTTCGAGAAAAACGAAAACCACACCAGATTCGGAATCAGGAGAGATACTACCGATGAGAGAAACAGCTGGTGGAGTTTTAATTCATGTACCGTGGTCCAGGGGAGACATCTTATCTTTTACAAATGATTATCTCAGGTTGTGGGAGAAACCCATCGAGTGGTACCAACAAACAGATAGGTTTGTGAAGCTTGCGAAATGTCTCTGGGAAGACTTGAATACCTTGCTTGAGATTATTGTTCCGCCCGACTTATGGCTTGAGTGGAAGAGAGGGGTAGACTGGCCGACAAAGGAGCCAGCAAGGGATAAGGTGACCGTAGCACCCTCTGAGGAAGTGATGAAGTACTATCATAAGGTGATTGAGTTTTTGAAGCAGAAAGTGTCGCCGAAAGTGACTAATTGGCAGAAAATCGACCGAACCTCACAGGAGGTTAAGGAATCAATACATGCTTATTATGAGAGATTGTTGAAGGCATTCAAACATTACAGTGGTACTGAGACCACTGAGCCGAAAGACATGAACCATCTCGTGTTCAGATTTGGTGAAGGGCTGAGACCAGAGGTTAGCCAGATGATTAAGAATCATTTGATCTGTTGGCAAGCGAAGCCGATTGATGAGGTGTTGCAGTATGTGAAATACTGTAGTGATGAGATTGAACTGAAGCAGAAAAAGTTGAAGGAGAAAGTGATGGTGATGCAGATAAGGGCAGCGCAGGCAGGAATGCAGGGAAATGGAATTCAACAGATGATACAGCAGCAACCGCAAGGGAATGGTGTGTTTCAGGCACAACCGAGAGGTCGAGGTTTTGTGAATCGCGGTCCTGACTTAAATACTGTTGTGGTTCAAAATGACACGCAAGGGATGAAAAGGATGTCACCATGTCACGCGTGCGGGGGCATTGGAAGCGGGAATGCCCAAATGTGGTGGAGGATGGTGTCGTTCAAGAAAGCGCTAATGTTGGTACATTACAAAATATGAGAGGTCCAAAATTGAGAAATCAAAACCTGAGTTTTCAAAATAACATGGTACAGATGCAGGGGTTACAGCCCATGCAGCAAATGCAAATGCCGCGTGTTCAACCAGCACAAATGCAGCCAGTACAACAGCAGATTCCCAGGGTACCTAGACAGCAAATGCAGTTACCCATGGCTCCGATGGACAGCAACAGGTGATGCTTCCTCAGCAGGTTACAGGTCAGGTGATGAGTCAAAATAATACAGTACAGCAATTCCCATTGCGTGGTGAAGATGGAATGAATGAGGAATGGTCGGATGACAGTTCAGACAGTGAAGAGTGCAGGCTTGCAGCGTCCCTAGAGGTAGATCAGAGGGGACCTTATGTAGAGGGAAAGGGGATGGGTCACAAGGTTTCATTCTTGGTTGATACCGGAGCTACACGCTCCACAGTCAGGAGTGCAGAAGTTCCGAAATTGCCACTTTCGGGGCGTACCATAAGAGTGGTCGGAGTAGCTAACCAGTACTTGACGAATCCAATTACAGATCCAGTGCAAGTTGAGATTGGCAATTTCCAGGGACTGCATAAGTTTGTAGTCTGAGATTCAAGTCCAGTATCTCTACTGGGAAGAGACTTACTGTGCAAGACGAAATGTTCGATTACATGTTCCAATGATGGAATTGAGGTACAGACAAACAGTGATGATGAAGGAGATGATGCTCAGTTTGCAGAGTTAGAGACAGAAACTGCAAATGAAGATTACCCTTTGATTACATTGTTCCCGATGCTTACAGTGATTGACTTACCTGCCGAGTTACAGGAAACGGTGACAGAGAAAGTGTGGGATTTGACAGGAAAAGATGTGGGACTGATGGAAGGTGTAGAACCAGTTAAAGTACAAGTGAAGCCAAATGCAGTGTTTCCCCAGGTGCCACAATATCACATGGCACAAGATGTTCTTATCCAGGTGGCACAAATAATTGTGGACTTTGTAAAACAAGGAGTCCTGAAGGAAGTGTTGAGCAGCCCATGTAATTCACCGATAATGGGTCTGAAAAAGCCTGTGGGAAGGTTTGAATTGTGCAGGACTTGAGAAAAATAAAAAAGATTGTGGTGAAGTGTTGCCCCATAGTGCCCAATCCAGCAGTGATTATGTTTCAGGTCCCGTGTGATGCCGAATGGTTCACCGCTGTAGACCTGTCACAAGCTTTCTTTTCGATACCTCTTCATGAGGACAGCCAGTTTTTATTCAGTTTCAAATTCCTGGACAAAGTGTACAGTTGGTGCAGAATTCCTCAAGGGTTTTCTGAATCACCGTCCATCTTCAATCAGATATTGACAAAGGACTTAGAGTCCCTAGTACTGCCTTTCAATTCAACTCTAGTACAGTACATTGACGATTTGCT
Organism: Pleurodeles waltl; assembly: GCF_031143425.1. Lineage (NCBI taxonomy): Eukaryota > Metazoa > Chordata > Amphibia > Caudata > Salamandridae > Pleurodeles > Pleurodeles waltl. The sequence goes on along the minus strand of NC_090444.1, from coordinate 433,954,197 downwards.
GATTGCGTCCAGGACAAAAGATGACTGTAAATATGACACAATTGCCTTACTGAATCATTTGGGAAAGAACGGACATAGTGTCGCCAAAGAAGCTGCAGTACTGCCAGAAAGAGGTGAAATACTTAGGACACTTGATCGAGAAAGGGTCCAGGAGAATATCGAAGGAAAGGGTGACTGCTATTTTGCAAATGAACCCTCCGACAAACAAGAGAGATGTCAGAATGTTTTTGGGAATGGTGGGCTACTGTCGCCAGTGGATACCCAACTTCTCGATTATCTCAAAACCACTGATAAAGCTGACAGGCAAAGAGATTAAGGATGAGCCGTATACCATAGCTTTATCCAAGGAAGAGCTTGAGTCATTCATGGAATTGAGAGAGTGCATGTGTAGAGCACCAGCTTTGGGTATGCCTGATTATACAAAGCCGTTTCTACTGTTTTGTCATGAACGTGATTCTTCTTCTTTGTCTGTCTTAACACAGGTCCATGGAGGTGCAAATCGCCCTGTAGCATATTTTTCAGCTACCTTGGACCCCGTCGCAGCAGCCTTACCGGGTTGCTTGCGTGCAGTTGCAGCAGTTGGTCAAAGCCTCACACAGTGTGAAGGCACAGTGATGGGACATCCCCTAACAGTAATGGTTCCGCATTCAGTTGAGATTTTGTTGACTCAAACCAAAACTCAGCACATGACAAATGCCCGACTTACCAGATATGAGACAATTATATTGGGGTCACCTAATGTTTCATTGAAGCGATGTACTGTATTGAACCCGGCAACTCTACTTCCTGTTGAGAATACCGAGATTAATAATGAAGAGGAAGTGGAGCATGATTGTCTTGAGGTAACAGAACTATGTACCAAGCCCCGACCTGATATTCAAGATATGCAGTTAAAAGAAAATTACTGCATTATGTTTGTTGATAGATCCTGTTTGAGAGACTCAGCCGGAATGCTGAGAGCCGACTACGCTGTATGTACCATAGCTGGTATCATCGAAGCTTCCTGGCTCGAGAGAGTGTATTCGGCACAAGTGGGAGAATTAATTGCCCTTACTAAGGCATGCCACGCAGCTGAAAATCTGAGGATCACTATCTATACTGACAGCAGATACGGATTTGGAATTGTACATGATTTTGGCCAATTGTGGTCACAGAGAGGTTTCATGACCTCCTCTGGTTCCCCTGTGAAAAATGGTGAACAAATTAAGGATTTGTTACATGCGATTCAGTTACCTCTTGAAATTGCCGTGGTGAAATGCAATGCTCATGTTAAGTCACAAGACTTTGTGTCCATGAGAAACAGCTATGCAGATCAAGTTGCGAGGTTTTGCACATTGAACTGTATATCGTTCAAGGATCAGTGGGAATTGTTACCACAAACTGAAAATGACACATGCTTGAACCTTGCATTAAGGGTGGTCGATATATTAGATGAGCTAAAAACACTACAGGGTCGTGCTAGCAAGGAGGAAAAACGCTCCTGGCAAAGAATGCAATGCGTACAAAGAGCCGACAACCTATGGGTTTCAGAGGAGGGGAAATTGGTTTTGCCAAACAGTCTTCTGTCACAATTTGCGAGGCTCTACCATGGACAGGCTCATCTTGGGAGAGATGCAATGATCAGGTCATTCAAAATCGATTGCCGCAGAGGTTACCTGTCACAGGTGCATCATCTGTCAACAGATGAATGCCGGAAAAGGGACTGTGGTAACTCTAAGCCACATAGGGAGAGCTGGTGGTCCATCTAGCAAGATGCAAATGGATTTAATTGAAATGCCTGTTTGTGGAGGATTGAGGTACGTGTTGGTGATTGTGTGTGTTTTCAGCCACTGGATTGAAGCCTACCCCACACGTAGAAACGACAGTCTTACAGTTGCAAAGCTGCTGCTTAGGGAACTAATACCCAGGTTCGGGTTTCCGGTCTCTATAGAATCAGATGGGGCCTACACTTCGACAATGAGGTGATTAAGTTCTTGTGTGCCGCATTGGACATCGAACAGAAGCTGCATTGTAGCTACCGTCCCGAAGCATCAGGACTAGTAGAGCAAATGAATGGTACTTTAAAATCGAGAATGGCAAAGATGTGCGCAACTACCAATATGAAATGGCCAGATGCATTGCCCTTAGTGCTGATGTCAATGAGGAACACCCCTGATAAGAAGACAGGAATATCACCACACGAGATCCTTATGGGTAGAGCTATGAGGCTGCCTGCAGTACCTGCAAATGCTCTTGTGAATATCACGGATGATATGGTGTTGGACTACTGCAAGGGTTTGGCTGATGTGATTCGCTCTTTTTCTCACCAGGTGGAAGCTAACACATTACCACCGATCAGTGATCCAGGTCACACCCTGCAAGCCAGTGACTGGGTGGTTGTCAAGAAGCACGTGAGAAAGTCATGTTTGGAGCCGCGCTGGAAGGGGCCATATCAAGTAGTATTGACAACCATTGCTGTGAAATGTGCAGGCATTCCAAACTGGATACATGCCAGCCACACAAAGAAGGAAACGTGTCCAACTGATGAGGAACTTGAAGTTTCCGACTTAACAATTCCAGAGAGGGAAATCTCAGGGCCTGAAAATAGCCAAGAGAGAACTGAGACTGCAGGAGAGCCCACTGAGAACAGCCTTGTCCCTCAAACAGTAAACGAGTTCGAGAGAGGTGACAATGTGCCTATCAAAGTAGAGGCAGCAGGAGAATTAAATCAAGGAGAGGTTCTCCCAGAAGCAGACGGATACGGGTTAGAACTTGAACCCGTTATAGATCCAGAAGAAGAAGAAGGCGAAATAGTAGAGAGAGATCAAAGTACACCGGCATCCCCTGAGCCCGTTGCAGGTCCATCAAGAGAAAGCACCATACTACAAGAGGAGGGTGCTGTCCAGCGTCCTGAAAGGACAAACAGGAAGAAGACGTATATAGGAGATAACTAGCCAGAGAAACAGGCTGCAAGGGAAAGGAGTGTACCAGGTGAAACAATAACAGAAGAAATAGATACATCCCGAATAGAGGACCTGAGTGAAGGAGAACTGCAAGGTGAAAGCAGACTGAAAAGAAAAAGAATTGCAAACAGAAGGTACGCAGGTCCTGAGTGGGTATATGCAACAACATCTGAATGGCAACAAGAATTCTTAGTGTTCTGTTTTGATCGAGAAGTACCGGGCCAATACTACGGTACCTGAAGTAACTCAAAGAAAAATACTTTGTTAGAATCGGAAACTGAAAAACTAAAGAAAAGAGACTTATAAATTACTGGATACGACACTGATAACCTGATTTGACTTTGAGAACCTGATTATGACAAGCTGCTAACCTGATTTGACAAAGAGGTCCTGGTTTGAGTGAAATGCTGTAAATACACGCAGAGAGAAAGAGACTTTTTTATCAAGGAAGAAAAAAAAAAAAAGAAGGAAGAAAAGAAAAGAGTTTTATATCATCCTCAAGTTGATTGTTGTTTTGCTATATGATTCTTTACAGATATGGCCTATAATAGAGGTAGTACAAAGAAGGGTAAGGTGTGTGGTTGGTTGAGTCTTATATTAGGTATTGTGTGTGCAATAATAATTGTGGGAGTGATTGTGGGAATGCCGTGGTTGGATAAGAAAGTGATTAACAATGCTTTAAAACCTGAGACTGCAACACTAACACCGTGGGAAAAGTTTGAGCAGGATGCAAAACACTTGCATGAGGGAACTAACTCAAAGGGGGAACTTTCCACTAATGTCTTCTATCGCTTGCTGAATGAGTATGTTGAGACCATGGATGCGAAAAACTGTTGTGTGTGCACAAAGATTCCTTCATCAGTGCAAGAAGGGGTCACTTACCATAGCCTTCCACTAACTTACAGGATAAGTTGTAGCTTGCTATTAACAAGATTCTATAATCAAGAGCATGTATAATATTTTTATTCAAATTTGGATGTTGTGTTTTCTTTTGTGCCTGTGATTGAGTTTCTGAACAAGCTAGCTAAGGAGCATAGTATAAAATTAGTGGAGGTTTCTTTGAACCAACGCTTACATTTGTGACAGCTTATGCACGCCGCAACAATCTGACTTGCTTATGGACACCTGTAGAGAAAGGCTTTTTAGATCACACTGATGATAGACGCAAAGCATTAAAAGAAAGATTAGAAAAGGGGCTAGAAAAACGCACATATGCAAATGATTATGCTTACACTGCAATAAAGACACAAGGCAAACTAGCTATAGATGCATTACAAGTAGGAAGGCTTTGTATATATAGGCCGAAATCTGAACATGACACTTTATTTGTGGGAACGAGTGAATGCAGACATGTGTTTTTGTTTCAAAGTAAATGGACATTCATGTTAAATGGACAGGATCCAGCAATCCCTGGGATCTATTACATCTGTGGATTTAATGCTTATTACCGTCTTCCTAAAGGATGGTATGGGACATGTTATTTGGGAATAGTTTTCCCAAGGATTTACCAGATTGATGACTTAAAGCAAACACCTAAAACGTCTGAATTACAACATGCTAGACAAAAAAGAGAGACAGCGGCTGCTGTCGTAGGTGACATATTTGGAGCCATAATTCCTTCAGTAGGGGTTATCTTAAACTCCATAAAGATTCAAAAGTTGTCTACTATTGTGGATAACATGCTGACAAATTTTACAGAGGCTATACTCCTGATGGATACTGAACTTGCTGCGGAAAGAGCTATGACTCTTCAAAATCGGCTTGCTTTAGACATTCTTTTAGCAGAGAGTGGGGGGGTCTGCAAGATGCTCAATGAGCGTCATTGTTGCTCATATATACCAGATAATAGTAAAAGGATTAGAGGCATGCTTACTAACTTAACTAAAGATAGTGCAGATTTGAAGGAACCTGGAGTATGGGAAAAATTTGGGAAGGGAATTGCCAGAGTAGGGACCTTGTTTAGCAACAATTGGAATGGGGTACTTGCAAAAATATTAGGGGGTCTATTAATTGTTCTGGCCTATCTATTAGGATTATGGGGAGCATGCAAAATTAATGATAAAATCAAAAGAAATTGGACAAAGAGAAACAAAAGGAATGAGGAAAGTGAAAGGGAGAAAATGTTTAATGAAATTTGGGAGAGCTCACACACGGGACAAGGGGCCATATGTACGAAAGCTTTTTCCCATAGACACAGAATGGGTAAAATCCTTTGGTACATCTGGCCCAAGATGTTGAAATGCACATTATGCGTAAAGTGAAAAATAAAAGTGAAAGGTTAAAGGAAAGGTTTGTGATGACGAACGTCATCAGAGGAGGGACTGAGAGAGCGTAGCTTATATAATCTATATTAACATGAAATGTTTATGAATCAATGTGTGATAATGCTGCATAAAAATTATGATAATAGGGATTTTGGTTAAACATGCACTTGAATTGTGACCACGAGGAGTGGCCACCAATGTATACGTAGACTAATTATAATGACCAAAATGTTTATATTATGTTTAAATAAGTTTATATTAATGTTTGCGTTATTGAATCTGTATTGAAATCCTCATAGGCCTTAAGTTAGCATGAGCTTAGCTGCCCTGGCTCTCATATTAAATGCATTTTTCTATTTTTCAGTGTGCTGACTCACAAGGCAACATGACCCTGCTTGTTCTTTTCTTCAAACTTGGAAGATGAATGTAACCATGTTAGATCCGTTCCCATCACTTTCTCTCGTTTACAGAATAAATGTTAAAAGTAACTTGAAACAGTGTAGATTAATGTAATGTACAAGGTCATTCAAACAGGTGAAGACAATGGAACTGCTGACCAAAAGATGTGCAAAGAATTACAGAAGGATGAAATCATACCGGACGTACCACCTCTGAAGACGTCAACTACGAAGACCAATCAAAGACTTGTAAAATAATATGGGGTGAAGAGTACGATTACCTAATGTGTATTTTGATAGGTTAAAGATAGTGGGGTATAATAGATGACCAATAGAATTTTGGGGGAATGTACAACGAAATAGGGATAAAAACTCATGTCACGGGGAGTCATTTAGAATTAGATAGGGAATGCTATTGATTTTATCCAGAAACTCTGTCACTCTGTTTGGTGACTTATTGCTTTACTTAAAACCATCCTCGCCCTTAGAATTGACCATCTTACCTCCTTATGAGGAAAGTGCTCTTTTGCCCCGGAGCTGAGTTCTGACTGATGGCGATTTGACTGAAGTCCTGAGGACGAAGACTGAACCTGTGCGTTGACCTAAACTTTGGAGGGTAGTTATGACAATGCGATTGTGATTTGTCTGTTTGCTTTTCCTTTCTAGGTACCAACTGCTTGTTTTGACAGAGACCTTAGCTAGATGTTTTCCAAATTGGTGTTCTAAATTGTTTTGCATGAAGCTCAACATGCGAATGCTAATCAGTGGTTAGGACAGGTGTTCACCAAACTGACGCAAATAGACAAACGACCGAGATTATGCTTTATTGAACTGACACGTTATTGACACTCTGCTAAATTGATCTGTGTTCACACCGTGTTATGTTCTGATGTTTGTGATTCTCGCTTTAATGAAAGCTTACCAAAGTTGCCATATCGTGACTATGCTATTATGTTTTTGGGTGTTGAGGTTAACGCATTTGCTATTAGACTGTAATTAATAAGGAATAAAACTCATAAAATTCTACTAAACAAGGTGTGGCCATTCATGGCTGAAAGGTCATGGTAGCGTCTTTGAATTGATTACCGACTTTGACTAAAGTGAAATGCATTGTCGTTATAAATATTGATGACATTATTGATGTATTGATTGATATATTGATTAGCTATCTCGTCCTAAGGTGTCTCTCAACTGGGTCAAAAGATTCATTGGCCTAAAACGAGTCCTGATGTGTGATAAATTATCATAGAGGGACGCGTTACCATAGTCCCAACAGACAATTCAATTTGAGACATCAATTGTGTATAAAGCTAGCATGATTCATTCTGTACCAGTTTAATATGCACATAAAATTAAGCCATTAACCTGAAAATATGAACTTATTTAAAAAAAAAAAAAACATTTTTAGGATCCAAAGGTAGGTATATTCTACAAAAAGAAGTGATTAAACTAAAAAGCTTATCCCACAATAGGCATGCAGATTTCTTGTGCAGTCATATTTGAATGGGGAAAAAACAAAGTATTGAAAAGTGTGTGAACAGAGTGACTGTCTTTTTTGTTGGATATATTTGCTCTTTGGGCTGAGCAGATGCATTTTGTGTGCAGATTAGCTCCTATAAGGAAACCTCACACTCTGTACCAACCAGAGACAGCCTTTGATTAATGATTACGTTATTATGAGTCAGCACAGGCATATTGGGTTTTGCCTGGCACCTACTGGTTTTGCCATGACACACGGAATTTCTGCCTGGGCTTTTAAGGCTGCATTTTGGTCTTTGAGGAAATGGCTAGGCTTGCTGTGGTTTGCACAGGCAAATCATGGTTGACATTTGAAGGCAGACGCCAGGGCATGAGCCTGTGCCTGAGCATTTCAAACTACTGTTTAGAGAATGATGACTGTTCTCTTGGTCTATGATTGTTGTCTCCTAGTCTATGATAGCTGTTCTCCTAATGTATTTTGCTGGCTTTTTGGGGGAAAGGCCCTTGAACCTCACAATGGTCTAGTAAATTTTGCTGATAACTAAGGCACAATTCTATCTACTTTATTATACTTTTGTTGTTTTTCAATAGCACATATTGTAGGTTTTATTTTTAGCAGTTTCTGTGATGTCACTGTTGTTAATAACACCAGGGTCAATGATTGAGTAACATCACTTTCTGTGAAATCACCAGGGTCAAAGGTCAAGTTATATCACTTCCTGTAGGGGCAAAGGTCATGAGATGTCACTTCCGCTACCTTTGGCATTTTGGAGAATCGACATCCATGAGTTACTTAATGCTGAATGATCAAGGCTGTTGTGGGATGAGAGCAGGTGTCCCCAAGGTGGTTTCCGTTTCTCAAATAGTGTCATGTGGAGATAAGTACCTTTGCAGTTACAGATTATCAGGGCACAGTTGTTTCTTGCCAATTTTAGGCCTATGGCAACAGGATAGGCGTCAGGATGGTGCAGGATAGTGGCTCTCTGCCAAGAGTTTCGGGAGTTGCTGAAACTCTCCAACTGGGGATTGTGAAGCATTTATAGACTCTTGCTGTAAAATAACAGCCGACATCTTGGGTGGCCTTCATATGGTCTATACTTGCAGGCCCCACTATTGCCCCTTACCAGTTCCCTACATAATATCAAAAACATTACAAATTATTGTGATACAACAAAGGTTTGCATAATTGATTACTTTAATTCAGGCCATTCTTGTGGATTTCTCGTCTTTCTAGACCCACCAATATTATACAGATCTTCTATCTTAAATGCTTTATCTGGCAGGTGACAAAAGTTGACTATTCGGCAGACACCAAATTAAAAAATCATTAGGTAGGTGCAGAGTAACTGACAGCAGTGGACTAATATCAACTGAGCCCCAAGAAACAAGGAACTCCTTTGACTGAAAGGGTATAGAAGACAATATACTAGCAGTGACTTCAACTGGTACTGATGGTGATCAGTGTACCAAGGGGGAAAACACCAATGTTCCTCTTCTGCTTGAAATTGTTCAATACAAATGTCAAAGGGATTACAGTGCACTCTCCAGGCTAACACTCTCTGTGCACCACAGGGGGTCAAGGGCAAGCAACTCACTACTATGCTGTAGGGAAAACGCAGAGGGGCAGGTAGAGGGACTGAGGCAGGCTTATCAGCAACCTCAGTCCTTCAGGGTCTTTGGCAGATCATCATCCCACTGGAGATATAGATTAAACACATATGCTTCAGGATTGATTCAGGTCAGCTGGACAGTGGATCCTCATGGCTCCTGTGTAAGATCTCTCCTTTGGACAGTCCTCCATTCAGGTCTCAGTCTGCTTGACCTTGATAGTTTATTCTGAGCCAGAGCTACGTTAATTCCTACCAGGCTTCCCAGCTCCTTGTCTTTTAGGAAGCACCTTCAGCCTTCTTCTTTGGACTTAGGGCCAGATGTAGCAAAGGGTTTTACCCATTCTGTGTCTATGGGAAAATGTGTTCGTACATATGGCCCCTAGTCTCAGCCTCAATCTCTAGGAAAGCAGCCATGAGATCCCCTGCTTTTGGCACTTTGCCGTGCATCTTAGATTAAGTCATAGAACATCCTTCCAAAGCCCACAAGAAAACAGAAATGATTCCAGAGTTTGTGTGTCTTTAGTAAACTGAGGGCACTGCCCAGAATACATACTCCAATCATGAAAAGCCTCAGCCACTTTTCAATATGTGCCCTCTTAGCCAACCACTCCAGAGATCTTCACAGACTTTTTCCGGGCTTACTACTCTGGTAGGTGGTACATAGTATGTGGTCTCTGGGATTCATATTGAAAGGCGACAGACCAGACATTTCAAATGCTCCTAAACTGTTGCTGAGCAGATCGGGAGCCTGCTTAGAACAGGTTGCCAGACAGGCTTAATCAAGGAAGGGTTGATGGATAGATCTACAGGCTCAATGGCGAGCTTGGCTAGCCTTTGCTTTAGCCTACAGAGATAGGGATTTACTGGTGTTCTATTAGCAGCAGCTGTGTTTTTTTTCATTAAGTGCTTGCCGCTTTGTAGATTTTACCTGTAATTTGCTTGATGTTCATTAATGGTGGTTGAGCTACATTTTTAGATGCTGTCCTTCACAATCTTTTTCCTACCGCTGTGTGTGCAGTGCACATATGGTGTCCAGCTTGTGGTAATAAGGTGCCTGAATCTGTTTGATGATGTTCCTCTTCATTTCCCTCTAATGGCAAGGGACAATGATGTGCACCTCATCCTCCATACTACACACAGCTACAAAGCTCCACTGTACTCCCATCAACATATGTCAATAAGTGCTGGAAGGAATATCAATCTCATTGCTGATGTCCTTCGGATTCCCCCTCTTAATAATAGAGACCCCAGGTACAGAACTTCAATAACTATCAAGGAGCAGCCCATCACCTAGTCCTTGTTCTGCCCCACAAGGATGTAGCTGAAGGATGTGATCTGAAATAACTGACTGCATTTAATTTGATAGGGAGTTTGAATATTTTTCGATTTTAGCTTTCTTTTAAACGAACTTCATTAAAATTGATTGTGCTACAATTCTAGTTGACATCCTTCATATTGGTTTCTTGCATCTTTGGTACCCAACACATGGTCCTAAGATGTCAAGAACTACTGGAATATTTCTCTAGAAGCCTCTTGTCATTGTCGTGGGCAGTCACAGACTGCTAGTCATCCATTTCAAGATTAGGCCCATCTAATCCCTAATTAGGCACACAGTGGGTAGAGGCTCATATCCATGAGAAGGGCCATGCTTTGGATTTAGTCCTCATCTGATAACTCATTCAACAGCCACTACCATGAACCAGCCATGTACTAATATTGGTTGACTCATTCACCCAGCTTCTTGCTCAGACCTAAACTCAGGAAAGGTCATGGATTGTGGCGTCTGTGTGCTGAGTGGGGCCTGAGAGTTGGTGACAGAATGAGGGAGAATGGAGTCCTGACAGGACCAGTCAGGCTGAGGCTGCAACCCAAGGGCCTCACTTTAAATAAATAACGTTCCTCCTAACTGAATAGTTCCAGTCTCTGAGGGAAGACCTACAACTGCAACATTCACCAGATGGGACTAAGTCGGATAAAATATATCTAACAGGGAGCCAAAATCGTACCCATTGCTCACGTTTTGGTGCACTGTCAAAAACAAATGAGAGTCAAAGCCTTATTGGCTATGAATCCTACAGAATTACTTGTGTCTACAATTGAGACAGGTATCTGTCTTAACCTCTGATTACTAGCAACAAATACTGTGTGACCTTCCAGTAAATAGAATTGGTTTAGAATGTATATTGCACTCCGGAAACAGCAGAGAATGTCAAAACTACTATGGCGTTTCGATGCATGCTCTGTGGGCGTTTCCACTGACAGAAGTTGGAATGGCCTTAAATCTATCTAATGTATGAATCGTCATCTGCCAAATGTGACGTACTTCTGAAGAATGCGCCGCGTTACAGCACATGCTCTCTATACCTATGAGAATGTTACGTAGTAATATCATGCATTCAGTTATAAGAGGAGTCCGTCGATTTTAACTGGCGGAGACCAGTTGATGGTCTGTAGATACCGCGCCACGGTGGATACACCCCCAGCCCAGCAGAGCCTCGGGGTGCACAGGAAAAGCAATGAAAACCAGGTACAGCACCTCCAGTGGGCTCACAAATGTGGATGCCACTGGTGGGGAACAAGGGCAGACACAACACTTGTACAAGGGCAGTAGAGTGTTGGGCAGCACTCGTTCACTCCGACGACTTTCATTCGGAGACCCTAAAATGTAAATATAACTGATCAGGCACAGGATTTCTATTTGTTAATTTAAACGTGCACCATATCACACAAACTTGGAAATTACTACCCTGCTGAAATCAATAATCTAAAGTACTTCATAAAGTAAGCAACTATTTCATCTCAGGATGGTCCTTCTCTACCGCAAATCACCCGACGTCTGGCGGAGCTGGGTAGCAACGGGAAAACTGACCTCAAGAGACCAGGCCGAGCACAGAGCACACTGTGCACAGCAGGCGCGTGGAGATAAGTTCCTCTAAAAGCAAAGAAAGAATGTTGGCGGGTATAAAAAACTTATTTCATGCATCCTTTCATCCAGTTTTTACGTTGACGAGGTGCTCTTGCATTCCTCTGCTGCTGCAGATGTCAGTGTCTTTGTTATCATAACTCAAGGGGTTGAAATGAATGTGCTTTTCCTTTACACACCATTTTGGGATGTTCTCGCCCTCTATGAAAGGCATCTCCTGGAGTCAGGAACTCAGTGTGCACACAAGGAGATGGGCAGATCTGGCAAGCACGAATTGTGCTACAAAAAGACAGGACTTGCCGATCTCATCCTCCCTTTTTAAAGCTTTCACTGTTAAAGAGCACCAGAACAATCATAACTGCATATACCTCGGGGTGACGACAAAAGGATCAAGCATTGGCAAGCTTGAAAAAAGGATATTGTTTTTTAATTAAAAGCATTTGCCGCAAAAGTGTAACGAGAAAAAGTCACCACCATAACATGGTAACGTCCTTGAAATCATATCATTTTCATATAACAGTACTAAGTGCTTGCTAGTGGGCAGATGCTTTAGAACAGGCATAATCATCTCTTAATTTTAATGCACACCACTGAAAGCATTATTCTTGCAGCCAAAAAGAAATGTACTATTGGCTTTGAATTGGTGTAACCTGCTGCTCAGTTTAAAAATACAAGCATGACTAAAAAAAAAATGCAAAGGTTAATTATTTAATGGAAAGAAAAATGCATTATCAAAAAGTATATCATTGTCTCACTGGCACTACGGGGCATTTGGTTATATGGGGTTGTGCACGAGAGATGAGGTATATGTAGCCACTCACTGAGCTGGAAAATCAATGATCGAAGAGGGATGACCCTACTGCCCCACATTGCCAGCCTTTCGGCTTTTCAATACTTGTTTTGTCATTTATTTGGGTAAATTTGTATTGTTGCAAGACCTAATGGGCCCTTGCCTATATAAATTTAAAACATCAGCTAAAAGCAGCATTTTTTGTTCTTGAAAAACACATATTGCCATAGTCACCCATTACATTTAAGGGGACCATTTTGTGTGTAGATTTGCACCTTGTGAAAGAATATAATGCCAGATTTAAAAATCGGAAAGCTCAATGAGCAATGAAAATATGCATGCTTTCACCACACATAATCTTACCCATTCATATGACCCCCCCCCCCAATTCTTATATAACTAATGAAAGAAAAATGTAATCTGTTTTAAATAAAGAACACAAATTGAAAGCAAATCTTTGAGGATCCACTGTTGTCTCCTCCCGCCCTTTGCTGTGGCCCAACCCAAATTCCCGCCTAACCACCGGTCCTCTCCCCTCCACATCCCAGTTTTCTTCCCATTGTCCCCATCTGTACCTGTACCTTTGTTTATACCCACGTTATGTCAGCCTCCTTCAGCCGTTGATTACCCAGCTTTAGGACTTCATGACCTACATTCATAACAAAAGCAAACCCTTCAGCTTGGTCTCTTGACTCAAAAGACAGGATTGACTAAAGGTACCCCACAGCATGTAGACCACCTCTGTGTGAAGTGCTACTGCGGTTCACATTACAAATCCAGAGAGCTTTATTACTACATGTACTTCAATAAGAGGCCAATGTTAGCAATTTAAGCAACTAACATCTCTGCTGCCAGCACTGCTGGACCTCTGTTAATGTAAATGTGGAGTGGAAGCCCCCCCCCCCCTTTCAACCATTCGTATCCCACTTGTCCTGTTCAGCTATTCGACCACCACGCCACAACCACATGTAAGCAGCAGCTGGAGAAATAGCTCCTGGTCGCTGTAATGAATGGTTTGTTTTCATAGGTCACGCATATAGCCTCCATTCACACCCTCAGCAGCACCTTAGATTGCAGGTATACTAATAACTTGTTCATATATCGTGCTTTAAACCACAATACTTCAGTTTCTAGGCACTTTAAATAACAAGCGATGCTATTCCCCTATTTAATATCAGTCAATTTACAGACCTCTGGAGGATGGAAGACAGATTTGGTCTTTTTAGGGTTTGAACATGCGGACATTTTGCTGGTTTTTAAATACCAGTTAGCTGGTTGGTCTGGTTACGTTATAGTGCGATTAAGTGAACGTTTGCATCACTCTCGGCTTTCATGTGCTTCCTGCCAGCGGATGAATCTGCTAGCTCTGTTAGGAATCACAGTCCTGGGAAATGCAAAATGGGTAACAAAAAAAATACTGAGAGGGCATTAACCCTTACAACGCCAGCAGAACCCCTCTTGGGGGAAATGGGCTCCTTAGGTATCATTTATGGGAGCAATTTACTTGATCTGACAATAAAATATAAAAAGGGCCGGAAGGTGCGTCCAAGCGAGTGCATGATAGGAGTTTAATAAACATGCAAGAGACGAGATTGTAAGAAAGGGATTTTAGTTTCGTTCATGATTCAGGGATACTTTCAAACTGTTCAATATAATTATTCAGCACATAAATAATCTGGCACCTGTTGAAACCTCTTTTTTCTTTTATTTATTTTTGTAAACTTCGGCACGAACAGCATAACTTGTCCTGCTGATCATGACGCAGAAGGAGAAATGACCAGAGAGGCTCTGGAAATAACAGCGTTTGCATCATCTTTCAGATGACTACCAACCAACGGCATCCGCATCATGATGCAGCTGATTTATGGGTCTTGTAAAACTGTGCCAATATCTTTTTAGAAAAAAAATAAAAAATACAGGGCATTGCAATAGTCAGACTATCAACGGACCATCATTCTTGTCTCAACCCATCAGATCCTACAAGGGAAGGCAGCAGACCTCTCACATAGATTTAGGATAATTTAAACAATGGAGAACACTGGAGAATGAACACCTGATGTGAGTCTTCTTCCGTTCATGGTTCATCCATTAAGATACCTTCCAAACCACGAGGAACATCAAAACTACTAGACTAATAACAATAAAACGGCTGCTAAAACACCCCCTTCTGGAAACAACAAATGAGATATTGTTAGGTAGTCAATAAGGCCAATTCAAGCAGTGCTTTATTCAGTCAATATCTGAGTGGCATGCTTCAACGCTCAATGTATTCCATCAATGTCTGTTTCATGCATGTACTTTTAATTCCATGAATAAGAGACCTCGCAGAAATTGTAATCCCAAACCTAAATTCCTCAGTTTAAGGCATTTTAGTTCTGAGCTTACATATCGTATGTCGTTAAACTCCCAAAGGTTCTCTACTCCAAAAGCCAAGGCTCAATTGTAGACAAACCTGGTCTGCATAGTATGAGTCAGATTGCAGTAGAAGTATATAGATCACTGTTGTTCTTTTCATTCAAGCCACAGGGTAGAATGATTGTAAAGCATGGTTCTCTTTTTTCTAACTCTGTGATCCAGGTCTGGATGGCACCCTTGCACCTCATGCACGGTTTGTTGCCATGGCGAAATGTCTGCACTTTGCTTTGAAATGCTCACGCTCTCCGGGATAGACATCTTGGAGCATATGCTGTTAGGTACTGTCCGCCTCCCAGGTACACAGCAACATGAATAATGGCAGCAACAGTGTTTTGAGCATCTGGGAAGCAGCAAAGGTCTGCACTCTCTGGCCTAGAAGTGCCATCCCCCTGTCAGGCAAAAGACCTATTGTAGGCAGCATCTGCTGGGCTAAGGCTGTAAAGGCCCTGAAAAAGGGCCCAGCAGTCGAGTTGCAGACATCGCCAGAACCCAGTCCTGGAGAAGGTAAGAGAGAAGTGAATCCTGAGAAAGCCAGTCCAAGATATTGGTCGTGAGAGTGTTAGGGCAGTAGTAGTCTGACTAAATCCTTGGTTTATCCACACCAGCTGCAAACTGTCTCTTTGGACTGGTTTTCCATTTATTCAGAGGTATCTCTAATTATCAGTCAGCTTGGGCACAGCACCAAACAACTATTTAGGGGGGTCTCTGACATTTACAGAAAGAATCCATACACATTGCCCATGTCTCCATTCTGGCAGAAACATCTCCAGAGCTCACCAGTGACTATAGAATTAAACAAGCAGATGATTCTACATAAAGAGGCTGAAACGTCTTACAAAGACTGACTTATCAAAGGAACATAAATGGATGGTTCTTCCCAACTAGTGTGCAGGTAAATTTAGATGAACTGTATAGCATGGGATGAGATAGTCTCAATATATCCCACATAGGGCTCTAGTGCTGGAACAATTTTCAGAGTGGAAGTGCTGGCCAGTGGCCTCGGTTCACTAAAATCATAGCAACTTCAGAAGATACCAGTAGTACTGAATGAGCAAGAGTCACCAGTGAAGAAAACCCTTTAAGAACAAGTGTTTATACCTGTGGGGAAGTGGATAATAATCAGGTGATATCCAAAGATAATCTTGGAAATGGTGTCCAGTGCTGCATTTAGAAGCACATATTCCCAATGGGAAACATCCTGAAAAACGAAGTTTGAACCACTACTTGCCTGAACAACGACCCTTTAACGAAAAAGTCTCTACAACAAAGTACTGAACACTACTGCCTTAACGATTTTGCCTAAATAACGATTGCCTGACCCACGAATTTTAAGGTAAGTTTTTGTTAACTATTTTATGGGTTATTTATAAGGTGTTTAGAATTTTTTTTAATGTGAGATATATATATATATATATATACACATACACACACACACATATATATATATACACAACCTTTTTATACACAAGTTTTGTTTTAATACTGAAATGTTTTTTTAATTCTTTTTATTTTTTATACTTTTGCTAATTATTCAATTCAATAATTTGATTTATTTTTATAATACATCATTTAGTTTTTTTGGTGGGCTTTATTAGCAACAGCTATATTTCTTGGGGTACTTTTTCATTACAGTAAAGGTGAGTGTTAAATTGTTGCACTTTCTTTTATGGATGGGATGTTAGGGATACAGGGGTAATAGGTGGGGGAGTGTATTCATTGTTAAGTATTCATTACATTAATGAAGTATTTTTTATTATTTTTTAATAGGTGTATTAATACTCAAATATTAATTGTGTTACTGTTATTTTGTAAATTGATTTCTTTGGGTATATATATATTTTTTTACATATTTCAGAAAGAAAAAAAAAATATGTAGTTATGAGATATTCTGCAATATATTGGTTAAGGTTTGTGAGATGTATTTTTAATTTTTTTTTTTTTTTTCATTTTTTCGTTTTTGTTTCTGGGAACAACACTATTACTAGGGGTATGGTTTTGGTGGGGGGGATTAGTTTTTTTGGGCTATAAAACTGAGAAGCTTATACTAAAATACAGCAGGAAAAGGCGCGTATATATGGGATGCAGGGGTTATGGGTGGGGAAGTGTATTAATACTCATCAATGCCGGAGTATTTTCTGTAATTCTTTTTAAACCTTATGTTATTTTTAATTGTTTAATTTTTTTTACAGTGGTTGTTTTTTTTTTTTTTTTTTTACTTTTGTAGTATTAAAATACTTTTTGAAATTTCTGTTTTGAATTGTGTGTTTTAAAAAAAATATATAGAACATCAATTCTAGTATCTGAGCTTCCTATTTTTGTTTTGGGGACATAATGTAATTCTGAATGATTTGCTGCACTTTTCTTTAGGGATGGGATAGTGTGGATTCCGGGGTAATGGGTGGGGAATGTATTAATACTCAAGTATTAATTTTAATACTTGTGTTAAGTTTTTGAATTTGTATATATTTTAATTTGCTTTAAAAAAATCAGATTTTTTTCTGAGTGCAAATTGGTTATGTATTACTATAATATTTAATGATATATTTGGTATGAAATTTGAATACTAATATATAGGGTTAATATATTAACTATTATTTTCTAATAGTTATTTATTTTTAAAAACTTTTTTTAAATAAGATGTAATACTATTGATATTTTTTTAATAATTTCTTATATCTTCAATTTAGCATTTACATTATTTTATTCATTCTGATTTTTAAAATTTTTAAATAGTATTTTTTGATAAATTAAACTTTTAAAAAAATGTAAACAAATGGTACAAATTGTAATATACACATTTATGTGTATTATGGATTTTATAATATTGTTAATTACATAATCACATTAACAGTTTTGTTAAAAAATAAACATCTTTTTCTCTAATTGTATTATTAAATAAAAAAAAAAAAATCACAGAACTTAGATTTTGCATTTGTTTATTTCACATATATTTCAAAGCCTTTTTTGAACCAATAACATGTTTTTTGTGCAAACATTTAAAAAAGTTTAAAACATTTTTTCATTTTTTTTATAAATGTTTATTAAAAATAGTTAAAAAAAATGCAAAAAATATGTTTACACTTTACCTCTTTACGTGGTTTGACGTCTGTTTCTTCAGTTGGTGGAGCGTTGCGGTCAAGATTGGATGCAATAAGCGATCTTGGTCGGGTAAGTTTAATTAAAAAGGTTTTTAGAGTATGTTGATGGGTATAGTTATTGCAGAGATGGAGATGGGAGGTAGTTCTAAGGTAGGGAGTAGCTTTTTGAACTTATGAATGTTTGTAATCTTTATTTTTTATTCCCGTACAGGTTTGCTTAAATAAGGTTTCGGTTTAAAAAAAAAAAAAGTTTATCAGTGTTTGCATTATTTAAACAATTGTACTGCTGTTTTCTTAAAAAAATAATGTGCTATTTTCAACCACAAAGCTTTTCTTTTTGTACTTGATGGTTTCTTGATTTGTACTTTTGTAAAAATTATTTAACATATCTTAAAAACTTTTGTGTTCACTTATGTTGGTAATAATATTTTGTTTCATTTTGTTTTCATGTCTTTTTACAGTTTTGTTGTAATGCTGTGGTTTTAGCCATTACGTAAATCACGTTTTTTTTCTTTTTCCAGGGAAAAAACGTTTATTTGGCTCAAATAAGATGGGGCATTCGAGAACATTTGTAGTTTGGTAAAATGTTTTTCTTTTTTTTTGTAAAGTTTTTTTTCCCCACATATACGTTTTTTTTCTTCATCCATTTTGTATGTTGAATTTTTATTATTTTCAGGATGAATGTATATTTTTTTATTTTCCAGTGTGAAATGCTTTTTCTACATCCATATGGAAGAAGAACTCTACAGCGACAGAAGCAGAGACGCTGTCATTATTGGGTAAAGACATGAAAACTGCTAAAGGTAGGAACTTTTTGGGGGGATAATTTAGTTTAAAAATAATTTTAAAAATTTCAATTTAATTCATGTTATTTTTAAAACTGGCAAGTAATGGTGATATAGGTTAGTATTTGTTACAAATGTAGTATATATGCTAGAATGTCAAGGTAGTCTGAAGCCACCATTAATGAAAATTCTTGAATTTTAGCCAATATTTTTTCTGACTTATTTACTTTTTTGTGTTGTGCGTTGGTTCAGGCTACCTGACAGTGACAGGGCAAGTCTAATTTCTTGGAAACCTTGCTCCTTCCTCAAAATTTCCATGAAATGATATAGGTTTGGATGGGGTTTTCCAATTGCTTTTTTGAAGGAGTTGTGCCATCCCTCAATGGCATTGTTAGTCTTTGCACCACCCTCTAAGCAGGTCATGTAGCAGTTCCACACCACTTTATCGGAAATCTTGTTTTTCTTCTGTGACCTGATCTGCTTAGGTGTCCAATCCAGGTTTCCTCGAAGTAATTTAGTAATGGCACCAATTCTTCCTCATTTGCTGTAAAATAGTTTGAATCTGTGATGCATGTGTAATATTCATCTACTTTGTCAGGTGGTACAAAGCATAACTCAGTTTTCTTAATTCGAACTGTAGTATGCAGTTTGAGAAATATTCTCTACTCAAGGATGACTTTGGAATTGTATGCCAATATGTCTGTGAAAAGTGGAAAAAACATCCTTGTATTTGTGTTTCTGGATATAATTTTATTATTGCATTTATCACTGACAATTCAAAATCTATTATTACTTTTCCAGGTCTTTTACTGATTGTTTTGTTTTTGATTACTGATAAAAATTCAGTGTAAGTAGAGGAATATTTGTCAAGTAACAATGCATACACTAGGGGGATTGTTGTGTTATTTTTTGTTGCATGAATAGTGTAAATTTGGGTGAATGGATGCGGTGTAGATTTAAATGTTTCATCCATCATCCAAATTCTCTTGGGTAAGTAAGTTACGGGTTGTGCTAAATACTAAAATTCTCTTATGAGGGTTTTCATTGTCATGCAAGAGAAGTTTCATTCGAGAAGGTAAGTTTTAGTTCTGGGGGATGTTAATATCTTCATAGGATTGTGGTGTTACATGTCGGGGGTTGCTTGCTAGTTTTTCATGTTGAAACTTTAGTCTAAGATTCAGTATTGAAGGCATGCTACCGGCAACCTGTATGGGAATATTTCACAATACTTCCCTTAGTACCTGACCACAGGAATCATTGGAGGTGTGTGCAAAATGTTTAATTTTCTGTACATTTTCTCTCACTTCTATTTCCATTGCAGAGAGTGGTTATGTTCTGTTGTCCAAACCACGGTATCTTCCAGAGTAACAGCTCTGCCTCTGCAATGTGAAGAGAAGTATTGCACGCACCTCCAATAGCTCCTGAGGTCAACAACTATCTCTGCAATAAAGATACCCTTCATACTTCAAAAGTTGGTGTCCTGTGCGTAAGGTGACGTAGTTTGCTTCACCCTGTGACTACATTCTTTCAAAATCTGTAAGGAATACAAAAAGAACATTTTAAAATATATGAAAATATATGTAGAGTTTGAGTTGTAACTATCTGGTGGATTTGGAATAGTAAATTTGCCCCTTAGTCACTGTTCAGCACATGTCCTGTGTAAGTACCCGACGGACTTGGATTATAAATTTTGCCCCCACTAACTGTCCAGCACCTGCCCTAAGGTAAGTATCTTGTTGATTTGGAATATTAAATTTGGCCCATACTCACTGTGCAGCACCTACCCTGTGGTGAGTACCCGGTGGAGTTGAAATAGTAATTTTACCCCTAATCACTGTCCAGCACCTCCCCGAGGTAAGTTCCCGGTGGAGTTGGAATAGTAAATTTGCATCTTACTAACTGTCCTGCAACTGCCCTGAGATAAGTACCTGGTGGATGTAGAACAGTAAATTTCCCCTTTACTCACTGTCCAGCACCTGCCCTGAGGTAAGTACTCTGTGGAGTTGGAATAGTAAATTTGCCCCTAATCATTGTCCTGCAACTGCCCTGAGTTAAGTACCCGGCGGAGTGGGAATAGTAAATTTGCCCATTACTCAGTGTCCAGCATCTGCCCTGATGTAAGTACCTGGTGGAGTTGGAATACTACATTTGTCCCTTACTCACTGTCTTGCACCTGCTCTGAGCTAAGTACCTTCTGGAGTTAGAAAACTAACTTTGCCCCCTACTCCCTGTCCTGCGCCTGCCCTGAGGTTAGTACCCGGCGGAGCTGGAATAGTAAATTTGCTCCTTACTCACTGTCTAGCACCTGCCCTGAGGTAAATACCCGGTGGAGTTGTGATAGTGATTTTGCCCCTACTCTCTGTCCACGCAAGCCACACCTCCCTGGACTCCTCCAGGTTTCTAGTTTTCAAAAATGTCTGGGTTTAGTAGGTTTCCCTAGATGAAAGCCGCACCCGGGACCAAAAATGTAGGTGCCTCCCCCCAAACACAGGTAGTTTTGTAATTGATCGTTTTGATGTGTCTACTTTCTTCTGTGATGTTTCAAACACTTAAATTGTGAAAAGAAATGCACTTAGGTTATGTTAAAAAGATCCCTCACCCACCAAGTTGGTGGCATGCTTCATTATCGGGGTCCCACTCGAGACAACTAGCATGTCTTGGGTGTGCTGCGACTCCTGATTACAGCGGAGCAGATTTTGTCATTTTTACCACACATACTGGTTGGATTTGGCACGAGGGTGAGTGATGGTTCAGTAGATCAAATTTTATTAACAAGAGATTTCACAAAAATGAAACGCACTGTTAATAACTGAGAGGCCAAAAAATTAAGCCAAAGGACTCTCAGCTCGTGATCTGTAAAGCCGCGTCAAGGCACCAACCGCTTCACAGTCCATTCACACAACTTTCATACATGGCATACACAACACCATTCATGCCACCAGCTGCAGGCCCAGTACAATACAACACTCGCATAAACAGACAGTGCCATTCAAGGGCCCATCACTTTCATATGCCCACATGCCTGATATAGCAATCACACTAGCTGATGGGAGTATGTGGACTGGCGTTTGGCTGGCACCACCAGCCAAGCGCAACTCAACACACACCGCCAGCCAAGCGCCACCCCACGCACACCGCCATCACTTTTCTGTTTAAAAAAACAAAAAAAAAGAAACCACTAATTATAAAAAAGTACAAAACTACAAACACAAAAGCTCTAACTGAATACATGACAGTAATGCCAACCGTGAAACTGAACATATGAAAATATAAAACTGCAGTTTACACTCATGGCAGTTCCCAGTAATTCTTCTGTGTGTGATAACTCCTGAAATAGCCAGCCACACACAGCCCAGGCTTTGAAGGACAGTCCGGGTAGTACATCCGGCTCTCCCTCTGGGTACCTCTTTGGGCACAGACTCAGTGGCCATCTTTCAATATAGCCACATCCTCCACAACTGCTACTCTAGGAACTCTTGCATGATCCACCACAACAAGGCTCTCTATCACGGACTCCTGAAATTTAACAAATTTCATCCTTGACTCAGGGAAACAATCCTTAAACACAATAAAAACATTAAAAGTTGCTAGATTACAAATGGTGACCTTTGTTAAACAGTCTACCAAGTTCCCACACAATTTTCTCACTAACTCCAAAAAGTGGGCAGACAAGCAGAAGGGTCAATACTGGAATCCCTACCAGTGTAGACCGAGAAATTATAAACATATCCTGTACCACTTTCAGACAGCATATACAATTTAATTCCATACTGTGCCCTCTTGCTAGAAATGTACTGCCTAAAAACCAAACAACCCTTGAACAGGACCAAAGACTTGTCCACACTTATTTCTTTGCCTGGAACAGACCTCTGAAAACTGATCTACAAAATGATCAAGGACAGGCCTAATCTTAAAAAGACGGTCACAATCAGGGTGATCTCGTGGCAAGGCTAAAGCATTGTCAACAAAATGCAGCATCCGAAGAAGCAGCAAATACAGATTACGAGCCATGGTTGCAGGAAATATAGCCATTGCCATCAAGGGACTAGTGAACCAATAAGAAGCCAGTGACAGCTTCCTTATCATCCCATCAAAAAAGTCAAACCCAAGAACTTTTTCATCTCTTCCAGATTTGTGGGAATCCACTGGGTAGCTCTAGACTGAGGACTAAATCTAGCAGCGTTGTCCCTCAAATACTGCTCCTCATACAACTTAGTCTGCTCAACAATCTCTTCCAAAAATACATTGTCCATAAACAACTCAAAGAAATTGACAGGCAAAACGTGGCTGCTCCATATTTGGGGCAACCCAGATTTCAGGTCTTCCAATGGGAAGCCTTTCAGCCGCTGCACCATTGGGCACATCAGTGTTTTCTAAAACAGGCCCTTCATCTGCACTGAGAGGGGATTCCTCATCAGAAGACTCCTCTAGGCAGAAACCTCACTACCAGAACCTCTCTTCCTCCTCTGCCTCAGAGTCAGTCGCATAAACATGATCAGAAGTCGACTAAAAAAGCATACTAACAACCTGCTGAGAGGTCACCCTGCGGCTAGCCATGATCCTTTCTAAGAAAAGTAAGTTGACAAATGCGCCAACAACAACTAGCACTGTCTAAAATAAGTAATAAACAAAGTGTGGCTTTGTCACAAAGAGTTATGTATTCAAAAACTATACCACTGACTTGCTTGAAAAAGCTTGAATCACTAGCAGTTACTCTGCACAGACACAGCAACCACCAATGATACCCCACTAAAAAAGAAAAAAAGAAAAGCAAATTAGACATAAGACAATACAAATACTGTGCACAAATATAAGGACAATGTCACACACATTCCTGCATTTAGTACACCACCTACCAACATGTCATTCATGGATGGCAACAATACTCCTTTGAAGTAAATGTATTTACTCACCTAAAATATGCAACTACGCAAACCGCAGTTCAACTACTGCCAAAACTGCATCGAGCCACTGCAAAGGAAGCAAAAGCTTTGAACTGTAACAAAAAGGAGAAATAAACTGTTATAATCACAACTGCAAATACTTCACCAGTTGACAAACACCTGCCACCAAACATTTAGAAATTTTCCCTGGTGTCTAGTGGTCTCTGGCCTAAAAAAACTAGACCGATCTGCCCCCAAGGGGCCAGAAATGGCACCCAGTACTGTGCTGAATCCCTTGCCCAAGGCCCCCCCTCCATACAAAGTGCACACACACACACACACACACACACACAAGATCCCTGGTGCAAAGTGGATTCTGCCCCCTTGGGGGAATATGGGCCTTAAAAAAAGGAAAAAAAAAAAAAAAAAAAAAAAGAAAAGGCTGATCCGCCCCAAGGGGGACAGAAATGGCATAAAATATATTCCCACCTTTCGGGGGGGTGTGTGACCCTTGCCCAAGGTACCACCCCCTCACACACAAGATCCCTGGCGCTAAGTGGATTCAGTGCAAAACGTCCCTGGTGTCACTGTGGTTTCTATCTGCCCCCAAGAGGGGGAAGAAGTGGCAAAAAACATTGGCCCCCTTAGGGGAGCGAAGTTTGCCCAAGGGGCCAACCCCCACACAAAAAAAGACACACAAACAAAATCCCTGGTGCCTATTGGCCATTACTGCTGCCCGATTACATCGCGATCGGGCAGCACGAATGCTGAAAGACATTGAGGGAAAGGAAAACCCTTTCCTTTCCCCTGATGCCTCTTTTTTTTTTTTTTTTAGCAAACTCCCCCCCCCGACCGAGGAGAAACTCACCTCCTCCTTCCACGACGCGCTGGAAGCAAATGGCTTCCACCGCGTCAGGCGGCCTCTAATGATGTCAGCGCACGATCACGGGCTGACGTCATTAGACGGGTGTCGTGGAAGGGGAAGTGACTCCCCTTCCAGCCCTGCCCTGGGGAGGGAGGCCCTCGGGGAGGGCTAGTGCTTCCCCCGAGAGCTTGGTGCAGGACGTAACGGTTATGTCCTGGGCACCTGAGCGGTGCTGCCCAGGACATAACCGTTACATCCAGGGCACCCAATGGGTTAATATGCTGATGCAAGGAAACAAACACAACAGACCCTGAATAAAGGCCTGATTTTGATTTCGGCAGAGGGGTTAGTTGATTTTTTCAAGATTTTTTTTCCCAAACTTTTGATGTCCTCCTGTGGTAATTTTGGTATTTGAAATTTATTTTAAAAAAAAGCAGTAAACAGTGTACTATTTAGTGCTTCATTTTTTTATTAATACTTTGGTTATTGTCCTGCACCTGCCCCGAGGTAAGTACCCAGTGGGGTTTCCATAGTAATTTTGCTCTCTGGTTACTGTTTAGCACCTCCCATGAGGTAAGTACCTAGCAAAGTTAGATTAGTAATTTTGCCCCCTGGTCTCTCTCCGGCACCTGCCCTGAAGCAAGTACCCAGTGGAGTTAGAATAGTTATTTTGCCATCTCACTACGGTCCACCACTTGCCTTCACATAAGTACCTAGTGGAGTTAGCATACTAAATTTTCCACCTGGTTCCTGTTCAGCACCTCCCCTGAGGTAAATACCCAGCAGTTGCCCTCAGTTATGTATACATTAGAGATAGCATTGATTTTTTTTCTATTTGAGATTATACTTTTTTTGGGGGGGTGGGGGAAGGTCTTTGATTTTTGCAAGATGTTTTTCAAACTCTTGATGTCGTCATGTGGTTATTTTTTTAATGTGTAATCTATAAAAATAAAAACAGTGTACTAATTCATGTTTCATTTTTTGTTTGGTTGCTGTGCACTACCTGCTCTGAGGTATGTAGCCAGTAAATTTTGTATTGTAATTTTACCCCCTGGTTACTGTCCACTACCTCCCCTGAGGTAAGTACCCAGTGGAGTTAGAGTACTAATTTTGCCCCGGTTGCTATCCTACACTTGCCCTGAGCTAAGTACCCATCGTATTTAGAGTAGTAATTTTCCCCCCCATTTGGTATCCTGTACCTGCCCTCAGGTATGTACCCAGCGGAGTTTGTAAACTATTTTTTTCCCCTGGTCTCTCTCTAGCACCTGCCGTGAGCTAAGTAGCAAGCAGACTTTGAATTTCAATTAGTAGGTGAAGTAAATTTTATTTTTACTCGCCTCCTTATGTATGAAATCCCATTGCAGTTCTAATACTAATCTTCACAGTCATGTTTTTAACACATTTTTAAACGTTCTATTCAAACTTTTTTTTTTATCATTCACCTTTTATTGATAAGATTTTTTTTTTTAATGTTAACACTCTTCAATACTCCTAAGAGATCTCTGTAATAAAAAAAAAAAAGTAAATTACTTGTTCTTTTTATTTTTACCTGATCAGTTTTAATACGAGGCATTATTTTAACTTCTTTAGTCAATAGATGGCGTGGTTATCCACAATATAAATCTGTCTGTTTCCGTACTCAGACACGTCTTCTCTCTAAGGTGTTCTGTGTGACACTGAACACAAAATGGTGGACGTCTCTATATACATAGTTTTTTTAGGGGAATATTATAATTTAAGATAAAATGTGTTTTGGGTATGTTACTTTTATTCTGATTGTATTACTGACTGAACTTACATTTATTTCTTAAATTTTTTCTTGCGCTATCGAGATTCTCTTCATCGTCTGTTTGATTTTGCTTTTTTAAAACTGTTTTATTTATATCTTTTTTTAATTTTTATTTAGCAAAGCTGTTTTCAATCTCAGCTACTTTTTGAAAATTTTCTTTAGCCAATTGATCGTACTTTTATTTTCCGTGTTTTTGAAGCTTTTTGCAGTTAATAATGTAGTGGTTTTGGTATGCGTGGTAATTGCTTTCATTGTTTAGGTGTATTCTTCAACTGTATTTTTTCATTGTTTAGGCAGCTTTGTTGAAAAAGTCGTTGTTCAGGCTTTGTCGTTGTTTAGCAGATGTGGTTTATGCTATCGTTGTTTAGGACCTATTTGTTCCGTCATATATTCCCGTTAGTAAATCGCTAGAAACAGCCACAGCACAGCAATCTATGAGTGGTGGAAGGGCCAAGACATAGTGCTTTTCACGAATGATGATTGTCTTTTTAGATTCTACCTGTTGAGTGTATCCGTGTATGCTCAGATAAAATACCCAACCCCTACAAAGTACCTGTATTCATTCAGAGCCAGAGCTTTACTCTTGATAATACAGTGACTCACTCGACGATTTTTTTAAATTATGTAATATTTTTAATATCCAGAAAGAGTGAGATGCCCATCAACCCGAGCTCTGCCGGTAATACTTAATCACTCAAAGCTCTGTTCTTGATAACAGACTCAGTCAGCGTTCTGCTCCAAGTCGAACACTGACTTGCATACATGCTCTCATATTCGTACTCCTAATTACAAAATCTATTGATACCTACAGTGCACCACAGATTTCTGATAATACCCATGATAACAGTCTTATGTTCGGAAATAGACGCACTCATAGCTCTGCTTCTTATACTACCCAGTGAACAATTCTCCAGATAATATAGACTTACTCAATATTTTTATAATAAAGTCTCTCAGAGCTCTAACCCAGACACAAGCTAGAGTAAGATCTTTTCTGCAATGAATAGCCAGGCATGTTACTGTTCTACTCATGATAACACAACATAATCAGAGCTGTGCTTTTATTATAACCAGAGTATTTTTCTGAATACACAGACTCACTCAAATCTATACAAGTCACTCAAAATGAGTAGAGTTAGATGTTGCGACCGTACGTCCCATCTACGCAGTGTTTTCATCCCTTTGTCACTGAATGCTCCCATACTCGAACAAAGTCTGCTGTGGACTGTTGCCTCACAAAGTTGACCCTGCATAAAAAAAACACGTTTTTGCCAAAGGTGAAGCCTTCAATACCAGAGCAAGTGTATAGATCAATGAAAAGCCACATACCCTGAGAAGAGAGGTAATGCCAACTCTCCTTTACCAATCCAAGAGGTAATTAGATTCCATCCCACTCACTTCACAACATCCAAATTAAACAGGTTTTGAGAAAAGTATTTTGATGTACATAATTGTGTCATAAATCTACTCTACAGCATTTATAATAAAACTGCTAAAGTGGTCATGGTTTGAGAGTAAGCTTCTTAATAAATGTTTCTTAAAAAAAAAGGTTTTTCTTTAGTCAAATTTCGAAGGGACATCAAAAATATATTTTATATTTTTTAGTCTCTAAAAGTGATGAGTCTAAAGTACAGTGGTATTCTCCCTTCACAAGGAGACACGGATACCACACTTCACACTCCTTGTTTTGAGGCCACACGTATGCACAGCTACAAGTCTGCAAGAACACAACATGAGCATTCTCTTTCAATCACACACAACACCTAAACATGCCCCACACTCAACGCACTGCATTCCCACACTTTTCTAAAGAAACACATGCCAATATGCTAAACAATTTTCTCAACCCTTTTAGCTCCACAACATGCCAAGGTGCAGCAAGAGAATTCGAGACTCTGATCATGCACAACATCAAAAACACTCCTGCACAGGCCTCTCAACAAACCTGCATCCTAACAACAAACCTGCATCCTAACTAATCACAGTCCAGAGTAGCACACTACCCGTCCTCAAAATGATTTAAAATGCAACATACTACAATGCAATATTTCTGACATTGTCCTTAGTCCAGTATATAAACATAGTTAGGATTGAAGGAATCTAAACCAGAAGGTGAGCCCCAATTGTATGGTTGTTTAGCATGCTCCTGTACCTAGTGCACAGATGACAAAAGACTCAAAATGGGCGCGAAGACAAATGCCTCACAAAAAGTGCATAGCATTCCATACTAAAGTATTACAGTATTGCACTGCATAATCCAAAATGATATAACCTGGAAAGGATACAGATGTTTCAAAGTATATACTTTCTTTAAAATGCTACATCTTGCATCATTTAAAGCAGCAGTTGCTAACCTTTGCCCACGCACCTCTCCCCCCCCGCCTGCAAAACTTTTACAGTAAAAATCAAATAAACTATGTTTATTAGTTTGTTTACTGCATAAGGGACAGGGCCATGGGTGTGACAGGGACTGAGGGGGAGTGCCAGCACTCCACTCACTGTGCATGTAGACTCTCTGTCCAACCCAGCAACGCAGTGCCGAATTGGAGATCAGGCCCAGCCAGGGCACCCTGTCCAATCCTACTGCTGCGTTCATACTGCCGGCAGCATGAAAGCAGCAGTAGGATTGGACGCAGGGCAGACTGGGAGTCTGAGCCAGTCGCTGCAGACGAGGAGCGGTTCGGAGGTGGCACAGTGAAACAGGCACTTTTTTCTTTTTGGGTTGCGCTCCCCTCCCCAAGCCACCTGCTCCTTCTCCCTCCCGCAAGCCACGACTGCCTCAGGGGTCTGGGACTGGTTAGAAAATTAAATAATATTAACAGATCAATAAAGTTTATATATAAAGAAGCAAAATGTGAAAAATTTTATTTTATTTTTTTTAAACAGTCCGTGTATGAGCCGGAATTTGAAATTGGAGGCTAAACATTAAATTGGTGTGCTCAGCATGATTTATTGCATCAGTGCAAATGCATCAAACAGAATATAGTATGGATGACAGGAGGCCTCATTTGAGCTTAGAAAAGCCCCACACTTCTAAATAAAATCAAGTTTGTTTGTAAATTAAATATTTCTTTAGTTGTGTATTTGTTTGATGAATGCTGATTTTTGTATTTGTGTATTGTTTTTAGGTTTAAATCACAGAAGCTGCTTAAGCCAGGCTCCCAGGTTTTCATTAATGACAGTGGGTTGGGGTGGGGCGGTGTCTGGGGGGGTCAGAGGGGGGGAAATCAGGCGTGCTCTCCAGATTCAAAGAATGATTCAGTAGTGGCTCTCAGATTTTAGTATTGACTAGAGCGGGGTCCACAGGAGTCAAAAGGTTAAGAACCACTGGATTAGAGGGTCAGGCAAAAGCAAACATAGAAATAAATTATTACAGTAGCAGAACTAAAGAAAGGATGTGATGCATGGTGGGGTCTAGTGCTGCAGCACCTGCCCCACTGCTACTCCCATTATCCCTGATCTAGAGGGATCACAGTCATGAACCTCAGATGATCATGGGAACACAAGGAGGTACCCTTTTTCCAAAAAAAACAACATGAGCCATCTTACAAACACCAAGTTATTGATCGGTCTCCTCTGGTCCTCAGTTCACCCATGGCTCAGTACTTTCACCCCTTAATTACTCCCTACATTATTCACCTTTTGCAAGAGTGGGTTGTTTCTTGGACGCCACCCTGTTTTTACTCTCCTATTATGAACTTTTGCAGACTTCCTACTTTAAGACTTCATTTCAATTTGTTGAAATTTTTTAGATTTAGAACTAGCCGAAACTTCTGGTTTTTCTTTTGGACCAAGAAAATGGTGCTGAGAAAGTCAGAAGAGTCGAACTGAACTGGTTCTATGGCCTGTTTGGAGAGGAGGGATTGAATCTCGTTGTGGAGGAGCTAGTGTTCTTGAGAGAAAACCAGGGGAAGAGGGAAAAGGGACTGATAACATTTTAAGAGGTAACCCTGAATGGACTGAATCACCCAAAGATCTGATGTGAGAAGCAACCATGAATCTACGAACAAAGCCAATCTGCCTCCTACTATAGGGAGGCCAGAATTGAAAACTTACAGGACAATTGTTCTCCTTTGTTGGAATAACCTCTGCTCCAGTACCCTCTTGAACGGCGGGGGTAAAAACGTTGCTTGTATCCTGAGTAGGCATCAGGCTGGTTCTGCTGATGGTAGGAATCTCGGTTGGGGTACTGACCCCTGAAGGAGCAGCCGGCAAAGCGACTCCTCCCTTTGCTGACACTGGAGAAAACCTGTGATGAAAAAATCTTCTTTAGAGAGAGATGAGCCTTATCCAAACTGGCAAAGGTGGAGACATATTTACCCAGCTCTTTTATGAAGGAGTCTCCAAATAATAGGCCTCTAGCCGAAGGACCCTCTTCCTTGGGGGCCAGCGACACCAATTTGGGGTCAATATTTAGAAGTAGACTTTCTTCTTTCAGTGGATAATTGGGTGTTCGCATTACCAAGCATACAAATAGAATGTGGTGCCCAAATAGAAAGAACCACAGGGATTATTGGAGACTGTTTCATTTTGGCCCCTTCTGCCAAATCGAGAATCCTAGTTAGAGGACCCACCAAGTCTAACAGTATATCTTGGCTCTATACACACCTTTTTTTAGGATCTTTCCCGAATTTGGTAAAAAACATAAGCATGTTTGGGTCAATAACAGGGGTATCAGTAACATTGCTGGGTAATGAAGGACAGGGACACTCAGACTTTAATTTATTCCTGGTAACCTTATCAATGGAATGACGTAAATAAAAAGAAAATCTGCAACATGGTCAGCAGGAAATCATTCCTTAGAGTTAGGATGCACCATGAAGGAATGGTCGAACATAGGTTCACCAGAATAGTCTTCTTAAAATTTGAGACACAGGGTGAGCGACACCAACGTCAGTAGGAGAAATTTTCTGCCTTTTCTCCCGAGGCCCATAAACATATTGATCAATAGATCTGTCTAAATTATCTGTATGACTAAGGGAGTCATCATCATCATCATCAGTGTCTCTCAATTGGGTAATGTGGAGGGGGGAGCAAGGGGGTCCCGATTTAGAAACCTCTCGGGTGGGAGGACCAAAAGATACAGAAATGCCTTTTGAGGGCCCAGGATGGGAGGCCGCATGTTTCTTGCCTTTGACAGAAGGCACATCACTTGTAAAAATCATTTTGGAGAAGGAGGCTTCGAAGGTTTTGGACATGTATAACATTGAAACAGATACCACCTGTTGGACAGTCATTTATAAAAGTCTTTAAAGGTTTCCTTAAAAAATTGAGTCTTCTTCCTCAGACATACTGAGAGGGAGACAAAAATAGCCAAAAATGAATAGAAAATAAAGGAAAACTGGTAAACTAATTTAATCCAGCACAAAAGGTGGTTTAAAAGCAACCTAAGAGAGGGAGGACTGGCCTGAGGAGATCGGCATGTCGTCAAATCGAAGAAACTCCTACCGCTACAGAAGAGGAGGCGGTAACCGAGAGCCAAACCCCTCCCAGCGGGAAGTCAAACAAGGAAGCCAAAACTAAAGATCGGAACGTCGCAACACCGCGACCAGAGCAACGAACTTGGAAGGCTGAGGCAAGGAGCAGACCAGTTTAATGTCTCTCCAACGGCCAAAAGACAACCGTTGGAAGACGCGAAGCCACAAAAGAACACACGAGCGAGGGCAAGACAGAATCATAAATGGGTTTGCACACAAATACTGATTAAATACCAATAAATATAAACATACTGAATATGAATAAAAGGAAAAGGTGCGAGTACTTATCTTGACTGCGAGCAGCAAGAAAAGAGGACTTGTTCATAGTCAATATAATAGCTGCACTGTACGTCCCATTGGTTGTTCCCCCCCATTGTGATGTCACTTTGTAGTTTTAACTTTTCTTGGGAAATGTAGTTTCTTTCTTGGCTGCTGTAAAAATTAAAGCAAGAAAAGATTGCATAATATGAGCCTCCGGTCTTGTAATAAAATCATATGTTTTTTCTCTGGTCTTGCATAGCTGAAAAGGGTTTGTTTGGGTAGAAATAAATTCTTATTAGTAAGGCCAACCTAAACCCTTGTTTTACAATTAAAATTCCTATTTAATATTTCCCCAGAACAAGCACCCCTAAAATATACTGCCTACCAATATAGAGGATGTGTGACTCCAGCACCTTTTAGTCCTCGTTGTCTTATGTAATATTTCCCATACATTGATTTACTCACGTGCATTGTCTCTGTATCATGTGAGTGTGATGAAAAGCGCCCTGACACCTATAAAAGAACTGAAATACATATGAGAGAGGGACTATGGAGAGATAAGGGGCACCCTTGGCGGACGATAGTAATGGAATCAATAGATAAAGATACCTGGGGCGCCAATGAAGGCTGTTGCACCCGGTGCTGCCAATCCTAAAGCCAGCCCTGAATAGCTCAAGTTTCTGTATTAACTGCGGTTCACTGCTCTACAAGTTTGCTTTTATTTCCAAATTATTTTTATACTTTTAAATAACTTTGTGTATGGGGTCATTAACTTTTTTTTTGCAGATGCACAGGGCCGGGATACACTTTGGACCATAGCAAGGCACTGTAATTCAGTATAAGGCTTGCACACTTTAGTGTGCAGCATATGTATGTTGTTAATTGTCAATAATAGAAAAATCTGAACATAGAGCCTAAGCATTTTTCTGAATGGCTTACATATGCATGAGATGGACCATGACCCAAATAACTTCCATACAACTTATAATTATAAGAAACTTAATGGCATTTTGGGATGGATGTTGAGGGTTAGCACATGGAAATGTCTGAATGAAAAAGAGAAGCTAGCCATGTGGTGGTAAGTGATGATGATGGGGTGGGGGTGACATCTAGAGATATACATGTTAGGGCGATACAAAATTTTAATTAGGCTGGCGAAATATGCCAATTTCACACGCATTTCCCACAAAATTCTCAGTCATTCACAAAATCTTTCATTATAAAATGTTGTGTCCTAGCTGGCCGGGATGGCTCCAATGATTCATTCTGAGTCAGTGGTTGTAGGTGGGGCTCTCCAGCACTCAATGGTGGGGACCGCGACTTAGCTGGCATCAAACACCCTGAACAAGAGAGAGGCAGAAAAGCAGGAACAAGGAGGAAAATATAAACAGAAAAACAGTGACACAGGGAATAAGGGGGGATGAAAAAGAACCCACAGGGGTAAGAAAGTGGCTGGGAGTGTGAGATGGTGGATGAAAAGCATTTCGTGTAATGAATACTAGATATCTTTGGTACTCTGCAGTCACGGTAAACAGCAGTGCTGGTGGGGGGCTCCTAACAAAACTTGACACCAGCACCTATTTTTTCAATTCCTGTGTCTTGCCTATGCAAAATATGCGAACAGCAAACTCTGAGACATTCATGCAATTTCGGCAAAACTGACAAATTCATAAAACATGAAAACATTTTCATATACTTCTAGTGTAGGTGCACGTAAGATAGACTGACAATTGTGTTTTTTTTCTCCAAAATACCACATAAAACGACCCTCACAAAACAGTTTGACTACACATGGTGGGAGACACCAGAACACAGCTATTAATTATTTCAAATCATAAAGTCCAGACATTTGATGCTTTTAGGTTTATTATTTCGGGTGATGCTATTTGTATTTCAATCTTGGAATTCACATAGAAGCATTTACAACAGCAGGACCCCAAGCTATGGAATCCCAATCCACTCCTGTATTTCATATTCATACACGGTGGTATGCAGTTCAAAGGTCAGAGGCACGCAGACTTTTCTAGGGTGACCGTGGTAACATCGCTCAGTCTCTTGCTTGTAGCCTGTCCTTCAGCAGTGGTCAGTTTTACAACTGGAAAGACCCTGTGTGTTACATTTTCAGACTCCATAGACATATGAACAAAAGATGGCCTTGGCCTGTCCGGCTGCGCAGCGAGATCTTTTGCTACAGACAGGTCTATAGTCCTCTCCACTTGTCTTTTTCTCACCAGCACACAGGAAACTACAACTGCCAAAACCAGGAGCAAAATCACACCAAGCAACGAACCCAGTAGGATTTCCACATAGCTGAAAAAGGGACCAATCCCTGAGGAAGAGAAAAAAGTTAAAGGTTAAATGTAGAAATACCTGCAGCATTAACAGCAGATAAAAAACTAAGTTATTGCAAACACCAAGCTGTGTCCAATACACAACATGGTGAATGCCATCGTAGGGCACATATATACTTAAAAAGTCACCTCTTTTAGAAATGCAATGATGAGCGTTAGCCATTAACCCATTTAAAATTAACAAATAAGGAACAAGGCTCTCAAGCATGTGTCATGTTAAAAGAGAACATGCAAACGGCGCTCATACATGGTCTCCTTCACATTAGTAAAGCATGTGCGCTGTGGTGCCACCTTCAAAGCCTTTCAGAAGTACCTTCATATGCCAAGTACAGCTTCATAAATGATATTGTCAAATAATGCCCTGGCCTATTACCAAATGTCTAGTCAGTCTCCTGTCACTAGGGACAGCCCTGTATGCATTAGTTTGAACTCAGTGCTCAGATATGCTGTATGCTCAGATACAGCCTTTTGTTCCCCTCAGCATTCCCCTCCCCCCTCCATCTCTTACCTTTTGAGTTCACCTACCCTTGTTCTGCAGAGGGGTGTATAACAATAGGGAAGGGGCTGCTTGACTTGTGACAGTTTTGAGTGCAAGAACAATACAGATTCCCCCCTCTACCCATGGTATCACCCAACCTGCTAGGAGTCTAAGCTTCCCCTGTCCCTTCTGGCATGGAGAGGGAGGTGTGAGAGGACATCGTCCACTGCAAGATGGTGGTGGAGGAGGGGAGCGCCAGGGCTCCAGGTACAGAAGTGTGGAACAGATTTTTCATGTAAATGGTATACACTTCATACGCATCAAATGATTGTTTCAAAATGGTGCATGTGATCATTGCCTTCTTCATGGTGACAAACATTTCCCTTGACTAATTGTCTATGATACAATAATGCACTAAAGAAACTTCGCAGAGACTCAAGAACAGCATTTATTTCAGCAGTGGGTCCAAGACCCAGACTGCACGCGTGTGCACCAGAGGGATCTTATTCCTTAGGGCAGTGCCCCACAATCACCCATATAAGTTTCTCTAGGCTTCACTGTTAAAGCTCTTGCTCACTGGTAACTAGGAGATACCATTCGGTTAGGGAAAGCTGCAGTTTCTAACCTGGCTCCACCTTCCCTTTCATTGGATCTATAAGTCCTTCTGTTAGCTACAGGCACATGAGCACTTCTCTCCAACAGGACTGCAGTTTTCATGAATATGTGGAATCTGAGATTGCAACTAATCAGAATTTTATGGAGCATACATAAGGTATTTTGTACATGGCATTCTATACTGAATATGTGCACAAATTGTTAGATTTGCACATCCTAAACTACAATGCTAGATATGCCGAATGTAACATTTGCAATATTTGTGCTAGGTGACATGTCAATGGTGAATGATTGGCACAGGAGTAGACATATACCTCCATCACAAAGATGCTTCTGTGCCTGGCCTGCTCTCCTCTTTCGCCCCTGTGCCAGGCCAGACCTGGCACTCAATGACAAACGCACTACACAGGAATGACTCCAGTATGCACTGTGGTGCCCTGGACCCCACACGCTCATGCTAAACATCAAGGTAGGTGCACATTACTCTCTACTGCTGTGCTAGCAATAGCAATTTAGTTTAAATTCTTCAGACAGGACCTTCAAGGACCACTCAGTGAACTGTGGTGACGATATATTACTATTTTTCATCTGCATTTAATGACACGCTAATGCATAACACGTATAGTGACTGCTTACATGTAAACAAAGTGATTTTTCATTGCTATAATCAAGGTGCACTAGGGCTAAGTTGGCTCTAGTTATGATAGGCCTCATATCAAAAGACTCCATATTAATCAAAGGCATTTCTGCTGGATGTTATCATTTCAGATATAGGTTCAACATGTTCCCTCGTTAGTGTGTAATGTTATTGTTAGGATTTTATGTGAAGGTCGTTTCTTGCATGATTTGGATTGTAGTTTTCTGCACCCGTGTAAGAAACGAGTCAAATAAGTCCTCCGATTGTCTGATACCTCTGAAGGACGTGGGACAAACTGCTTATTGAATTAGTCACGTGAAATGGGCAGACATCGTGCTCACCATGAATGTTTAGCTTTGATTGGTTCTTACTCCTTGAGAACCCATGCAATATATCTTTAGATGAAGTTTCATATTTGTTTTACAGACCTTAGTTAGTTAGACATCTTTATGCCTTCAGAGGAAGACATCACTGAGAGCCCATGATCCTTTTAACCCTGCTCAAGGAGATAGCTTCTTAAGCAAGCACATTTCTTCTTGTCCTGACTGGAACCTTAATTTGTTATTTTTGAGATTATGCTTGCTGACACCTGGTGCTTATAAACTTCTCGTCTCTGTCCACAACAGCAGCTTGCCTTCATGGGGACAGAATCTACTATAATTTGCCTTTTCAATCTTTAAGTAACTTGCTTTTGCCTCGACTAGGGGTGGGCAGATTTTTTATTTCTGCAGGCCGAACTGGAAGAATTTAGTAACTGTGTTATTCTTGTAATACGGAATTACTAATAAACTCCACAGCTCTACTTGTGGAATTCATCAGCACTAGCTTAAAAAGGTCTCTCAGTGACTGTTAACAATATCACCCTGAGACTTCTCTGGTGTGGATTTGTTTTTCTTGTCTGGTCGAAACGAGGTATGTTGCAGAGCTTCAAAGGCCCCGACAAACACTGGTACATCAGTTCTTTTTCCTAATCTATTATTCACTGGGCACATAGAGAGTCATCGTCAGCTCAGCCAATCAGATTGGTGTTCTTTTCTCCGAGCCTGGAAATCTTCTCAGATCTCTTTCAGTGAAGCTGCAGCCTTGCGGATACGATCTCCCTGAATTCTAGTGAGAAAGCAGGACCTTACACTTGCTCAGGTAAGTGTTGATGAGATTCTGAGGATGAAGGGTACAGGGAAGGTAGCGATGTTGCAAAATCAGAATGAAGGTGCTGGGCCTAGTTATCCATTGACATGGAAGAAGCTGGGTATCATATCTGTGCGCAACTCAGAGGTGGTGGTGCAAAGCGTCCTGTCCTGCTCACATTGTGATCTCAGGAGCATGTAAAATGTAATATGACCTCCATAAACTCTGCAATCAATAGGGGATGGTGGTGAGGAACTTGGGCAATGTGGCTTTGTTATATGAGAATCCCAGACCATAGAGAAGCCAAAGGAAATGTGTATATTTATTCTGTTAACATTTCAGTTGGGTCTCTAATTCTAAAATACACTAGTAATTGCAACAGTAAATACAATGGGTATAGTAACCCTCCCCTTCCCCCAAGAAAATGATGAGGGACTCTCCCGCCCAGAGTCTCCAATACCTCACAGATATTTTTGGCTCTGGGCTGATGAAGTGTTGATGGAGTGTAGGGGCCTGAGTTACCAGCCCCATGCAGCTTTTATTATGTTCCTGCTCACATACAGCTGTATGAACTCTTCAGCATGGATGTTGAGCCATGACGAGCCTTTGCCACCACACCACCATCCACCAGAGAGGTCAGCTATCCGCTTCCCTTTAAGCCACCAATATTTAAAATGAAACCGACATGGAACTACAAGGATGAAAATGGAGTCTTTTGGCAGTTCTTTTTTTTTATTTTTTATTTTTATCTGCAGGTCATCTGTAATCAGGGAGCATGAGTCAAAGGGAACAAAAGCCCACAGTGTTCTCACTCTGCCGGTCCCACACTGAACCCTATCTGAGCCTGCAACTTTAATCTGCCTCCTACAGTGTGAGACCACATGCAAGGTGACAGCTGGAGATCATGATAGGGCATTAAACAGTAATAAAGGGGTTGGCAGAACTCTGCGCAATCTTGCAGAGTTGTTATGTAACTCCATGGAATTCTGCAGAGTAAAACTCTGCGAGTTCTGCCCACCCCTACTCTTGACTTGTTTGTATTATAATCCCATATGCTGTATCCAGGTGAATATTGACTTGTGACTAATTGATTTGATTGTGTAATTTTACTGATAAACCTTCATGATTTGCAATTTTACTCCTCTCTCGTTACTGTGGAGCAAAGTCTGCTTTACTGTCATTGATGTGCTAGTAAATTGAGGATTTAGGCCTAGGTTCGAGATCAAGATCCATTCCAGCAGGTACAGCAGAGTTTTGAATGTGCACCCAGTTTTGCATCACGCTACCAACTGTGCCTGCCATGTAAATGGGGCAAGACTGGTAAGGTTTGTTTATATTTGCACATCCTTTTCCTAGATAATGAAGTGGCAATGCAAACTAAGCATTACCTGGTACTGCTTCACCTATGGAAGGACGAAGTGTATGTCACCAGCATGGCCTGTCAGGCCTTCCCACAACGCAAATCTGCCATCTCTTGATGAGACCTGTGTTTAAGAAAAGGCCAGCTGCACCTATCCTAAAAAAAAATTGGCACTCCCAGAACCTCGGCTGTGCAGTGATTCTTATATAAACCTATATTCTGACAATTTGCCTAACAGGGAACTATGTAAATACAAAGCAACAATTTAATGACACCCATTCTTAAGAAAATCAAAATAATTTTTTTTTATACTGAGTAATAACTGAAGCATTTTAATGTAACGCTCGAAACAAGTATAGCTTTATTCACTAATATTTCATTATAGTAGGACTATTGTCAAAGACCACATCAAGATTGGAGTGTTTGAGGGAGGGGTGGGGCTGTGTTTGGGCTATGATAAAGTTCGGGTTTAGGACTGAGGGGGAGTTAGGGTGATAGCTATGGTTAGTTAAAGCCTAGGGTTAGAGTTTCTGCTTTTTTTATGGTTGGGGGGAAAAACCTACATGTTATTGGGCATTATTAAGCAGATGCAAGCATTGGTGATTTTAGCTTCCAGGATTAGAAACTGCATCGACCACCATTTCATCTAACCATCTTCCACAGTGGTTGGTCTCGGCACATGTACACTAAACTACAACCAGTGCTTAATTTGAGTTTGTGGTTGCCGGTGTCGGCACAGCACTTATTTTGGGGGACCAGCACATATTTTCCCGCATCAGCCATTTTCAAAACAGAGGAAAAAAACAGTTCAGAATTCCAGAGAAAGACGGCAAACACAGTCACAGACAAAGATATTAGAAACCTGCAGGAGTGAGATTTAAGGGAATAAAGGGTCTGATAGTGGATTAAAGAGATATGAGCTCGATTTAGGACTCCCAGTCTTGCTGTTCGGCGCACCAACATTCAATTTCGTCAGTCATAGGCTTCAGAGCAGAGACTCGGGCACCAGCACTCTCACTTTTACAAAGTGAGCACTGATTTAGACTAAATTTAACTCCCACGGTGCCTTTGGACGAGGGGGCAGATTGGTCTATTTGTATGAGGCCAATCTGCCCCCAAGGGGGACAGAAACCACTAGACACCAGGGAGTTTTTTTGTTTCTTCGTGAATTTTACGCAAGGGGAGCGACCCCTTAGGCAAGGGTCGTTCCCCCGGGGGGCAAATTTGTTTTAGACCATTTCTGCCCCCCTGGGGGGCAGATCAGCCTATTTTAACTAGGCCGATCTGCCCCCAAGGGGGGCAGAAACCACTAGGCACTGGGGATTTTTTTTGTTGTTGTTGTTTTACAGATGGTGAGCGACCCCTTAGGCAAGGGTCTCTCCCCTGGAGGGGCAAATTTTATTTAGGCCATTTCTGCCGCCTTTGGGGGCAGATCGGCCGATTTGAGGTCAATCTGCCCCCAAAGGGGGCAAAAACCACTAGGCACCGGGGATCTTTTTTTTGTGCGCCAATGTCACGCAAGGGGAGCGGCCCCGTAGGCAAGGGTCGCTCCCTGGGTGGTTTGGGCCATCGGGGCAGAACGGCCTATTGTTATTAGGCCCATCTGCCCCCAGGAGGGGCAGAAACCTCTAGGTGCCAGGGCAAAATGATATATTTTTTATTTTTTATTTTTTTAGATGGGGAGCGATCCATTAGGCAATGGTCGCGCCCCTGGTGGGCAAATTGTATTTAGACCATTTCTGCCCCCCTTGGGGGCAGATCAGCCGATTTTAGGTCAATCTGCCCCCATGCGGGGCAGAAACCACTAGGCACCGGGGAATTATTTTTTTTGCGCCAATGTCTCGCATGGAGAGCGACCCTGTAGGCAAGGGGGGGGGTTGGGAGGGCATATTTATTTTAGGCCATTTCTGCCTCCCTGGGGCCGGCTGAGCTAGAGGCCAAAATCCACAGGCAGGCACTTTGTATAAAACACCTCTGTTTTCTGTGAAAAAATGTGATGTGTCCACGTTGTGTTTTGGGCCATTTCCTTTAGTGGGCGCTAGGTCTACCCACACAAGTGAGGTATCATTTTTATCCGGAGACTTGGGGGAACGCTGGGTGGAAGTAAATTTGTGGCTCCTCTCAGATTCCAGAACTTTCTGTCACCGAAATATGAGGAAAATGTGTTTTTTTTTGCCAAATTTTGAGGTTTGCAAAGGATTCTGGGTAACAGAACCTGGTCAAAGCCCCACAAGTCACCCCATCTTGGATTCCCCTAGGTCTCTAGTTTTCATAAATGCACAGGTTTGGTAGGTTTACCTAGGTGCCGGCTGAGCTAGAGGCCAAAATCTACAGGTAGGCACTTTGCAAAAAACACCTCTGTTTTCTGTCAAAGAATGTGATGTGTCCACGTTGTGTTTTGGGGCATATCTTGTCGCGGGCGCAAGGCCTACCCACACAAGTGAGGTATCATTTTTATCGGGAGACTTTGGGGAACATAGAACAGCAAAACAAGTGTTATTGCCCCTTGTCTTTCTCTACATTTTTTCCTTCCAAATATAAGAGTGTAAAAAAGAAGTCTATTTGAGAAATGCCCTGTAATTCACATGCTAGTATGGGCACCCCGGAATTCAGAGATGTGCAAATAACCACTGCTCCTCAACACCTTATCTTGTGCCCATTTTGGAAATACAAAGGTTTTCTTGAGAGCTATTTTTCACTCTTTATATTTCAGCAAATGAATTGCTGTATACCCGATATGGAATGAAAACCCACTGCAGGGTGCAGCTCATTTATTGGCTCTGGGTGCCTAGGGTTCTTGATGAACCTACAAGCCCTATATATCCCCGCAACCAGAAGAGTCCAGCAGACGTAACCGTATATTGTTTTAAAAAACCTGACGTTGCAGGAAAAAGTTACAGAGTAAAACGCAGAGAAAAATTGCTGTATTTTTCACCTCAATTTCAATATTTTTTTTCCCAGTTATTTTCTGTTGGAAACCTTTGTAGGATCTACACAAATTACCCCTTGCTGACTTCAGAATTTTGTCTACTTTTCAGAAATGTTTAGGTTACTGGGATCCAGCATTGGTCTCATGTCCATTTCTGTCACTGACTGGAAGGAGACTGAAAACACAAAATAATCGTAAAAATGGGGTATGTCCCACTACAATGCCAAATTTGTGTTGAAAAATTGGGTTTTCTGATCAAGTCTGCCTGTTCCTGGAAGCTGGTGATTTTAGCACCGCAAACCCTTTGTTGATGCTATTTTCAGGGAAAAAAATCAAAAGCCTTCTTCTGCAGCCCCTTTTTCCCCATTTTGGCTAATTTCTTGGCCTCCTTCAGGGGAACCCACAAAGTCTGGGTACCTCTAGAATCCCGAGGATGTTGGGAAAAAAAGGACGCAAATTTGGCTTGGCTAGCTTATGTGGACAAAAATTTGAGAGCCTAAGCCCAAACTGCCCCAAATAGCCAAAAAAAGACCTGGCACAGGAGGGGGAAAAGACCTGGCACAGGAGGGGGAAAAGGCCTGGCACAGGAGGGGGAAAAGGCCTGGCACAGGAGGGGGAAAAGGCCTGGCACAGGAGGGGGAAAAGGCCTGGCAGCGAAGGGGTTAAAAAAGAGATTATTCACTCAAAATAAGCCATAGTGCTGTTGACTAGAAAAAAAAAAAAGAAAAAAAAATCATAGCTATTTATCTTTGCTGTTTTCATTGAGCAAAGGTGCTACGTTTTGTGCACTTCGATTATACAATGTAACTGTATTGCTACTTATGGAAATAATTCTAATATCCAATTCAATTGTACACTACCACAGTAGACGTTTTGAGCTGCTATGGGCCTGAGGTTTCCAAATGAAATGACTAAATAGCTATTTATTTTTTATTATAAACATACTTATAGGTTGCACGATTACACGATAAACAATTACCAGCCGATAAAGCCCCCAAACGTCTGAATTATAATTTAACCAGAAAAAGGAGCTATGAGAAAGTTTCAGTTCCCTCCTTGTAAGGATCAGGATGCTATAACTGCAGCTCTACTGTTCTTCATAATGCTTGGCTCCTCCTGCCTGCAAGAGATGGAAATATTGCTCTAGACACGTACGACCTGAACTTAGGCCGTTGGATGAATGATTATGGTAGGAAAGAGTTAACTTTCCCAAACTAACCCAAAAATAACGGGAAAGTCTTCTAGAAGTACTGCAAGGG
Source organism: Pleurodeles waltl (assembly GCF_031143425.1). Classification (NCBI taxonomy): domain Eukaryota; kingdom Metazoa; phylum Chordata; class Amphibia; order Caudata; family Salamandridae; genus Pleurodeles; species Pleurodeles waltl. Next base: position 433,911,461 of record NC_090444.1, on the reverse strand, counting down.
GACTGGAGCTTTTGGATCCAGATGCCAGGGCTAATTAAGGTTTGTTTTGTGTTTCAAAATACGTTGGTGTGAGATTTACACTAATTTAAAAAGCTTACTATGGCTTTTACATGGCTTTAACATCCTCGTATGCGCCATTAACAAACATTTCTGCATGCAATAGTGGCATCTTCACAAAAAAGGTGCGTGCGCCTCAACAATGTGATGGCAATTTTACCCCTTAAATCCATAAATCAAGGCAACACCAAGCATTTGAATAATAGATCAATGTGCTCTTCTGTAGGAAAGTACAATCTTGCCTGGCATGTTACCCCCATTTTCACTGTATGTATGTTTGTTTTTGCCCTTGTGTCACTGGGATCCTGCTAGGGAGGACCCCAGTGCTCATAGTGTATGCCCTGTATGTGTTCCCTGTGTGGTGCCTAACTGTATCAGAGGCTCTGCTAACCAGAACCTCAGTGTTTATGCTCTCTCTGCTTTCTAAAATTGTCACTGTAGGCTAGTGACTAATTTTACCAATTTTAATTGGCACACTGGTACACCCATATAATTCCCTTGTATATGGTACTTAGGTACCCAGGGTATTGGGGTTCCAGGAGATCCCTATGGGCTGCAGGATTTCTTTTGCTACCCATAGGGAGTTCAGACAATTCTTACACAGGACTGCCACTGCAGCCTGAGTGAAATAATGTCCACGTTATTTCACAGCCATTTTTCACAGCACATAAGTAACTTATAAGTCACCTATACATCTAACCCTCACTTGGTGAAGGTTAGGTGCCAAGTTACTTAGTGTGTGGGCACCCTGGCACTAGCCAAGGTGCTCCCACATTGTTCAGGGCAAATTCCCCGAACCTTGTGAGTGAGGGGACACCATTACACGCGTGCACTGCATATAGGTCACTACCTATGTGTAGCTTCACCATGGTAAATCCGAACATGGCCATGTAACATGTCTAAGATCATGGAATTGTCACCCCAATACTATTCTGCTATTGAGGTGACAATTCCATAATCCCCCCAGGTCTCTAGCACAGAACCCGGGTACTGCCAAACTGCCTTTCCGGGGTTTCCACTGCAGCTGCTGCTGCCATCCCCTCACACAGGATTCTGCCCTCCTGGGGTTTGGGCAGCTCCGGCCCAGGAAGGCAGAACAAAGGATTTCCTCAGAGAGGGTGTTACAACCTCTCCCTTTGGAAATAGGTGTGAAGGGCTGGGGAGGAGTAGCCTCCCCCAGCCTCTGGAAATGCTTTGATGGGCAGAGATGGTGCCCATCTCTGCATAAGCCAGTCTACACCGGTTCAATGATTCCCCAGCCCTGCTCTGGTGTGAAAATGACAAAGGAAAGGGGAGTGACCACTCCCCTGACCAGTACCTCCGAGGGGAGGTGCCCAGAGCTCCTCTAGTGTGTCCCAGACCTCTGCCATCTTGGATTTAGAGGTGTTGGGGGCACACTGGACTGCTCTGAGTGGCCAGTGCCAACAGGTGACGTCAGAGACCCCTCCTGATAGGTTCTTACCTCTCTTGGTAGCCAAACCTTCTTTTTTGGTAGCCAAACCTCCTTTTCTGGCTATTTAGGGTCTCTCCTCTGGGCTATTCCTCAGATAACAAATGCAAGAGCTCACCAGAGTTCCTCTGCACTTCCCTCTTCGACTTCTGCCAAGGATCAACCGCTGACTGCTCCAGGACGCCTGCAAAACCACAACAAAGTAGCAAGATGACTACCAGCAACATTGCAGTGCCTCATCCTGTCGGCTTTCTCGACTGTTTCCTGGTGGTGCATGCTCTGAGGGCTGTCTGCCTTCACCCTGCACTGGAAGCCAAGAAGAAATCGCCAGTGGGTCGACTGAATCTTCCCCCTGCTAATGCAGGCACCAAAAGACCATCACCGGTCCTCTTGGTCCCCTCTCATCCTGACAAGTGTCTCCCACAGTCCAGTGGCCCTTCTGTCCAAATTTGGTGGAGGTAAGTCCTTGCCTCCCCACACCAGACAGCAAACCTGTGTACTACGTGATTTGCAGCTGTTCCGGCTTCTGTGTACTTCTCCAAGGATTCCTTTGTGCACAGCCTATCCTGGGGTCCCCAGCATTCTGTCCTGAAGTGCTCAACCCACTGAGTTGTACTCCGACGTCGTGGGACCTTCCTTTTGTGACTCTGAGTTCACAGAACTTCCAAGTGCCTGCTCTGGTACTTCTGCAGGTGCTGCCTGCTTCTGCGGGGGCTCTCTGAGTTGCTGAGCACCCCCTCTGTCTTCTCCTCCAAGGGGCGACATCCTGGTCCTTCCTGGTTCCCAGCAGAACCCAAAAACCTTCACTGCAAACCTTGCAGCTAGCAAGGCTTGTGTGCGGTATTTCTGCCTGGAAACACTTCTGCAACATCCAGCATGCTGTGGGACATCTTCCATCCAAAGGAGAAGTTCCTAGCCCTTTTCGTTGTTGCAGAATCTTTGGCTTCTTCCACCCAGAGGCAGCCCTTTTGCACCTTCATCTGGGGCTTCCTGGGCTCATGCCCCCCCTGGACACTATCGCGATTCTTGGACTAGGTCCCCTTCCTTTTCAGGTCCTCAGGTCCAGGAATCCATATTCAGTGTTTTGCTGGTGCTTGTGGTTCTTGCAGAATCCCCCTATCATGACTATTGTCTCTTTCTGGGGTAGTAGGGTAACTTTACTCCTACTTTCTAGGGTCTTGGGGTGGGGTATTTTGGACACCCTTACTGTTTTCTCACAGTCCCAGCGACCCTCTACAATCTCCCATAGGTCTGGGGTCCATTTGTGATTCGCATTCCACTTTTGGAGTATATGGTTTGTGTTGCCCCTAGACCTATGTTCACCTATTGCATCCTATTGTGATTCTACATTGTTTGCACTACTTTTCTTACTGTTACTTACCTGTTTTGGGTTTGTGTACATATAACTTGTGTATATTACTTACCTCCTAAGTGAGGGTATTCTCTGAGATACTTTTGGCATATTGTAACTAAAATAAAGTACCTTTATTTTTTAGTAACTGAGTATTGTGTTTTCTTATGATATTGTGCTATATAAGTGGTATAGTAGGGGCTTTGCATGTCTCCTAGTTCAGCCTAAGCTGCTTTGCCATAGCTACCTTCTATCAGCCTAAGCTGCTAGAAACACCTCTATTCTACTAATAAGGGATAACTGGACCTGGCACAGAGTGTCAGTACCACAAGGTACCCACTATAAGCCAGGCCAGCCTCCTACATTGGTGGTGCAGCGGTGGGATAAGTACGTGGAACTGCTTTACCACTTTGTCATTTGGTGCTTTTCATAAGAAAATCATACTAAATAGTTCAGTATATGCACATTGAACCAAAACAGTTTACTTTTCTATTCTAAAACTTAACAAAGTTTCTGAAAAGTTTTGAAAACTTCTAAAAGTGGATAACTGGACCTGGCACAAAGTGTAAGTACCACAAGGTACCCACTATAAGCCAAGCCAGCCTCCTCCATACATCAATGGGTTTAATTTAGTCATTGTAGTGTTATCACGTTCTCCATCAAATGATATCACTGATTGTATCACAAGCAGGCATGCCCACTCAGATGCCTCACTCAGCCAGAGAAGTCTCCCCCTTCCTTCTTGTCCACACCCCTTCTACTAGGTAATCCGCCATTGGGGTTGACAGAATATTTGGAAAGTCTCTGGCACTTACAGGTTCTTCCTTTCCGCAAGAAGTTCATTCCCCACCACCTTGTGAGGCGTCACTTCTCCATCCTCAAGGCAGTCAGGTTCTATGAATCTGCACCAACTAGAAACAGGCAGGCATGTTAACGGGAGTCAATGAAAGGGCTGTCAAAGCCCCACCCATCCCATTGGTAACATGCATTTTGTAAGACGTTGCTGAGGAGATTATTCGTGGTAGTCATACTTTTGTGATTGTGGCAAGGTTGATTTTTTTTGGGAGGTGTGGGAAATGGGGAGGAAAAATACGAAAAGTGCTCAGCCTCTTCCACCAACCAGAGCACTCAAGGGGCTCTCTGGACTCTTGCAGCATACAGCTCTATACCAAACAATGGAGGGGATGGCTCCAAGTCCTCGCGGTGGAGGAACCTCACCCCCTCCCCCCCCCCCCACTGGCCAGCATCACACAAAACAATGTATGAGTTGCTCAAGTAAGGGCCTTCTTGGTGTTCTGCTCTCTCCTACTATTAGAATCCTCAATGCTGGAAGAGTGCCTGCTCCTTCGACAAAGCCACAAATCAAATGTCTTGGTAGATGAGAAGTCCAGAATTATTTTGGCCAAAGATCTAGTGGTTCAAGTGTCGCTTCTGAAAAGTGCTACAGCCGTCAGGAGGCTCACAAAGATTATAAAGGATGTGTGAACATGGGCCAATGAAGAGTCTGGCCATGTGCTGAATGTACACCCCTGCACATGAGCTGATTAAGAATTTATTTTCAAGCTGTAAGACCTGTTCAATATTAGTTCATGAGTTCTGTACCCAGATCTGTTAACCGAGTTGACAATAAGATTCAATGTTAAAGCACACTGAGGCCAAGAAACTTTGAAACATAAATCAAAGGTGTTTACACAGTGATGAGACAATATTTTCATATCACATATTTACCAGCTGCTGGGTCAATTCTTTTCCAAAACGGGTTTAGAGTTGGTAATTCAATCTTTGTTTCAACTTTGATGAGGGGAAGTATTTGATTTGGGGATTGTTGGACTTGGCCCTCTCTGCAAGGTGACCCCACCAAATGTCTTGTCTTCACCTCTGCTGCTTTCTGAACCCGTTTGTTGGCTTTTACCTTGGCTGACCAGTGCCAAGCTGCTTGAACTCACTTCCTAAAACATAGTAACATAAGCTTACCCCTGATGGGCATATTTAATTTACTTATAAGTCTCTAATAAGGTATCCCAGTAAGACAGTATGACATACAAAAGGCTGGTAAATTAGATGCTACCAGTGTTCCTGCAATAAGAATACAAAACAGTGATGGATAGAATGCTTGAATTTCTCTCAGTCACTGGTAATCACTTGGTGCCGCATCCCAATCCATTATTATTTTGAACACCATACCACCTCAGTTTGGACCCAGCTATATGCAATTCAGTTTTGACCCTGCTTCAATAGGAACAGTTCAGCGCAAACTGCCAAGCCAGGTCCTCCATGAAGTGGAAAACAAGCAACCCAGGACTGGTTTTACCCTAGTTATGACAACATCAGCCACTGGAACCAAGCAATACCTGGCTCAACAGTCTAACAAGGATGAAATGTGTCATGGGTGGATCTGGCCTGGCAGTTCGGACTGCACTGCTCCCATGACGAAAAGGGTTGAGACTGATCTGCATACCGCTGGGTCCAAACTGACGAGGCATGGTGAGTGAAAATTGATGGATTGGGATGTGGCCCGAGCGATTGCCAGTGGCTGAGATTAATTCAAGCATTATATCCATTAGCCGTGTTGTTTTTAGCATTTGACGCTCTATGTGTGATGGGTATGCCCAGACATGGGTCCTAGGCACACTGTGCCACTGGAATCAAGCAACACACTGCTGAAGAGCCCGTAACAAGGGCATAACTAGTCTTAGGCTCTTTGTGTTCTGGTTCAGGGAGGACCTGCCCTGACAGTTCAGGCTGGACTGTTTCCCATGAGGAACAGGGTCGAGACTGATCTGCATACGGCTGGATCCAAACTGAGATGGCATGGTGGGTGAAAAATGATGGACTGGGATGCAGCCCAAGCGAAAGCCAGTGGTTGAGTTTAATTGAAGCATTCCATCTTCACCGTGTTGCTTTTGCATTTGACGCACTAGTGTTCCTGCAGTACTTATCTTGCCACCCACTTAAGTAGCCCCTTAAAGCATGTCTCTTGCCTGCCACTACAGCCAGTTTTAAACTTTTAGTGCGACTTGGCACAATAAACCTTTTGCCAAGCCTAAAATGTCCTTATTAATATATATAAGCCACCGCTAGGCTAGGCCCTACACAGTACCTAGGGCAGGGCGGATTATATTTAAAAAGTTGAACATGTCTATGTTTTACATGTCCTGGTATTGAAAAACTCACATTTGTTTTATCAATACTATGAGGCCTAGCTCTCCCACAGGGTAACATTGGGTTACCTTATTACATTTACTAAGTGATAACTTTTGTTTGGGAGCAGGTAGGAATGTCATGTTTGGGGTCTGATTAATTTTAGTTTAAAACCCTCTTTAATGGTAAAGACAGATATTAAATCACATCTGAAAATGCCACTTTATAAAGTCGTCATTTTTTTGTCCTAACCATTTGTTGTCTGAAGCCTATTTCCTGGGTCACATGACAAGGTGTAGTTGACAGTTGGACTTTGTGTATTCATCCCAGACGGCCTCACAATAGAGGGTCTTGTTGGCACGATGTGCCATTATGACTTAAGAGCTGAATTGTCAAATGTCACACTTCCATTTCAAAGACACTGCCTCAAAGCACACACAAAGGACTTCACACTAGCCTATTGTGCCTGCAGACAGGCTGGGATTAGGGCAGGGAGACAGGAAATTCCATACACTTCTGTAGGGGGGGGGAAACCCAGACGTTTCCTCCACTTGAAAGGGGGCATCAGGTATAGAAACAGGACCCAAAAACCCACTCTTCAGTGGATACTAGAGAAGGATGACTGCCTCTGGCCAAAGGACTGCTCTGCTGCTTGAGGCATGCCCCATTGTGTGATAATAAAGACTGGATCCAAACCCTTTTTTCCAGGCTGACATAACTTCAAGGGTAAAGCTATCTGACCTCCTGTCCTGAGCTACCAGAACAAAAAAAATTCCAGAGGTCTCCCTGCAACTGCCCAGCTGACCTGCTGCACTGGACCTGCAACTGGGCTTGCCTAAGCCCTGCTTGAGTGAGTTCCTGATCCTTAAGAGGTGCCTCACAAAGTCCTGGACCCTTGGTGTGGTATCAGTTGAGCTCCTCCTTGAAGAAAAGAAGAAATCCTGATGTTCTGGGTGGCTCATGACCACGAATGGACCTGTTTGAGCCAAGATATTGCTGCCTGCACTGACAGCCAACACAAGCTCTAGTGAACCAGACTCTTTGCTCTACAGAGCCTGCCAGCAATAATGGGCAATATTAGATCTGCACTTCGGGTTACAGCATTGACAGCCAGCGGTGACTTCCAACACAATTCTCCAGCAACACCCCATTACACCCATCAGGATCTTCGCACTACAGCCACGACTGTCTCGGATGCCCATTTGCTCTTTGCTCTACAGCAACGACCATCTGCATGCTCTCCCTACCACCACCACCTCCTCCTCCACTGCAAATAGAACTTTGTGCTAGACTTCAGAAGAAACTTTCTCAGCAGGATTAACCTGGTCCCTGCATCCTGCCTGATCTTGTGACACTTGCTCCATTCTCGCACAATCAGATAGCTATGAGAGGTGCCTTGTTCTTTTAGGAGCTACACTTGCTTTACATTTAAAAAAATGCTAGCTCTGCTTCTACCGATTGTATTTTTGTTGTTTTTATGTCAAATATTTTATTAAATGTACTCTTTGTCTAAACTGGTGTGGGATTTTTCTTGGGTCGTGGTTTTACTTTATTACTGTTTGTGTACTGCATAGATACTTTACACATCGCCTCCAAGTTAAGCCTAACTGCTTTTTGTGCAAAGCTAACAGACGATTAAGCACAGGTCAATTTATTCACTTTTTGTGGTTCATCCCGACAAGGATTGTGGCTGTTGCTTGAGAAGGTCTCACCCTCCTCAACCAGCAACCCAATTTCTCACATTGGTGCTCAATGGTGGGGTTCAGTATTTGTCTAGTGTCATCCAGTGATTATTGTAACACTAAAAACCCATTAAAAATAATTTGATACCAGATTGGCCCTCTTTTGAAATTATCCTTAACTGGCTATGTTTTGCTTTTTCATGGTTCTGACTGTATATGCCTGTGATCCTACCTGCAAGTATGGAGTTCAAGCTCAGCAACCTTAGCTAGGCTGCCGTTGAGCTCAGAAAATTCTGGCAGGAGAGAGGGCTTCCAGCAAAAAGGAGGACCAAAAAGGAGGCACTTCAGGTGGTCTTCAGAGCCTCTGAAAAGGCCCACCAGTTGCAATTCACAGCAGAAAAGGAGGCAGCCGTAGAGGAGCAAGAGAAGGACCAGGGCACAAGTCCTGAGCTGCAGCAGCCTAGAGGAGAAACCCTTTGCCAGAGCATGGAGCATTGTGCCTTCCAATGGCCTGTCCACAGAGGAGCTGGAGGACAGAAAGGCTGAGAGAGCATTCCAGCTGTAGCTGGCCAAATTAAAATTGCAGGCTGCCAAGGAAGAGGATGCAGCAAAGAGAGCAGTTGAGGAAAGGAAGTTGGCCCTGAAGAAGGGTGCCTGGACCCTTGAGGAAAAGAGGTTGGCCCCGGAGGAACAGAGAATGGCCCATGAGTCATGTTTCAGAGAGCTGGACATCAGGGCCAAACAAGCAGAGTTCAGCAACAATGGTGGCAGGGTACCTACAGTGTCCACTGAAGACAAGAGGGCCCACATGCCCAAGTATCCGGTGTTCAACTTTGTTGATGGGGATGATATAGGTAAGTGTTTCGGAAAATACGGGGTTGCCCTGGAGACGTACAAGGTTCCTGAAAAAGACAGGGGAAGAGTCTCTGAAGGCACATACCTACTAAGGGGAGGGATGTCCTGCTGGCTCTAGGAAAGTGGGACAGGATGGAGCACCCAACCATGAAGGGCACCCTTATTAGAAAATATGGGCTTACTCTAGATGAGTATAGGCAGACATTTAGGGACTGCCAGACGTTGCCCCAACAATCAGGGTGAATTTTGTAGGCTACATTTACAAGGCCATGAATGATTGGGTGAATGTCCACAATGTGAATGATTACAAGGGGCTGTACAATTGGTTTGCAAAAAAAACACATTTTCAGCAATTTTTTTCCAGAGCTGCACCAACACTTGAATGACAGTAAGCTCACTGGTCTGAGGGAGCTTGCTAAGGAAGTAGACCTTTGGGCTAGTACCAGGATGTCTAAAAAGGTACCTGGAAGTGACCCCATGAAGGGCGGTTCAAGTTCCCCCCAGCAGAGTAAGTGGGGGCGTCAAGGAAACAGACAAGTCACAGGATATGGTGGGAGAAAAGGTTTCCCGTCACCCTTCAGAGAAACAGAGAGAAGGTTCTGGTGGGAAATGGCCCAGGGCACCCCATTTCAAGCCCTCGTGCTTTTACTGTCCTGAGTTCGGACACAAGAGGGACTTTGTCATAAGAAACCACCCAGTAGTAGGAACTCTACAGGGGTGGCAAATATGGACTTGGGGGAAAGTAGTCCCCAGAGGCAGGTGTTAGAACATACCCTATTCTCCTTTAGTTGGGAGGTAGACTCAGAAGGTGAGCTTGTGATCCCAGAGGGTGAGAATTGTCACTTCCACCAGGTAACAGTGAACGGGATCTCTGTCACTGCTCGAGGGTTACCAGTGCTAGCCAGACTATGGTAGTGGAAAAGCTGGTTTTCCCAGATCAGTACAACAGACAGGTATGTAGGGTAACTCCGGCCCAGAGAGAGGACTTTTTCACCCCACTGTGCTGGCATCCCTGGAATGGGGTAGAGAGGTGACTCAGTAGGGTCATAGTTAATCCCCAAATGCCCACTGAGTGGGGAATGAGTTGCCACCGGCAAACACCTTAGTTAGGCACAAAATGCTACTACCTCTTACTCCTTTTCACACCATCCCTGGACATGAGGGAAAGAGTGGAAGAAGAGTGCCTAACACTCAAGGTTGCTGCCCCCACTCTGAGAAACCTCAGCAGTCATAATCCTGGATGGCTTGGGGCCTGGCTCTTGACACACACAGTTGTCAGTGGCCTCTGTTGATTGCTCTCCTCATGTGCAGAGTATTGCTTGGGTTGGGGACAAACGTCTGATTCAAAAGGAGGAATGGGACATCACTTTGTTGACCATAGTGGTACTATCTACTGGGATGCCTCTGTGAGCAAGTTAAGGCAAGGTGAATCACAGACTGGGTTCATTGGTGAGAAGAGTTCCCCATGGGTCATTTCAGTGGCTTCGGAGTGTGTTGCCTGAGGGATCTAATTGTGTTCAGTGATGCATAGAAACCGCATGGGCCTCTGCAGCAGGGATCCAGTGTCCAAGTTCTATTGCCTAAGCAGGGAAGCTCATTCAGGTATTTAGTCTACCTTGGCTTATTGCTGGAGGGGAGTGGTGTTTGATTTAGCCCACTGCAGAGTCACCCCCAACGTTTTTGCTTTCACCCTTCCTTTTTCTGAACCCATTTTTGTTGCTTTTATGACTCTGTATCCCTACTAACCACTGCTACAGTGCCTCTGCTTGTTCCCTAAAACATGGTAACATTGGCTTACGGCAGATTGGCATATTTAATTTACTTATAAATCCCTAGTAAGGTAGTACGCCATATATCCAGTGCTGGTAAAGTAAATGCTACTATTGGGCCTGCAGCACTTATTGTGCCATCCACTTCACAGTCCTTTGAAACATGGCTCAGGCCTTCCATTAAAGCCTGTAGGCAGTTTCAAACTGTCAATTCGACTTGGCACAATAAACCTTTTTCAAAGCCCAAAATTCTCTTTGTGATGCATATAACCTACCCCTAGGGTGGGCCCTAAACACTTCATAGGGCAGAGCGCATTATAATTAAATAGCTGAACATGTAGTTTTAGGTTTTACATGCTCGGCAGTGAAAAACCCACAAAATCTTTTTTTTTTTTTAAACCACTGTGAGGCCTGCTTCTCTCATAGAATAACATTAGGTTACTTTATTACATTTAATAAGTGATAACTTGTTTGGGAGCAGGTGGAAATATCATGTTTGGTATCTGATAAGTTGTCATTTAAAACCCCCTTTAATGGCAAAGTCCAATTTTACATCACAATCCTGAAAATGCCATTTCTTGTTGTAGCTATTTGGTGCCTGCAGCCTGTTTCCTAGGCCCCATGACAAGGTGTAGTTGGCCTTTGTTTATTCCTCCCAGACAGCCAGACAATAGAGGGTCTATGTGTGGGCAGACTTTGAGAAGAGTGGTGGTGTTACACTGTTAGAAATGGGGTTTTTGGTTGGCAGTCAGGTTACCCTCTGTCCAAGCAAGAACCCTCACTAGTCAGGGTAAGTCACACACAATCCAAATTATCCTGTGCCCACCCTCTGGTAGCTTGGCATGAGCAGTCAGGCTTAACTTAGAAGGCAATGTGTAAAGTATGTGTGCAATAAATCATACAATAACAATACAGCACCACAAAAATACACCACACAGTGTTTAGAAAAATACATAATACTTATCTGGATAATTGCAGGTCAAAACGAATAAAGATACAATGTGAAATTGTAGAGATATCACTGAAAAGTGATATAAAGTGTCTTAAGTCTTTAAAAACCAAACAAATTCTCTTTCAAGCACAAAGTACCTGGTTTAAAGTGGAAAATCCCTGCAAAGGGCCGCAGAAGAAGAGATACGTGGAAAAATGGTGTGTGCGTCGATTTCTCCCCAGCACACACGGACTTGCGTCCTTTTTCACGCGGGGAAGTCGGGCGTTGTTTTCCGGCATGCGGACAGTCTCTTTCTGTGGTTCACGGGATTACCAGATGTCCCGGGGTCTGTGCGTGGATTCTTCGGCTTGTTTTCCGGCTGCGCGTCGTTCCGGGAGGCTGTGCGTGGAATGTTCGTTCTCACGGCAGGCGTCGCGTCGATTTCCCCTCTGGAAGTCGGGCGGCGTTGTCATTGCGAGGCTGTGCGTCGAAGTTCCGGTCGCCCCGAAGGCGTCGCTTCAATCAGCGTCGGTGTGCAGCGATTTTCTCGCCGCGGAGCAAGCTGTGCGTCAAAATTTTCGCCGCACGAAGAGTCCAAATGAAAAAGAGAAGTCTTTTTGATCCTGAGACTTTAGGGAACAGGAGGTAAGCTCTATCCAAGCCCTTGGAGAGCACTTCAGCAGCAAGGCAAGAGTTCAGCAAGGCAGCAGGGCAACAGCAAGGCAGCAGTCCTTTGTAGAAAGCAGACAGGTGAGTCCTTTAGGCAGCCAGGCAGTTCTTCTTGGCAGGATGCAGGTTCTGGTTCAGGTTTCTTCTCCAGCAAGCGCCTGATGAGGTAGGACAGAGGCCCTGTTTTATACCCAAATGCACCTTTGAAGTGGGGGAGACTTCAAAGAGTGGCTAAGAAGTGCACCGGGGTCCCCTTTCAGTTCAATCCTGTCTGCCAGGGTCCCAGTAGGGGGTGTGGCAGTCCTTTGTGTGAGAGCAGGCCCTCCACCCTCCCAGCCCAGGAAGACCCATTCAAAATGCAGATGTATGCAAGTGAGGCTGAGTACTCTGTGTTTGGGGTGTGTCTGAGTGAATGCACAAGGAGCTGTCCAATAAGCCCAGCCAGACGTGGATTGTAAATCACAGAAAGATTTAAGTGCAAAGAAATGCTCACTTTCTAAAAGTGGCACAATCAGTACTGCAGGCCCACTAGTAGCATTTAATCTACAGGCCCTAGGCACATATAGTGCACATTACTAGGGACTTATAAGTAAATTAAATAGTCCGATCAGGTATGATCCAAGGTTACCATGTTTAAAGGGAGAGAGCATATGCACTTTAGCACTGGTTAGCAGTGAAAGTGCGCAGAGTCTAAAAGCCAGCAAAAACAGTGTCCAAAAAGTTGAGGGAGGCAGGCAAAAAGTTAGGGGTGACCACCCTAAGGCATGTCAGGTCTAACACACTGTCACTTCAAAGACAGGGCCTCCAGTCACACACAAATTACCTCACACTAGCCTATTGTGCTTACAGACAGACTGGAACCAGGGCATGGAGGCAGGAAATGTTAGACACCTCTGCAAGGGGAACACTCCAGAAGTTTCTTCCACTTTTAAAGGGGCAACAGGTATAAAAATAGGACCCTCACACCCACTCTTCAGTACACTCCTGGACCTGTGGCTACTAAGAAGGACTGCCATGCTGCCAAAGGACTGCCCTGTTCCTTGAGGCCCATCCTGCTGTCTGAGAAAGAAGACTGGACCTGCACCCTTCATCCCAGGCTGAAGTGACTAAGGGTCAGCTGGATAACCTCCTGTTCTGAGCTACAGTGACTCAAAAAGCTCCAGAGGTGTCTCAAATTGCCCAGCGGACCTGCTTCACTGGACCTTTTTGAACCCTGTTGGCCTCTGGTGGAGTGAGTTCCTGATCCCTAAGAGGTGCCCTCCCAGGTCCTAGTCCCTTGGTGTGTCATCAATTGAGAAAACTTTAAGAAATGCTGACATTTTGGTATCTTTACAACTGAAAATGGGGCAATTCCTGCCACAATCTTGTCGCCCAGCAACGCAAAGCTCTGGTGAACCGGACTTTGCTCTATAGTGACCGGCAATGCAAGATCTGCACCTTGCTCTACAGCAGACAGCACGCAGTGACCACCAACACGAATCTCCAGCAACAACCATCCACAATGCCAGGCAGGCTCTACGAGCTACAGCGACGACCATCCATGACACCCGGCCTGCTCTTCACGCTACAATGATGACCATCCACAACATTTTCCCTGCTCCTCGCACCCTCCTCCAATGTAAACAAAACTCTTTGTGCTAGACTTTAGAAGGTAACTTTTTCAGCTAGACTAATCTGGTCCCTTTATCTGGCCCGTGGCTCCATTACAGTCGTTCGGAACTTGTTGTATTCAGATTACCTGGAAATTTGGACAGTGTGAAGATCTGCCTGTTCCCAAACAGATATATTGCTTACTTTTAGAGGTGAATGATACTCAACTGTAAGTATCCATCAAGCCTTCTAATGCATTCAGACAAATACACACCTTTAAGACCGAATGTCTCAAATCTGTCACAACTGAACCGAAGCTACCGTGCTTAAGTGCAGCCACAAGTTCACCATAGCACAATTAGAATGTTCCTCTAACAGGAGCACTCAAAGTCTTCTGTCTGGGCTGTCCTGCACTCCTACACCCTCACAATACCAACAATAAACTGATGATCCACTCATGCAAATATGCCAAGTACACTCAAAATGCTACTACCTCTTACTCATCACTATGCAAAAGCATAGCTACAAGTTTGTGCAACATGACTGGAGGGCCCTCGAGCCCCTATCCATGGCATCAAAAAGGTTCCCTCACAAAAAAACTGAGTATACGCTTACTAACCAACAAAAATGACTTAGGGCCTAACCTCCATGATGAGTTGCTATACAAATGCCATAATACAATAATGTTTCTAATATAGACTGAATTATACACGAATAATAATTAACCCCAATCTTTTCAAAACTATACTCAAGATTAGTGCTGATATAGTGATATCCTGTTATAGGATTAACAGAATGCTGTTACTCTGCCTATCATCAAATTAGAATGCTAGAGTGCTTGTGGTATAGTGGAATCTGTGGCAGGTATACACACTTAATTGTGTGGACCAAAGAAGCATGGGCTCCATTAGCAATGATACTAGGCGTCCAACTCGTAGGGGAAAACAGCCACCGTTTCACCTGTAAAAATATTTTGTTGCAGCTTTGTTAGACAGCAAGTGCTTGAGAATAGGCATTTATCTAAGCCCATACACTATAGCACGCCCCAGCGGCCTATGCCTGGCAGTAAAGGCATGCCTCCCTTGTTAAAGGCCCTCACCTAAGATGAGGGCCTTTAACAAGGGAACAAATCTTTAATGGCTGGTATACCTCAGTCACGGTGGGCTATAAGGTTATTAGAACATTCCGTCCCTAGTGGACAGAACATTCTAATTTGTGAAATAAAGGCCTCATGGAGCCCGAGGGGGTTAAAGTTACCTCAGGCTCCATAAGGCCTTTGGTCAGAGCACCAGCAAACATTTGAATGTTGATGCTCTGGGCTTCTCCAAGTCATTAGACACCTGTAGCGTTCCATTGTCTTCAATGGAGCTCTCAACATTCCAATGTTCTAACAGGAGGTGTGTAGCCTTGGGTATATTAACCCACCAGGTAGCACATTGTGCAAAAGATGTTCATGTAAAATTGCCATTCTCAAAGGTATGCATTCCCAAGCAGGCACAAGCTGATACAATTACTTGGCATCTGAGCTGAGGTGTTTCAATATGCTTTACCCTCAAACTCGGACCACAAAACTTGTTTTTATATAGCTCTTTAAACATAATTTCTGCAGGTCAAGCAATGCAAATAAGTTACTGTTACTCAATTTATCAGCTTTCAGAAGGCTAAAGTAACCTGTTGAGACCAAAAAGTCCCCTTCATGGGACAGATGTTTGCCTCTGCCCTGTGTGGCTCAGCTGCATGGATAGCTGGATCTCCATTACAGATTACTGGTCTTGTGTGAACATGGATTATGCATGTACACCATGAGGTAGGCCTTTCTTATGGTAATGAGCTCCTGTTAGACTGTGAGGGGTGCATCAAGTGCAACCATCATTGAACAAGGGCTATTGCTCTTACCTGGAGTTAAGTGACACGAGTGTGGTGGTAGCAGCATACCGGTTTGGGGTTTATTGTTGACCAGTACTGTGAACAAGTCTTTTTACCTGTGTTACTGGAATGGTGCCTAAAGGCCCACTCATGTAAAGTCCTGCCGTCATGTACTTAATTCTCCCTTGGTCTACATGGTGAGAGTGTGTGGCGCTGGACAGTGTGTGATATGTGCACATCCATGCTGGGATGTATGTGAGCCTGTTCATGATATATAACAGAGGCACACGGGTTTCATCTTGGAAGCCTAGAGCCTGGAAAAGCTAGTGGAGATGAGAACAGAAACCCTCAGACAGGATATGTGGATTCCTGGGGCTCAGATGGGAATATACACTGGAGGAGGGGGGGGCAAAACATTCTCTGTGCACATCATAAGGTCTCTGATTTCAGGAAGATAATTGTCACTCATTGTTGATGAGATAGTGGGCCTGATAAGGTTGGCACTGTAGGACCAGAGAATCTTGATAAGGGGAAGGCTTAGGCCTTCAAACCCTTGTGAAGCATATTTTAGCAGAGGCTGACACCCAGGTGTGATTTTCGTTTACACCTTGGCCTGTGTTGTGGGTCAATCAGAAATGGAGCCACTCCTGCTGTGACAGACTGTCCCTTTGAAAAGATAGGGTAGTGGCAAAGGCACTTCAAAAAAGTCAATATCCACAACCTTAGTTTAAAAGGACCAGACATGAAATCACATCTGTGCCTGGATTTGGACTACAAAGTTGGGTGCATGAGTCCCACAAGTTGCTCAAGTGCACTGTTCATCAGGGGAAAGAAGATCGCCAAGACTAAACTGCTGAAACTAGGACTGGGGACCAAGGTCTGGCAGCCTCCCAGCTGGTTGAGGGGCCATCACCCTGGAAGTCACAAACACTTGCCTTGTGCCTGGAGCATCAGCCTTCTACCTGCCTGCCAAGACCACTATGGCTTGTGGGGAGGAGGAAGAGCGAGCGAGGCCCAGTGAGGGTGTTGGTGAATGGATCCCGGTGAGCAGCGTGTGAGGTACCCAGCCCAAAATGGACTGGTGTTGCAAGAGAGCTGCCAACCCTCTTGTGCAAGTCAGAAACTCCCATTGGGAGTGATGTCAAGTTGCAGGCTCTTACCCAGCACAAATGACCTCACTGGGGATGTTGCTCATGCCCCATTATCTTAATAGTGGGCTACTAAGACTGTTGAGTCCACTGCCAATGTTGGAGGAGTCTGCACTATTGCAGAGGGACTTGCAATAAAGAGAAGTGGCCCTGCAGTACCACCAATGTTTGAAAAC
The DNA here is from genome assembly GCF_031143425.1 of Pleurodeles waltl. Taxonomy (NCBI): domain Eukaryota; kingdom Metazoa; phylum Chordata; class Amphibia; order Caudata; family Salamandridae; genus Pleurodeles; species Pleurodeles waltl. The sequence goes on along the minus strand of NC_090444.1, from coordinate 433,894,776 downwards.
CTTAACGGCAAGAACCACAAATGAGAAGCCACCTTCTGCGCCTGCAAATAATTGTGGACTGTGACCACAAGAAGGTGCAGTGTGCTCAACGCTGGAGTACAGAAGATGCGCCCTGTCTCCAGGACACTTCCTCAGGCACTGTTTGTGTAAGACTGGCGCAGGGCCAGAAGGCTCTTCTGAGACCTGCACAGACTGGTGGAGAAGCAGCAGTGTGAGCTGAACTTTCAGGGCCTAAGCCAAACTGTTGTGAATCACTAGAGCAAGCACCACCAGTGGAATCAATGGTCTAGCCCTGACAGACGTTTAGTGTTCATTGTCTAGTGCTCAGTATTATACTTTGCGTGGGTGATATACACTGCTTTTCTTACCAAAATTAAGCATTGGACCGGACAAATAATTGGGGTTATACTGGCTATTTTGACTCGCAAGCCTTCCTGTACCTTGTGTCTACCTCTCCCTCAAGAGCCTTGGACTGCTCGACATGCGCTACCACCTAGTCATCTGCTAAGAGGTAGTACTTGCCTCAGTTACTCAGGACTCATAGTAGGTCAGGCCACTAGACCGCAAGGGCAAAAGGCAACAAAAATCCATAGTTGGCCCCAATAAATCCTGTTTGTTCAATGGCTTTCTGAAAGGGTTCTGATGCGGTCTCAGTGTTTTCTGGGTCTCTTATACTCTGAATACTATTAGGTTTGATCTACTACTGAAATTTAAGAGGTGTGGACTTAATCGTAACCTCTAATTACCAGGTGTGATAAACACTGCACCACTTATTGTAATTTCTGTGCAAATGAGTATTTGCACAGAGATCATTATTTAACAGGCCACTTGAACATGCACTTAGTTTTGGAATGTGGCTAAAGGCTGAACGGTATCGAACGGAGCCCCATTTCACATTTGCTCCTATTCCCCTAGATTGTCTTATTACGTACTGGGCTGTGAGAGGGAGCTACACAATCTTTAATTGTTCGCCCTGGCACCTTATATTGTCTACGTACTGAGAGCTAGGAGCAAACCTCCCTTGGTCCTCACCTTGTGCTCCTACACAGTCAGGCTAAGTGTAGGGTGGTGCATAAAGTGGAGCATTCTATGGGCGCTTGCCACAGACCCTTTGCAGGGTTTGAACTTCACCAATTCTGAGCAAACATAGCAGAGTCATGTTTGTTACTCTCAACAACAAATTCTTACGCAATACATATTGCCCATTAGGGGCACTGGCAAAACCATTGCATGGTCTCCCATAAACATGCCTACTTGTAATGAATACAGACTAAGCACAACACAGCAGTTACAAGATGGCCGGGGGGAGTGGGTGGTTGGTCCCTGTAACATAATGGACTCAGGAGGTGATACATATTCCACAGTCATGGCAATCCTTGAGATGATATCCACCGGAAAGCGGCATGACCACTTTTCCAAATGTCACTGACGAGATTACATATAAATTATGGAACTAATCTACCAATATGAATGTGATATAAATGATCTATGTACAAGAGGATTGGAAACAAATTGATGTTCAGAACATGAGTAATAGGTGAGTTACAAGGCTGATGTGAGAGTTAGGTTTACATTAATGAATTGGTTATGAAAACGAATATGAACTAATGAACTACAGTGATTGATGCATGTTTCATGATGATGAAAAGTACTGAAATGTACCTGATGGCTGGCTGAGCACACATTCTGTTCCCAATGCATCAGCTGAATGGTCTTCATAACCATCTCTACAAAGACAAGTGTATGCGCCGATCTCATTGTGGCATTCTGCATTTTCATCACAATACTCTAGTCCAGACTCACATTCATTGATATCTGCAAAAAACAGAATATGATGTTTATAAGTGAGCATTCAGAGTATTTGTATTACACAAGCTACATGTTTCGTACTATTGATTAAGCATGGTTTTCTAGTAATTTAAACGGATTATTTGGGAAGAGCGATGGTTTTATTTGTGACTTTCTATGCATCTTTATGGAGGTGTGGGGATGATGGGCAATTCTTTCAAGTGGCAATACATTGGAAATACTACAGATACCCAACTTGGCAACAAAAGTATAACATTTGTATTTCCTGGTTCAGCAACAATATAATGGACTTGGTTCAGGTTTCAGCACACCAAAACAGTTACATTATAGTATGGCAAAGCAGAAAAAGTCTGGCATGAATGTGCTGACAAACACAGGGATGCACAAACGTGGAACTTGCAGTTTTGTATACCTCTTATGTCTGTATTTTAATCTCCAGACTTATGGGGCTGTGTGACATGAGTACTGCAAATCTAGAAAAAAGCTTCAGCAATGCACATTTGAGGAGTAAACAAGGCACGGATATGAGAGACAGAAGAACAGGTAGTGCAAAGACAGTACAACCCTTTGTGCATACCGATGCTTGAATTTGTTAAAGAGTCCAGTTGGCTTTGCCAGTGCTTGCTGCAGAAGTATTGGAAGTTGCCAGATTTTAACAGTTTCCTTTTTAGTATGGGTGATGGTGGCTAATAAATCTGACAATGTTAACCTGAAATAAGCTTTTGTCCATTGGGGTTTTGCGTTCTTTGAGAGGAAGAGCAAAACGCATAGTGCACACGTGCAACAGGACAAGCCAGTTTGAATGAAACCTATTATAAAATTATACTTCATTTCATAGATAAAGAACCGTAGCCTGGCTGCTGGGCTCTGAGTTAATTGAGGGTAATTTTGGGTAAGCCACATATGGAGTGCTGTCACTTGTGTCATGAAGCATGATTTGATATGATGCTCTTTGTTTTAGGTTTTGGTGGCCATAAGAAAGTCACATGAAAGATATGGGCTATTACCTTGAGGAGAAGATTCAAAATGTGACAGCTTCAATATGCAGCTGTAGGATATCACTCAGGAAAAATATAATTTGGTAGTAGGTATCACACTGGAAGCAAAAGCAATGGATTAGTATGACCCCCATATTTGGATGCCATAACACTGAAGTGCAAAATCGCCCTTGGCGTGACATCAATAGCGGTTTGGTAAACTTTAAAGAGAACAAGTCACCTGGATGGAAAAATCACTTTTAGGTTGTGCAAAGTAAGCAAATTCGCATTTTGGTAAAACGACAAAACAGTCACATTTTGGTACAAATTAGGCAATGGCACATATGGACTATCTCACAGGCCCAGATTTGTTTTTTCTCTATGATTGAAGAAGGTAAGACTGAACACACTTCAATGACTGAACATAAACAATTTACCTCATGATTATTGGGTGGATGTTGAGGGGCCAGTCTTATGAGATACAGGTATCTGGTGCCACCTATAGGTTGTGCCATTTTAGCTGTATCAAGAAGTAATAGGCCAAGCCTTGGGTTTTAGGATTTAAAAAAATAATGTTTTAGCGGGAGAGAGGGACCCCAAAATGCATTGGGCTGAGGGAATAGAGCTGTGGCAACCCTCCCCTTGTGACAGTTCAGTTTGGTTGCCATATTTTTGAAAAGCATAATGGTATAGTAAGGGAACTAATTATTTGCATTATTTTGGCAGTAAGGAAACCAAATATATGCAATATTTTGGCAGTTGAGTTGGCTTAAGAGGATCTGCAACCATTTCAAGGACAATTGAGATGAGGAGGGTTGATATTCACCAATAGAAGAGCGATACTGGGGAATCTTAAGTCAAATCGGCCTGACACCACAGTGTCCTGTGTGTAGTAGTAAGTTACCCAGTATCATATCCTATATTGATGAATTTTCTTTATTTTATTCTGTAAAGAACATTTTATAATTTGAAATAACGCATCAAGAGTGTATTTGAAAGCATCCAATATGTATTCCATTTGTTATGTTTTCACTACAAATCAGATTTTATTACTTCTTGGCCCTGATGAAGCGACTTTTGTTGCGAAACACGTTGTATAGCCATTTTAGTTATAGCTTCACACACTATTTTAGCAAACTAGGCCTGCTGCTGTGCACTTTAACCTAGACACACTTTATTCAGCTTTGTTTTATTATTTTTATAATAGACACATTTGCAGTCTTATTTTATTTTCTCTATCCAGCTGTTCTTTGCCTAGGCCAGCACTGCGTTCTCAAACAAGACATTTCTTTCACTCTTTGCTTTTCTCAAGGCTGCAGTAAGATAGGTTGCCGGCAAAAGTGGTATGCTTTGTCTCCAATGTTCACAGAAACACACTCTTATTTGGGGCCCTTTCTTGGAACATCAGCAGTCTTATTATAAAAACACTACTTTGACACATGCACGTTAGAGGGAGATTGGAGCCAGATGACCAAGGCTGTATGCTGATTGCTTTGCTACAGCTGCTTATGTAGACTACAGGCCTCTTGCTCAGGTATGAAGGATGATGTCTTCCCAGGGGAACCTGGAGGGCAGAATTAGAGCTTAACATGCTGTGCTCTAACAGCCTAGGGAGAACTATTTTTTACGATCTCACTGACAATATGATAGCGTTATTTTTATGTTTCACTCTCCTTTTCACAATGTTAATCCGGTCATGTTTTATCGTCCTAGTTATTGCAATTCATGCTTAATTATCTAAGATGCTGTTACTTCAATAAAACCTTATTGAACTATATTCTGCCTCTGATTGTCCTTGCATACTTGCGACTAATGTAACAGAGAAACTGATGAGATCTGAGTGACCACGATTTCCCTGAGGAGTCAATTGTGTCATGCGCTCGGTTTCCCAATCATACCTGCTCTTGGGTGGAGATGAGGCACTGCTAGTTGGCCGGAACAAAACCCGGATTAGGCCGATAGGTGTCACCTGTAGTGGGTTCAGACTCAGTCCCCCACAGTGCAAGTGACTGCCACCCAAATCCAGTAGATTCATTAGGATAATGAGACCCTACGCGACATGGCGCCACCAACGTTTGGTCAGGCACTCATTTTCAGGTCCTCCTGTGTATCTGTGTCATTACATGCAAAGACACCTCAGTACTATATACAGAGACGTCCATGATATTGAAGATTTTTCCTCCTCAGCCAAGAAGGGAGTACCTAACGCTGTAGGTTGTTCAAGCTTGAACCCTAAAAGGATAATCCCCATTTGGTGTGCTTATCTCTGAACAAAATGACCATTCATTATGGCAAACCCGCAACAGGTAGAAATTGCAGTCAATATGCGACCACCCCTCACTGCACATTTATTGGCACATGGCCTAACGGCCCGGGGGGGTCCAGTAACATTTGTCGTTGAGGCTCATCTAGCCTGTAAAACAGAATTTTTGTATTCTTGGGTCACATTTCCAGCATCCGATGGGAACACAAACATTTCATCACTATACACCTGCAAGCACACCTGCGCAATATAGAGCATATGCATATCTAGAAATACCTCTATCTTATCAAGAAAATAATAATTGGCTTGATGGCACCCTACCGCGTACAATTCTACATGCTGGGCTTACGGCAATATACAGACTATTAGTACAGTTTGTAATGCAAACATTAAATACAAACCCAGCACGTGCTGCCCAGGTGCAACCACATGCAGTAACGCCAGGCATTCATCCTGCAACTACATTCGATCATGGGTGAAGTAACCCCCAAACGGAAAGAGATTCCGTTTTGGTTAGCACAAAAAATAAATGCACTGGAAGCATTATTTCCCCATACAGGACCTCAGGATAAGCATAGAATACTAAATATGTGCTTGCCATTTGGGATGGTTCCCACAGTAAATAACTACAATACTTGGGGCACGGTATTTGCCATGCTCTATACTACCGCACATGGTACACCAACACGTGCCAATTTACTGGAAGTGTTGAAACAAATTCAATATGAATTCGGGGCTGCCCCAGCCCTGGTCTTGGGGATGCAACTAATGGGCAATTTTGCCACTGTAGCTTCAATAATATTAAGTAACCTTAAAGGGGAAGCAGTTGCACTAGCAGTGTGCATGCGGCTCCAGGATGTTCCTCCACAGGATCAAGGATGTGAGCTGCAAAAGATTATCACCAAGACCTACTCTAGGTTTGGTCGATATAGTCTGGGGGCCAGACCCAAAAAAGAAACCGTTTCAGGGTAAATCTAAAAGATTCTGCCAAGCAAGCTCCTGAGGGATCTAAGAAAAGCTAGGATAAAAACAAACACACACCTAAAAAACAAAGGGGAAAATCTCAGCCTACGGAGACCCCACAGAATAGATATCTCAGAAATAGAGAATATAAAAACGCCTGACAGATATCTATAAACTGATACATGCCAATCTCATTCCTTTCAGGACTCACTGGAAAAACGCAGTGAGAGGTGAGCGATGAACTGAGTACGTGAAACCAAGACAGGAATCACAATGCTCAACAGAAGTTTGTTAAAAAAAAAAAAGAGAAACTTCCAAGAAAAACCCCAATTCAAAAAGAAGAAAGTGACAGCAGTTGCGATTTGCCATGCCATTCAAGAAGAGGGCTCTATTAAAGAACAATAAGTGGGCACAAGCGCTGCTAGACAGCGCGGCAGAGGTCACAATAGTTTGCCTTAATCTTCAAGAGCATCCGTAGGTGAAAGAAACTGATGACTTCTTACAAGTTGAAACTGCAGACATGCGCATCTCCACGCCTGATAGAGTGAATAAAGTATTGTTACAGTTAGGAGACATTGAAAGCCCAATAGACGTAATCTTTTGGGTCTGCGATGTAAACATATATGATATTCTACTGCCCAAAAGGGATTTTCCACCAGATTTTGTCTGTACTTGTCCATATGGGTAAGATGTTATCAAACCTTCTTTCTCGCCCCTTTTTCCCGATTACCTCACAGAATTAGACGCCTTCGATTGGGCATTGGCGCAGGCACCGCGTTATATCGCAACCATGTACGGTGGGATAAAGATGTCCCCCTATCAGGTAATTCCAATTAAAAAAAAAAAAAAAATCAACCTCAACCCCAGCATCCAATAAAACATGATGCTAAAGCACCCCTGAGGGAAATCCTCACACAACTAGAGTACCAGGGCATAATTGAACCCTGTGTCTCACCAATGAATAATCCTTTATTCCCTGTAGTTAAACCGGACCATTCATACAGAATAGTCTTAGATTACAAACACTTCAACACTCATACACACACATAAGCTATACAAAACTCATAGCAAAGCACTTATGAACAACATAGTGCGCAACAAATACAAAACACTGGACATTTCCAATGGTTTCTTCTGCCAAAATATAGCACCTAGCAAGTTTCTGCGCACTAGGCTCCCAGAAAAAAATTATAATGTTTACCACAGGGGTATAGGAACAGACCAGGACTGTTTGCGGCTTGTGTGACTTCAATTTTGCACGACATTGAACCTGAAGCATTGTCCTATGTAGATGATATCTATCTCACGGACAATGAACTACTGCAACATCTAAGACGGGTAGCCCGCATCGTTGTAGGATTTGGCAAATTTGGCTATAAATTCAACTTAAAAAAAAAAAAAATAGCCTTCCTTAGTGTCCTGTTTTTGGGATAGGAGCTTTTAAGTGAAGGAAAAAGCCTAGTGCCATAATTCTTGGAAAAATGCACACAGTTACAACTTCCGAATAACATTAAAAAACTCCAATCCCTATTGGGTTTTCTAAATTTTGGCAGAACGTACATTCCATATTCACGCATAAAACCTTTATATGACTTAATACGTCCTGACTTTTCCAGTAAATTTTGGACAGTCAAACACACACGCAGTCTCAGAGCTTTGCAAACAGACATGCTTGCAGCACAACGCCAAAACAAAAGGGACAATAAAACACATCTGCTCATCAAATTTATTGCTGGTGCCATTGGCTTCACCTACGTAACTTTCAATGAGGGTGAGACGGTCCTGATTGCATACAAATCACATTTGTATTCAGCAGCAGAACAACCCTCTGCTCCCACTGAGAAAATTCTCACTGCTGTTCAGATGGCTGTCATTAAAAAAAAAAAAAAAAAAAAGACCACCAGCCCAGGGGAGTGCATTATTGTAGTATCTCCAATTCCAGGTCTTGAGGCTGTTACCAAAGCCAGCGTTCCAAACGCTAAAGCATTACATCCACGTTGGATTCAATGGGCAACGTCTTTGACAGCCACTGATGTCAACTACATTTTTGACTCTCAGCTACAAACTCAAGAATTTTTGCAATATGAACTAGAATACCCAGTTCCGGCAAATACATTGCCTATTGATCAATATCAAAAAGTCATATACACTGATGGGTCAGCACAACCTGCAATAGGCACAAAGAATCAGTACTCAGCTACTTGCGCAGTCCTAAGCAGCTATCTGGAGGGTAATAACTTTTTCCGCATCATACATTCACGCAAACCCTAGTGGATTGCACTGCAGAACTGGCAGAGCTAAAGGCTCTGGAACATACGGATCCTGCACAGTTAACACAGTTTGTGATTCGTACTATGGTGTCCAGTCCTTCAATGAATATCTGCCATACTGGTGCCAGATTAGAATCAGAGATTCTAGAGCTAACACCATCAAACAGACTTCTGTTTGGGAAAGTAGCGGATCTGAAGGAAACCCTACCAAACGTTCATGTTGTACATACACTTGGACACCAGCATGTTGGAATACACATTGCTGGAAATACACTGGCTGATGAAGCAGCCAAATCAGCAGTTGCCACACCTTCTGTTGCTGCAGTAACTCGTTCTAGAACGAAACTGGATGACGACATATGGGCTGCCCTTTCCAAAAGCATTTTCTGCTAAATACTCCTACCGAATGGTAGGCTTCCTGGACGCAGAAGAAAGGATACCAGGCGTAGGAGTTCAGATAATTCCCAATAAAGATCTAAGACCAGACTTGATTAAAGCAGCATGAGGGGGTTGCTTCTGCCCATGCTGGTGTGGCGGTTACAAATTAATTATTACAAGCACATTATTGGTGGCCAGGTCTATACAAACAGACCAAGCAGTATGTACTTTCTTGTGACATCTGCAACCAATTAAGGGCTCCACCGTCCAACGTCCACCACAGACACCCCTCCTAATTTCCAATAAACCTTTACAATGTGTGTACTTGGGCCATTGTGGTCACCTAACACCGGACAGTGGATACAAATACATCTTAGTTGCTGTTGACTCTTGCTCCAGATTTCTATGGGTGCGGCCACGATGCGCGGACTGTTATTAAAGATTTGCAAGTCTTTATCAGCACATATGCAGTTGCGACTTTACACTTGGACCAGGGCCCTGCTTTTGCCTCAAGGGCATTCAGGGATGCCATGGCTTTGTTAGGGGTCCAACTCCATTACTCGTGTCCATTTCATCCCAAGGGAAATAGTGTTGTGGAGCGACGAAACCGTGACTTAAAGCAATCCTTAACAGCCAGAGTAGTAGGTACGGGTCGTAGTTGGCTTAATCACCTGTAAGGAGTCCAGAGAGCACTTAATCTGCCTAGAAGGTCCCTCAGGGATTTTAGTTCATACGAGTGCCTGTTTGGAACTCAAATGTATGTTCCAGATCTTGATAGTCGTGGCACGGAGGTGGCAGAAACACCTTTTGACACAAATGAACGTGTCACTGTCTTGCAGGAATTACAAAAGTTCTGTGACGACAACACTTCTGCCAGTGCTGCCTCCATAGCAATTAAGGATGTACCAATAACATCTACTGGCTGGATTCCAAAGGTTGGGGAACTAGTACGTGAAAAAGTTGCTGTGAAAAAGGAGTTCAGTCCTTATCCTGCACCAGTCCTATTCCTGGAAATACACGGTACCAGAACTGTCATTTTACCACCGTTGCCTGGTGCTAAAGAAAACCACTTTGTATATACCGTCAATGTCAAGTTACACCATGTGGCCGATCTTACACATAAGACCAAGAGGAGCAACCAGTAGTTCCGGAATCCCTTTCAACTGGTCAAGATGTCCCTCTACATGTTTTGAGTAGCAACACGGACACCTTTCTGAACTTGGGCAGGGTGGAAAATGATCTTGCATTATTTCCACTGACATCTGTTACAGCAAACACAGAAATTACTGATCGATTTGACTTGACTTCTACACAGACATCATTTACAATGAACCACAGCGGGAGAGACTCCTACCAGTCCTCCTTCAAATATGGCTCCAGTTTTTGCACGAGCTGCTTCTGGATACTTTGCTGACATCAATGATACCCTTTCGGACTCATTTGCCTCTTCTACATCTGAACTGCCAAAAACACATAAGCTGATAAATTGACTTAAAACAAATTACTTTATTTTCCCCTGGAACTATCTGTTGCTTTCCTTGACTAAATTAGCTTTCCTCCTTCGGATTATGTTTGTCATTACTTTAATTCTAATAATAATTGGTCATTACCTTCTTGAAAGATCAAAAGTTGAACTGGTGGATGATGTCCTAAAATCCAATTTTTCTTCTCACAAGGTGTGCAGAGACTGGTCTTTTGCGAACATTTCTGCTAGACCAATTCCTGATGGGATTGTTTGGGATAGTCACCTTTAATATATACTGCCCCACGGAGGTCATTCAAATACCATATGTGTTTAAACTTTCTAGGAATGATGTAATAATACCCGGAGTTGTTTCTGATGACTGGGATGTGAAAACAGTTGATTCTATGATGATTGAATTGCAGTATTTTACTGTATTTGAAAGTGAGGACATTTATCAATCCAAAGAGAATTATGGTGACATGTTTTGCTATAACTATTATGGACACCATTTCATTCACAGAGCGAGTACCCGAAACACTATTTTTAGCTACACACAATGGGAACATTGTCTGACTCCACCACAAGGGAGTTCTAAAATGTATTCTGAAAAATGTCAATATTTTTCTGGGCACAATGTTAAAAATGCTGAGTCATTATTTAAAATTGCCATTGATGGAAAATTTACATATATTATTGAAAGATACGAAGTTCATTTATTCGGATTCCTTTGTTTCCTGGTTGGCCACAGAAGGCTATGAATATTGGCTGAAGTCAATTGACATAAAAAGTGTGTGGGGAACAAAAAAGTGGCAAATAAGGGGAAAGGAAGCTTTATTTAGAGCATGCCTGATACCTGTTCAAATGATATTTTTAAATGAAACTGTACAACAGACAAGCTGCTTAGGCATAGCAAAAATTAAGCAATTGAGTGCGCCCAGTATTTCTGCCCCTGCAAAATTTTACAAGTGGCAAAAATATATAAATGCAACTGAAGATCAGCTCAATGAATGGGTGCAGATTGGCATGCTTAATGCTTCACTTTCACGTCCTGGTGGGTGGTTATTTTGGCCAATAGATACCAACAGATGTCAAACGTTTTATAAACTTCACAGGGGGTTTTAGAACAAGTAAACCAGACCCTCGCTATGCGTTATCCGAACATGTGGGTATAGTAACATCATACAGTGTACGGAAACTATGCCAGCAATGGTTGAAGAGTTCATCACTAGATGCTGGTAAAGAACAGCTCAGTCTCCTGTCTAATAACACTAACTTACAGGATTTCCTGTTAGGCCCCAGAAAAACACAGAAAGCACTTCTTATATGCGATCTACAATTAAATTTGGAAGCTTTCTCAACAAGAAGCTGCTGTCCAGTTAAGGCAAATTGATCAGGAAAACTTAGAGGGCATTAGCTAATGTAAATAATCAGATTAATACCCTGTCCATCCGAATATACACCTTAAACAACATTGTTTCTTCTGCAATAGATATAATACAAAGTGATATGTCCTGTTCACACCATGGACAGAGCCAACTGAGATCCATTATGCAGTTAGGTTGGGCACTATAAACACTGAAGGCAGGTCGCGTTCCCTGGCAACACGTTAGTGCAAGGGACATATTTTCCACATTTAATTTAACGTGACAACAACAGCTAATGGCTAAGATGGAAGCAACTTATGTCATGTTAAATATTGAAAAGTTGCCTTTTACTGTGGCTGAAATACCATCTGCTGAGTGGTTAATACACGGGGTCATTAATCTACCTATTTCAACACTTCAATTCACGTCCTGCTTAAAACACATTCCAGTGGGCAGATATGAAAAGCTAGGAGATAGTTACACCCACGAGGTGTGGGACCTACCCTTTTCATACAAATGTTTCAGTGGCATGAAAGAGGTCCTTAGCAGTAGTGAATGCGAGACTTCTGTCAGCCATTCAATGGTTTGTAAACAGCAGTCCTTGCACAGGGCATGTGACGCTTTGCAGCAAACTTCACTTGTTATTTGAAGGGAGTCCCAGTCCCCTCGAATAGACCTGCTTTCCAGGTGCTCTCGAATGGCAGCTATGTCCTCCTCAATAGTGAAAACTGTTGTGGGATGCGAGCCAGAAAATAATGTTGTTTCGGTTTCTAAGATTGTTGCATGCTGCGGGAACATACTTTTTCCTCCTACATAACAGTGGGAAGTATCTGAGATTTGGCCCATATCGCTACCTCAAATATGAATTTTGACAAGTTGAGCAGACTCAAGGCTTTGTTTAAAAAAACATGTGGTGCTCACATCTGCGCTCGAGATCTATGCGCTTCAGGTTGCAAGGTCATCAGCAGAGATACAGTCCCTTTTAAGTACTAACTTTCTGAGACACTTGTGAGCTTGTGGGATGAATATTTAATGCATCCAGTACTACTAGAATCTCAAAATTATTTAAGGCTGTTGGTTCTGGTTTCGTTCACACTTTCTCCTCTATATTCAGCTTATACTTTCAGCCATCCAGTCAATATTCTCCAGTATTCTCTGGGGATTTCCGATAACTTTGGCTATACTAGGTGGCATTTTGCTATTGCTACTTTTTCTGCGCAATGGCTGTCCCGTCACAACAAGGAGGACTGAAAGCGCTTCCACCAGCGCATCTGTGTCGTGAACACATGATGCAGTACTTTGGAGCATCACTACTGGAGCAATTGGAGTGTGACTGGTCTGTCATTCAGACTGGTTTTGCATTGTGTGCAGCCCATGTTTCGGTGCCTCTGGTGCTGGTTTGAGCATGCACTGAATGTTTGTCTTTCTAAGCATCGCTTACTTTAATTGGATGCTGATCTGTTGATGTTCTCGCTGAGGGCTCATTATCAGACATGCGTGTTGAGGGTGCGTTTGCTACGGGAAGCTGCTTATGAGTTGCCCTTTGTGGATTATGTAGCTCTAAACTCATTGTTGGGCACACCACGGAATGCTGCTGCCTTGGCTGGAGCCTAGGCTTTAGAACACAAATGCTCCTTGGTGATGAACTGCCTACTTTACCACCTGCCGAAGTGGAAGAATTTCCGTCTTTAATTGTCCCGGACTCAATTGGCTATATTAAAAATGACTGACTTTTGAAATTTGGCTTCTCCTGACGCCACACTTGGCATTTTAAATTGGCCTTCTAATACATGCACAAGTGTGTTTTTAACTTGTCATTATTGACATTCTTATACATATGCCTTAGGTTGGATTTTAGCAGCCTTTATACATAATTAGAACCACCTTTGAACTGGCAAGGGGAGGGTGTTGTGGAGCCATTTTAGTTATAGATTCATACATGTTATTTTAGCAAACTAGGCCTGCTGCTGTGCACTTTTACCTGGACACATTTTATTCAGCTTTGTTTTATTATTTTTACAATAGTCATATTTGCGGTCTTGTTTTATTTTCTCTGTCTAGCTGTTCTTTGCCTAGGCCAGCACTGCGTTCTTAAACAAGAAATTTCTTTCACTCTGTGCTTTTCTCAAGGCTGCAGAAAGATAGGTTGTCGTCAAAAGTGGTACGCTTTGTCTCTAATGTTCACAGAAACATTCACACTCTTATGTGGGAATCCTTTCTTGGAACATCAGCAGTTTTATTTTAAAAACACTACTTTGACCCATGTGCATTTGAGGGAGATTCCAGCCAGACGACCAAGACTGTGTGCTGATTGCTTCGCTGCAGCTGCTTATGTAGACAACAGACCTCTTGCTCAGGTATGAGGGATGATGTCTTCCCAGGGGAACCTGAAGGTCAGAATTAGAGCTTAACATGCTGTACTCTAACATAGCCTAGGTAGGACTAGTTTAATGATTCTAGTGACAATATGGTAGATTTATTTTTATGCTTCACTCTCCTTGTCACAGTTTTAATCCTGTCATGCTTCATCGTCCTAGTTATTGCAGTACATGCTTTATTATCTAAGATGCAGTTACTTCGATAAAACCTTATTGAACTATATTCTGCCTCTGATTGCCCTTGCATATGTGAGACTAATGTAAGTGAGAGAAACGGATGAGATTTGAGTGATCACGATGTCCCTGAAGAGTCAATTGTGTCATGCGCTCGGTTTCCCAATCATCCCTGCTCTTTGGTGGAGATGAGGCACTGCTAGTGAGCCGGAACAAAACCCAGATTAGGCCAACAGGTGTCACCTGTAGTGGGTGCAGACTCAGTCCCCCACAGTGCAAGTGATTCTGCTGCCCAAATCCAGTAGTCTCATTAGGATTTTGAGAGCCTACTCGACAATGTGTTGGCCTGAAGCCATAAAGAGTGTGATACATAAACAACCTGGAACTGTAAGAATGTCTGAGCAACGATGATTTCTGTCAATAAAATATTAGATCTTCTGTTTTTAGTGGACCTTAATCACATCACCTGTCTCCTCAAATACAGGTCTTGTTTTCATCTAAATATACTTATTCACACATTGTATCATTACTACTTTTCCAGGAAAATTGAATCACAAGTTTATTATCTGAAATATTTATCTAATGTTTATGAATGTGTTGAGCAGTACGATTCAGATCGTTTAAGTTGTCTACTGTTTAGATGTAATATAGGTTGCGCACAGAGATTTTTCTCTGTTTTTGGTCTAATTAGGCCCCTAAAATAGAAGTTTTTTTTAGGTTACCTTTTGTGTGAGGCTCCACCAATATCACCTATCTTGACAGTTTTTTACATGTCAGAAAGTTGGACGAGTCTACTTTTATGTTTCTTTTCTGTTCTATGTAATCATGAGTATTTATGTTGGGTTGGGTTTTCCCACAAAAATGCACAGCCACGATGGTTGCCGGGCTGTGACTGAATTGCACAGCTCACCACCACTTATCACATTTCTTTTAGTTTGTATATCAATTACAGTTGTACGAACCCCACTGCTTCATATTTCTCCTAAACAACTTTACAAACCCTCTAGATCCTATGCCCTTGAATGAAATGCGAATCAGTTTATTCTCACTGCCCTTTGTGCTTTCAAAACACAATTTTGTAGCACCATTCTAATAAATAAGTATATGAAAAAAGAGAACTACTGATCTGGACCCTATGAAATATATTTTCTTATTTTAAATACGAGTTCTTAAGGTGCTTCACTACTCTGCAGAACGAACTCCATTTCGCGACAACTTCTAGCTTTTTAAAAACTGTCAACAACACTTTGAATGAGATGAAAACTCCAATGACAAGGTTGTCAGCAAGAGGATGGTGCTTAAATACACAGATGTCAGTGAAGTATATTTGACTAAAGTCTGCACTCGTTCCATGAAGTTTCAAGATTAATCAATTAACTTTTCGAGCATTCGAAAGACTAAAAAGGTAATAAATATTTAAATCTTAGCTCTAATGACCTTTTCAATATGGGAGATATATAGGACTAGGAAAAAATAAGAGCCCAGAGAGACCGGCAAACTATGTTTCGCTGTAAATTGATAGTTGGGACCTATTTAAATTGAGAGTTTACAAAAAAATACATCACTTTACCGAACCATGATTCCAACTTACCTTCAATTGAAAATGAAACCGGCACATACTTCCCATTTCCCAATGAAGTGCTTTCAAACTTTTTTAGCTGAGATTTAAAAGTATGCAAATCTTTCCCACCATGCTTCAGATGAATCCAAAATGATAACACTGCCCTGATCTTTGTTGTCCTAGGTGGGAGCAAATCAGTAAGTTAATTTTAAATGCTGAGGGTAGTGGACGAGCAACCCATGTTAGGAAGACAGTTTCAAAAGTGCCAATACAGAGGTCTCTTGGGCACTACTCTAACGTTGAGGCACTTTCCAGAGAAGGCGCGCTACTATCATGAATGCAATCAAACATGCAATGAGCATTTCACAGCTTGAAGTCTAAGGTGGAAAGGCAGCATTAGAAAACAACATTGGATGGCACTATAAAAATAAATTTGTAAACAAGATATTCACTGGTTTATGCTTAAGTAAATGATGAGACGTTGATCTGTCCCACTTGAGGCCATTATAATTTAATTTGTCAAACAAAGCTATTGGGCAATGATTATCAATATTTCACACACAAATTCTTCTAAAGAGGAGGATTTTTAACAAGCATAGAAGATCACACCTATAAGGAATTTGTCATATACATTGTACGTGCAATAAGTAGTATATTCAAACTTGCAGACAAACATGCTTTTAAATTGAGAGCTGAAATGTGCGGTTGGAGTCTCAAATCAGTATTCACATTATTTTCATGCCTATGTGTGAATATTTACTGATTTAACACTAAAAACGAGCAATTTGAAACCATACGTGTTTCGGTTTTACACCGAATTACACCAAACACCAAAAATACGCAAAATTATTTTTAATATTCCAATGTTCTTGAAAACGTATCAGTACATTGCCTTCTAACCGCAATAACTGTAGGATTTTATACCCGTCACATTTTATTTATGAGGTTTTTTTTACATGCATGACCGTAAAATATTAGGCAGCCCTTGCACTGCCTTTAACCCATACTCCATGACACAGTTGGTCCTCAGAGTAAAAGCCATGCACGTGTGCAAAAAATTAACAAATGCCCTCTTCATTTACAATTCATAAGAACTTTAAACCAAGGAAATGTGAGAACACAGGATTTGCATTACCTTTTGTTTCTGTGTTTACATTATGAGCACGCATACATTATTTTTTGCAGTGCTTAGTTTCAGTCAGAGGTTGCCGGTGTTGGGGGGCAATGGCACTTAGTTCTGGGGACCATCATTTATTTTTCTGCATCAGATATTTACCGAAAGCAAGATAAGGAAAATACAAAAAGCAGAAAGACGAAGGAAGAGATGGAAAAAACTCACAAAAGGAGAAAGCAGGGATCTTCAGGAGTGAGATAAAGGAGCGGGGAGTGACTAGAAGTAGAGTAAGGGTGCCTGAGAATTATTTAAGACTACCAGCCTTGGTATTCTCTGCGCCTACATTTGATGGCACCAGCAGCTGGCTTCTGAGTGGAGCTTCAGGAAGCGGCACTCTATTTTACAAATTAAGCACTGGGTGGTCTGCAATTTAAATCTTGAATATTGAGAGGAAATGAGTTTACCCAATTTCCTGTTGTGGCACAGGATCTACATTGAAGAATATGTGTGTTTCATGTTGTATAACACTTATTTACAGATCTAGTTCTATTTAACAGTCTTATGTATGTATTTATATGATGCAGTAGCCCTAACTTTTTATTTATTCAAGAGTGCCACTGGATTGATAGCTCACACACCACTATGGACAGCCTTAATGGACTTTCAGAACTAAGCAACAGTTATAAAATAAATCCTCACTAGTTTACAAATAAGCTACAACAATTACTAAGTTGTGGTATAACTCAGTGTTTATCATTATGGCTAACAAACAGCAATATGCATGCTAGAGAGCATCTTACCTACATGTTACTGCTTGACTACCCATTGATGCCTACTTTTGAAGAATAACCTTGAAAATGAACATGAAAATTCCTATGACCCCAGGACTTCTATATGCTTCAATGCCTACATTGTGAAATAAATATCATTTAACTATATGCCAAGCATACGTTTATTTACTGCCGTATATATGCAAGGTAGGTCGAGTTTATTTTGAGCGCATGGCTGCCACCATGATTTATTTACTTACTTCTCTCCATCAGACTTTGACAGACCAAAAGAGACAAAAAGGCAGATCGGATGACTGAGGTAGAGAAAGGGGAAAAAGCATCAAAAAGGGAGAAAGCAGGAACCTGCAAGAGGTCAGTGGGTATCTGGTGATGAATAAAGGAGGCAGGCGGTATATTTAGGATCACCAGCCTTAGTATTTAGCACAATCATGTTTAATTGCACTGGTCACGGGCTTCAGAGCAGAGCTTTGGGCACCTGTACTCTTTATAACCAACTTTGAGTTTATTATTAAAATAACAGTGGTACAGACATCACTACAGAGTACGTTTCGATCATCTTTCTTGATACCCATAACATGTATATTGTAAGTTAACAACACTACTTAGGATTGTCAGGTAGCTGGGAAGCATAAGCCTCCCCATGTCACTTGTGTCATCCTACTTGACCCAACCATTTACCCCAAACTTGTTTATGCTCCGACAAACAGCCTCTTGCTTCACATACAGGCTTCTACTGAATCACACACCAATCTAGGCCTCTGCGCCATTGTGCCAAAGTTAGAGGACTGGGTTTTTTCCATTTGACTGCAATATCATGTTTGGCTACCTTCGTAGCTGTGCCTACGAATGCCTTACCTGCACAACAGCCGCCAGAACCCTCAAACACCCCCAGTAGATGGATCAGTGGAGTGTCTGGGACCACCCATCCCAGGACCTGCGTGACTTCCCTCACTATTTTTGTCCAGTAGTGCTGGATTACAGTAGAGGACCATACCTTATGGTAAAGGTCAGCTGGGGATTCCGAGCAGCAAGGGCATTTAGGGCTGGGGACAAAACCTGCACAGTGTAGCCCAACAGGAGTAAGGTAAGCACACTGTAGACGGTAAATTTAAATTAATCTCAATCTGGATGATATGGTTAGGACCCGAGGGGCCAGAAGGGCATCAGTGGTGTAACAAAACTGGAGGGGAGCCCCCCTGCAAATAGCACGGAGGGGGTCCCCTCCGGACTCACTCAGGCCACAGGCTGTGCTGAGGGGCTGCCTGGAGCTCAGCCCTCCCCCCCACACACACTGCAGGAGCCTTTGTTACACCCCTGAAGGGCATGATGCCATTTATCTTCCAAAAGGCCCAACAACCGTTTTCTACAGTGGTCTAAGGTCGCAGAGGGATTGATAATGAGGGTGCAGTAGATCTGTGATATTCCTCCTTCCCCAGTGGACCCACAGAATTTTGGCCTCTATTGGGCTGAACTCTGGAGAGGGTTTCTCACTGGGAACATGGGCGGCGAGTATGTGTCAGAGTTACATGTATTTGTAGAACTGTGTGGGTCTCAGAGAGTAGGTATATTGAAGTTCCTGAAAGGAGTGTACATGGGATCCAGACCATATATCCCCTAATTGTGTCATGCCAATGATGTCCCATTTCTGGAAGCCCTCCAAAGAAGCTACCTCCTTCAACCATCCCACAGTGGGGTCTGGAGTATGAGTTTAGCCTCCCAGTGTGTTTGTCGGAGAGCAGCTCTCCAGGCCAGAATAATTGTCTGAGTCACTTCTGGCAGGGTAACTGCACAATTAGCATTGCTATAATGCAGTAAAACCCCAGAGATTTGAGTTCCAGCTAACAAATTGGGCCAGTTCAGCCCCCAGAGAACCAGTCATTTATCACTAGGAGTTGGTCTGCTACATAATAGAAGTAAAGTTTTGTTGCCCCTAGCCCCCCTGTCGTAGCGAACACGTTGGCAGTGGGCCAGAGCCAAACAAGGCCTAGAGTTGCTGCACAGAAATTAAGTGGCCATCCTATCCAGGGTCCGGAACGAATGGTGTGGCAAATGGATTGAGAGGTTCTGAAAGACAAGAATCTAGGAAGCATCATCATTTTATATGGGGTTATTCTCCCCATTACATTCAACAGAGGGGATTGCCAACAGAGGAGGTCTTCCTTTGCCTTCCGGGTCAAGGGATTGAGGGATCAGGTGAGCAGTAAGGCCAGGTTGGATGTTAGGAGGGCTAGAGCAACTTGGAGCTGTTGAAGGAAGTGTCTCATGCTTCTGTGGGGCACAAACCCATACTGGATGAGTGTTTTAGTTGCCCACCTCAGGCGGGAGGCCAGAATCATAGCGTAAATCTTCACCTCAGTATTAATGAGTAAAATTGGATGAAAGTCTGAGCAGAAGGTTGATGGGGGCTGTGTTTTCGGAATTACTGTAATTGTAGCCGTGTCTATCTCAGAGGGGAAGGCACAGTTCTTGGCAGCATCTTGGTATAAGTTGTAGAGTCAGGGTGTCAGTACATCCCTAAATATGGAGTAATATTCTGTGGCAAACCAGTGAGAGTGGTGTCTTTCCTGATGCCACAGCTGATATAGCTGCACCAGCCTCCTCTATCAAGAGTGATTGATCTAATAGTTGGGACTCAGCCGGGGAGTCTTGTGGGAAAGGCACCACTTCCAGGAGAGGGGGTGTCTACTTCATGTGCAGTCAGCGGGGCTGCTGTAAAGAGGCAGCGGTAGTCTGTAAATGTCTGTGCTATACCTTGAAGGGTGTTTTGAGTGCGTACCTGAGTGTCCCTTACTTCAAGTATTATTCGGTTCTCTAGTGGGTGGGAGGCAAGCCAGCAACTGAGTACTATTTTTGTCTCCCCAACCATAGATTCTGGCTGTGGAGGCTGTCCACATCTGTCTTGCTGTTTCAAGTAATGTGACGGATTTCCTCACATATGAGCCTGATTTGCCAGGAGACGTTGTATTGGTCACTGGAAGTCAGCCCTCTCTCAAGACAAAGTGCTTGGGTCACCAGCTGGGAGAGATGCTGGGATTGCACATGTTCCCTGCTCCTGGGGTAACTCTTCGCATATCCACTAATCATGACCATCGTCCTGAAGGAACCAGGCATTGAGGTGCTACAGGGGTTCATTAGTAGGTGATCCAATGTGAAGGAGGGAGGCATGATCCGATCTGCTGTGTGAAAGTGTTTGGACATGGGTGACTGCACAGCAATCAGGAGCCAGCATAAATAGAAGATCTATGCAGGAGTGATTATGATGGGACACAGAAGTATGGGTGCATTGGAGCTGTCAGGGATTCCATGTCCTCCATATGTCACAAAGACCAAACTTAGAGGCTCAGTCCGAGAGGCGCTTAGGAAATATTCTCATGATTACTTTTAAATCGCTTAATCACATATGGGATTCCCCATTTTTGGCTTCTATATAGTTAACATACAGGTTCTGATCATTAGAGTGGCTGACAAATGTGAGCAGTTTAATTGGCATATAATCCATCTTGCAGTCCTCTCTGGACCACTCAAGTATTATTAGACCATATGCAATTCCAATTCCATATATGTAGGCTATATAGACTGCCAGATACATTTCTTGCCCTAAAGTGATCCACGGACTCATGATAGCTCGGTCACAATGTTTGGATTTTAACTGAGACTGGATAATTAAATAACTACCACAAGAACCTAGAGAGACAAATTGCTGTTGGTCTTTTCTCTCCACTTCGATCCAGTCAGAACTCTTTCATGGCCGGCAGGGCAATCAGCCTTTACTGGGCTGTTAGTAGTATAAATATATAAAGTGTGTCTATAATATATATATATATATATATATATATATATATATATATATATATATATATATATATATAAAATACATGCTTTTTGTGTAATTTCTACATCTCTAAAGTGCTCTTTAAATACTTAGACATATAACGGTGAGATTTATCCCCACAAATGACGGATTTAGTTTTGTTTCTGGTGTTCGAAAATTAGTGGAGTGATTCAACTTGTAATTACATTGATATAGTGTAATATTTCCTTGAAAGAATCCTTGGAAACCACCGATTCCTTTTCTTGCAACAAACCTAGGTTCACAGTTGAAACAAGGGTGAGCAGTGTGGGTTTTCGCTACCTCAGAATAAGAATTGTGTGTTTAAAAAAAAAAAAAAAAAGAGGATTATCGCGCGCTAATTGTTTTTGCACCTACCTAGCCAGTGTTACCACCTGTTTGTGTAAGTAGCTGCCAACAGCTGCTAAGTGGTGGTCACTGGAGGGCGACGGAGGAGGCACGGTTTGTGCTGAGCTTCTTATGGGTTCAAGTTAAAAACGGCACAAATGCCCTTTAATGGCCGTTTTGGCAGCAAGTTCAAGACGACGGGGCGACAATCTTCCATGTGGGACTTGAGTATATCTGATGCGGAGACCGTATTCCCCACGGAAAATCGTTCACATTCATTCCTTTCCATTATTTCAACACAATATCAAAAGTATATCATCTGAAAATTACAACATGAAAGGTCAAATGATTAAGGGGCTGGCATCACGGTGAAGCCCCACGTGCATTGTGTGTACAATATTACATGACTGGCCACGTGTTTACAAAGAGGTAACACTACTTTTGGAAGAGACAATCTCTGGTTAATTCTGTAGTGACACGAATTAGGTACATAATGTTGGTCTCTGTAAATGTGCCACGAACGATTGTGTATATATCACACTGCGCACACTATGCACATCGTGTTTCTCCGTTCTCTGCGCTGCCTGCAGCTCGTTCACTTGACCTTATGTTGTTCTGCCCCTTTCTAGTTTTATGAATGAACTGATCTGTGTTGAAATCGCGGATAGAAAACAAAAATATCAAGTTAAGCTGGCAGCAACACAAAACACACTTATTCCATATCCAATGATTCTAAACACTCAAAGGGGGTCATTACGGCCCTGGCGGACGGTGTAAAAGGTGCAGTAATACCGCAAACAGGCCGACGGACAAAAAAAGGGCATTATGACCCTGGCGGAAACCGCCAACAAAGACAGCCACTTTAACACACTGCCCGCCACGGCGGTACAGACAAGCAGCGCGGCGGTCACCGCCAACAGACAGGCGGGAGACAATGTACCGCCCACACTTTTACAACCCGCCAATCCGTCACCTTTTCCGGGGCGGATTCACTGTGGATAAAAACACAGCGGAAACAGCTTGTGCTATGGGAAAACGCTCACCTTAACATATCCCACGAGGAACAACGACTCCATGGACCCCGAACTCCAAATACTACCTGCCCTTGTCTTTCTGCTCCTTTACGACCAACAGCGAAGTAGGCGCAGAAGATACAGGTGAGTACTGCACCTACGACACAGGGGAGGGGGGAGGCAAAAGTTAGGGGGACACCCACCAAACACCCCCACCCTCGCATATTACAACATACACACCAATGCAGTAAAAAATATCACATTAACAACCCACAATCCCCCCGGAAGAATCCAAAGACAAAGCGAATTTCAGTCAAACATTGTAATGTGCCAATATACGTCATACAAAAATATACAGATATATATGTCTAAATCACTCATAATTATATATACAATACAAGAAGTAGTGCAGATATGTACACAACAATGTCCGTGCACCAACAGTCCAAAAATGCATGGGCGAGGCCCACAACAGATACCGGACCAAAATTGGAGAGAACACTGCCGGGGCATCAGATAGAAATAAAACAGGCACCTCAGGGGGAAGGGAAGGGAGGGCACCTCAGCCAGATGAATGCGAAGCCAGATCCACGACGGGGCTCCATGCCCATTGATGTATCCTGGGGAGTGCAAAGCCACAGTCTCTCAAGTCTCTACAGTGGGTGGGTTGCCCACTGTGCCATCCTGGGGAGTGCAAAGCCACAGTCTCTCAAGTAGATGCAGGTCTCCACTTGTTCTGGAGGGGGACTGGTGCCCAGACTGGATGCGTCTCCCCGTGAAAGTTCCTGTCCTGTCACTGTCCCAGCTGCACATGGGATAAGGATGCCTGATGTGGCGGTCCATTCATTCCTACACAGTGCATGCCCTGTTCAGCGGTGCTTTACCATGGCGGTCTTTGCCCTGTTCAGCAGTGCTTTACCATGGCGGTCTTTGCCCTGTTCAGCAGTGCTTTGACACGGCGGTCTTTGCCCTGTTCAGCGGTGCTTTGACACGGCGGTCTTTGCCCTGTTCAGCGGTGCTTTGACACGGCGGTCTTTGCCCTGTTCAGCGGTGCTTTGACATTGAGGTTCAGGACTGTTCAGCGGTGCTTTGCCATGGCGGTCTTTGCCCTGTTCAGCAGTGCTTTGACACGGCGGTCTTTGCCCTGTTCAGCGGCGCTTTGTCATTGAGGTTCATGACTGTTCAGCAGTGCTTTGACATGGCGGTCTTTGCCCTGTTTAGCGGTGCTTAACCATTGAGGTTCATGACTGTTCAGCGGTGCTTTGCCATGGCGGTCTTTGCCCTGTTCAGCGGTGCTTTGACATGGCGGTCTTTACCCTGTTCAGCGGTGCTTTGACATGGCAGTCTTTGCCCTGTTCAGCGGTGCTTTGCCATTGAGGTTCAGGACTGTTCAGCGGTGCTTTGACATGGCGGTCTTTGCCCTGTTCAGCGGTGCTTTACCATTGAGGTTCATGAGTGTTCAGCGGTGCTTTGCCATTGAGGTTCATGACTGTTCAGCGGTGCTTTGACATGGCGGTCTTTGCCCTGTTCAGCGGTGCTTTACCATTGAGGTTCATGAGTGTTCAGCGGTGCTTTGCCATTGAGGTTCAGGACTGTTCAGCGGTGCTTTGCCATGGCGGTCTTTGCCCTGTTCAGCGGTGCTTTGACATGGCGGTCTTTGCCCTGTTCAGCGGTGCTTTGACATGGCGGTCTTTGCCCTGTTCAGCGGTGTTTTGCCATGGCGGTCCTGATACCGACATTGGTGTGTGGCATGACGATCTCTACACTGGGCATTGGTGTGTGGCATGACGATCTTCACACTGGACATTGGTGTGTGGCATGACGTTCCATCATTGGCCAGCGGGGCTGTGGCATCCTGTCCCCTCCTGGGCTGTGACTCTGGCAGTGGTCTCTGGACCAGTGACAATACTTGGGCCCTCCTGGGCTGTGACTCTGGCGGTGGTCTCTGGACCAGTGACGATACTTGGGCCCTCCTGGGCTTTGACTCTGGCGGTGGTCTCTGGACCAGTGACAATACTTGGGCCCTCCTGGGCTGTGACTCTGGCGGTGGTCTCTGGACCAGTGACGATACTTGGGCCCTCCTGGGCTGTGACTCTGGCGGTGGTCTCTGGACCAGTGACGACGGTGCTGGCGGTTGTGTCTGGACCACCGGAAAAGATGGTGCACTTCTCCACCGTGACACTCACAACAGGCTGGGCATACTTCCTCTGGACCTTCCCCACCTTTTTTGGAGTTACAGCTGACTCACCAATCGCCTTCGATCCCATTTCACTTGTTGTCCCACCAGGAGTCTTGACACGGTCCCGTCGTCCACTCTCCAATTTTGGAGCCTTTACAGGGGGTGGGCTGCCAGTACCTTGGCTCCGGGTCCTACTGCCTGCCCTGGTGGATGGTGCACTCCAAAAACCTGGAACACGCACCACTGGTACTGGAGGCTTTTTGGCTGAGGCGCTACGACGGGACTGATGAATTGGAGGGGGGGGGGGCAAAAAGGTCAATTTGACAGAGGGACAGTTTCTGACGGACACTGGGATGGGTAGCTGGAGGTGGTCTGGGAGTGGAGGAAGAGGAGGTGGTTGTAGGAGGTGTCACTTTAGGTGTTTTGGGTGCAGGTACTGGAGGCTGTTGTGAGGTGGATGGATGTTGGGTGAGTGATTGCCGGCGTTTGGGTACTTTGGGAGGGGGCGTTACAGACACACAGAGGACACAGGGGACGTGTAAATGGCAGTGGAGGTGGTGAGTGCAGGTGAGCGGCTTGTGGTGCTGGGTGTCCTGGTGCGAGTCCTAGTGCCTGTAGATGTGGTGCATGTATGTGTGTGTGTGTGTGTAGACGAGACTGGGAGGGAGGAGGGAGAAGAAGAGGAGGGGGACACAGTGGAGACAGTGGATGTTGCTGTATCCGTATGTGTGTGATGCTTGTGTGAGTGCCTGTGGTGTGTGTGGTGCCTATGTTTGCTTGAGCTACTTGTGTGTGTTGACTTGTGTGCATGCTGGTCTGTAGGTGTGCTTGGGATGGGCTGGGGTACAGGGGATTGGGTCTGGGTGGAGGAAGTTGGAGGCGGGAGGCTAGACACAGGGACAATGGCTGCCATCAGTGCTGAGGCCAGAGATTGCAGGGTTGGCTGAAGGACAGCCTGACCAGAATGAATGCCCTCCAGGAATGCATTACCGTGTTGCAACTCTCGTTCTACACCCTGGATGGCATTCACAATGGTAGACTGCCCAACAGTGAGTGACCTGAGGAGGTCAATGGCCTCCTCATTGAGGGCAGCAGGGGTGACTGGGGCAGGGCCTGAGGTGCCTGGGGCGAAGGTGATGCCCACCCTCCTGGGTGAGCGGGCACGGGGCGAACGATGAGGGGCTGCTGGGAGGGCGGTGCTGGTAGGGGAGGTGGCGGTTGTACCTGTAGACGTGGGGGGTACAGATGGTGCCGCCACCTCAAGGGAGCTCCCATCGTCCGACGAGTCCGTGTCGCTGGTTGCTGATCCGGTGGCCGACGTGAAGCTCCCCTCGCCCTCCGTCCCACTGGTGCATTCAGAGTCTGTGGTGTGGCCCTCCATGGCCATGTGGGATGCAGCTCCCTCATGCTCCGGTGCCACTGTACCTCCGCCTGATGATGCTGATGTACAAAAGGACAGGGAGAGCAGAAAAAGGGGGGGGGAGACAGAAGTAAGAGTTTTAGTGCATGGCATACCGCTACCGTTGGCGGACAAGACACACGCAGCAGCCCCATGCATTACGCCGTGCTCCTGGCCTCTGCACATGCAATTTCTGGGATATGGGCTACATGGCAATGGTGGACAACTGCGCACATGGATGCCACATGGGCAACTATACCTCAACTTGGCACTCTTCTGAGGTGGGGTAGAGTGCCACATGGCCTACATTACGGAGGGGCCTTGCCTACCTAATTCGCTCTGGCCTAGGGACACCCACAGCCCACCTCCCCCACCCAGATACCTCCACTGCACGCAAAGTCCGCAGAATGAGGTTGTACTCACCCCCTTGTGTCTGCTGTGATGTCCTCAAGCGCCCATCCAACTCCGGGTAGGCCACCGCCAGGATCCGGAACATCAGGGGGGGTCATGGTGCGACGGGCACCCCTCCCACGTTGGGAGGCCATGCCCAGCTGAGCCTCCGCCTTGCTTCAGCGGCGAATGTCCTCCCATCTCTTCCGGCAGTGGGTGCCCAGTCTCTGGTGGGCCCCCAGGGTCCGGACCTTCTTGGCGATGGCACGCCAAATGTCCCTCTTCTGGTGGGCGCTGACCTACATGACATGCACAAGGGAAGAGGAACAGTCATTACCAACTGCACCATCAATGTGAGTGGCCCCCTCCCTACTCTGACCATGTGGCCCATTTATTCCCATTCTTTACTGTAGTATGAACTCTGCCCCCTTTACTCTTCCCCCCAGCCCTGTCCACCCAGGCCTAGCCCATACAACGTGCTCCCTGTGTACTAACCTGTTGGTCTGGAGGACCGTAGAGTAGCATGTACTGGGGGAGGACCCCATCCACAAGTTTCTCCAACTCCTGTGCAGTGAAGGCAGGGGCCCTTTCCCCAGACGCAGCAGCCATCGTCGCTTTCAGACCGAGGTCACAGCAGCACTAGCAGTGTAGGTCCTCTCCTGTCGAAGGTCAGGTATCTAGTGATTTAACAGATAGAAAATGGCGGTGACGTCCGCGGCAGTGACGTCCGCGGCGGTGCGCATCATCACCGCCGGCGCACCTGTTCATTGGCTCCTGGGACCCATAGGGTCCAATGTTAACCAATGCAGCAGTGCGCCGCGGTCTACGACCACCTACCGCGACGGTGTGCAACGCCAGCGCTGTTACCCCACGATCCCATTGTCCCAGTTTAGAGGTCAGGCAGCCGCCATTTCAGGGGCCCACATGGATTCTTTTTCAACTGCGTCACAAATACCGAGGCCTACACTCAACACACATACAGGAAGGGTTCATTGTCTGGTGTAGTCTTGTGTGTGACTGTGGGTACATACCTGGAGGAATATTGACTGGTTATTCGCTGTTGTCCTTCGTAGGCACCGTCAGCTGGGACATGTGAGAAGATGGCGGAATCCTCCGGTGTACCGACCGCTGGTGGACCTGTTGACAATGGAAGAGAGACATTTAATCGTCACCTACAGGTTTGACTGTGCCACAATCCAGGAACTATGTACCCAGTTGGAGCCAGACCTGATGTCACCAACCCACCATCCGACTGGAATCCCCCCTGACGTGCAGGTGCTGTCAGTGCTCCATTTCCTTGCAAGTGGGTCTTTTCAGACAACAATGCCCATGGCATCAGGGATGTCCCAGCCTATGTTTTCAAACGTGTTGTCCAGAGTGTTGGCTGCCCTGTTGAAACACATAAGGAGATACATCATTTTTCCTGAGGTGGAGGATTTGCCTACAGTGAAAGGTGACTTCTATGCCCTTGGACATATCCCCAACGCCATAGGTGCCATTGATGGGACCCATGTAGCTCTGGTCCCCCCCGCAGGAGTGAACAGGTGTACAGGAACCGGAAGAGTTATCATTCGATGAATGTCCAGATGGTCTGTTTGGCAGACCAGTACATCTCGCAGGTAAATGCTATGTTCCCTGGCTCTGTGCATGACGCCTACATCCTGCGCAATAGCAGCATCCCTGATATGATGGGTCAACTCCAGAGGCACCGTGTATGGCTATTGGGGGACTCTGGTTACCCCAACCTTTCCTGGCTATTGACCCCAGTGAGGAATCCCAGGACCAGGGCAGAGGAACGCTACAATGATGCCCATGGGCGGACTAGGAGGGTTATCGAACGCACCTTCGGCCTTCTTAAGGCCAGGTTCAGGTGCCTCCATATGACAGGTGGGTCCCTATTCTACTCACTGAAGAAGGTGTGCGACATCATCATCGCCTGCTCCATGCTCCAGAATTTAGCATTGCGACGCCAGGTGCCTTTTCTGCAGGAGGATGATCCAGATGATGGTGTTGCAGCTGTGGAGTCTGTGGAGCCTGTGGACAGTGATGAGGATGAAGCTGAGGAAGAAGAAAACGACAACAGGGAGTCAGTCATACAGCAATATTTCCAGTGAATCTCAGGTGAGTACATTTTCCGATGTAACATTACATTAACTTTCACACGTCTACCTCTATCCTGTACTGACATTTCACTCACTATTTGTTAACTGAGTTGTCCCCTTCCATTTCAGTTTCACAAATGTGGTAAACTACGTGTCAACTGATTGCATCCTTGAAGGGCTTGTGATGTGTGACATTGGTATGTTAGCCTTCCAATGGGTAACCCATTATGACACTGTCATGGATAATGGATAGTCAAGAACGCCGCCCGCATACACCACCAGCTGATCCGCACCACCAAAAGAGCAACATTCAAAGAACGACTGGACAACAACACCCACAACAGCAAGGAATTCTTCAGCATCGTCAAAGAGCTCTCCAACCCCTGCGTCGGAAACAACGACATCACACCCTCACAAGACCTCTGCGATTCACTCGCCTCATTCTTCCACCGCAAGATCGCTGACATACACAACAGCTTCGGCGCACAGACCGTGCACCCAACCACCGAACCAACGCCCCCCACCACCACCCTCTGCAACTGGACCCCGGTCAGCACCGAAGACACCACCCGCACGATGAACACCATCCACTCCGGATCCCCTGCCGACCCCTGCCCCCACCACGTCTTCAACAAGGCAGACTCCATCATCGCACCCCAACTCCGAGACATCATCAACATCTCCACCGCCACCTTCCCGGAGAGCTGGAAGCACGCCGAGCTCAACGCCCTCCTGAAGAAACCGACAGCGGACCCCACCGACCTCAAGAACTTCCGCCCCATCTTGCTCCTCCCTTTTCCTGCCAAAGTCCTCGAGAAGACCCCCAACAAACAGCACCTTCCTCGAGACCAACAGATCCCTCGACCCCTCACAGTCCGGTTTCCGAGCCAACCACAGCACCGAGACCGCCCTCATCGCAGCCACCGACGACATCAGATCCCTGCTCGACAACGGGGAAACAGCTGCCCTCATCCTCCTGGACCTCTCTGCAGCGTTCGACACAGTCTGCCACCGCACACTGATGCAGCGCCTCAGCAACACCGGAATCCAAGAAAAGGCATTGGAATGGATCATCTAGTTCCTCGACGGAAGAACCCAGAGAGTCCGCCTTCCCCCATTCCGGTCCGCAGCCACCGAAGTCATCTGCGGCGTACCTCAAGGATCCTCGCTCAGCCCCACCCTCTTCAACGTCTACATGAGCCCCTCGCGGCCATCGCACGCCAACACAACCTCAACATAATTTCCTACGCCGACGACACCCAGCTGATCCTCTCCCTCACCAATGACCCCGCCACCGCCAGAGCCAGCCTACACGAAGGAATGAAAGACATCGCCGAGTGGATGAAGAACAGCCGTCTGAAACTGAACTCAGACAAGACGGAAGTCCTCATCCTGGGATCATCTCCCTCCGCCTGGGACGACTCCTGGTGGCCCCCTGCCCTGGGCACCACCCCCAAGCCAACGGACCACGCACGAAACCTGGGCTTCATCCTGGACTCCTCCCTCTCGATGACCAAACAAGTCAACGCCGTCTCGTCATCCTGTTTCAACACCCTGTGCATGCTCCGAAAGATCTTTCGTTGGATCCCCACCGAAACCAGGAAAACGGTCACCCAGGCGCTCGTCACCAGCCGACTGGACTACGGGAACGCCCTCTACGCAGGAACCACATCCAAGCTTCAGAAAGGACTCCAGGGCATACAGAACGCCTCCGCACGACTCGTCTTGGACATCCCCCGCCACGCCCACATCTCCGCCCACCTGAGACCCCTGCACTGGCTCCCCGTCAACAAGAGAATCACGTTCAGACTCCTCACCCACGCACACAAGGCTCTCCACGACCTGGGCCCCAAGTACCTCAACAACCGCCTCACCTTCTACACGCCCACCCGCCAGCTGCGATTGACCAGCCTCGCCCTCGCACCACGCATTCGTAGAACCACCGTCTGAGGAAGATCCTTCTCCTACCTGGCGGCTAAGACATGGAACTCCCTCCCCATCCACCTACGGCAGACCCAGGACCATCTCTCCTTCAGGAAGCAACTCAAGACCTTGCTTTTCGAGCAGTAATGGACCCCCACCCCCCCCACCCAGCGCCTTGAGACCCTTGCATTTGAGTAGCGCGCTATATAAATTGTTGATTGATTGATAATAGAAAAATACAAATCATAGACTGACTCCAGTTTTTTTTGTGTGTTTCAAGGGTGTTTATTTAAGTGCTAAAAATGAAGGGGGGTTGTAAAATGGTGACGGGTGATGGTGGAGGAATGTCCATGGCAGAGTCCAGTCTATTAGTCTCACAGTTACATTGCACATCTGCCCATTGGAAGTGGAGCTGGGGCAGTTCCGATTTGGACAGGGTAACAAAGTGGGACAGTGGGGGGACAATCAGGGTGGTCTTATTTCCTGGCGGGGGTCTTGCCATCTTGCTCTGTCCTGTTCCTAGATCTCAGGGCCCGCTTGCGTGGTGGTTGTCCGTCTGCAGGGTATGGGGTGCTGGTCCTGTAGCGGGGCGTCCTGTCCACTAGCGCCGGCAGAGGTGGTAGGCAGTTCATCGTCGTGGCTAGTGTCAGGGGCCCCTTGGAGTGCCACGGTGTCCCTCAAGGTCTTTTGAATGTCCGTCAGCACCCCTACGATGGTGCCCAGGGCGGAGCCGATGGTCCTGAGCTCCTCCCTGAACCCCAAATACTGCTCCTCCTGCAGACGCAGGGTCTTCTGCAACTTGTCCAGGACCGTGGCCATCGTCTCCTGGGAGTGGTGGTATGCTCCCATGATGGAGGAGAGGGCCTCGTGGAGAGTTGGTTCCCTTGGCCTGTCCTCCCTCTGTCGCACAGCAGCCCTCCCAGTTCCCCTGTGTTCCTGTGCCTCCGTCCCCTGGACCGTGTGCCCACTACCACTGCCCCCAGGTCCCTGTTGTTGGGGTGGTGGGTTAGCCTGGGTGCCCTGTAGTGGTGGACACACCGCTGATTGACCTGTCCTGGGTAGGGAGGTTTGGGCCCGCTGGGTGGGTGCTGTGCTGGTGTTACCAGCCGGTGGAAGGTCAGTGTTGGGCTGTGCCTGTGCGAGGGGAACCGACTGTCCTGAGGCCCACGATGGTCCGGGCTGGTTATCAAGATCCAGTAGGGCAGAGCTGCTCTCGTCACTGTGGGCCTCTTCTGGGGGTGGAGTGGTTTTGTCTGGACCCTCTGGTATGGTGACGTTCCTTCGGGTTCTTGCAGGGGTATAAGTACATGATTATTGCATGTGTGTGTGTGTAATGGTGTGCAATGGTTGAGTGTGCGTGAACCCCAATGCAGGCATTCCTGTGTGTGGGGTTGTGTGCTGATGGTTGGGGTGTGTTCTGGGTATGTGCAGTGGGCATGCTTTAGTGATGAGTGTCCATGGTTAGTTGTATCATGCAGGTCTTGGGGTTGGGATGTGTAGTTGGTGTTATTAGTACATTAGTGAGGAGTTTGGGTGATAGGGGAGGGTGTGAGGGTGGGGGTGTGTGATAGCATGCAGGTAGGGTGGGGGATGTGATAGTTAAGATTTGACTTACCAGTGTCCGTTCCTCCGATTACTCCTCCGAGGCCCTCAGGATGCAAGATGGTCAAGACATGCTCCTCCCATGTTGTTAGTTGAGGGGGAGGAGGTGGGGGTCCGCCGTCAGTCCGCTGTACCGCGATGTGGTGCCTGGATACCGTTGAACGCACCTTCCCCCGTAGGGAGGACATCAGGAAGAGGTGGAACGACCTATTTCTTGGGTGCTGTTCCACTGCGTTGACCCTGTCCACTATTCTTTGCCATAGCTCCATCTTCCTTGCAACTGATGTGTGCTGTACCTGTGAGCCAAATAGCTGTGGCTCTACCTGTAGGATTTCCTCCATCATGACCCTGAGCTCCTCCTCGGAGAAGCGGGGGTGTCTTTGGCGTGACATGGGGTGGTGTGTGTGATGTGTGGGGTGGTGTATGTGGTGATGAGTGTGGTGAGTGTAGTGGTATGTGGTGTTTTGTGCTTGGATGTTGTGTGGGTGATGGTGTTTTGTGCCTCTGTGTGATGGGGTTGTCTATTCTGTGCTCTCTCTCTCGCCTTCTCTCAGAATTTCTGGTTGTAGGGGTTTGTGGGTGATGTGGGTGTGTGTTTTATATTGTGTTGGGTGTGTGAGAGTGGTGTGTGTATGTGTCTCAGGTGTGTGTATTTTGAAATGTCCAATGTGGCGGTGTTTTGGAGATGTGTGTGTATTTTGAGCGTGGCGGTGTGTACCGCCAATGGAATACCGCGGTTGAAAGACCGCCGCGTGGAATCGTGGGTTGTAATAGCATGGGGGTGTTTCTGTTGGCGTGGAGGTGGAGGATGTGTTTCCGCCAGTTTATCGCTGACCTTTGGTGTGGCGGTATTGTGTGGGTGTCTGAATTTCGGCGGATTCCGTGAAGTGTGTCATAATAGCTGTGGCGGTCTACCGCCGCTGCAGCGGTGTATTGGCGTTCTTCTGCACGGCGGTAAGCACCTTATACCGCCAGGGTCGTAATGACCCCCAAAATCTGTTAAAATAGGTCTAGCCTGTCACACTGATCTAAAGGACTCTTTATTGTACCTACTATTTAGGTTGGATTCTAAATGCATAGAACAAAACAAATATCAATATTCAAGAAAGCGGTGCTGCTGAGGTTGCGAGTGGGCATCTATATAGCCCAGTTCTTGAAATGGAGAAATAAAAATGCAGGTACTCTGTACCAGAGTAACTGCTTGTTTCTTGAGAACTACAGGTACTTTCCCTCTACAAATAAAAAAAGTGCCGGTTCTCAGTACAGTACCTAAAGCTTTGAACACAATGCCGCACACTTGCGCTGAAACAGAGATCGGGGCCGTGAACTTGATTTTCCACTGATCCCACTTCATATGTGTAGCCACATTTAAGTTTTTTTGGTGCTGAAAATCCAGACTTCCACCTTTATTTTTTATGGTAAGTATAGTGCAGCTGATTAACACCACCTGTGCACATCAGTGTTATATTTTGTACTGATGTTGAACGTGTGTGGAGCATTTGTTCCAAATTGTTTTCAAGTCTCTGTTGTGCTCTTGCAGGGTTGGAGTTGGAGTATTTTGCACTTTGAATATTTGGTATTGTTTAACATTTGGCTGTCCATGCTGTTTCACCACAAAGGGGTAGAATGCTTATATGTGGATTGCGCGAGGCAGTCTACTTCGGGGAGAAGGGCTAAACTCCCCAACAGGGTCCTGTTCATCTATTTTTTTGCAGTCAAGACATTATTCTTTTATTTATTTTTAACGGGAGTGTGTGTACCACGAACACACATTGTCATACTGGCAAGCCATGAAACGGTGAGTGGTAAACTTGTTGAAAAAGTATGTAGCTGCATATGCTTTGAAGCAGGGGGTGCAGAACCTAATTTTTCATATATATGATGATAGATGTGGAAAAGAACATTTGATCAAAACGTTTTCAAAAAGGATTTATTTTGGTAAATTTGCAAGGATTAAATATTCACTTTCCACAAACAGTGAATTGCGCCGTATTGTCCACAATAACTAAGTAGTGATTTGCTCCAAATGCCTTTTATAAACTTGGAGAGAAACTAGAATGAAATCAATCACAAGAAACATACGAAAGTCCTACATGATTAGAGAAAATATAAAACTGTTTTTTTCACACATTTTTTCAAAAACAGAAATTGTTGCTGGATGGGGCAAACAAGTTACCTTGAGTTCATACGCTTGTAATTCCTTCTGTAAGGAAACTCCATTATAGATTATTACAAATAGGAGAATAGTTTTTTTTTCAGCCTGGACAGGACAGCTAGTTGGAATTTTCTTGAAACTCATACCAAGCACTTTAGGCTGGTGATTGTTTGTTTGATTGCTTAAACATGGGGACCTTATTCTCCTGCGATAATACAAATATACCACTCAGTCATTCAAAAATGCACCAATCAGATATCTATGGTTGGCAAGGGAAATACTTTACTGCAGTATCCAACTCTGCCATCACGGGAATAGGAAATTTTTCGTAACAAGCTACTGTTTTTGATTTGCATCTAGACTCCAGGTCTAAATATCCAAAAGAGTTGTATTCTAGCAGAAGTCTGCATCCAAGTGATTATGAGCCTGCTTGAGTGTATTCATGAGATTCCCTTGAGAATGGAAGACTTTATAGTGCTTTACAATTCTTAACCTTGTCAAAGATAAATGTCAGGCCAAAGTTTCAAATAACAAAACATACAGCAGCCTTGAAGGAGGAGATGGATTGACTTGAGTATCTCACCCAGTCATTTCATGAGATGGGCTGATTCCTACTGTCTCTACTGTTCTGCAAGACATCCTAGGATAGTTGCCACCAAATAGAGCTAAGCAGCTTTTGAAGTGAAGTTGGAAGAGTAATAAAGGGTTTCTAAGGCTCACAGCTATAATTCAGGTTTTTGTTTTTCGAATGACTGAGAAAGTGAACCTAAGTAGAATTGGAGTGCTACTAGCATTTTATTTCTAAAGTTAAAAATATTTCATTCATTTTTCAAAGTAATACAAGACAATACAAAAGTGCTACTTCTATAAATAATTGTATGATAAATTAGAGTAAGGTAAATCCATTGTAAAACAATAAGAAATGTATCACATATCTTGAAATAGTCATCTACTGGTTGCCGGAACAACTGCACAGAAGATGAGGCAACCATTAATACAGTTATAGATGAGATGGAACCTTGTCTAAGCATAGATTATCCAAGACCAACCACCGGGTATGAACTCATAGTAAAGAAGCATTTTTCCAATTGGATTTAGTAGCTGGAGGATAACAAAAAACTCAAATCACTTATTATGGGAATGAGAATGTATAAGTTAAAGCGTAAACGTATAATTAATCTATAAGATAAAGTATCAGATATGGGGAGTATTTTAGTAATAACATCCCCTACTTCACACCAAAAAAAAAAAAAACAGGGCATTCAAATATTACATTTTCTAAAGAACTATCACTGATTACAATGCCAAAAAATTCGACAATCCAAAAGTATGTCCTTGAATAATTTACACTGTGTCTGTAAACAGTTAAATAGGATAAACATTTATTTGATACAATTCAACAGGAAGCAAACCAGAAATATTAGATACCAATATTTTCTTCCACTTTTCTAAAGAATTTGATAGTCACTTAGTCCATAAATTGCTAATAAAAGATAAATTAGCATCTCCTATATTATTCAACTTTTCATTAACAGTAAGACTACACACATTAAAAATGTTTAAACAATTCTGATTGACGTTTTTGCAACTGATATACATAAAATCTAATTTATAGTAATTGAAGGGAGGTAATAAAACAATTATGGTGTAATTCTGAATAGGCTAAAGCTATGCCACATGCACAAATATAAATAAATAACAGCTTTAATCCATCTGATGTCATGATCCAGTTTTATAACATACTTTTAGATTACTATTTATTTCATAACTAAGCCTTTACTATTGTTTTTTTAATAAGAAAATAAGGTTCTACGGCTAATAGAAAAAGAAAAGGTGACAATAAGCATCCTTGTCTAGTTCCTCTAAATAAATGAAAGGATGTGGAGAAATGACTATTGATAATGGCTTGCAGAGGGGCAAGTGTAAAGAGCTGAAACCATTTAATAAAGTTTTCCCCAAAATTAATTTCTGATAAGACTTCAAATTAAAACTGACAGTGACCTTTATCAGTTCAGTGCTAGAAGGCAAGAAGGGAAAGTTAAAGAGGAAATAGCTTCTATTACATTAATTATTTTGTTTGAATGTCGAGTGGCTAAGATTTTTGCATACATTTTACAATACTGATTTATGGTGATCTAGGATGATATTTAGAAACTAAAGTGTGACGGCTTGGGAAGTACAATTATTAATGCTTCTGTAAATTATCCCAATAGGGTATCAATATTACTAAATTCTGAAAATAATTGAAAAAGTATGGGATAGGAAACGAAGAAAATGTTTTGAAAAATTCAGCAGGTGTACCATCAGGTCCAAGAGATTTTCTTCGTTTCAGGGAACTATTAGCAGTAGTAATCTTATCCACAGTGTTTGGCAAGTCAAGTCTAGAGTTATTAAATTGTGATATGGGATGAAGGTTAAAATTGTTCAGAAAATAATCTATAATATTAGTATCAGTTGCTTCTGATTTAATATACAAAGAAATACATTTCAAGAAACCGTGCTAACATCTGTAGTAGATGGTGCTGAATTTGGGTTCTATCTTTTTTTATTAAGTAGAAAATTAGCTAATAATTTCCCAGATCTATTTAGAGTAAAATAAAATCTTTCTCATTTGATGTTTGCAATCAAGCTCTTTTGCTAAATAAGAAATTGCATTAATAAAGTGTTTTTAAATTTGAGCCTAAAGATATTAGAAGAATGAAGAAGATGCTCAAAACTGGCAATTTTGTTTTCTAAATCAGATATTTTAGCTATCCTGGAAATTGTTGTACCTCTAATATACATGAGTAAAAGCATTGTAATGTTTAACATTAGATGTTACATAATCAATATAGAAAAAAAATAACTTTCAGTACCAAAAACATTTTAAGTTTGTTATCATTCAGAACAATGTCAATATTCATGCACTATCTTGATTTAGAAATGGACACATCTAATTTTAGAAACTAACAATAGCATGATCTGAAAAATTAATATTCCCAACTTGAAGACTAGAAATTGAACCATCAACTTTCTTGACAGTAACAGATAATCAATTTGAGAATAAGTTATGAGGTTTAGGAAAAAAGTAGAATTTTTAGGTATTGAAAAACGTAGTCTCCAAATGTCAGCATGCATATGAGGTTTTGAAGGATTTACGAGGTCTAAATTTGGTACAGGGAAGCGTATCAAGAAGCAGATCACATATTAAATTAAAACTATCACCTAGTATAAGGGTACATTTCCTAGATTTATAATTTCGTAGATAGTTTTCTAAAAGTGCTAAAAAGTTGGATTATCCACAGTTGGATCACCCACAGTTGGATCATAAATTATTAATCAAATGTAAAAACAAAATAATCTTTTTTTGACATTCGTATAAACAACTCTACCATCTGTATCAGTATGTTTGTATAGGTTTTGAAGCTTGAGCTTTTTCAGCAAATAAAACTGCAACTCAATTCTTCTTGCCAATGGAAGAAGAGGCTACAACAGGCCCAACCTATATTCAATTAATTAAGAATAGGATCTTATTTACATGAAACTCTTGAATGAAATATCAGCTTTATGTCTACTTAAATACTACAAATAATTTAAATAATATAACATTTTCTCATGTTAAACAGAGTGTCCTAAACACTTACCATTTAGAGAGAATTTTCAGGTATAATTAACCAATAAGTAATTGAAAAACAAGAAAAAGGAGTAACAGTCTAAAACAGTAGGTCAATAAAACTTCTGACCAATAAATACCAAGGTAGTAGCCCTTACAATTAGGGCATAGAAGGCAAACAAAAACATTGTAGAACAAAAGCTAAGCTAAGTACAACATAAAGGATAAGACTGGGGCACACATACACCTGCCTTAGATTAGCCAACATACAAGCTAGCAATTAGAATTTGGAAAAAGAAGGCCTACATATTAGTAATTAGAAAACAGCAAGAGCAATTGATAAAAAAAAATTCAGCTTCATCTGGGTCCACAAAGGGAGGATGATGACTATCAAGATAGGCTATAACATCCTCAGGATGATGAAATGTTGTTGAAATGCCATCTTTTCAAATTTACTTAGTTGAAGGATCATAAAGACAAGACCATACTTGAAGCCAGCTTTTTAATCTTGATTGCAGCACTGTGAATTCTCTATGAATATCCACTGTTCGCTTTTCAAAGTCTTAATGTATTAATATTTTATTTCCATTTATCATCAAAGACGGAATTTCCCTAGCAGCTTTTCTGAACTAGATGGCTGTGACGCACAACTTTAAATATTACTTATATGAGCTTCTGTTAATTTCCTTTGCGATATGAACGAATGCGATGATCCTTGTCAATCTCAATTTTTCCAGTAAATTCTAACTTGAGTAGACTAGGTAGCATGGTCTGTGAATGTAATCTACAGTGAGCACCTTCAACGTCTCCAGGTAAATTAAACATTCTTAAATTGAACTGTCTTTTTCAATTTTCCAGATCCAGAAGTAGTTTGTTGATAGTAATTCATTTTGCTGTAACCAGAAGTTATAGGTCTCACATGGCTTTGTTGTTTCTGATTTGGATTTCATTAACAGAAACTTTCATTAGTAGACCAGCCAAATCTGTATGAATATTTTTAATATGCACGGTATTATTACCAGTATTAGAACATATTGCATGAAGTTTTTAAAAAATTGTATCAAGAGATGGCTCTGTGTAATCAACAATTTTAGATTTTTTTATGTGGTGATTTTATTTATGCTTATTAACGTGGCCAGACATTTTTGTCATCCATATTTCTAATACTAAGTTAAATGACTGCATGAAGAATATGAAATATATTTAAAAAATAGTTTCAAATAAATATTTGCTTAATATATTGAAGACTATATGAAGTATACTGCTAAAAATAAAGTAATTTATCCAATGGGAGGAACAGGTCATCAAGAGTGCGGGGCTTTTGCAACATCGGTCAGCATCCATACTGCGCCTTTATAGGAGCACGATGGCCAAAGCTGTATCCCCAGCAATAAAGATCTATGTGGCCAAGGCGCAAGGTGCTGCTGTCTACGGTGCAGAGATTTGGGGCTTCTCTGATAGTAGTAGAATAACTAAAATTGATAATAGTTTTGCACAGGCCTTATGCGCATGCCCCACTAGCACCCCATTAATCCCCTTGTTTTTAGACTTGGGGTTCAAACGAATGGCTGACCTAATCATCTTACGACCTTTGCTGTACTGGGTGAGGCTATGGATAGTCCCCTGAATTGGTCGTATACAAGTCCTCACTTCTAGAATTGCTAAAATGTTCTAATTCTACCTCCATCCCTTGGATCAAACACATATCTAGCTGGTTTTGCACATTAGGATTGAGAGACTTATGGGAGAACCCCCACCAACTTGAGAAGTCCCATGTAAAAGTACTGAAGCGCGTTTACTGGTCCTATATACGGAACAACTATATTTCTCACAAACTCAATGGTCGTTTAACTAATCTTTTTATTGATTTTAAATGGTACCCAGAGTTCGAACCATATCTAGATTTAATTCCTGACCTATAGGGCAAAAGACTGTATGCCAGATTCCATTTTGGAACATTACCATTGATGACCCTGACGAGCAGATGGGGATCCAATACTACTTCTGACACTTGCCCTGTGTGTGGTAATTCCCCGGAAACTGTAGAACATTTTATGTTTTTCTGCCCTGCTTATTTAGTCCCAAGGTCCAAATGGATCCGTAAAATTTGCCGGGAATTGAAGATAAGAAAATATGACCTAGCTCTGAGGATTTTAAAAAGTCACAATTCCAATGTATTAATATATGCAGTAAGCAAGTTTTTAGTAGCGGCTTGGCGTATACGTAACTCTTATACAAACAATGATCTTAATTGATTTTTAAGTTTGGATAACAGGGATTTTATTTTACTCTATTTTATTTTTTCTTAAACTTGGTTGATGGTAGTTTTGTACTGTTTTATTTATGATGATTGCTTATCTTTGTACTGTATTGCTTTGATGGTCTGTTGGCCGAATAAAGCTTATTGTAAACCTTAAAGTAATGCAACAAAACCACCGACAAAGATGCTTTGAAGGCACAATAAATAAAAAGATTTAAACCAATTTGATTATATCTGTGCAACAGTTGAAAAAAGTCCAAAGGGATGCACCTAGGCCAAAGCTGCACCTCTTTCCTGAAAGGATCGGCCTTCCCAACTAGAGCTTCGGATATAGACCCACAGGAGCAGCTAGTAAACAACTCAAAGAGAAATGCCCCAATGCCACCAAGGAAAGACACTGCATGCAGCCCACAATAGCCAAGGTAGCTGCAGCGCTAAGAAAACCAAACAGCAGGCTATATCCTTTTTTGAAAAGCTGATTTTTGTCCAACTGACACTTAAGAACGTGCTTGAAAGTAGTCAAAGTCTAGCAGTTCATGTTGTATTATTTTCTAGTGCAGAAGCATTGTAATTTGCCTATTCTGTCTCCACCTCTAGCGTAGCAGGAAAAAACAATGGACTGATTTTGCCCCAGAGAAATTACCAGTGGTGTAGATTGCTTCAAGAATTCAATTTATAATTTATGGACTGGAGTAAGGTCCAGAGTATTTACTGATGCCTGAAAGTAATGCAAGCATTCAACCCATAACATTTTAAATCTGGCTTGAAAGTCCAGCTGTGTCCACAACCCATTGTTACTTGTACATAGAGTAGGCTTTGACTCCTTCCAGGAGGATTTTTACTCTCGTCTTTTCCTACTGTTTGGCAAATAATTTCCCATACAATGCACTGCTTGCGTATCAAGGCAAATTGAAGTATTTACACCAAAAACTACAGCGATTATCACATGCTAAATTCTTTACATCATATGTGCATTTTATATAGAAAACAGTACTTTTTTTTATTTTTTCACTTCAGCAGTCTTGTAAACATTAGTCAGGACATGTGTGAGCCTGACTTTAAAAAACAGTGTGCTTGTCTTTAGTACTACCTGAAATCAGTCCAACTACTGTTTTATGAGATTAATAACGAAAGCTCCAGTCTTGTAAGACTTTAGTGGCAGTGGCCATCTTTGGGAACCAAATTACATCTCTGTGCCATGACTCAGAGGCTCTATACAACTCCTTCATTCTGTACTGTGTGATGTTTCCACCCATCTCTCTGTATCTCCTTTGTATTCTTGTCCATCCGCCATTCCCATTTTTTCATAGTGCTGCACCGCATAGTAATGTGGTTACAGCTTCCCATGCCACTACAGGAGCAAGGTACTTCTTTGGTCCCTAGCTAGCATTCCACCCAAATGCAGCAAAGCATCTGGCTTTGGGTAAAAGTGAAGTATCTGGTCAGCATGCCAATTTCTTCTCATTACCTCTTTCATGCAACCCTGTTGCTCCAGTAATGTAACACTGCCAGTGGGTCCTTACAAACAGGTTCTGCACAGCTAGCATGCCTGTGGTCTTAATTTGTTTTTCATTTCTAGAGTTGTATTAAATATGTGATTGTATGGGAAACATAACATAACATGATATTCTCATTTAATATTGCCACCCAGTCTTCCTCTGGGATTCCCTGACTAATAATGGAGCCTTCATGAGGCCACCTTGCTTCTTTGCCTTTTCAACGTGTTTTTAAAGTCACTGAAGCACTCCAGCGCATTTTTGGGGTGAGTGTTTCTTACTGTTTTTCCTGCTGTCACAGTTTGCCTTTGCACAAATGCACCTTTCTTCTTCCCTGCACTAGTAAAGACCTTAAAAGGGAAGACTCATCTAACACGTTTAATATCTTTAAGATATTATTTACTCTGACATTGTAGCAGTCACATTAACACCTGCCTTAAAAAGACCATCTGTCCACTTCCTAGTTGTGCATTCCTCTTGCGGTAATTTTTTTTTTTTTTTCTTGTGTATAGTACAGTTCTGCAGGCTATATTTTGTTTTTATTTTCCACTGGGTAAACGTTTACATTTAATTCTCACAATTTGAGTAAGATAAACTAGATTGCTGTGCAGAAAGCCTTTTCTAGGAAAATGTAATACTGTCACAGATTGGTATTTCTGACGTCTGCAAGATACCAGTGATTGGCGTGATCAACTTTTAGTTTTCAACAAATGTATTCTGTTTGTGGTCCCTTAAACACAGACCGATTTGCGTAGTTTGAAATATCACCTTCTAGATTTTTTTCAGTTGGATCTTTGCATTACATGTGATTGTTCACGTTGGGAGACCGTATGCTTTTCCTCTCTCCTAATTTTTCCTTTTTTCCCAGCCTTCTACAGAATCCTAAATGGTACTATCATGATCTGCATCATGCATCCTCCTCTGCAGGTCACTGATCTGGAAGTGCTTCCTTGACATCCAACATCAGTGTTGTGATAAGTAATGCATTGAGTTTCCTGCCTACAGGTGATGCTAAGAAGGATGCTTTAAGACCCATGCCAGGTTGGTGAGGTTTGTGGCAAGACTGTAGAATTCTATTTTTGAAATGGAGCATATCCCAGGCTGGTTGAATTACCTGGCATATTGGTCTCATGCTCAACAAACCTGAGTGAGACTGAATAATTTTGAGGCAGAGAAGAATTTGTTTAGATTTCATTTGACCATTTGCTCGTTTGTCGAAGAACCAACACTTTGATGTTTCAAGTAGCTGGAAGTAGTATTTGTGAGCTCTATCACAAGCCATGCCCAATCCGAATATTGAAAGATGTTTTACCAGAGAAGATGTGCCTCAATATCTTATTATGGATAATGATACATAACTGGTTTCAATTGAGATGAGGGATTTTAAAGAGTTTTTGTCTTAAACAATTTAGTACCTCCCTTTACAATCCCCAAGCTAATGGGTATGGGTAAGGGTAAATGTAATGGCAAAGGGAATGCTAGAAATGGCTCTGAAGCATGGTTTGACAGTGGATGAAGTGATCAGAGATTTGGATAGGGTATATAACACACCAGTGAGAAAACAAGTGCATCTGTATCTTAACATGAGATGTAGTCAGACGGGTTCCAAACTGCTGCCTTGTTCAATGAAGGAGTTGGTGTGTGAGCAGACACTGATTTCGGGAGATCTCTCTTGGTGGTAGTGGTCGAGTGAGGGGAAGAATGCCTCTCAATGAGTGTGGTGAATCTGGTAATGTGTGTGAAACCCATATGCCTCATGATCTTCATAGACCCTGAAGATCCCCTCCTGGATGAGGGGTTGTCTTGTGAGGAAATGGCATCTTTCACTGTTCCATTTTCTTGTTTTCAGTTTCTCTTGTTTTGAGAGAATAAGATGTAGCTTTAAGCAAAGCCAGACTGCTACAGGCTTGGAATATTTATCTTTTTCACCCTGTGGGGTTCTTCTCTTGACGGTTAAGAATGTGGCTGGTCTTCTGCACACACACTACAAGGATCCTTGTGTGAATAAACTGGACTTTGTTTAGACTACCAATGTTCGCTCTTATTACAACACACATTGTTTTTTTTGCTGGGACATATGGTAAACATATGCACACAGTATCTGTGTGTGCCTGTGTTTGTATGTGCTATCCAATTGGCTTTGCCATTATTGTTTATTTCAACCAGCCAAAAGTGGGGTGTTCTGATCATATGTGGGTTATTTATCCCCCTCTACCAAGGGATTAAAGCTACTCCTTGATGATTACACCCAATAAGGCTAACCTGGTCTGGGATAGCTTGGGGTGTTATCTGTTGTGTTTTTGTCATGTCTGGGGTTGCTTTTGGCATGAAGGACATGCCTGTCAGTTTGAGCTGGACTGCGCCTACTGAAGAAGGACCAAGCTTGATTTACAGATGTTTCGACTCCGTCAGAAAAGAGCAATAAAC
The DNA here is from genome assembly GCF_031143425.1 of Pleurodeles waltl. Classification (NCBI taxonomy): domain Eukaryota; kingdom Metazoa; phylum Chordata; class Amphibia; order Caudata; family Salamandridae; genus Pleurodeles; species Pleurodeles waltl. Next base: position 433,850,554 of record NC_090444.1, on the reverse strand, counting down.
ACAAGTCTCCACGATGCGTCCAAGTAATTATCAGATGCTGACCTTAATTTAAGCATTCAACTTATGACTTTTTTTGTTTTTGCTCTTAACTTTATTCAATTTAAGCATACATTGATTACAGTCAGAAAAAAATATACCCAACAATCCATTTTTTGGAATTAAGTAGTAATTGGTCCTGAGCAAAACACTTTACATTTTGAGACAAATTCACATTTACAGAAATGGAAACCCATGTAATAAATACTTCTGAATTCCAATGGCAATATGAAAACTATTTGAAAATGCGCCCATATATATTAAAATAAATAACTTGTCTTAGATTTAACAACCATACAGTCACCATTCCGAGGCTCATATTATACTATTTACCCTATTGGCCTCCAAATGCTTTACATCTTTTAAAAGATGTGCCAACATGTAAAATTACTATGTCAATCAGAATCACTTCACGTAAATTCGGAGACCAATTCCACTGGCTGCTCAGTCTTTCTCCGACTCTTATACAAAACTTGAGCAGCTAGTATTCAACCAGCTCTTACACTAAATTTCCATCCACAGGCTTCTGGGTATGGTCTTATAAGCATTCTGCCAACAGCATTCAACAGAAACCAGCCTTACACAGGCTTTCAGTTTCATTGTCATTGCCTATGAGTACCAACAATCCTTTTCTATCTCCCTAAAACATTCTACAGTATTTGGCACGTTTGACCATCGCTCTCCTTTTGAACCTATGTTAACCCACTCTTCAGATCATCATCAGCCTAGTTTACCATGTGTCTCTCAGCTGACTCCTCCTTGACTTTGGGGTTCTCAACTTCCTTTTTCAAGCTTCTAACCCTGGAAGGCCCAGTGCATAGATCTTGGCCAGCTCCTCATTCCCATTCTGTGCTATCTCCCTAGGAGAGTATAGGCCCTTCGATGGACACTGGCAAAGTCCACTGAACAAAAATCTTCTCCTTGCACTTCATCGATGCACAGCTACAGCCTTCTGTCATGGACTTCCTCACAGCCACCCTCTAATGGATGGCACTGCTTACTTATACTCAACAGTGCAAAACCTCACTTCATTATCCCTCAGCAACTTCAGCACCCTCTACAATGCTGCTCCATCCAGGGTTTGCTTGACAAATGAGGGAGACTCATCAAGACACCTCTGCCACCCGATTCAAATCACAAAAAAATCCTTGGTCAGAATCCCTTATACTCTAAACCCTAATTACTGCCTTTTCAATTCATAAAATGGTTAATGTTGGAAATGGTCCATTCTGAAAAGTTATCCCCAAACTTTTTGCCTTTTCACTCTTATTTTTCTGACCCTCTTTTTGTTGGCTTTAGGACTCTGGACACTTTACTACTGCTAAATCAGTGCTAAAGTGCACATGCTCTATCCCCTACAACTTGGTATAAATGGTTTACACCTGTTCAGCCTATTTAATTTACCTATAAGTCCCTTTTAAGGTGGTATAACATATACCCAGGGCCTGTAAACTAAATGCTACCAGTAGGCCTGCAGCGCAGATTGCGCCATCCACAAAAGTAGCCTTTCAAACCTGTCTCAGGCCTGTCACTGCAGGACTGCATGTACAGTTTACTGCCACAGTGACTTGGCAAGTTAAACTACTTGTCAAGGCCCAAACTCCCTTTTTGCTACAGCTAAGTCACCCCTAATGTAGGCCCTGAATATACCTATGGACAGGGTGCTGTGTATGTAAAAGGTAGGACAAGTGTCATTATGTACTACATGTCCTAGTAATGACAAACGGCCTATTTAGTTTCCTCACTACTGTGTGTGCTGCTCCTCTCATAGGATTGCTTTGGAAATGCTCTGACATATGTCTAAGTGGTATCTTCTGTTCTATGAGGAATAGTGTGGGCATGTTTAGTATGTTTGGAATGGTAGAGAGAAATCCTGCTTATTGGTGTGGGTGGATTGGACATTACTATTTTAGAAATGCCACTTTTAGAAAGTGGGCATTTCTCTGTGCTTATAACTCTTGTGCTTTTGCAGCCTGACTCCAATCCACGTCTGGTGCAGAATGACAGCTCCACTTGGTACATACTTTCCAGACAGCCATCACACAGGAGGGGCTGTGCGTGACAGAAGAGGCATCTGCATACTGATAGTTTTCCTGGGCTGGGGAGAGGGAGGGTCATTCACACCTTACATGTGAATAGGCTGTGTCCTGCCCTCAAACAATGGACTACTGATGTCTGAAGACAGGGCTGGCTTGAAAGGGTGCTGTGCTTGACCTGAAAGGTCTCCTTTGAAGTTACCCCCCTGAACAAAGGCATTCTTGAGTATAAGTAGAAAGGCTTGCCCCCTGATTTTTAGAACACTTTTGGAACTGGGACTGATTGACTGCTGTGCTGCACCAAAGGACTCATCTGGACTGCTCTTCTGTTTGTTGCCCTGCTGCCTGGTGTCTGCTGGGTGGAACAAAGGACTCATCTGGATTGCTTTTCTGCTTGTTGCCCTGCTACCAGTTTCCCCCTGAGTTTTGGTTCTGCTAAGGCACTGTGGGGCTACCAGGAGGGATCACCAGTGGAATTGCTGCTTTAGCTGTACTGGTCTACTTGCTCATTGATGTTTGCCTGCCTCCCTCAAAGTGTTCTCCCAGGGGCCCAGCGAGTGGCGAGCGCTGGTTGCTGCCCATGGCTCCTGCGACTATAGCACAGTTAGCGCTTCATCAGGGCAGGGAAAGTGCTTTACTAGTGCTCATTAGGGCCTCTCCATTATCTGGACAAGTTCTTGTGGAAAAGTATCACCCCCAGTGCGTGGCGCACACCCTTATTCAGCAGACCTTTCATTACTGTATGTGCTGAGGTAATGTGGCCCAGTGGGGAAGGGAACGACATTAGCCGGGCTGCATATTCGATGGTGGCTGCACCTTGGCACAGCATTGCTGGGAATGCTGTGTCTCCCCCCCTCCCTACCTCGACAAGGACAGTCACCACTCCGGCCTCATCAATTGCTCTGTACGAGCACAGGCAATCATCTCTGCATACGTAACACAGGGAGACCGAACAAGGTCTCCCTGTGAGGTGCTACCTTTTGCTCCCCTCTTCTCACCTGGAGCAGTGCCAGGGGCCCCTTGTGTCGCCGCTCTAGGGTGAGTGGAAAGGTCTGCCTGCGTGACGACCAGTCGGAGTCCCAGGGAGTCCTGAGACCAAGACGGCTGCAGAGGGAAGCACAGTGCACCCTGCAGTGCAGACCAGGTCCGTGTTGGTGGTCGCCTCGCTGCCAACGTGCCCGCCCCCTGGATTACCCTAACTCCCATGAAGGGAGTGCCTACACCTTGTTTTGAAAACCGACGCCCGGGCCCTACTTCCACCAGGCTCTCTCTGGACTCTCGTAATCCTACTAATAGGGGGACAGCGGGCCTGCACCAGCGTTCTCCCCTCTGGACATTGGATGTTTTCCCCAGCACAAGCCTCTCCCCACTGATGGAAAGGGGATGTTTGCCTTACTGGTGTGATGGGGAGGAAACCTTGATGGAGGTCCTGATCACGTTGCAAGCCCCTCACTACTTGGGAAGGTGCAGCAGGATATTACCGTAAGACCCATAAATAGGAGTGCTGGTGTTCCTGCATCCCACAGTTTCAGCCCGATTACCCTTTTTCATTATCTGAGGTACACTGAGATTTCACTAGGAGTTATATATGTGATGTGCCTTGTTTAGTAACGCTTGTATGGCATGCCCTGCTGAGGATGATATAAACTGTTTTGTTTTGGCAGCCTGAACGGTCAGAATAACAGGTACAAGCTGAGCCCTGACATAATATCCATAATGTTGATTATGTCTGCTGATCCATATGAGATTACTGCTATAATCTACCTGCTATGGCTCATGCCCTGATGTTGTAAAATAACTTTATTCTTAGGTAGCCAGGATAGTGATTACTGACCCAGTACTTGCACAGTGCACACAGTACTTATGAAGGTTGTCATTCTCGTTTATGTTTTATGCCCAAGATTCTTTCTATCTAGTCTCTTTCGTGGTGTATTTATTGTGTCACTAGTGTGTGTGTTGAGCAAACGCTTTACACGTTGCCTTGGGGATAAGGCAGACTGCTTTGTGCCAAGCTACCGGGGGTGAGCACGGGTTATCTTTGGTGTTTAACTTACTCGCCCTGACTAGAGTGGTGGGTTCTGCCTGGCTGAGGCGCATACCCTAGCCAACCATTTCTAACAGTTAACTACTGAAGTCTCCTTGTTGATTTTCGACAGCACTCCCTCCAGTGGAAAACAAGGTGATGAACTTCATCAAATGCACATTTTCAGCCCCATTGTATCTTACTGCAGTAGAGCTAACCGGGACAGTCATCTAATTGAAACAGAGCATTATCCAAGCCCCTTCCCACCATGTCTCAAGTCCTCTCACATGACAACTTTGCCACTGCCATAAGACACTCCAGTCCACCCACTATGCTCAGCAAGCCAGCATCACCTTACTACCCATAATTCTCTGTGTGGGTCCCCACTTTGTGTGAATTCTCACTACTAATCCCAATACATGCATTCCCACTGGAACTAAGAACATTTACATCCTCCCAGCTATTAAAGGGTTCTCTGAGTACTCACTTCTCCGCAAACCTCACTTAACTGTCCATCCTCATTCATAGTTAACACTATGGAGAACGTAGATATTCTATTGGTGAATTGCACTCCTACTATCCTTCTCCTCAAAAGATTGTTGTAACCACTGCCATGTTCTCATATACCACACTTCTTAAGTAATGTTATTGATCCTTCAATAAATACAAATCATTCTATTTTACTTACTAATTTATAAATACTATTCTACCACGAGTCACTGAAGAGACACACTTACCTTTGAAAATGTTGTAATTTTATTTCATTGAGTTGACTGGAAGGGTCCAAAATATGTTCTTTAATCTAAAATGCAGAAATAAATGGATTGAGTATTTCTTTCCACAACTTAAGGCTGCAGTCTAGCAGGGTAGCAAGAACATTCTTCGATGTTGCTGTCAATCATGCATGCCTTGCCTTGTATTTATTGGACCTTTCTTCCCTGGCACATTGCCAAAATGTATCGGGGGTGCAGCTTTATTGCAACTAGTAACTTCTGCACAGCATGAAATGTAAACCCCTGCTAAACAGGAGATTGCAAAGGGAGAGGAATTTTCCAACAAACTCATAATCATGCTCTAAGTCTACTGTACGAGCATACAGTTCTCACAGCTTGCGTTCTTGCTGCCTCCCTCCTATAATGGCTTACAACCCACGCAAAACATGCCTGTCATATTAATCTTAAGGGGAGTGGAGACTGCAGACAACCATTTGAATCCTCAAATTGGTATTAGCGCATAAAACAAATATGTATAATATGCACTATTCCAAAAGCCGCTAATGCAACTTTCTCTGTAATAGAGGAAAAGAGGGAATCAATTCACATTTTGGTCCAGCATCCAGCCAGCAGCAAACTTCTTTTTTAGGGCAGAGGTGACGGAAGGATTTTTTTCTCCTACTTCCAGGGCTCTTTGACTGCAATAGTGGAGTAAGGCTCTGATAATTCACTACAGCCCACGTGTTCATATAACAATGGTAACCAGCTGACTTTATATGGAGACTTGACTTAATACAAATCTGTATCAATCTACTATTTGCCAAATACGCCTTCATTTCTTATGGACCTTGACCACAAGGCATTATGGGCTCAATCTACTAAGCCCTTGAGGGTGCAAAATCACAGGGTTAGTGACCGCAAAAAGGTTTTCTTTATTTATGCATTACTGATTCGTGAGTTGATAAAGCCTTCCCAATTGGTAAAATGGGTTTTGCGATCCATTCTGAATCACAGTTAGAAGGGGGTGTTGTACAGCGTTACATTTTGTTTGTAGTTTTGCACTGTGTAGGGTTTGGGACAAGAAGAGGAACCTTTATGATGTAATTTTAGATAAGGTTCTCGGACAGTTGGTGGGGAGGAGGAGACATTGGTAGTGTGCCGTGAAGAGCTGTAATGCCGTTGCAATGCCAGGTTTTTACAAATAAACTTACTTTTAACTGAGAACTATTTGAGGAGTTGATACAAAAAATTCCTGATGAGTTTATCTGGCATGAGGACCAGTGTGTTCCTACATTTACATACCTGGTACAATGCTTGGCGAAGAGGCAGCGCACCACTGCGACATCGTGACCTCTAGCATTGACCTCTGTGGTGTCACAGTAAAGTCCTGATCGACTGAGTTATTTGGTGCGAGTCCCCTGATGGACATTCAGGCAGATCGGAAAAGGACCAGCTCAGGTAGTCAGACTAGAAGTGTCACGCAGCCATTTTAAGTCAGGGCACCGCCAGGCAGATCGGAAACAATGGGATTAGCTAGGTGGACTGGAAGCGATGCACCGCCAATTTGAGTCAAGTTACTACCAGTCCACAATGCACAATCTTCAAGTACTGTATCAAGTAGGCAGACAAAGTTTTTTAAATGGGCAATTTACAGGCTATATTACGGAATCTATGAGTTAGGTGCAGCTACTTTGTTCACTAGTCTATTTAACAAAAACTATAAAGTTAGTGCCACTGTTTTATATTGGGCAGGAAGCTGTAGGACTTCCGTGCACAGCACTACACGGCCGATTCACAGGAAACATCCTCACATGCAAATAAACAAACTGAGCACAGTCTGCGGGTGCGCTGCAGACACTTCATAATACTTTGGCAGGCAGTACATTAATAGTTAACCCCACTTAAGTACCAGAATAATACAGTGTATATTTATTATTATACATTTGCAAGTCTGGAAGGTGACCTAAAGTGTTTTTGTTATGGCATCATCTAACGTGTGGTGTAGTGTGGTTGGTTGATTCTGCAACATCTAAGGCGTGTATCGCGCATTGTTGTGGGGTTTGCTGAGATTGGCTATAAGTTTAATTTTAAGAAATCGAAGATTGCCTTCCTCAGCGTCATTTTCCTGGGATATGAGTTGTCTAGTGAGGGCAAGAGCTTAGCGCCACATTTTTTGGAGAAATGTGCTTTGTTGCAGCCTCCTAATACGGTTCGGAAGCTCCAGTCATTGTTGGGGTTTCTGAATTTTAGCAGAACTTACATTCCTGATTATGCTACGCGTATAAAACCCTTATACGAGTTGATTCGTCTGAATTTTTCGAGTAGATTTTGGACGATTGAGCATACACATGTCCTACGAGATTTACAGACTGATCTCCTAGCAGTTAAACACTTACACACACGGGACAATAAGACACATTTAGTCATCAGGGTGATACCTGGGGCTGTTGGGTTTACATATGTCACCTTTAATGAGGGTGAGACAGTCCTGATTGCGTACAAGTCCCACTTGTATTCTGCTGCAGAACAACGATTTGCACAGACTGAAAAAATACTCACTGCCGTACAGATGGCTGTGATTAAAGAAAGACCGCTTGCCCAGGGACAACGCATTGTTGTTGTTTCCCCGATTCCAGCCTTAGAGGCTGTTACAAAAGCAAGTGTTCCTAATTCGAAAGATTTACACCCGCAATGGATTCAATGGGCTGCGTCTTTGACAGCCACTGATGTAGATTACATATTTGACCCTAAACTGCAGACTCAAGAATTTCTTCAATATGAAATAGAGTACCCAGTCCCCGCTGGCACATTGCCTATTGACCAATATCAGGTGGTCATGTATACCGATGGCTCTGCGCAACCAGCGGTTGGGACTAAACAGCAGTATTCTGCTGCATGTGCGGGGGTGAGTGGCACGATGGAGGGGGAAGTGTTCTGCCCCCGACATACTTATACTAAAACCTTGGGAGATTGCACGGCACAGCTGGCTGAGCTCAAAGCTCTATTGTTAGTGTTGGAGCACGCGGATCCGGCGATTTTAACCTTGCTGGTCTGTGACTCCTACTACTGTGTACAGTCTTTCAATGAATATCTACACTATTGGAAGATGAATGGGCTCAGAGATTCTAAAGGCAACACCATTAAACACAAATTGTTGTGGGGTAAGGTTGCGGATCTGAAGGAGACGCTTCCTAAAGTCCATGTTGTACATACACTTGGACACCAGCGCGTTGGAATACACGTTGCTGGGAATACTTTGGCTGATGAAGCCGCAAAATCAGCAGTGGTTGTCGCCACTGTGGCCGCAGTGACTCGTTCGAGTTCCAAACCAGACACAGAGATTTCGGCTGCCATAAAAGCTACGGCTGATGGCACGCCATTTCCTAAAGGATTTCCTTCTAAATATAGTTACTGCTTGAGTAGTGCACTGAATGCTGTTGTTAATATTCCAGGCATTGGTGTATGTGAACTACCCAATAGAATTGAGAGACCTCGATTAATTTCTGCAGCACATGAGGGGGTGGCGTCTGCACTTGCTGGTGTGGCTGCCACGATTTCACTTTTACAGGCTCGTTACTGGTGGCCTGGTCTCTATAAAGAGACGAAGCAATATGTCCTTTGTTGTGATGTTTGTCAACAGATTAAAGCTTCGTCGGCTAGACGCCCGCAGCAGACGCCCCTTCTGATTTCAAATAAACCTTTACAGTGTGTGTACTTGGATCATTGTGGTCCGCTGACACCAGATAGTGCATACAAATATATTTTGGTTGCTGTAGATTCGTGCTCCAGATTTGTGTGGGTCTGGCCACAACGCTCGGCTGACGCTCGGACTGTTATTAAAGATTTGCGCATCTTTGTCGATACATTTGCAGTTGCGGCTTTTCTTTCGGACCAGGGCCCTGCTTTTGCCTCTAAGGCATTCAGGGACACCATGGCTTCTTTGGGGGTCCAACTCCAATTCTCGTCTCCATTTCATCCCGAGGGAAATTCTGTCGTGGAGCGTTTAAATCGTGATTTAAAGCAATCCTTAACGGCCAGGGTTATAGGTACGGGTCGTAGTTGGCTAGCCTACCTATATGGAGTACAGAGAGCACTTAATAACTTGCCTAGACGGTCACTGGGGGGTCGTACTTCATATGATTGCCTGTTTGGAACACAAATGTATGTTCCTGATCTAGATGGTCCTGGTGTGGAGGCGGCAAATACGCCCTTTGACATAAATGATCGTGTCTCTGTTTTGCAGGATTTACAACAATTCTGTGAAGATAACTCTTCTGCAAGTGCTGCCTCCTCAGGAATTAAGGATGAGCCAGTAACACCTACTGGTTGGATACCCAGGATTGGGGATCTAGTGCGTGAAAAGGTCGCAGTAAAGAAAGAATTTGGTCCTTCTTATCGAGCACCTGTCCCTGTGTTAGGGGTAAGCGGCACGAGAACTGTGATTTTACCGCCGCTGAAAGGGGCCAAAGGAAATCGCTTTGTTTCCATTGATAATGTCAAGTTACAACATGTGGCCGATTCTGCACAGCAGACCAAGAGGGACACCCCGTAGTTCCGGAATCCCTCTCACTACTGGGGAAGAAGTCCCGCTGCAGGTGATTTACACCAACGCTGTTTCCTCTCCAAGCTTGGGGAGGGTGGATGGATGATGATCTTGCGATTGTTCCACAGACAACGATTAATATGGAATCTTTTGATCGAGTTGCTGTACGTTCTACTGATGTTTCTGAACATGTGGTTTATAGCATGCCTAGGCGAGAGCCTCCATCTGCTTCTTTGTTCACAATTGCACCTTTTGCAAGAACTGCCTCTGGCTGCTTCAACGACACTGATGATGCAGTGTCCAGCTCCTCGTCCTCGATGTCTTCTGTCCGAGGTCCACTTAAGCTTCTGTGTTGGCTTAAACGCACATATTATGTTTTTCCTTGGAACTATTTGTGGCTTTTTATGGCTGTAATGACTCTTTTTTTATGGTTGGGATTTGGGGTTACTTTTTTTCTGGTAATACATGGTCATTTTCTTTCTGATCGATCTGACATTGAGCACGTGGAGACTGTGTTAAAACCACATTTTTCGTCTCATATGGTTCGAAGAGACCTGTCCAATGTAAACATTTCTGCAATACCGATTCCGGATGGGATTGTGTGGGATAAAGTAATGTTTGATATATATGGTCCCACTGAATTGATTCAAATACCGTATATCCTCAAGTTATTAATGAATGATATTGTTATACCAGGCATTGTCTCTGATGATTGGGATGTGAAGACAGTAGATGCTATGCTGACAGATTTGCAATATTATACTGTCTATGGCGATAAAGATGCTTACCAATTTAGAGATAATCATGGTGACATGTTTTGCAACAACTATTATGGACACCACTTTATTCATAAAGCTAGTAGCCCTAAGTCCATATTTAATTATGTGCAATGGGAACATTGCTCGACTCCCCCACAAGGGAGTTCGAAAACGTATTATGATAAATTTGCATATTTTTCTGGGCATAATCAACGAAATGCTAGGTCTTACTATTTTAAAGTTACTCTGTATTCTAATAAGCAAATGTTGTTGACCGATACTAAATTACTGTATTCAAATTTGTTTGTATCTAAACTATCGGTCGAGGGGTATGACTACTGGTTTAAGACTGTTGACTTGAAAAGTATTTGGGGTACGAAAAATTGGCAGATGCAAGGCAGGGACACATTATTTAGAGCATGTATTATCCCTGTGCAGATGATTTTCCTCAATGACACAGTACAAAAGACTAGCTGTTTGGGCTTGGCGACAATTAGAGAGTTAAATTTGCCTAGTATACCTGTCCCTTCCAAATTAAACAACTGGCAGCACTATGTGAATGCTACTTTTAGTGAATTTACACATTGGGTCAAGAATGGTACGCTTAACACTTCATCTATACATCTGGGCGGGTGGTTATTATGGCCTATAGACACTAATAAGTGTCATCAACGTTTTGTCACCTCTTGAGGGGGGTTCAGGACTAGTAGGGCAGACCCTTGTTACATTTCACCAGAACATGCTGATATTATAACTACATACAGCGTGGGGAAGCTTTGTCAGCAATGGTTGAAGTCATCCACGCTGGATGCAGTTAAGTCACATCTCACGTTACTGTCTAATGATACTGATTTACAAGATTTTTTGTCAGGTCCCAAGGTACCACGGAAGAAAAGGTTTTTATACAAAGTTTATAATGAGATTTGGAAGCTTTCACAACAGGAGGCTGCAGCCCGGTTGAGGCAGATTGATCAGGAAAACCTGATGCAGACTTTGTCTGTTGTTGACAATGGCATGCATACCCTTTCTGACCGTGTTTACACGATTGACAGCATTGTTTCCTCTGCTATTGACATTATTAAATCGGACATGTCTTCTTTATATCATGGGCAGAGTCAGACGCGGTCCATCATGCAGCTGGGTTGGACTCTTCAGACCTTGAAGGCAGGTCGCGTTCCATGGTAGCACATTCGTGCCAGAGAGATCTTTGTCTCCTTTAATTTGACTCGTCAACAACAGCTGATGGCTAAAAAGGAAGCAACATATGTTATGTTGAATACTGAGAAATTGGAGAAACTGCCTTTCACAGTGGCTGAGATTCCGTCAGCTGAGTGGTTGATTCATGGGGTAATTAATCTGCCTATCTCCACTCTGCAATTTACTTCTTGTTTGAAGCACATTCCGGTGGGTAGATATGAACTATTGGGAGACAGTTACATACACGAGGTGTGGGAGCTTCCCTTTCAATACAGATGTGTTAATGGTTTGAGGGAGGTTTTTCTTAGCGGTAGTGAATGCGAAACTTCTGTCAGCCATTCTATGGTTTGTAAACAGCTGTCCTTGCACGGAGCGTGTAACGCTTCGATTGCTAACTTAGCTTGTTATCTGAAGGGAGTTCCAGTCCCGGTTATTAAAAACACTTTCCAGGTGCTTTCTAACGGCAGTTACATTGTTCTTAACAGCGAACGCTGCTGTGGCATGCGTGCCGGAATAGTTTACGTTGTCAACAAGGCCGTTACGTGCTGCCGGAATGTGTTGTTTCCCCCCACTCAAATTAGGGAGGTAGCGGACATCTGGCCTCATATTGCTACTTCCAAGGTTAATTTCGACAAGTTGAGTCGGCTAAAAGCTTTATTGTTTCAAAAGCATGTGGCCCTTACATCTGCTAGCGAGACCTACGCACTTCAGGTGGCAAGGTCGTCGGCGGAGATACAGTCCCTTTTGAATACTAACTTTCAAAGTCACTTCAGTGAACTTGTGGGACGTATATTTAATGCATCCAGCACTGCTGGTATTGCACATTTTTTCAAAGCCGTTGGTGTTGGTTTTGCTCACACCTTCTCTTCAATATTCGGTTTGATACCTTCGGCTATACACTCTATTTTCAGAAGCATTTTTGGGGGTTTCCCGATTACTTTGGCTTTATTGGCTGGAGTCTTGCTGTTGTTGCTATTTTTTCAAAATGGCTGTCCCGCCACAACGAGATCCTATATTGCTGCTCCCGTCAGCGCAGCTGTGTCGTGAACTCATGATGCAGCATTTTGGAGCAACACTCCTGGGCCATTTGGAGTGTGACTGGTCTCGGTCATTCAGACCGGTTTTGGATTGTGTGCAACCCGTGTTTCGGTGCCTTTGGTGCTGGTTTGAACATGCACTGGCTCTCTGTCTCTCACTGCGGCGCCCTCCAGTGGTCGATCCTGATCTGTTGATGTTCCCGATTAGGGCTCATTCCCAGACTTGTGCACTACGGTTGCGTTTGCTTCGTGAGGCAGTTTATGCGATTCCCTTCCTGGAGGAAGATGGTTTTGTCTCATTCATAGGCCCTGCACGGGGTGCCGCCCTGAATGGTTTTGGGGCTTTGGAACACACCTGCTCTGTGTGTACTTTGTGGCGTGGATCTTCCGATATTGACATATATCGAAGTGGAGGAGCTCCTACTCTCTATTGCTTCTGTTTACAATTGGATTTTTTTCCCTCTCCTGCAAAATTGACATTATATTGAATTTGGCTTTATTGTCACATGTTTTCTGAATTTATGACTTTGTTGTCTTCTGACCTTGTCGAAATATGTATATAATTTTAGGTATTGTTTATATCTGGGGCATATTTTTATATTATTGGAACCACTTGCTACCGACAAGGGGAGGGTGTAGTGTGGTTGGTTTTACGTATCCTTTGCGCGTTAGCTTCAGGCTTTAGGCCTTTGTGCACTTTGCCCTGGATGTATTTTATTCATTTGCTGGCAGTTTAGAGCCTCTGTGCACTTTGCCCTAAATGCTTTTTATTAGGCTTCGTACTGTTTTTTTTCAAATAGCCAGTTCTACGGTTTTGTTTTTTATTCATATCACACTGTTTTGCCTACCTCAGCACTGGAGTTCTCCATAACACATTCACTCTGTGCTTCAGTCAAGGATACAGTCTGGTACATTGCCGATAGACGTGGTAGGAGTTTGGACTTTGCATTCCTGCGTAGGGACATTTTGTGATCACACTGACATGTTAGTTATAAAATCACTTCCTTGTCCCAATACACGAAAGAGGGAGATTCCGACCAGGGAACCACAACTAGACGCTGACTGCCTCGTTGCAGATGCTGAACCAAGATCACAGGCCTTTGCTCAGGTATGAGGGCTGATGTCTCCCCAGTGATACAGACAGGCAAGCTAGAAGCTTAACATGCTGTGCTCGAAATAGAACATGCAGAGGGAGAGTAGAAACTATTATACACGATGATCGCTTTGTTCTTATGTTTTACTCTCCTGGTAACTATTTCAATCCTACTGTGTTGTATGGTTCTGGTTATTGCGGCTCATGCCTTATTATCTAAAATACAGTCGTTTTATTAAATCATTATATAAAACTTATACTGTCTTTGTCATTCGTATATGAGATCATATTGTAAATGAGAGAGTTGGTTTGGATCTGAGTGACCACGACTTCCCTGAGAAGTTCCAAAGATGTCATGCGCTCGGCTGCCCAATCATCTCTTCCCCGTGGGAGAAATGAGGCACTGCTAGTTAGCCGGAGCAAAAACCGGATTTCAATCCTGCTGCCTAGAAATCCAGTAGTCTCATTTAGGATAGTGAGAGCCCACGCGACAGTGGTACCTCACTACCACAGCAGTCTACTGCAGCATCAGATGAGCCCTCAAATGAATGGGAGGAACGGTTAGAGTGTTTTTCAAATTGAATCTGCACATTCAAGGATGATGAAGATTTCACTCCTGAAAAAAGAAAAAGATATTACTCTATTGTCTGGGGTCAGGTGGAGTAAAAGTCTATAAACGTATAGAGAAGAAACCCAGGGTACAGGGACAAGAGGATGTACTCAAATGCGTGAGAGGATTTTGATGCAAATTTCAAACCCAGGGTATGTGTAGGTATTGACATATACAAATTATCCCATAGAAAACACGGCAAGGAAGGAACCATTGAAGATTTTGTTGCATCTTTAAAAAAAACGTGGCATTGACATACCGATTCAGAGTCCTACAGGAGGAACTGATTTATGACCAGAGTGTCATGCATAAAGAAAATCCTAATATAGAAGAAAGCCTTTGGCCTAAAGGTGGAGCTCCTCCGCAGGGATTAATTGATGTAGACAAAAGAACAGAACTAACTGGAAGATTTGCAAAAGCAGTAATTTCGGAGCAAAAAAGGTAGAAAAGATACAGAAACAGTTACCAAAGTAAATGTTAGTGCTAGGAAGCTAGTAACTCAAAGGGAATATAATTAAAATCAGGAGGAGATAGGAAAATCCTGGATTAACAAGAGGAAACAAGTGAATAAATCACAGGATGGAACATGTTATCAATGGGCATTTTGCTAAGGAGAAAAGATGTCCTGCACGCAAACAAAAATGCTCTGGTTGTGATACAGAAGATCATTTTTTTCAAAGTGTGTAAAAGGAGGAAAGATTGTGGTGCAAATTTTGGAAAATGAGGCAAGGTCTGATTTTGACGATTCTGATGAAAATGATACTAACATGTGCACTCAATATCAAGGAGGTGGGTGAATAAGAACATAAGGGATCAAATTGGCAGGCTTTGGATATGTCAACCTCTTCAATGTCGGGGAAACCCGAAACGAAGAAAAAGAAACCCCTCTGTGAGATGGATTTTGAGGGCATCAAATTGCTGATTGCAGCTGATTCAGGTTCACGTATACAATAACGAATAGGGACGTATGGTTTGAAATATTGTTTAACCAAATGGGGCTTGTTTACAGTAAATTTTCCCTTCTTATGGCAAGCTGAGAATTTTTCTGCAGGGTGAATCCATTTACCATTGGTTTTTTTTGCTGCTGGGACCAATTTAAGGTAGTATTCATTAACTTCAGTTCAGGAGAGGCATACCCGCATTCACAAAGTGAGGCGTTAGCAATTTTCTGTGTTGACACAGCTTTTTTGCATATATTTGTTGCAGCAGACACAGAGTTGGTGACTGCAACGCTACCGATAGAGCGCATGGGTCATGGGCAGCAGAGTTTTTACAACTTATCCCATGGAAATTGAGAGCAACTAGTAAAATGCATTCAAGTCTCATACACAGGATGGTGGCAGTTGAGCACAAACAGTCACGCTTTGGCACTATAGGCGGTCTTTAGGTCTCTAGTAGTGCACACAATAGGGAACACGCTGTGTTACTCACCCCGTTCCATGCATGCACTGGGCAACACTTTTGGAATGTTCTTGTCACAGGAGCAGAGTTTGCAGATTCAATTACGTGCGCAAGTCATATTCTTTAGTAGACATATGATGGTAAGCCTGCTGCTTTGGACTATTGGGGCACTGAACTTTCACAGTTTCACAGGTTTGTTTGGTGATGGAAGGTGTCAGTATCTTTTGAACAAGATTGTTTACATGATAGGCAATGTGACTAATATCCCTCCTTGTTTACCATTTTATTTTCAGTTACCCCTGAAGAAGGGACAACATGGTCCTGAAATGCATTGGGTTTTAATTAGGGCAGTCCATGAATTGAATGAAATTCAAGAATTTTCCACAACACAGCGTGTGGTTTGAATCTGCAACAACACTTATCCATTAACTGCTAGAATTGTGCACTTTCCATTTTGCCTAGACAGCATTTATAAACTGGCTTTGAGAATACAAACCTTGTACAAAATATTGTTTCTTATTAATTTTTGTATCATTTGTAAATAAGGTTGTGAATACTTGCCTTTCCACTGCACACGGGCTCCAGTCCACTTTGGGGGTTAGGGTTATTTTGAACTTTAGAAATGTGCCCCTCTGTTGCCCAAGCTTTGCACTGGCCAGTTACAGTTGTTGACCAGGAGGCAGACTTCTGGAAGAGGAGTTACCTCTCCCTGACACAAATCCAGAGTGTGAGCCCAAAAGGCAAGTTGGCACCTGGGAGAGAGAGGGGTAAAATGGTTGCTAAACCAGTTTTCGCATGGGTGTGTAGCCCTCAGGTAGTCAAACCTCTAGAGTGGACTACCGAGCTCCACACACCAAGAGAAAGGTTCTGCCATCTTTGGAGTGGGCAGACTATTGCACTCTAGGATAGCTAGATGCCACACATTGCAGGAAATAGTCATCCGTCAGGAGAGGACCTGGTAGTTGCCAATGCTTCTGACTAACCCCTTGCTGCAGTAGTTGCCAATGCTGGTTTGTGATTGCATTAAAAAAGCAGCGGTTAAAGTCTTGCTCAATAATTTATATCTCTGTAAGCCCCTGTTGATTTTGTACATTTTGGTGTCTACACATCAATAAAAATAAGATCTATTTTTATAAATTGGTGTCCGATTTACTTTGTGTTACTTCTAAATGCTTTTTTCTTTTTTCTCTGTGAAAGCCTGACTGCTCAAATTCACAGCTATGCAGGGTTGAGCTAAGGTTTTAACAAATGAGTCTGATTTAGTGGTGGGCGGAGTGCACAGAGTTCTAGTCCACAGGATTCCACGGAGTTGGGTAAAAATTCAGTGGAATTCCATGGAGTTCTGCATGTGGCAGAGTGCAGCCTTCCCTACCACACTGGTGCTGAATGCGCCCGATCTCGGAAGCGCTAAGCAGGGTCAGGCCTGGTTAATAGCACAAACCAGACCCAACCGTGCTTAGCGCTTTTGAGATCAGGTGAATTCAGGCCAGGGTATGCTGAAACTGCAGCAAAAGCTGCCGTTGTAGGCCTCTTCTGCTGACACAGCCCACTGGATTGAAGCCACACCTGCACACTTCCCTTCACCAGATGACCTCCTTCACAAACTTGCTTCAGAGCGCCAATCACATCCTCTGTCTTGCATCAGCCTTGCAATTGTTTCCTCTGCACGTACACAGCCTCAGTCTGCCCTTTCTTTAGGGCCCAACAGTAGCAGCAGCAACCCAACACCAGCAGTCTGGTATTTTCACAAAGTGACTAGCCTTGCTTGCCACTGGGCTCTAAAGCACTCTCTCAGGACACACACATCTCGATCTGGCGGGGCTACTGGACTACCACTCAGCAGCTGATGCTGCTGCTTGCTGGGTCTCAAGCTCTCCCTGCTGGCCCAGCACTGTACCCCATAACAGCACTTCCTTTCCCAGGGTCTCTGGGGACTCAGACAGGTTCTTTTCAAGTGGAGCCCTGACTGCAAGTTTCCTTTTTCCCCCCAACCACACAGACTCCACTCAGTGGCAAATACTGTCCATGCCCAGTGCCGGCCCCAGTGTGCACATAGAAGAGAAAGCGAAGTGAGGACTTACCTGGGTCCCCCTTGACAGTGGCCTGGCTCTCTGCCTCCCTCTACCTCCAGGCTGCTGAGGACGGTAAAAGGATGGAAGCCAGGATCCAGTGCTGGGGCCTGTGCAGCCCCTTAGCAGCAGCTTGCAGCAGCTCCGGAGCCACACCTGGCCAACACTGAAGTCTTCATGGTGGCGAGTGCGCACTGCTGCCCAGTTATGGGCCACACAGCACAAGCGCAGACTGTCTGCACTTGCGCTGTGCAGCCCATAACCAGGCTGCAGTACACACACAGTGAGCTCCACTCCACTGCCAGGTCTAGCAGAGCTTTTGGCCGAGCGCTGAGTGCCAAAAAGTCTATTAACTCTGCCAGCAGAGCTCACCACCCACCCATAGTCTGATGGACCCAAGAGATTTGTGAGTTTATTACATGGTGAGGTCGCACAACCACACTATAAAATAAACTACATTTCCTCACAGGGGCGTCCCTTTTGAAATATTAGTCACAGTGGTATGCATCAATAGTTAGAGACAATAGTAAACTATTGATCAGTTACCAACTCCTTAAAGGAGGTGGTAACTCATTCACAAAGGGGAAGGTGTCCTTTTAAGACAGCTTTCTCCCTGTGAAAGTTATTGTCCGCTTCAGGAGGAGTAGGCAGTGGTCCAGGGGCCACTGCCTGCTTTCCCCATGATTTCCCAAGTAGGAAATTGTTTTCTGTTTACAAGCAGCACTGGTTCTTTTAAGGCGTTTGGGACTACAGATAGAGATGGTGTCCAGCTGTTCCTGGGCAGGCCACCATCACTTCGTTTATAGCTGATTACCAGGTGCTGCAAATAGTGACCTGCCCAGTTAATATTAATTAGGCAGGATCATTCTTCAACTGGAGATTTTGTAATGCAACTTATTACTATATAGGTCATATCACATTTGCAGACAGACAGGTCGCAAACAGTCAGTGTGCATTTTGTGACCTGTCTCAGTACATCTGGCCGGAGGTCTCTACTTTGGGTACCGGCTGTCAATCAAGCAGAAAGCCTGGAGTTAGAGATCTCTATTAGAGGATTAAATCAAGTTGGTGGTCTTAATACCCTGTGGTTGTGCTCATGGCTTCAGAGATTCTGGCGAAGTGTGGGTCAGTGCCTCAAAAACGTTAGGGGGAAAGAAATCAGGAATTAGATGCCAAGCTTACAATACCTACTTCTGGAAGGTTAACTCCTTGGTATGATACAATAATGAAAGAATGATTTAGGCTTGATGGTTACCCACTGGGACATTAGCAGATTATAGGGTCGTTTTGAGACTCTGGTTTAATCCTGATGCAGGTTGGCAGCAGATGAAGCTTTCAAGTGTACTCATTCTCTAACGTGGATCGAATGCATTGCAGAGACGAGGGTTGTGGTCTCGCCCCTCCTTTGAGGGCACGTTGAAGAAAGGTGTAAAGCCACAGCTTCTAAGTATCTTTCTTTTTTTCAAGTGTGATCACCAATCTTTAAACTGTAACTGCTTTATGTAGGATGGCCACCTATCACCTATTCAGAATCTTACAGTGACAGAAGTTTGGACAAAGGGACAATTGTATGGACAGAAAGGTGTGCTAAACATGAATTTTATGTTGTTTGTGGCTCTCAAACTTTTCTTAACATAGTAGAGGAGATAATTACTTTTCTGAGATTATGAATTTCACAGCAGAACATTCCAACACTACTACCAAAGTTCTGAATGGGGAACTGCTGAAATATTTCAGTACTTTAGGATCTGCTGTGGTACACAGGATCGTTAACCAGCTTCCTTTCCTATCACTAGTTGGTTTTATGCTTCATTTTGACCCTGTACAGTGCTCCACCGCCTTATAGGCTAGGTTCGCACTATACAAACACCAAATACGTACTTACATACAGTGTCTGATACCGTGTGTTGCTACCCCATCTGAATAAAATGGCATGCCTAATTGCATGTTATGAAAAGGTCTGCAGTTTTAAATACTGTACTTGGACATGTAATGTACTTTATTGTTTATGTGTCGGGTAATGCACCTTTACAATGAATGTGCCAAAAAATAAAATAGCATGGACTATGATATTTTATGGCCGGTTGCTCCATGTAATTTAATGCCGGGGTACTTCTTACCAGGATGACCACCTCCCTCGGGTGAAAGTTTAATGCATTCTGGGTTTTGTGGTCTTGTTTCCTTCCTTTGAACTAATCAAACTAACACCTGAAAACAATGAAACGTAGGTGAACAGTTTAGGACTGAGATACATTCCTTAATGACCTCCATTGCGGTTTTTACCCTACATCCAAGTGACGCATGCATATTCAAGGGCGGTGTGATTGACAACTTGGTGATGCACAAACAGAGTCAGCTGCTACGAGCACGATGCTAATGTACCATCCTGGCAGCTCTGATGCTCAAATAAGTCACGGCTCTAGTTAAAGCGACTCATGCCTATGTCAATATCACAATGTCCCTTTAGGTATTGGTCGCCATGGCTGTAACACAATGTCCCAATTTGTTACACAATTCTACGCGAGTGTCTCAATTCCCCAAATTGGCATATATTTCTTTGTAAGGTTAACACTGCCCCAGTTAGGCTCACATTTCCATGCCATGTTAAATTTAGCCCTAGCTCCATGCATCAAGTTGCCATTCCAGTATATCTATGACTATGTTATGCACATATTTTCATTCAAGCTTGCCCCAGTTGTATATACAGTGGAATGCCATTTTCATATTTCCCTTCTATGTACACAGGGGCATTTGTCTCAGCTACACTCACCTTGCCATACTAATATTGTGTTCCCCCAGAGTAAACTCTGCGCTGTGGATTGCAGGTATCTGCTTCAACCTTACTTTGACTTTGCACCACCTTTGCTTAAGGCAGGGAGTAAAGGGAGTCCTGCAACTCATAGTACTGCTTCTGTTCAGATCCTCAGAGGCAGGAGGTGGGACTTAGGCAGTCAGGCTCCTGGATGGTAGGACATCGTCATGAATGGCCGAGTCAAATTTGAGAGAGTTTTTATTTTTTTCACGTAAGGAGACCATTGGCCTTCTGAATATAGCTATAGAAGGGTCAGATTCCAATTCTTGTAGGCTGGCAGCTCATCATTTGGTCCCCAGCTTGTGTAGCAAGGTTGCAGAGGTGATTAAAGATAGCCTGGCCTCAGGAAAGATGTTTGACTCTTGGAAAATCAGGGGGGGGCAACGAACCCTCTCATGAAAACAAATGACGTATATGCTGCAATGCTCAACATCTCCCCAGACTTAGTAAACAGATGGATAAGATTTAAAACGGCTAAAGCTGGATTAAAAATGGTTGAAGAAAAAAACTTTATAAAGTTAAACACTGATAAAACAGGGGTATTGATAACTATAATCATCAGATCTCTTGCATTCCTGGAATTTTGGGCCTTCTTTGATGGACAACCAACCCCACAGAGTCACTAAAGTAAAGAAGCTACTGCTTTAGAGAGTCAAGTAAAGACATTATATTGGTACTATTCTTTCAGCTCCGGGCTCAGAACAATATACTTAATTAACACCTAAATTAACTCACGAGACTATAGGAGGATTTGTGCACATTCACTCCTTGACTATGGTAACGTATTGTACCTGGGGCTGATCTCTTGAAAAACATTGAGTGCTACTGTTTAATCAAACTCCTAAATATCCACGACCCTGTCACCGAAGCATGCCCACCACTTATTTTTTTTATTTTTTATTGATTTTATCATATCAAATATATAAAAGTAGAACAGTCCCTGCAGAGCAGCATATCTAAAGAGCAATAGCCGCCCACTGCAATATTAACATACATTCCGTACAGGAGAAATCAGACAGGTACACATTGATCATTACAATCCAGTTTGTTCTTCTAAATTTCCCATCCATTAATTGGGGACAAGATCTGCACGGAATTACCACTGGGCAATTTCTGCCAGAGATGCAGTAGTGATAACATACAGTTGGATAAGGGATCTCAACAGATATAAACAAAAGGGGCAGGTGGGGAATACAACCAGACAGCAACAGCCATTCACCTTCCTGACATAGATGCCAGCGTACAGAGGGGTCAGTAATTCGTCCGGGCTTCTTTGGTTATATCACTCACTCGTCTTGGGCCGCTAAGAAATTATTCAGCATGCCCACCACTTGACTGGCTTTCTTCCCAAATAGACATCTGTCACGTGCCATTGTATCCCATCTCTCCACCTTCAAAAGCTGTGCTTTGAAAGACATGGCACTCTTGTACAGCTATCAAGTTCCATTACTTGGAGGTTGCGTGTAAAGCCTGTGATTGCGGAGAAATGACTGCAGTGTTGCATGGAGTATGTAAACATCTCAGATTAAAATGCAAATATATTAATTCAATTCCTGCAGTTTTTACTTAACACCAGTGCACTCAGTTACTCTGACAATAGGTAGCTATTGTGATTGTTGTTGCTACCACAGTGACACCCTCAAAAGACAAATACCGTCTGTTAAAAATGCATTCTGGTTTACCGTCTCCATAATGGATTGTAGGAGATCCATGTTCTGCCCCTTCTCTGGTAAAATATCTTGATAGTCAATAACCAGTATTAATGTGAACAGGCTATCTGTTAGGAACAAAACATACACAATAGACTGTCATTTAAGCCTTTATGAGATCCAGAAAAACAATGTGCCATGTAAACCTGGTTAGATGTGGATTTACCTAGATTCACTGGTTTTATTTAACACAATAAAAGAAAGATGTACCTTTCTCCACTGGTCCTTTCAATGCTGTATTCATCCGAAGCTGCCCCTTCTTTACAGTAATTATGACACCTGATCCGGCTACCCTCATTGAACACACCCCCAAACCATTACATGAGAGAGAGTTTTTGGTATTTAAGAGGTGACCATTTAGCCCTACATTTAATCCCCTGGATCCCACATGGTCTATCTGTCACCCGGCCTAATTCAAGCCATCTGCTGCAAAAACCTTCACCAGGCAATGCGCCATCACAACCTAGTGACCCGGAGACTGGTAAGCATGCTTTCATGCCACTGTGGATTCACATCATCACACCAGATGACCCGTGGGAGGATTTGTGCAACAGAAATGATAATGCAAAAGGTGTCAATTCCTCCTTTCTGTTACTTTTTCTGGATAATTTCCAAGTAGGAACTTGTGCATTTTATAATAGAGGCCTAAACCTTTTACTACTCCTGCGGGATTCCTCAGCAGAACTATCAGCTATTGACATTGCATACTGCCTGGCTGTAGTCCCAGGTTGTGCTGTTCCTTCACATTTCTATGGCCTCACCCTCCCTTCTCCAATCAGTTTAGTTCAATCAACTAAAAGGAATAACCCACAACTACAAGGAGGCCATCCCACTGTTATCTTGCAAAGCAGCAAATCAAATAAATGTGGTGCTGCCTCCCCTAAGCCTTATACTGAGCATCTGCAGAGGTGTGCATGTTTCTGTATGTACACGGTAGGACAGTCTATGTGGAAATAGTCCAGGGAAGCAACTACTGAACATTGCAGGGGTCCTACATTGCTGTGCAATACAAAGTCACTGCCCCAGTAAATGTCAATCACCATAGATACTGACCTCCGTCCACTGAAGAGGTGATGACAACTGTAGGACATACATGTCGTGTGAATAGTAGCATAGTAATTCATTATGCATACTAACATAGTAATTAATCAATTAATTAAGACTGTATACAATATTCAGCTATACATTGGGATTTAAAGTAGGTCGTTTGACGGAGATGTTCAGGCTCAATGGCATATGTCATAACATACAAAAAATGATGTTTGTGGTCTTGGGATGACCGGTAGCAGTGATACACTGACTGTGGCCTACAGACATTTACCTTCAATTGTTCAGAAGACTTTAGTTATATACAAGAGAAGATCTTGGTGGATGCTAATATTAAGATCTCAACTGCTATGTGGCATGCTTCTGACATCAACATGTTTTCAAAGGAGGGTTAGTACTTTGTGCCATGGTGTGGCTATCCACAAGGTAGCTTGTCTAACATGCTCTTCTGTGTACTGTTTCTGGATCACTCTTAGTATGAATCTACATAGGACATAGTGCTAGTGCTCAGACGATCTGTATCATTGTTGACTTAGGCAGTAGCGGGTGTGCTAGGCCTAGATCTACATCAGATAGGAGGTTAAATTCCTCCCCACACCTCCAGTGACCATAGGATAATTTTTCAGCCCAGCCAGTAGTAACAACAACTCTAAGCAATACTGTTTGGTCGAAGTTAGGGACATAAATAATATCCATTACTACAGCCCTCTCATCTACCTGCAACTGACTATTCCATAACATCCTTCGTTGTCTGTATGTGATTTGGTAACTTGAAAAGATACTCCAGGGCAGAACAATTTTAGGACCCTGCCTCCCTGCCGATGTAAGCTAAAAATGTTTGTGAAGTACAGTCACTCTCTCGCTTCAGTATGAGCTGAAGTCCTCCAAGCAGTCCAGGTGAAGCCTTTCATTTAATCATGTCTGGACCTTGTATCTTCCATCCTTCATTGTTCATTCGGTAACATTCCAGCTGACAACCTTAAGTCTCCTCAGAAACCCTATAGGTATAAATGTAGTATTGTACTCATTTGGGACTGTCTCACTTTATTGGCTAGAGAATCTGAAGACTCAGGTGTGTAAGATAGAGACAGTCACAGCCTAAGTCAACAGTGTGTGCCAGGAGACACTGGAAACAGCCAAAGGCTGGGCCCTAGATATTGTCTTTGGAGCCATAGAAATGTGGCTAGTGGTTGATAAAAGACCTTCACCCATTTAGGATTAGAAGACAAAATTAAAAAGTAATTTCCCCAGTTAGGATTACCTCTGTGTAGGAAAATGGCTCCTTGTTGCAGTTACCCCCCCACCCCACTTTCTGCCTGCTATTGATTCAGACTTGACTGAAAAGTGTGCTGGGATCCTGCTAACCAGGCCCCAGCACCAGTGCCCTTTCACTTAACATGTACCATTGGTTCCACAATTGGCACACACCTGGCACACAGATATGTCCCTTGTAAAAGGTACCAGTGGTACCAAGGGCCCTGTGACCAGGGAAGGTCCTTAAGGGCTGCAGCATGTGTTGTACCACCCTAACGGACCCCTCACCTAACATGCACACTGCCATTGCAGACTGTGTGTGTTGGTGGGGAGAAAAAGGCAAAGACGACATGGCAAAGTCAGGATGCCATGCACACACAATACTGCATGTGGCATTGGTAAGTCACCCCTCTAGCAGGCCTTAAAGACCTAAGGCAGGGTGCACTATACCACAGGTGATTTCATAGCTGCATGAGCAATATTCCCCTATAGAGTCTAAGTCCATTCTTAGACATTGTAAGTACAGTGTGGCCATATTAGGTATATGGTCTGGGAGTTTGTCAAAACAAACTCGACAGTCCCGTAATGGCTACACCGAATACAGGGATGTTTGGTATCAAACTTCTCAGAATAATAAACCTACACTGATGCCAGTGTTGGATCTATTAAAAAAATGCACCCTGTAGTTTACCCAATCCTTCAGTGCAGGACTGACTGGTTTGTGGCAGCCTGCCACTGAGATGTGTTTCTGGCCCCCTGGGGTGAGGGCCTTTGTGATCTGAGGCCAGAAACAAATGCTTCACACCTCCCCCTGCAGGAACTGTAACACATAGCAGTGAGCCGCAAAGGCTCAGGCTTCGTGTTACAATGCCCCAGGCACTCCAGCAAGTGGCCCCCCTGGACACAGCCCCTACTTTTGGCAGCAAGTTTGGGTAGACAGAGAAAAACAAGGAGTCACCCCCTCAGCCAGGTCCACCCCTAAGGTGACCAGAGCGGATGTGAACCCTTCCTTAGAAAATCCTCCATCTTGTGTTAGAGGATTTAGCCCAATAGGAATAGGGATGTGCCGCCCTCCCCCCCAAAAGGAGGAGGCACAAGGAGGGTGTAGCCACCCTCAGGGACTGTAGCCGTTGGCTACTGCCCTCCAGCCCTAAACTCATCCCTACAGTTAGTATTTAGGGACAACCCTGAACCCAGGAAATCAGATTCCTGATGGCCTGAAACAAGGACTGCTGACCTGAAAGCCCTGCAGAGTCGACGGAGACAACTGACTTGGCCCCAGCCATACCGGCCTGTCTCCAGACTCAAAGAACCTGCAACAGCGACGCATTCCAGCAGGACCACGGACCTCTGCCAACTCAGAGGACTGTCCTGCAACCCAAAGGACCAAGAAATCCCTGTGGACAGCGGCTCTGTCCAAGCAGCAAAGAAGAAACCAACTTATAAGGGACTCCAGCCTCACTCCGGAAGAGTGAGTCCCCAAAACTCTGCACCTGATGCCCCCGGCTCCTGTCCAGAAGAACCAACACCGCAGCGAGGACCCCCAGGTGACACCCACAATGTGTACACCCTGAGATGACCTCCCTCCAACCCAACAGCGGCACCTGCAGAGATAACCCAGAGGTTCCCCCTGACCGCAACTGCCAGGTAACAAAGAACCCGACGCCTGGAAGAAGCACTGCACCCGCAGCCCCCAGGCCCGAGAGAAACCTACCACTGGTGCAGGAGTGACCAGCAGGCGGCCCTCATCGTTGCCCAGTCAGTGGCTGGCCCGAGAAGCCCCCCCGTGTCCTGCCTGCATCACCAGAGTGACTCTCTGGGTCTCTCCTTTGATTTCTAAGTAAAACCCAACACCTACTTTGCACACTGCACCCAGCCACCCCTGTGCCGCTGTGGGTGTATTTTGTGTGCCTGTTTGGGACCCCCTCAGTGCTCTCCAAAACCCCCCCGGTCTTCTCCCAGAGGACGCACGTATTTACTGGAACAGGAGCACCCCTAGTCTCCATAGGCGCCGATGTTATTTGGGCCCTTCTTCGACCTCTGCACCTGACCGACCTGGTTTTGCTGGTGCTGGGTGTTTGGGGTTAACTTGAACCCCCAATGGTGGGCTGCCTATGCCACAGAGACTAAACTAGTAAGTGCTAAACTAACTTGTACTTCTCCCCCCCCCCCCCCCAGAACTGTTGATTTTTGCAGTGTCCCCTTTAAAATAGCTTATTGCAGTTTTTGCCAAAACTGTGTACCTTACTGTTTTACTTCAAAGTTTCATACTTACCTATGCCAAGCACCTTACAATTTGTGTATTTACTTGAATTCTGAATCTTGTGGTTCTAAAATAAAGAAAATAATTTTTCTCTATAAAAACCTATTGGCCCGGAGTGAAGTCTTTGAGTGTGTGTGTTCCTCATTTATTGCCTGTGTGTGTACAACAGATGCTTATCACTACCCTCTGATAAGCCTATCGCTCGACCACACTACCACAAAATAGAGCATTAGTATTATCTAATTTTGCCACTATCAACCTCTAAAGGGAGCCCTTGGACTCTGTGCACACACTCTCCCACTTTGAGATAGTATATACAGAGCCAACTTCCTACACTCTGGAGATGACAGCAGTTTAAATATTATGAATTATCAGAACAATTTACCATTTGGTGAAAACAAATCTAACTGGGTATTCCATCATCCCGCCCTCCTCACAAAATGTTTTCAGATTACCTCCAGGTTTATGTTGGTTTTGCAGACCAGAGTTATTCGACACAGCTACAGCAACTGCACCTATTAGGATAAAAACACAATTTTACATTGAAATTAAAACTATGGAAAAAAGAATTTGATGTGTTTCTTTACTAATGCTTCATTGTTGCCTGTGTGTGCACTACCTGCAGCACTGAAGACCTTAATGTTAAATTGGACAGTGTCTCAGACAAGTCAATTTCTCACACATACCATGCATCATTACTGGTTCAACATTTATGATTCAGATCAGATCAGTAGTTCTTAACCTTTTTATGTCTGTGGACCCCCACTTATTACTGGAACCCAGGGACTGGCACTGAATCAATATTGAAAATTGGGGACACCCATTGAGTCAATAATGGAAGCTGGGGACCTTGACCCTAAGCATTTTCAATGATTTGAAGCGCAAAACAATACACAAAAAATACAGGAACAATCTTTCATAAAATAAATGCACACTTTATTAAATATGGTACTCCATTCTCAAACAAATATATATAAATAAAAAAAAATTATTGGGAAGGTTGGAGCTTTTCTAAATTCATCTGAGGCCATTCAACGTCAATTCTATCTTCTGTTGGATGCATTGCACTGTTCCCACAAATCGATCGTAACTTAATTTTTGGCATCCAATTTCTAATTTCTTCGCATCTACAGAAAGTTTTTAAATTTTCAGTTTTACAGATTGCTTTGTTATTTATAGAGACTTTGTTAATCTGTTAAAATTCTTTAATTTTCTAAGCAGTTGAAAACCACCTGAGTAGGCTTTGCGGTTCCCCAAGGGTCCACAGATCACAGGTTAAGACCCCACTGATCTGGAACCAGTCAGGAATACATAGAACACTAAAAGACAAAGGTGTGCCTTTATGCAATTCCTGTGTTTTACTATAGCAGTTAAAATCCAGATATTAACTAGCATATCTAACTGACCTTTCGAAAATACAGTCTCAATACAATTTTGCCTTGAGAGCACGAAGAGTTTTTTTTTATTTTTTAAACCAGTATTCTTCTGCCATTGGCATCAGCAGTAAAGGGGATATGGCGAGAGGGGATTTTCTTGTGTATCAGTATGCAGACCCCAAGAGAATAGGAACTGTAGCTGGAGAAAAAGCAGTTGGGACCTCACTGTGATGCACACGAGTATGTGGAGTGTGGTGCCAGGTGCGTCTCTTGTAAGAATATGATCACAGCGTTGCGTCTAATTAGACAACGCAAAACCTGCTTACTGTTATGAGGGTTAAGGCCACTAATGTTACAGGATATAAGAGTGAGAGGTCATGTAAATATAGGTCCATGCATTAACAGTCATGGGAACATCTGGGGGGGTCCCCAATAAGGAGCACAGAGGCGAGCCATCATGTTTCAATGAGCAAATATTAAACATGTATACAAACATATTAGAACAAAGAGAAACCCCCCACCCACACTCAGCAAAAACAAGCCGGGTGAAGTACCTCAGTAACCCTAAAACCATATAAAAGAACCCAGTTGCAGACACGATATCCACCAAGGGGAGAGAGCAACACCACAGCAGTGAGCGTCTCATACAGAACAGGTAATGTACAGCCTACATGATTAAGAGCAGGTAACAAAGAGCATAGAGACTAATATTGCATGCATCAGGCAGGGACCATTGTGATTCTTAGAGTCGTTGAGACTACGCAAGGTCACCCAGATGAGAACAAATCCATGCCATCAGTGCAAAGCATGTCAGGTGTGGAATGCTCCGAGGAGGTTTGCACAGAGTGTGTCTGAGCCTTGGCATATGTCTTACAGAAGTCTAAAGCCTCTTTGGGGCTGTCAAAAACACGGGTTTTGCCATCGGCATCGACCTTGAGCCTGGCTGGATATAACATTCCGTAGCGTAACCCTAGTTTACGCAACACTACTTTGGAAGTCACAAATTTGAGCGGGCCTCTTGTACTGGCATGGTGAAACCCATGAATATTGATTATGACCTCCCTTGGTACATCAGTGGGCCAGTCTCTCTTGCCTCTCGTACTGCTGTATCATGGTCCCTGAAGTACAACACTCTTGCAATGATTGGGCAGGGTGGTGCACCTGAGACGGGGCGTGGGCCGAGGGATCTGCGAGTGCGCTGCATGACAAATGTGTCTGTAAAGTTTCCCCAGCTCAGGATTTCACCCAGTAGTCTCTCCTTAAATGTGCTCATTCTTCCAGTGTCTGTGGTTTTGGCAATCCTTGTGATGCGTAGGTTATTACAGCAGCCATGCGCCTCAAGATCTTTGTTCTTTATGGCGACCGTGCGCAGTTTGGACTCCAACCTATCCAAATGTTTGTCCAACTGAGCTTATGCATCCTCAGGCGCTGATATTAGCTATTCAACCCCCTGTACCCTGGTGTCCCGATGCTCCAGGCGTTGCCCCATTTTATCCAGACGAGCAAATAAGATATCAAACCTTGCGCCTATCCCCGAAAACCTGAGCGCAGTTATTGCAATATTGGGTTGAAGTCGGAATGGCAGTCTTGGGCATGGCCTCACGCTTCAACTTCCGTCATGGTAGTGCCTGTATCTGAAGAAGGGGATGCCCAAGGTTTTTCAAATGGCACCTTGCATTGCTTAGGATCTCCACGGACCATCACTGTGTCTAGATGCCTGACAGGTGAGTGGAGACATGGCTCTAGCCAGTGGGGGAGAGGGGGACTATAGGAGGTCCTGGCTCAATAATTATTAGGCAGTTGTTGTTCTGTGCTGGTAAGCTGGAGGTCCAATATGCCACACCAATAAGGATTTCACCAGTGGTTGAAGTTTGCAGCACCCCACTCAGACCCAACGCCACTTGGAATTATGCAGGTCTAGCAGATCGGGCATCCCAGCCACCACATGCCACAGAAAGCGTGTGGGCTCGTGGCAGATATCCGGCAGTAGCGAGATAAGGATAGTATGCGATCCCATACAAATCCTGCCCAGCAGTGATCCAGGCGTATTGTGGCCACAATCCACCTGGGCAGAAATGTGCCACGGTCAACAGCACACGGCGCATGGCGCAGGCACTTCCAGGGTCCAGCACATTTCACCAGTGCGGCCCCTCTCCTAGCCCCCAAGGGGTGAGGCGATGCCTTTGGGCCCACGGTGACAGTCACATCAAGTGGGGGCAGCAGGCCATCCGGGCATGGCCTTCCGGGCTCAGGCTCATTTGGCACCTGTCGATGCGGGGCATCTGAGGCCCAGGCAGGGTGAAGGAGCCACTGCATTGCAGGATTGCAACGGAGGTTTATAGCATCAAGCCTGGTTGCGGCACCCCCATGGCTGCCCCCACTTACCTTGGGAAGGCTCTACGATTCAGGAGCAGCACTGCACTGGAGCTTCAAAGCCACGTGCCCATGTTGGTTGCCAGTTTGGCTCTGCCCCCAAAAAGAGAGACTCGAGAGTGATGCAAGAAAGACTTCAGAGAGGAGAAAGTGTGTAATTCATTTCACTTTATCATCTCACCAGTGACTGTTTATTCTATTGGAGAAAAATGTGTTTTACTACAATTCCCTTGCCCCCTCATGTAATTTCTGCATGGAATCAAGGTTTATCATCCAGTACTGTGCAGTAGCTGGTTGTGGTAAATGGAAAACTTTCTGTAGTGTCATGGTGGGATGGTTCTTCTTTTGTTATATCAGCTGGCTATGTGCAGCTTAGAGACAGGGTCACTAAAAGCAGTCATTTGTGGCCTATAGATTGGAAATTCACCCTACTGTACACCCGTTCATGAAGAAAGTATTTGCCAAGATCTGTGACTCAACTTCCAGTGATTATTGAGTGTGCTAGTGACCTAGTGCAAAGTCGCTCAGTGCATACAAAGGAAGAAAAAGTTGGAGGTGGTCAAGAAAAGTTAGACACTTGGGGAAAGGCTTCACATACCAGGAGAACACACTACTTGTCTGCAACAGAGTACATATAACATATCCTATGATTCCATTAATGTCTCAAGGGGGGTGGAAATGGTGGTGGCCATTTTGAAGACATTTGGGTCTAACTTTTCTTGCTCACAGCATCCTTGCCAGGCAATCAAGATACTTTGTTGCTGTCACCTGGACATGTATACCACTTCTTGAGGTTACCTGAACTGCTTTTGTCGAAAATGAAATCTGAACATAGAGAAGTATTCTTAAGATATATTGTTATATTTGTAGAAACAAGCACTTTAAGGTACGGAATTAGAACAATTAGGAGTAGAGATCTGTATTAAAAGTTGATCATTGGATCATTGTACACGAAGCAATGGAAAAGATTTTTCCTCACTTTCTAACAACTATTCACAATGCACATAATATATTTTAGGTAGCAGTGAGGTTTAGGAAGGAAACTAAAAGATTTTTACACAAGTTATATAATACTGATGAATTTTTATTGCAGTACATAATGCAAAAGGCTATCTCAAATGTTAATCACAGCAGAAGAGTGTGTACTCATGAATAAAAAGTACTTATCGTGGTATAGTTAAGGCTGAATCACTGATCAGAGGTTTTTTGTGTTTTAATTTTCAGAAAAACTGTTTTTCAATTCAACATTGAAATACAAAACTATAGATATTCTGAAGGCATGCCATAAACACAATCTTTAATCGCACAAGAAGCCCATTTATGGAAACTGCCACCCCTTGTCACTGTACCTACACTTCCTATCTCTCCAGAATCCATTTCGTGACATTGCCTTCCGAATCTGAAAGTCACTGCTTCATCCAAGCAATTCCACATCACTACGGTAGAGTTCCCTCTCAGTAAGGCATCTGCTCTCCAGGAACTACAGCCTCACTGAGGGGTTCATCCCCAGATCCCGTGAGATGATAATAGAGCCTGCAAACAAATCATACGTTTTTCTGTCTTAAATGTTGTGAAATATAGCCTAAGCTACAGACAGGATTATCTTTGCCTTGAAAGCAAAAACCCTCAATCAAAAGAGGTTTTTATCCTACTAGAGGACACTTGTTTGTCAGGTCTGTATGCCTCCATCGAAGAGCCTCTGTTTGCCAGGTGCAAACAGCCACTGTATATAATGTCAGAGCTGGACTGTTAGAAAGCTTCACCACTTTTTCATCCAGTCTCTAAAGGAGGAGAAGCATCCATTAGACAGATCTGGGCTTAATCACGTGCTGTCAACATACCAGGGTGGTGGGGCTCACGTGCCTTCAAGACTTCCTGACCGTGCTTCAGGACTCACTTTTGAGCCCCCAACACTGTATTGCCTTCCGCCAAAATGGGTGGACTTTGCATTTGCAGGCAGTGTGAAGCTCATTAAGCAGAGGCACCTCTCAAAGACTCCCTCTGTGCAGGCTGGCAGACCAGCACTCAGGGTCGTCTTCTGTGCCTGCTTGGCCACCTGTGGACTGGCAGTACTGGCACCACAACAGCAAACCGATTTCTTATGTTGACTGTGGGCCTTCGAGGACAACTGTTACCCAAGATCGGGTCTGCAAGATAAGCCTGCACAATGGAAACAACTAGCATAGACTTAATTGTCACCAAATAGTAATGAATGCCTACCGAAGGAAAGAGGCAATCTAAAGTGGCCTTCAAAAGTGGGACTTGGCTAAAACCGTCTTTTTCCTTTTCTGACACAATTTCCTTCTTGCCTTTGCTGCCTCTCGGTATTTTCAGTACGTGAAAGCAAGCTGAAACACCGGCGAAGCATCCGAGTGCTGCGAATGCATTGCCCAAATAAAAGGGGGGAGGGGACACCATGAAGGTGCTTAGACAGAAAACTGTACTTTTCAGCAGAGGCCCCTGGCTACTGTTGGGTAAAATGAGTTTATGAGCTATAGATTTTCTAAACAATTCCAGTCATAGAAGTCGATGTTTCTTTTCTCTGAATTAAGGCCGTGAAACATCACGAGTACAATAAAATAAGCTACACCTATAATAACAAAAGTACTTAACATTGTGTTAGGCGTTTTACAGTCATTTTTACATTTCTATTTTTGTTCTCACTCGAAAAGAGAATAAATCTACATCAGAGTAACACACAACTTTAAAACATACCTGAATGGAACATGAGCGGTGAAGCATCGTAACGCGTGTTACAAGAAAGGGAAAGTGATTAGCAGGCAGAATAATATGAATTTGAAGAGATGTAAGGATTCTCAAGAGCCCACTTACTACCCAGAGGTTGGCATGCGTCATGCCTGCAGAGGAGCTGTGGCTCCGCCTCTTTAAGACCCAAAAATAGCCCGCACACTCATGTACTGTTAAAACAAATAATGAAATGGGACCACCCCATAAATTTACTCACATAGCCAATAAACTTGACAATTACCAAGTGCGGTCAATTGAGCACGATAAACTCTGGGGAATAACATTTTTGCACTTAGTGGATAAATACATAATATAAATTTAATGGAAGACTTTTCCCAAGATGCAAAATAATATCTGGTGTAAATAACCCAGGCAGGGACCCTCCGTGATCAAACCAGGTCACAGCTCTCCCAGTAAATAAAGAGACCATGATGTGAGCAACCGCGAGGTAGAGTTATACAGTAAAGGCCACCCTTCACCCCAAGTCAGCAACAAATCCACGTCCAAGACAACTTAAAGGACTTAAATGTACCACAGGTTCACAAAGCGTGTCTATCATGCTTGCTTTACCACATTTCTGGCTTAATGAACTCCCACGTTTCACAGAACGTTAGGGACAAGTGTGTGGAAAGTTGCTGCTCTGGATGACGTGGAGCGAAGGGCAGATACAAAGAGGGCTGGTGGGGAAATGTTGGGTCTTTTAAGCCCAACTTCAGGCCCAGCCTAAAATCTTTCCTGCATGTGCCTTGACATATAGAATAACCCGTCTCCCTTGCGGCCTACCACACAAGAGGCCCGTAGAGTTCCATCTAGGGCATCTAATGCCATGACTTGTGTGACCTCTTCTCAGTGCTAAGGCCTTTCCCTGGTACCCTGCAGGGTACAGGCTTTCAGGACGTAAACTCAGTGGCACTAAAAACTCAAGTCTGTGGCTTGTCAGGCCTTGGAATATGGAGAATTAGTTTCAAATCCCTGCATCAGGTCTGCATTGTGAGATTCTGGACAGATAACTTGATCTCCCTTGCAGCCTCCACCTATTTCCAACAGCACTAGCAGCCTTATTACTGACTGTGCCTCAGGAGTATGTGGGAGCAGAGATTTTAGTGATAAAATCTAGAGGTTTTATGTAATCATTTGGGCAGACTTGTGTGGATTCATTTAAAAAAAATGATGTTATATTACTAAACCGGTGACTTATTGAGTGCCCACTATCTTATGAAAGGATTGCATTCTGCTCATGCTAACATAAGATAAATAGAATTATTTTTCAGTATTCTGTCTTTACAGAGAAGAGTTTGCTTCTTAACCAATAAACGTGTTAATAGTGACATCTGCAGGGCTAGAGCAGAAGCAGATGCAAGGTCATTGTGTAATGCAACTATAGAAAATGTTTCAACTGTTTCCGTAGTTTTGACTGTCTTTATTGTTAAGGAAATGTTACCAACGTGTGTTTTCTTTGAGGGTGTAAGGAAATAAACCGTGTTAATCATTCTTCCTGCATGTTCATGTTCTTGGTGAAGTGGGAACAAAGGATCCACAGATAAGACGTAAGAGAAGGAAGTCAAGAATATAAAATGTATTAGTTTAGGTTTCGTCAATGGAGCAGCAGCAAATAGAAAACTTGGTGTAACACTAATGTATAATTTTTAGATATCTGTTAATGTTCTGATTGGTCATAACTTTCTCATCATATGTCTCATCCAATCCTTTTCACTTACAAGTTTAATATAACGTTTTGTCACCACTGTTCGGGGGGGTTGTTCTTCTCGAGTTATTATTCTTTTGTTGCTGTTGTCTTTCGATGGAGCATTCTTGAAGTGCTTAATGCTTAAATGGTTTAGCGTATCTTATAGTCAGAAATCTAAACCATTCCCCTGATCTTTATTCTGACCTGATTCCTGATGTTGGAGCCTGATGGTGTCCCTCTGATGAAGCAACGTTGTTGCGGTTATCTGTAGACCATTGGTAAAGTATTGACTGTGATTTGTTATGTGTCTTGTTTTTAAGGTACTAGCTACAACTGATTAATTACTGCTGCATATCATTTTTTATATTACCCGAGCTAGATTTTTTTCTAAATTTGTGTTACTAAAATTTTTACATGAAGCCCAACATGTCAATGCTAATTAGTGGTTAGTGAGGGAGGTGTTCTCAAATGCTCATGATATGTTTCTGATGTGCCTTTGTTTATCATACTGATGAAATTTCTCTTGCTCAGATTCTGGTGCTTTGGTTTTGTGTATAACCATTGAGTTAATTTGTCTACTTGCATTGATTAAACTCAGATATACAAGGCGTTCGAATCAGCCTTTGTTGTCTCTCTATATGTACCATTTAAGAATTATTTTCGTGACCTTAGTATTGTTAATATAGGGAAATAAAATTGTTAAACTGGTGTGGTTATTGAAGTTGAACTGATTACATATGTTGTTTATGATGATTATGACGCATTACAATTGACGTCCCCTCGAAACAATGTCGGTTCGGTTCATCGACCTGGTGTGTGAAACCCACTATTCAGACTGAGATAATAGCTAGGGTTACTCTGCGTTCACAGGTTTTGGTAGCAGAGGATGGTTACGTAATTTTTCTGATGATGTCATTGTTTGTGTCATAATTTGTGAAAGTTTTAGTGTGTTTTGATTATTCATTTTTTAAAGATTTTTTCACATTTGATAAAATTAGTTGCTAGATGCCTAAAGTGATTTTACCCCAGTCTTTGGAGATGCTCTGGGTTGATAGGGAGTGTACTTATCTTTCTGTTGTTGAATTTACTGTGGGTAGAATATGCGCTTGCACAGCTTAAGATATGTTGCAGATGATTGAGTTATTTGTGAGTTTATAGGGAGTGGGCGCACTCCAAAAGAGGTATGTGAGTAGGGAAGTCAGCAAACTTCACTTGTGTGCAGTGCTTAGTGCTCGGAAAAATTGTCCAAGTGGTTGTTGATAAGACAGACCTAAATGAGAGGTCTAAAATACCAGAGTATATTGAAAAGTGTAGTGAGACACTTAGTATACACACTTGGTATATGTTGTAATTTGTCTACTTAGTAGACGATTCAGGCGTGGTTGGTAAGTCGAGTGTGAGAGTTAATTTGGGTGTTTGAAATTTTTGACAGAGATTTGGTGAGTTCCATGTGCACCAGGACAGTATCCATTGATCAGTTGAGGGTAAAATTTTCCTTGCGAATGTGAGAAACTGTGAAAAAGAATAGCTACAAGCGCAAAAGCCAACAGCAAAATTCTGAAGGTTTTGGAAGCGATTTGCGTTTTCCTACCAAGAGCAAATAGACAAATTTGTTTTCATTTGGTTTGAGAATTGCTCGCAAATTATTATTGCATTAGTTTGAGTGTTGAATTTACAAAGACAGGCTGAGAGACTGACAGGGGCTGTGGCTGTGTGTGAGTGTGACATCAGTTTTGTGCCGCACAGAGAGGTTGGTTAGCAAGAAGGGTTGTGCATGGATTGGTGGACGATTGTGTGGTGCAATTGGACGAGCAGAACGGCGAAGAGGATTGTAGTCACCTCCTGATTAATTGTTTAACAGATTTAGTTGAAAATGAAGTTTTTTAAAGATTTAAAAAGTGTTTTTAGAGGTGAGGAGTATATTCTGGCAAGAGAGGGAGAGATTTGTCTGCCAGAAGGTACTCTGGCATATATCGTAATTGAGGAGAAGGATACCAGAGCATTTCTTTGGTTGAAACATTGGATTAAAATCACAAAAGAACAAAGGTTGTTTAGCCCTTCCAGAAAATGGTACTTTTAATTTAAGGGTTTAGGAGTATTTGAGGCAGAAAATGTATGGTTTGGTACCTCCTCTGAGACCAGCTCAGTTTGAAGCTTTAGCAATTTGGGAACTAGTAGCTAGGCAGCAACAGTCTTTGAAATTCGAGAGGAGAATGAGAAAGGCAGAAAAGTCACAAGCAGAGGCTAGATGGGACAGTGAACAGAGACAGTGGAGACTCAATACTTTACAGGGTGTTCGGTTGTTTCCAGCATTGACAAAAGACAATGAAAATGAGTCAAACAAGGTTTCAAAGAAGACTAAAAAAGTTCTTCAGTAGTCGAGGGACAGAAATCAAAAGCACTTAAAATAGTTATGTTCAAGGATGATGAATGAATGATGATGAATCGAACGATGATGAGGTTATAGCTGAGATTTTGAGAAATAGTCCGCCACTATATGTGACTCAAGAGGATTCTGTGACTAGTGGCATGGGGACTACTGCACAGTTACCAGCTGTAGTATCTCAGAATTCAGTTCAGGGTGATTATATCACCACAGAGAGTCCTTATCAGGTTAATTCCAACATTAATCAGAGTTCTTTAGGAGTTCACAGAGCTCAGGTCAGATTAGTTCTCTTGGGCAAGTACCAAGGCAGAGTAGTTTTAATGAGCCAATAAACACTGGGCAACTACCAGAGATAAATATTCCTGAGATGTATCCAGAGGTTCCATTTGTAAAGACTACTACTAACCTAGTGTTTTCTTTGGGTCAGAATCCACAAGGGCTGCGATTGATTCAGAAACAGAATACTCCAATATTGTTACCACAGATGCAGAATATGGGAATAATTCAGCCTCAGAGTGTAGAAACAAGAAGCCCAGATGTGATTTCAGTACCAATTACATTTGGTCCTCCTATGCCTTTATATGTCCAAGACAACAGTGGTATAATGAACTCTCTTATTCAAAGTAAGAATGGAAATATTGGGTTTACATCTTCCATTGGACAAACCCTAAACGAGTCGAGGTATTTAATAGATCTGCCACCTGTTAGAAATTCTGGAGTAATTGGATCATGCAGTGGTCAGGCGAGGAGATTATTAACTCCACAATGTGTGAGTCCAATACAGAAGCAGTCGAGTGCTCAGCCTGATAAGGTTTCATTAAAGGGTCTGTCTGCACAGGAAATAACTAAATGGTTAGAAGATTCGAGTGTTTCAAAGACTCCAGAGGATCAGAATAAAGAAGATGAAGTTATAAACAGAACGAGATTATCAATGGAAGCGGGTGAACTCTTGAAGGGACAATATGAGTAAATAGACTGAAGTCATATACTGAAGCCCAGTTGAGAGATCTGTGTAAGATTATGACAGAAAGAGCAGGGGAAGTACATCAGCAGTTACAGGAAGTAGCAGATAAATATGGAATAGAACTTATAAAAATGAAGAACCTGAAGAGAAGTTATATGTTACATTTTGAAGCCGAAGATTTTGCACATATGAGGTCTGCAGGGATGAAAACACATTTTAGGGAATTACTCGAGAGAGAGAGAGTACAAGTTTGGAGAGCTTTGGAAAAAAGGGAGGGCAGATGGGTCAAGAACAGAGAAAGACCAAAGAAAGATTTAGATACTCCTTTTGTAGCTATAACACAGACAAGAGAATCTGTGAAGATGTGAGAAACTCCAAGAGGAATTTTGTGCATGTACCTTAGAGAAGGAGTGATATTTTAAGTTTTACAAATGATTACCCAAGGTTGAGAGAGAAGCCAGTATAATGGTATCAGCAGACAGATAGGTTTGTGAAACTTGCGAAATGCCCTCTTTGATATTGTTGTTCCAGCAGATTTGTGGACTGAGTGTAAAGCGTGGCCTACAAGTGAACCGCAAAAAGATCTGAAAACAGGTGCGCCATCTCCAGAAGTAATTAAATATTACTATAAGGTCATTGAGGTCCTGAAGACGAGGATTTCTCCGAAAAATAATGATTGGCAACTCATAGATAGAACAGCACATGAAGGGAAAGAGTCTATTCATGCATACTATAAAAGGTTGTTAAAAGTGTTTAAACATTACATTGGTACAGAAACAATTGAGCTGAAAGACATGACTCATTTTGTTTTCAGGTTTGTTGAAGGATGGAGACCAGAAATCAGCCAGATGATTAAGAGTAATTTGATTTGTTGACAAGCTAAACAGATTATGAGGTGTTACAGTATGCAAAATACTGTAGTGAAGAGATTGAATTAAAGCAAAGAAAGTTGAAAGAGAAAGCAATGGTGATGCAGATTAAAGCTGCACAGACTGGAATTCAGGGCAATTTTCAATAACAGCCGTAAGGAAATGGTATGTTTCAGAATCAAGGCAGAGGTAGAGGTTGAGGTGGAATGATGCTTCCGGTTGTTAATCTGAATGTAGATTTGAATTCTGTGATGATGCAAGAAGAGCAGCAGGGAAAAAGAATGTTACCTTGTCATGTTTTGCGGGCCAATTGGACATTGGAAACAGAAGTACCCAATATTGAATCAAGGGGGTGTTGTTCAGTAGGCAAATTGTATCAATACTTATCAGAACATGAGAGGACCCAGAATAAGAGGTCAAATTCTGAATGTTCAGAATGGTGTGAATACTATGCAGGGTTTCCAACCCTTACAGCCGATGCAGCAGATGCAAAATGTACAACCGCAGGTACAACAAGTACAAATGTCCCAGGTATAACAGTTGCAGCCACAAGTGCAGATGGTGCCTGCACAGCAAATTCAGATACCAAGACAAATTCAGGTGTCAGAGTCTCATGGATCAACAACAGTTGATGCTTTGTCAGGTGGTTACAAATCAGAAAACAAACCAGAGTGTCAATACAGTGAAACAATTTCCTTTACATAGTGAGAATGAAAAACAATATCTGGCTGGTAGATAGTTCAGATGAGGAGTGTGTGTGATGGCCACATCATTAGATGTGGATCAGAAAGGTCCATATGTAAAGGGAAAAGTGCATGGTCACAAAATTTATTTTCTGATTGATACTGGAGCTACGCACTCAACTGTGAGATCTGTACAGGTTGCAGATTTACCTCTGTCAGGGAGGACAGTTCAGATTGTAGGAGTTGCAAACAAACATCTGGCAAATCCTCTTACGGAACCAGTCATTGTTAAAATTGGTAATTTTAAGGGTTTGCATAAATTTGTGGTTTGTGATTCCAGTCCTGTCTCACTCCTGGGTAGAGATCTATTGTCCAAAACAAGATGTTCAATTACTTGTTCAGACGAAGGAAATGAGATTCAGACAAACAGTGATGATGAAGACTTGACACTTGCTGTTAACAATGAACCATTGTCTGTGGAGTTTCCTTTGATTAGTTTTAATGAGCCAGAAGTAGAAGAAACACCTTTGACCAATGCGATTAGTTTCTTTCCAGTTTTCGAAATAAAAGAGCTTCCGGTTGATTTACAGAGGACTTTTAAGTCTCAAGTTTTGGATCTTTCAGGAAAAGATTAAAGGAGTAGAACCAGTCAGAGTTGCAGTGCAGCCGAATGTGGTGTTTCCTCAGACTCCACAGTATCCGATGACAACTGAGAATCTCAGGTATAAAACCTTTGATAGAACAGTTTGTGGAGAAAGGAATCTTGAAAGAGGTGCTGAGTAGTCCGTGCAACTCACCAATAATGGGTTTGAGAAAACCATGTGGGAAAATTCGTCTTGTACAGGATTTGTGAAAAATTAATGATATTGTGATCAAGTGTTGTCCAGTTGTGCCAAACCCAGCTTTGATTATGTTCCAGATTCCATGTGATAGCGAGTGGTTTACTGTTTTAGACCTGTGTCAGGCATTTTTCTCTGTGCCTCTTCATGAGGACAGTAGATATCTCTGCTTTAAATTATTGGGCGGAGTCTTCTGTTGGTGTAGAATTCCACAGGGATTTTCAGAGTCACTATTGATTTTCAATCAGATTTTGAAAAAGAACCTACTGTCATTGGTAATGCCTTACCAATCGACATTGGTGCAAGACATAGATTTATTGATTGCATCAAAGACCAAAGAAAGATGTAAAAATGATACAATTGCGTTGTTAAATTTCCTGGGAGACAATGGTCATAAAGTGTCCCCTACTAAACTACAGTATTGTCAGAAAGAGGTCAAATACTTGGGTCATCTGATTGAGAAAGGGACTAGGAGAATCTCAAGGGTGAGAGTTGCGACAATTTTGCAGATGAAAGTACCAATTACACAAAAAGATATAAGGATTTTTCTGGGAATGGTTGTATATTGTAGTCAGTGGATTCCACATTTCTCAGTTATTTCAAGGCCCTTACAGAGTTTGACACAAAGATGTTTCCGATCCTATAATGATGGCTGTAGAGTGTATAAAGCATTCACTGAACTGAAAGTCTGTCAAGCTCCAGCTTTAGGTATGCCTGATTACTCAGTTTTTTCTGTATTGTCATGAACGTGATGCATGTTCTTTGTCTGTTTTAACGTAGATACGTGGTGGTGTCAATCATCCAGTAGCATATTTTTCAACTAGTTTGGATCCAGTCGCAGCAGCCTTATCAGGATGTTTGTGGTCCTTTGCAGCAGTAGAGCATGGCATTGCTCAAAGTGAGGCTACTGTAATCAGATGCCCTTTACTGTGATGGTGCCCCATTCAACAGAAATTATTTTGACCCGTTCAAAGACAGTACCTGACCAATGCGAGATTGTCTAGGTAAGAGACATTCATTTTGGGAGCCCCTAATATGACAAAAGATGTACAGTGATTAATCCAGCAACTTCACTCCCAGTTGAAAAGATTGGTTTAGATTAATTGGATGATACTGAATACGATTGTTTAGAAATTACAGAGTTATGCACAAAACCCAGAGCAGATATTAGAGACACCTGCTTGGAAGGCAATGATCAAATTATCTTTTTCGATGGTTCCTGCTTAAGAGATAATGTGGGTACTTTGAGAGCAGGGTATGCAGTATGTACTATTACTGGCATACGGGAAGCTTTGTGGCTTTGAGGAGTGTTTTCTGCACAAATAGCAGAATTGGTGGCTCTTACTAGAGCATGCCAGATTTCGGATCAGATGAAAGTAAAAATCTATGCAGATAGTCAATATGTATTCAGCACTGTGCATGATTTTGGCCAGATATGGTCACAGACAGTTTTCCTAACAACTTCTGGTTCACCTGTGAGGAATGGTGAAAGAACTCTTAAATTATTACAAGTTGTTCAGAAACCTTAGAAAATGGCTGTGGTGAAATGCAGTGCACACCAAAGGGCACAGGATTATAGGACTGATTACAACTTTGGAGGAGGTGTTAATCCGTCCCAAAAGTGACGGATATACCACCAGCCGTATTACGAGTCCATTATATCCTATGGAACTCGTAATACGGCTGGTGGTATATCCGTCACATTTGGGAGGGATT
Source organism: Pleurodeles waltl (assembly GCF_031143425.1). Classification (NCBI taxonomy): domain Eukaryota; kingdom Metazoa; phylum Chordata; class Amphibia; order Caudata; family Salamandridae; genus Pleurodeles; species Pleurodeles waltl. The sequence continues at coordinate 433,808,312 of NC_090444.1, read as the reverse complement.
AACACCTCCTCCAAAGTTGTAATCAGGCCCTGTGTGTCTTTGGGAAAGGCATACGTAGATCAGGTTGCAAAGTTCTGTGCCCTGAATGGTATTTCTTTAAAGGGAAGTTGGGAATTGTTGCCTGAAAATGATGAGGTGTATATAAATTTCACTACGCAAATTGTTGATACCTTGGAAGAGCTAAAGGCTCTACAAGACAATGTTCCAAAAGAAGAGTGCAAAATTGGGTCACGCTTAAATGGGTACAGAGGGAGGACGATGTCTGGGTGACAGCAGAAGGGAAGGTAGTTCTGCCAAATGGTTTACCGACTCAAATGGCTAGCTACTACCATGGTCATGCACACATAGGAAGAGATGCAATGGTTTGGAGTTTTAAGCAACAATGGTTTAACTCAAAATTTAGACAGGTTGCCAAAGTAGTTTGCCGTAGATGCATTGTCTGCCAGCAAATGAATGTTGGTAAAGGGACAGTGGTCAATATGGAGCCCATTGGCACGGCGGGAGGACCATTCAGCAGAATGCAAATGGATTTCATTGAGATGCCTGCATGTGCTGGTTTGTAATATGTTTTGGTGATTGTGTGCATTTTCAGTCAGACTGAGGATTACCCTACAAGAAGAAATTAGTGTCTCACAGTAGCTAAGTTGCTGTTTAGAGAGTTGATTCCACGTTTCGGTTTCCCAGTCTCTTTAGGATCAGATAGAGGAAGCCACTTCAACAATGAAGTGATAAAGTTGCTATGTTCAGCTTTAAACATTGAGCGGAAACTCCATTGTAGTTACCACCCAGAAGCTTCAGGACTTGTAGAGCAGATGAATGGATCTCTAACGACCAGACTTGCAAAGATGTGTGAATCAACGAATTTGAAATGGCCAGATGCTTTACAGTTGGTTCTAATGTCAATGAGAAGTACTCCTGGCAAGAAGACAGGCTTTTTGCCCCATGAGATCTTAATGGGAAGAGCCATGAGACTGCCAGCAATACCTGCAAATGTTCTTGTAAATATTACAGATGACATGGTGTTAGATTACTGAAAAGGGTTGGCTGATGTAGTTCGATCTTTTTCTCATCAGGTGGAAGCAACCACACTTCAACAGTCTCAAGGTCAGGGACACAACCCGAAAGCTGGTGATTGGGTCGTCATTCGTAAGCACATGAGGAAGTCGTGCTTGGAGCCAAGGTGGAAGGGTCCCTATAAGGTGATATTGATAACGACGATGACTGAAGTGAGCAGGTTTACCAAACTAGGTGCATACAAGTCATACTCGGAAGGTGAACACTCCAACAAAGCAAGAAGAGCTGTTGAGATTGCCTGCAGCTAAGCGTATTTCCAGGACAAGAACAAGAATGAGGAGAACTGGAAGCAGTACCTCGAAACATTCCAACTGATTTACCTACCCCAGTGTCAGATGAAGGAGAAAGACTCTTGGAGGAAGGTGAATCATCCATAAATTAAGTGGTGAGAGAACCGGTACAAGGAGAACAAGAGAGAATACCTGTCGAAAGAAGTTCTGCTCAGAGTAGGGTGTCCTCAGAAGTAGGTGTTCTGATGCACCAGACTGAACAAGTGACTGGCCCCAATGGAGAGTAAGTTGAGGCAGATCCAAGCCAAGAGGGTAAGACTCCTCCTGGGCCAATTGAGGGAACATCAAAGAAGAAGAGTTCTAGTTTGATTCTGAAAAAAGTGTTGACAAGAAAAACTTCAAAAAGGTGACAATTGGCCAGAGAAGAGCCCAAAAGCAGGGAAGATGAATATGATTCCACCAATTCAAGAGGAAAAAGAGCTAAATGAAGAAGAAAACATCAGTGAAGAAGCTCGAAATAGTCAAAGAGCAAAGAGAAAGAAAGTTGCAAAAAGAAGATATTCTGGTCCGGAATGGACGTATGTAACTCAAATGAATGGCAAGAAGAGTGTTTAAATTTTTATTTTGAAAGACATTCCAAGTTCATATTTTGGTACGTGAAGAGATAAAGAAAAGAACTAATGTTGAGTTTAATTTTTGGAAAAGTAAATAGAAAGAATTTTGATAAAGTCGGACCTAAGAGACTTTGATAACCTGATTTGACAAGCTGCTAAACTGATTGACAGATTTTTACTGAATTATGAAAAGGAGGATCCTGATGATGTGAATGAATATTTGAAAAAATAAATAAAAAATTAGGAGGGGTTGATGATGGAAGGTTTTGAAATGTGTGAAAATGTTTTGTCTTTTGTTTTTGTTACATAGTCATATTTTGCTTACTTCTATTTTTTGGTTCTTTATAGATCATGGGAAACTTGAGCAATCAACATACTAAATATTAGTCGCTGTAAATATATAGGTATTGGTTTGGCAATTGTGTGATAGTATGTTTTTCGTTATTTGTGAGTGTAATTGTTTATGAGACAAATGGAGCCAACCATGCTACAAAGACACTCACAACTGTTAGTTCTTCAGTGACTACTACTACTCTTTCAGCAACAGATAGGTTTAAGATAGATGTTAAATACTTACACCAAGAGAAAGCTTTTTTCTAATGTCTATCGCTTATTGCATGAGTATGTTAGGGTAATGGACGCGGAAGAATAATGTCTGCATGCAGATTCCAGACTCTGTGGAGGAGGGAATTGCTATCATAGCTTACCGCTTACTTATGCTATAAGTTGTAGTCTTTTACTAACATGATTCTATAACCAGGAATATATTCAATATTTCTTTTCTAACTATGTGTTTTCTTTTGTTCCTGTCGTTGGGTATTTAAATAAAATAGCAAAAGATAATAACAGTTTTAGTAAGGGGTTTCTTTGAACCTATGTTAACTTTTGGCACAGCTTTTGCTCACAGAAATAACCTCACTCGTTTGCTTACAACAGTAGAGAAGACGTTTTTAAATAACACAGAAGACAGGCGAAGAGAAATTAAAGCCAAAATAGATAAGGGAATAATCGTTGGCCTGGAATTAATTATGCTCACACTGACATTACTAAACAAGGAAAGCCAGCATTAGATGCAGAACATGTAGGGAAGCTTTGAATGTATGGGGTGGAAAGTCACTTTAATAAGATATATGTGGGTACAAGTGAATGTAGACGTGTTTTTGTTTCAGAGTAAATGGAGTTTTATGACGAATGGTCAGATCCTCCAGAGCCTGGTGTATACTTTATTTATGGAAAGAATGCTCATTGCCGTGTCCTAAAGGGTGGTATGGCACATGTTATTTGGAAGTAGTCTTTCCAAAAATGTATCAATTGGAAGATTTAAGTAAGTTTCCTAAATTTACTAAAATTCAAACAAGACACAAGTGAGAATCGGTTTCTAGCATTGTGGGAGACATTTTAGGAGCGATAATTCCTTCAGTGGGAGTTATTCTGAACTAAATAAAACTATAGAAGTTGTCTACAGTTGTGGATAACATGTTAAAGGTTATTAAAGAGCTATTATTCTCTTAGATACAGAATTGGTTGCTACAAGAGCACCACCTTGAATTAGACATTCTCTTAGCGAAAGAGGGCGTAGTTTGCAAATTAATTGGTCCGAGTCACTGTTGTTCATACATACTGGACAATTCTAAATTAAAAAGAGGTTTGATTAATAATTTAACAGAAAATAAAACTGAACTAAAAGAACTAACTGAAACTACTGTCTGAAGAAAAAGCTGGCAAGGGAATTGCTTCAGTGAGAAATTGGCTTGGCAACTTGGGAGAGATATTATATTGAAATTGGTCAAATGGATTTCAATTATTGTGTTTTGTCTAATTGGAATTTGGGCAATATATAGAATGTATAAAATATTCAGAAGAAGGTTTGAAAAGAATCAGGAGGGTAGATGTTCAAATGGATACATTTTATGGGAACAATACAAGGAGAAAGAACATTTATAAAAAGGTGAAAGAATCAAGGTTCTAAATTTTGGAATTAAATAAATACATTTATTTTAGTGTTTATGTGATGACAGTCATCAGAGGATGGATTGTGGGAGCAAGGATTTTATTGATAAAATCTAGAGTTACGCAATCATTTTGACCGATTAATGTGTGGATACATTTTTAATAATAATGCTATATTAATAAACGGGGACTTACTGAAAGGCCACCATCTTATGCAAGGTCTGTATTTTGCTGAGGATAACTGTGTGAGAAGGTAGCCTCTTTCTAGCCTTGTTACCCCCACTTTTGGCCTGTTTGTGAGTGTATGTCAGGGTGTTTGTCACTGTTTTCACTGTCTCACTGGGATCCTGATAGCCAGGCCTCAGTGCTCATAGTGAAAACACCATGTTTTCAGTATGGTTGTTATGTGTCACTGGGATCCTGCTGGTCAGGACCCCAATGCTCATAGGTTTGTGGCCTATATGTATGTGTCACTGGGACCCTGTCACACAGGGCCCCAGTGCTCATAGGTGTGCATGTGTATGTTCCCTGTGTGGTGCCTAACTGTCTCACTGAGGCTCTGCTAACCAGAACCTCAGTGGTTATGCTCTCTCATTTCTTTCCAAATTGTCACTGACAGGCTAGTGACCATTTTTACCAATTTACATTGGCTTACTGGAACACCCTTATAATTCCCTAGTATATGGTACTGAGGTACCCAGGGTATTGGGGTTCCAGGAGATCCCTATGGGCTGCAGCATTTCTTTTGCCACCCATAGGGAGCTCTGACAATTCTTACACAGGCCTGCCACTGCAGCCTGAGTGAAATAACGTCCACGTTATTTCACAGCCATTTTACACTGCACTTAAGTAACTTATAAGTCACCTATATGTCTAACCTTTACCTGGTAAAGGTTAGGTGCAAAGTTACTTAGTGTGAGGGCACCCTGGCACTAGCCAAGGTGCCCCCACATTGTTCAGAGCCAATTCACTGAACTTTGTGAGTGCGGGGACACCATTACACGCGTGCACTACATATAGGTCACTACCTATATGTAGCTTCACCATGGTAACTCCGAATATGGCCATGTAACATGTCTATGATCATGGAATTGCCCCCTCTATGCCATCCTGGCATTGTTGGTACAATTCCATGATCCCAGTGGTCTGTAGCACAGACCCTGGTACTGCCAGACTGCCCTTCCTGGGGTTTCTCTGCAGCTGCTGCTGCTGCCAACCCCTCAGACAGGCAGCTGCCCTCCTGGGGTCCAGCCAGGCCTGGCCCAGGATGGCAGAACAAAGAACTTCCTCTGAGAGAGGGTGTGACACCCTCTCCCTTTGGAAAATGGTGTGAAGGCAGGGGAGGAGTAGCCTCCCCCAGCCTCTGGAAATGCTTTGTTGGGCACAGGTGTGCCCAATTCTGCATAAGCCAGTCTACACCGGTTCAGGGACCCCTTAGCCCCTGCTCTGGCGCGAAACTGGACAAAGGAAAGGGGAGTGACCACTCCCCTGACCTGCACCTCCCCTGGGAGGTGTCCAGAGCTCCTCCAGTGTGCTCCAGACCTCTGCCATCTTGGAAACAGAGGTGCTGCTGGCACACTGGACTGCTCTGAGTGGCCAGTGCCACCAGGTGACGTCAGAGACTCCTTGTGATAGGCTCCTTCAGGTGTTAGTAGCCTTTCCTCTCTCCTAGGTAGCCAAACCCTCTTTTCTGGCTATTTAGGGTCTCTGTCTCTGGGGAAACTTTAGATAACGAATGCATGAGCTCAGCCGAGTTCCTCTGCATCTCCCTCTTCACCTTCTGATAAGGAATCGACCGCTGACCGCGCTGGAAGCCTGCAAACCTGCAACATAGTAGCAAAGACGACTACTGCAACTCTGTAACGCTGATCCTGCCGCCTTCTCGACTGTTTTCCTGCTTGTGCATGCTGTGGGGGTAGTCTGCCTCCTCTCTGCACCAGAAGCTCCGAAGAAATCTCCCGTGGGTCGACGGAATCTTCCCCCTGCAACCGCAGGCACCAAAAAGCTGCATCTCCGGTCCCTTGGGTCTCCTCTCAGCACGACGAGCGAGGTCCCTCGAATCCAGCGACACCGTCCAAGTGACCCCCACAGTCCAGTGACTCTTCAGCCCAAGTTTGGTGGAGGTAAGTCCTTGCCTCACCTCGCTGGGCTACATTGCTGGGAACCGCGACTTTGCAAGCTTCTCCGGCCCCTGTGCACTTCCGGCGGAAATCCTTCGTGCACAGCCAAGCCTGGGTCCACGGCACTCTAACCTGCATTGCACGACTTTCTAAGTTGGTCTCCGGCGACGTGGGACTCCTTTGTGCAACTTCGGCGAGCACCGTTTCACGCATCCTTGTAGTGCCTGTTTCTGGCACTTCTCCGGGTGCTACCTGCTTCAGTGAGGGCTCTTTGTCTTGCTCGACGTCCCCTCTCTCTGCAGGTCCAATTTGCGACCTCCTGGTCCCTCCTGGGCCCCAGCAGCGTCCAAAAACGCCAAACGCACGATTTGCGTGTAGCAAGGCTTGTTGGCGTCCATTCGGCGGGAAAACACTTCTGCACGACTCTCCAAGGCGTGGGGGATCCATCCTCCAAAGGGGAAGTCTCTAGCCCTTGTCGTTCCTGCAGTATTCACAGTTCTTCAGCCTAGTAAGAGCTTCTTTGCACCAACCGCTGGCATTTCTTGGGCATCTGCCCATCTCCGAGCTGCTTGTGACTTTTGGACTTGGTCCCCTTGTTCCACAGGTACCCTCAGTCAGGAATCCATCGTTGTTGCATTGCTGATTTGTGTTTTCTTTGCATTTTCCCTCTAACACGACTATTTTGTCCTTAGGGGAACTTTAGTGCACTTTGCACTCACTTTTCAGGGTCTTGGGGAGGGTTATTTTTCTAACTCTCACTATTTTCTAATAGTCCCAGCGACCCTCTACAAGGTCACATAGGTTTGGGGTCCATTCGTGGTTCGCATTCCACTTCTGGAGTATATGGTTTGTGTTGCCCCTATCCCTATGTTTCCCCATTGCATCCTATTGTAACTATACATTGTTTGCACTGTTTTCTAAGACTATACTGCATATTTTTGCTATTGTGTATATATATCTTGTGTATATTTCCTATCCTCTCACTGAGGGTACACTCTAAGATACTTTGGCATATTGTCATAAAAATAAAGTACCTTTATTTTTAGTATAACTGTGTATTGTGTTTTCTTATGATATTGTGCATATGACACTAAGTGGTACTGTAGTAGCTTCACACGTCTCCTAGTTCAGCCTGAGCTGCTTTGCTAAGCTACCATTATCTATCAGCCTAAGCTGCTAGACACCCTATACACTAATAAGGGATAACTGGGCCTGGTGCAAGGTGCAAGTACCCCTTGGTACTCACTACAAGCCAGTCCAGCCTCCTACATTGGTTGTGCAGTGGTGGGATAAGTGCTTGAGACTACTTACCACTCTTGTCATTGTACTTTTCATAAGAGAAAAATATACAAAACAAGGTCAGTGTATATACACATAGCCAAAAAGTTTTGCATTTCCTCTTTTCACTCTTTTCTAAGTGCTGAAAAGTACTTCTAAACTTTCAAAAAGTTCTTAAAAGTTTAAAAAGTTTTTCTGTCTTTCCAAAAAGTTCTGAAAACTTTTTTCTCTTTGTCTATCACTTTAACTCTCTCTAAAAATGTCTGGCACAGGCCAAAAAGTTGAACTGTCCAAACTTGCATATGATCACCTTAGCTGGAAAGGAGCAAGGAGTCTCTGCATAGAGAGAGGTTTGAGTGTAGGGAAGAATCCTTCCTTAGAACTGTTAATTAATATGCTTAGAGTACAGGATAAGGCCATAAGTGCCCAATCTGTAGAAAAAGTAGCTAATGGTTCTCAATCTGATCCAGGGACTCCCCCAGGAAAAGGTTCTGGAAAGAAAATTCTCAGCCTGCCCATTACTAGACAGTCTAGCATAGTTGGTACAGAGGTTGAATCACATCATACTGATGATGTGCTCTCACATTATACTGGTAGCCAAGCTGTTAGGGTGCCCTCTGTAAGGGACAGGTCTCCTTCTGTTCATTCCCATCATACCTCTGTATCTAGAAATGTCCCTCCCACCCACCCTGATGACAGATTGTTAGAAAGGGAGCTCAATAGATTGAGAGTGGAGCAAACCAGACTGAAGCTCAAGAAGCAACAGCTGGATTTGGATAGACAGTCTTTAGAAGTAGAGAGGGAAAGACAGAAGTTGGGTTTAGAAACCCATGGTGGCAGCAGCAGTATTCCCCATAGTCATCCTGCAAAAGAGCATGATTCCAGGAATCTGCACAAGATAGTTCCCCCTTATAAGGAGGGGGATGACATTAACAAGTGGTTTGCTGCACTTGAGAGGGCCTGTGTTGTACAGGATGTCCCTCAAAGGCAGTGGGCTGCTATCCTATGGCTATCATTTAGTGGAAAAGGTAGGGATAGGCTCCTTACTGTGAAAGAAAATGATGCCAATAATTTTACAGTTCTTAAGAATGCACTCCTGGATGGTTATGGCTTAACCACTGAACAGTACAGGATAAAGTTCAGAGAGACCAAAAAGGAGTCTTCACAAGACTGGGTTGATTTCATTGACCATTCAGTGAAGGCCTTGGAGGGGTGGTTACATGGCAGTAAAGTTACTGATTATGAAAGCCTGTATAACACAATCCTGAGAGAGCATATACTTAATAATTGTGTGTCTGATTTGTTGCACCAGTACCTGGTAGACTCTGATCTGACCTCTCCCCAAGAATTGGGAAAGAAGGCAGACAAATGGGTCAGAACAAGGGTGAACAGAAAAGTTCATACAGGGGGTGACAAAGATGGCAATAAGAAGAAAGATGGTGAAAAATCTCAAGATAAGCATGGGGATAAGGGTAAAACCAAAGATCCCACTTCAAATCTTAAACACTCTTCAGAGGGTGGGGATAAAACAAATTCTTCCTCTTCTTCCCAACCTGCACACATTAAAAAGCCTTGGTGCTTTGTGTGTAAAAACAGAGGCCATAGGCCAGGGGATAAGTCCTGTCCAGGTAAACCCCCTGAGCCTACCACCACTAATACATCAAGCTCTAGTGCCCCTAGCAGTAGTGGTACTAGTGGTGGGACTGCTGGCAACAGTCAAGCAAAGGGTGTAGTTGGGTTCACTTATGGGTCCATAGTGGAAACTGATGTAATCAGTCCCAAGACAGTTTCTGTCACACCTAGTGGCATTGGCCTTGCCACACTGGCTGCTTGTCCCCTTACAATGGATAAGTACAGGCAGACAGTTTCAATAAATGGTGTTGAGGCCTTGGCCTACAGGGACACAGGTGCCAGTTTCACTTTGGTGACTGAAAACCTAGTGCCTCCTGAACAACACATCATTGGACAACAGTATAAGATTATTGATGTCCATAACTCCACTAAGTTTCTTCCCTTAGCTATAATTCAGTTTAGTTGGGGTGGAGTTACTGGCCCTAAGCAGGTGGTGGTATCACCTAGCTTACCTGTAGACTGTCTCTTAGGTAATGACCTAGAGGCCTCAGGTTGGGCTGATGTAGAGTTTTATGCCCATGCAGCCATGCTGGGCATCCCTGAGGAATTGTTCCCTCTCATTTCAAGTGAAATGAAAAAGCAAAGGAGAGAAGGCCTGAAAACTCAGGATCCCTCTCCATCAACAGGTAAAAAGGGTATCACAGTATCCCCTAACCACCCTACCATTCAGGATACTATTCCTGTGGTGGGAGAAACCTCTCCTGGGGTGGCACCTGTTCTAAGGGAATCATCAGCTGGCAAAGCTGGACTCCCTGAGGTGGAAGTACCTCTCTGTGGGATAACTAACATTGGTGAGAAAAACAGCACCATTTTAGTTAACATGGAGCATCCCTCCAACCCTTCCAGAGAAACTTTAGTGCAGAAACCCTGCACTACCTCACAACACTTAGGACAGCATCCCTGCCCTAGTGTGGAGCTCATAGGACAGCATCCCTGCCCTGCTCCAACTCAAGAGAAACAGCATCCCTGTTCTCTCTTCCAGCCAGATGGACAAAGTTTTTGCCCAGCTATGGCTTTTCTGAGACAGCATCCCTGTCTGGCATTTCCATCACTACAAATAGGTTCAGTGGACAATTCCCACTGCTCTAAACTAAAACTTACTGATAGAAACTCTGAAAATACATCTTCACATTGTTGCTTAGCTAAAAAACTTCAAACAGGGTGGTTTACATCCCCACAGGGAAGTAACCATATAGTGGATGATAAAGGGAGTAACCAGTCTATTGCAGAGCTACTCTCTACTTATCACCACTTAGACAATAAAGTCTCAACTGGCCAAGGTTAGCCTTATTGTCCTTCGTTTGGGGGGGGGTTGTGTGAGAAGGTAGCCTCTTTCTAGCCTTGTTACCCCCACTTTTGGCCTGTTTGTGAGTGTATGTCAGGGTGTTTGTCACTGTTTTCACTGTCTCACTGGGATCCTGATAGCCAGGCCTCAGTGCTCATAGTGAAAACACCATGTTTTCAGTATGGTTGTTATGTGTCACTGGGATCCTGCTGGTCAGGACCCCAATGCTCATAGGTTTGTGGCCTATATGTATGTGTCACTGGGACCCTGTCACACAGGGCCCCAGTGCTCATAGGTGTGCATGTGTATGTTCCCTGTGTGGTGCCTAACTGTCTCACTGAGGCTCTGCTAACCAGAACCTCAGTGGTTATGCTCTCTCATTTCTTTCCAAATTGTCACTGACAGGCTAGTGACCATTTTTACCAATTTACATTGGCTTACTGGAACACCCTTATAATTCCCTAGTATATGGTACTGAGGTACCCAGGGTATTGGGGTTCCAGGAGATCCCTATGGGCTGCAGCATTTCTTTTGCCACCCATAGGGAGCTCTGACAATTCTTACACAGGCCTGCCACTGCAGCCTGAGTGAAATAACGTCCACGTTATTTCACAGCCATTTTACACTGCACTTAAGTAACTTATAAGTCACCTATATGTCTAACCTTTACCTGGTAAAGGTTAGGTGCAAAGTTACTTAGTGTGAGGGCACCCTGGCACTAGCCAAGGTGCCCCCACATTGTTCAGAGCCAATTCACTGAACTTTGTGAGTGCGGGGACACCATTACACGCGTGCACTACATATAGGTCACTACCTATATGTAGCTTCACCATGGTAACTCCGAATATGGCCATGTAACATGTCTATGATCATGGAATTGCCCCCTCTATGCCATCCTGGCATTGTTGGTACAATTCCATGATCCCAGTGGTCTGTAGCACAGACCCTGGTACTGCCAGACTGCCCTTCCTGGGGTTTCTCTGCAGCTGCTGCTGCTGCCAACCCCTCAGACAGGCAGCTGCCCTCCTGGGGTCCAGCCAGGCCTGGCCCAGGATGGCAGAACAAAGAACTTCCTCTGAGAGAGGGTGTGACACCCTCTCCCTTTGGAAAATGGTGTGAAGGCAGGGGAGGAGTAGCCTCCCCCAGCCTCTGGAAATGCTTTGTTGGGCACAGGTGTGCCCAATTCTGCATAAGCCAGTCTACACCGGTTCAGGGACCCCTTAGCCCCTGCTCTGGCGCGAAACTGGACAAAGGAAAGGGGAGTGACCACTCCCCTGACCTGCACCTCCCCTGGGAGGTGTCCAGAGCTCCTCCAGTGTGCTCCAGACCTCTGCCATCTTGGAAACAGAGGTGCTGCTGGCACACTGGACTGCTCTGAGTGGCCAGTGCCACCAGGTGACGTCAGAGACTCCTTGTGATAGGCTCCTTCAGGTGTTAGTAGCCTTTCCTCTCTCCTAGGTAGCCAAACCCTCTTTTCTGGCTATTTAGGGTCTCTGTCTCTGGGGAAACTTTAGATAACGAATGCATGAGCTCAGCCGAGTTCCTCTGCATCTCCCTCTTCACCTTCTGATAAGGAATCGACCGCTGACCGCGCTGGAAGCCTGCAAACCTGCAACATAGTAGCAAAGACGACTACTGCAACTCTGTAACGCTGATCCTGCCGCCTTCTCGACTGTTTTCCTGCTTGTGCATGCTGTGGGGGTAGTCTGCCTCCTCTCTGCACCAGAAGCTCCGAAGAAATCTCCCGTGGGTCGACGGAATCTTCCCCCTGCAACCGCAGGCACCAAAAAGCTGCATCTCCGGTCCCTTGGGTCTCCTCTCAGCACGACGAGCGAGGTCCCTCGAATCCAGCGACACCGTCCAAGTGACCCCCACAGTCCAGTGACTCTTCAGCCCAAGTTTGGTGGAGGTAAGTCCTTGCCTCACCTCGCTGGGCTACATTGCTGGGAACCGCGACTTTGCAAGCTTCTCCGGCCCCTGTGCACTTCCGGCGGAAATCCTTCGTGCACAGCCAAGCCTGGGTCCACGGCACTCTAACCTGCATTGCACGACTTTCTAAGTTGGTCTCCGGCGACGTGGGACTCCTTTGTGCAACTTCGGCGAGCACCGTTTCACGCATCCTTGTAGTGCCTGTTTCTGGCACTTCTCCGGGTGCTACCTGCTTCAGTGAGGGCTCTTTGTCTTGCTCGACGTCCCCTCTCTCTGCAGGTCCAATTTGCGACCTCCTGGTCCCTCCTGGGCCCCAGCAGCGTCCAAAAACGCCAAACGCACGATTTGCGTGTAGCAAGGCTTGTTGGCGTCCATTCGGCGGGAAAACACTTCTGCACGACTCTCCAAGGCGTGGGGGATCCATCCTCCAAAGGGGAAGTCTCTAGCCCTTGTCGTTCCTGCAGTATTCACAGTTCTTCAGCCTAGTAAGAGCTTCTTTGCACCAACCGCTGGCATTTCTTGGGCATCTGCCCATCTCCGAGCTGCTTGTGACTTTTGGACTTGGTCCCCTTGTTCCACAGGTACCCTCAGTCAGGAATCCATCGTTGTTGCATTGCTGATTTGTGTTTTCTTTGCATTTTCCCTCTAACACGACTATTTTGTCCTTAGGGGAACTTTAGTGCACTTTGCACTCACTTTTCAGGGTCTTGGGGAGGGTTATTTTTCTAACTCTCACTATTTTCTAATAGTCCCAGCGACCCTCTACAAGGTCACATAGGTTTGGGGTCCATTCGTGGTTCGCATTCCACTTCTGGAGTATATGGTTTGTGTTGCCCCTATCCCTATGTTTCCCCATTGCATCCTATTGTAACTATACATTGTTTGCACTGTTTTCTAAGACTATACTGCATATTTTTGCTATTGTGTATATATATCTTGTGTATATTTCCTATCCTCTCACTGAGGGTACACTCTAAGATACTTTGGCATATTGTCATAAAAATAAAGTACCTTTATTTTTAGTATAACTGTGTATTGTGTTTTCTTATGATATTGTGCATATGACACTAAGTGGTACTGTAGTAGCTTCACACGTCTCCTAGTTCAGCCTGAGCTGCTTTGCTAAGCTACCATTATCTATCAGCCTAAGCTGCTAGACACCCTATACACTAATAAGGGATAACTGGGCCTGGTGCAAGGTGCAAGTACCCCTTGGTACTCACTACAAGCCAGTCCAGCCTCCTACAAACTTAAGCTAAATAGAATTATTTTTCATTATTCTGTCTTTACAGAGAAGAGTGTGCTTAACCAATAAATGTGTTAACAGTGACATCTGCAGGACATGAGCAGAAGCAGGTGCAAGATCATTGTGTAATGCAACTATAGAAAATGTTTCAACTGTTTCCGTAGTTTTGACTGTTTTTATTGTTAGGAAAATGTTACTAACCTGTGTGTTTTCTTCGAGGGTGAAAGGAAAGAAACATTGTAAATCGTTCTTCCCACATGTTCATTTTCTTGGTGAAGTGGGAACAAAGGATCCACAGATGAGACGTAAGAGAAGAATGGAGCAGCAGCAAATAGAGAACTTGGTGTAAAACTAATGTATAACTGTTTAGATATCTGTTAGATATCTGTTAATGTTCTGGTTGGTCATAACATTCTCACGTCTCATCCAATTGAGAGAGCATAGTTTAAATATTATATATATTAGACGTGAAATGCTTATATCTAACAATGCTGCATACAAAAACGATCACAAAATATTATCCACTTGAATGTATTCTTAACACAATTATAAGTGTGAAGCTGCTATTGTACTTATATACTAATGTCGAAATAATTGCTTGCATTATGATTAATTGAATATGTTAACATCTAAAAGGATTATGTTTATTAGAATCCATGAGTCTTAAGTTAGCGTGAGTTTAAAACTTAGTCGTATAGCTCTCATATTAAAACATATTTTTCTGTTTCTTCCGTGTGCTGACTCGCAAAAGGCCATGACCCAACATTTGTTCTTTTCTCCGCTTATTGTATCAATGATAGTTATATTCCCATCCACTTGCTAGATGTTTTAGTATAAGATTTATACGATTTGCAACAAAAATGGAAACTTCCAAGGACATTCGACCATGGACAAAGGAACTTTTGACCTGATGAACGTGCCAGAAAATGAAGTAACCCCGGATGAGCCACCTACGAAAACGTCAATTATGAAGACCAATCAAAGTATTATAATTTATCATGAAATGACAAATGCATTACTTAATGTATAATTTGATAGGTTGAAGATAGTGGGGTGTAGTGACTATCCAATAGAATTCTGGGGGAATGTATTATGAAAAAGGGATAAAAACTCATGACACAGGAGACTCGAGAGCATTAGGTAGGGAATGATATCGATTGCATCCAGAAACTCTGTCACTCTATTTGGTGATTTGAGACTTAGACAAAACCATCCTCATCCATAGACTGCCCCATTACACTTTCCCTCCTTATGAGGGAAGTGTCCCCTGTTCTTAGATGAAATAGACTGTTGGCGCTCTAACTGATGCCCTGAAGACAAAGACTGATCCTGTATGCTGACTCATTCCGAGGAGGGTAACTATGACAATTGCTATCGTAATTTGTCTAAATGCTTTTCCTTTCTAGGTACCAACTGCTGTATTTTTGGTTAGAAACCCTAGTTAGATGTTTTTTTTTTCCAAATTGGTGTTCTAAATTATTTTGCATGAAGTCCAACATGCTGATGTCAATTAGTGGTTAGATTATGTATTCACTTTGACTGACACCAACAGACGTGACTGACATTGTGCTATGTTGAACTAAGCGTATATCATGTTCTATGCATTCGGATCTACGTGCCTCATATATCGATGTTTATGTTTGTGATCTTTGCGTTGTCAAAACCTTATCACAGTTGCCATATTGTGACTATGCTCTTTGCTTCATAGTTTTGACATTAATACTCTTGCTATTAGATTGTAATCAATAGGGAATAAAATTCACAAAACTCCAACAAGGTGTGGTTATTCATGACTGAAAGGTCATGGTTGCGTCGGGTATTTTAACCAATGTCTAAAGTGAAATACATTGTGGTAATATATGTTGATAACATCATTGACATATTGCTTGACATATTGATTAGTTATCTCGTTCTACGGTGTCTCATCACTGGTTCAAAAGATTAATCGGCCTAAAAAACTAGTCCTAATGTGTATAAATTAACATAGAGGGACGCGTTAACACAATCTTTCACTTACAAGTTTAATAGAACGTTCTGCCACCACTGTTTGGGGGGTTGTTCTTCTTGAGTTCTCTTAGGAGCTCATGAGTTCTTGTTCTTTTAACGGTTTAGCATATCTTATAGCCCAAAATCTTAACCATTCCCGCTATCCTTATTCTGACCTGATTCCTGATGTTGGAGCCTGATGGTGTCCCTCTGATGAAGTGGACGTTGTTGCTTTTATCTGTAGACCATTGGTAATGTATTGACTGTGATCTGGTTTGTGTCTTGTTTTTCAGGTACAAGCTGCAACTGACTAATTACTGCTGCATATATTTTTGATATTACCCGAGCTAGAAGTTTTTCTAAATTTGTGTTACAAAAACTTTTACATGAAGCCCAACACGTCAATGCTAATTAATGGTTAGTGAGGAAGGTGTTCTCACATGCTCATGATGTGTTTCTTATGTGTCTTTGTTTGTTCAATTTCTCTTGCTCAGATTCTGGTGCTATGGTTGTGTGTTATAACCACTGAGTTAATTTGTCTACTTGCATTAACTAAACTCAGGTATATAAGGCGTTTGATTCAGCCCTTGTTTTCGCTCTATATGTACCATTTGTGTTTAAGAATTATTTTCGTGACCTTAGAATTGTTAATATAGGGAAATAAAATTGTTAACTTCTTAATAAACTGGTGTGGTTATTGAGGTTGAACTGATTACATATGTTGTTTATGATAATTATGACGTATTACAATTGATGTCCCCTTGAAATAATGTTGGTTGGTTCATCGACCTGGTGTGTGAAATCCACTATTCAGACAGATAATAGCTAGGGTTACTCCGCGTTCACAGGTACAACAGGTGTGTGTGCCTATTTGTGCACCTCCAAGGTCCAATGTTATTACAGTAGGGGCTGCATACTGATAACACTAGGGCTGCATGTGGGCCAGCGCTATCATAAGACTGTATTCCCTCTCTGCATTCACCATATTATAGATGTGGGCACAAACACAAGAGGCATTTAGGTGCCGCACTCAGTGACCACGGGAAGGTGGCAGAATGTCAGTGCGCCTCTTGAATTTAGCCTGTTGGATGGAGAAAGGGAGTGATATGGAGCCTACAGACATTCCCCCGCTGATGGGTGCAGTCATTGCACCCGCCTGCAGAGGACCAATACCCCTTTTTTAAGTGCAGGTGGGTTGCTGCACAAACACGGAAATGTGCCCTATTTGTAATACAGAACCCAATATGCTCCAGTCATGTTGCTCCCAAGTCACTTGCCACTGGAATATACCATCAAGAGACCATCAAAAACAGCATATCAGCATTTCACACCACCAGCCCAAAGAGGGCACATAATGAAAAATCTAGGATAGGTGTGTATGCACTGAATAAAAGCCCTATGGCAGCCCTGACACCAAATTCGCACAGCAACAACTCCTTGAGCATGACCTACCACCAAACCACAGACAAGACAGACCAGAGACCAGTCTGCAATGGAAACATCAGAGTTTCCTGCTGAGACACCCAAAACAGCCAACAGCACCATGTAGCCACACGACAGGTAGAACACGTGCTAATCCTATTTCAACAACATAGCAAAAATGGTTTTTGAAGATGCCTATTAAAGGCTCCTAAGCATGCGCTGGATCCTCAGTAGACAATATTATTAAGTAAAGGTGAACTGACTGATGTTACACCAGTTCAAATTTGGTTTAGACAGCAACCTGCCCCTTAACCAATTTACCCAGTGGTCTTTCACACCAGTAAAGACCTAACTAAGAAATAGGAGGACAATGCACCCCTGGGGTAACATATAGCAGAATTTTGGTTTTAAGCATAGAGCTCTGAAAGAAAAAGTTGGAGAATTAAAAAAAAAAAAAAAAAAAATCTGCAGCATATTCTACCTGTTTCCACTGGTTCCTCATCCGCCTGTCTCAGATCTTTCTTTAAAAAGGGGCATTAAAGCAGAATGCCCTTCAGCACAATAATTCCTTTTTCTTCACAGTGAGGAAAAAGGAAATTGTGCCACCCATCAAGCTTAACGGCTGCTCAATGTAATTATAATGGTGATTGCATTAAATTGCCTAACCCTGCCCCTGACAGTGCATGAAAGCCAGTCTCCGGACGGGCTTGTGTGGCACCTGCCTGCTGCAGCACCATGAGGACCCTCTGCTGGCAGGTGCTGCACAAAGGCTTGCCGGCTGGGAAAAGTGGTTTTAGGAACCCTGTGCGTGATGCGGGCAATGTAAATATCTTAGTGCAACTGCAACTATCATTAAGGTAGTCACCAGACACACAGAATGCTCAGATTCGCAACTGGTGGGCCCTGCCCTGTTTTTTTTCTGCCTGCAAAGCTACACTGATTTTGTTCTGCAGATGCAAACAAAAACAAAAAACAAAAAAAAGCTTGAATTCTTCCTCTTCTAAAATGTGCCCGACATTTTTGGCCAACACTTCTGAAGAAAGTTATCACCCAACTCACCGATACATGTATGACTGATGTATGACTGATTCAGACTCTGGACAGAACACACAATAGTTGCCATTCAATGTAGGCTCCCTTCCCAGACGGTGAAACAAACCGACTGCAGATCTAACAATAATTTGTATGATTACCTTTTCAAAAACTCAACCAGTTGGCTATTGCTGCCTGCAGTAAACTATTGCTTCAAGGTAGCACTAACCCTCGCCCCTGCTCTTTAAAGTACCTTTGGCTGAGCCAGCATATGGTACTGTTATAAATCTGGGGCTAATTAGTAGACCCCAAAGGGCCTGGCTCAACTAAGGTTGAATTTTAGGACTCAGCAAATGGCTATGAACGCTCTTGTGACAGAATATTCCTGACTGCCATGCTAACCCTCCAACAACTGACTCCATATTGATGAGGATGTTAACCCTAGCCTTTCCATTGAGGCAGTCATGCAGACAGTGACCCCAATCGCAGTTCACAGTAGAACACAGTGCACTATGCTAAGCTGTATTGTGACAACATTACTATTTTGATTGTATCCAGTATATGTGACCTCAAATGTATGGCCCTGACCTCTGTTTCTCATTGTGAGAGCTGAGATTTTCTTAATATAAATGTTTAGTTTGTAAATATAATTACGTAAAGACTAATGTGTGAATTAATTTTGATTGTATTATTGTGTTTATGAAAATTGTGATTGACTTAATGGCTATCATATTTAAGGCCTATATTTTGTTTTCCATGCTAACCTAAGCTGATGAAAATATTCTGTCTTTTCTTCTTTGCTAAAATAAGTGTCAGAATTAAATGTATATTTAATTACCTCTGCTGGACTGAAGTAGAAGCAGATGCAAGGTCACAGTGCAATGTTATCTGTAGAAAATGTTTCTAATGTGTTCTGTTTCCTGGTTGTATTTCCGCAGTTTGACTTAATTCATTGCATTCGTATAGTTGTCTGTAATCATGTTTCTAACTCGTGTGTTTTTCCTCCCTCGAGGAAATGGTGCGATGAGAATTGTTACCATAATTTTGTAATCATTTTCCTGTGACATCATATTCCATCAGTGCGAAACATAGGGTCCACAGATTAAGTCAGAGAAGAGGATGCGGATAATACAATTGTATTAGTTTAGATTTATTTCGTTAATGAAATAACAGCAAATAGAAGAGCTTAGAGCTAACATCTTATATAATTTTGATATCTGTTGGTCATAACTTTCTCACCTCATACTTTATCTAATCATTTTCATTTAACAAGTTTAATTTAATGTTCAGTCACCATTATTGAAGCAGCAGTCGCTCTTTGTCTATGTTCCAAGTTCCTGAGTTCCAAAGACTTACTTTATGATCTGTCACTTTGACATTTTGTGTTTTGCCAGTTTGTCTACTAATAATGCTGGTGTTTATTATTTTCCAAAGTTTACTTTGTCTGTTCAATGCTGAACTTATGCTTAAATGGTTTAGTGCACCATATGGTCCAAATTCTAAACCATCTACCCCAACCCTTATTCGTGATACTGCCTGTTCCTGTCCTGATGCTGGTGTCTGATGTTGCTACCCCCCCTGACGAAGTAGACATTGTTGCTGATTATCATAGAGATTGGGTAAAGTGTATGAATTGTCATCTGTCTTGTTTTTCAGGTACCAACTGCAAATGTTTATTATTACTGCTTATTTTTGATAGCGCCATAGTTAGATGTTTTCCAAATTTATGTTACTAAAACTTTTACATGAAGTCCAACATGTTGATGCTAATTAGGGGTTAGTCAGGTGATCTCAAACTCATGAAAAATCATTGATACTTTTGACTTACCATTATCAAATGTATTCAATTTTTCTCTTGCTCAGATTCTATTGCTTTGGTTTTGTGTAGTAACCATTGAGATAATCTGTCTTTTCACATTGATTAAACTTAGATACATCCGCCATTCAAATCAGCCTTTGTTTCTCTACACGCATCATTTAAGTTTGATAATTTTTTTTGTGACCTTAGCATTGTTAATATATGGAAATAAATCATTAACTTTTAATAAACTGGTGTGGCTATTGATGTTGAATTGATTATCATATGTTTTATATTATGTTTATGACGTATTTTAGATTACGTCTTCTTTAAAGCAGATTGGGTTCAGTTCATCGACCTAGTGTGTGAAATGCACTATCTAGTCCCTTGTGACTGAAATATAGCTAGGGTTTCTTCGCGTCAACACTAATACAAAAGGATATTGTGATGTTATATTTCATTATCAAACGTTATGCCTGTTCACCTATGTTTTCTCTGTATATTGCACATTTATCTGTGACACCCAACAGTTCATTCATTGTTACACTAAGTTTTGTGCACAGGTGTAGTCTCACACTTTTTCATGCTACCATCCAAACCACAGGTCACGATTATGAGATCATCTGCTCGCAGATCAGGACAAAATGATACAACAGGGCATTGTATTCACTTATCAGGCAGAGAGGACAGATTCATCCAGGTATAAGAGTGGCTAGTAGGCATTTGCCATAGCCACTGCCTGGTGCTCAAGGTAATCTCTGAGTTTGGGCAGTGTGCAATCAGGTAGGCAAACTGTGTATTTCAACTCTTCTGATGGCAGATTCAGTTTCTATTACTAGGTCATGCAGGATATACATGCAGGCAAAGATAATCATTAGTTTCCCCTATCTCTTCACTATCCTTATGTTCACTATGACCAATAGGTTTGTGATTTTCTCAACCATTTTGCTTCAAGTGTTGTGTATTAAGTAGGCATATCATAAAAGCTTTTATCATACAAATGCATTAGTTTCTGTTGGTGAATTTACTTGGGGTGTAGACTAAGGGGAAATCACAAACAACCTGTCCGGTTTCCGGCTGGTTATCTGTCCCAAAAAGGGCTCTTCATCAGGTAAGAGATTGTGAGGCAGTGGTAATGGGACACCAGTCGGTTATCCTATTCCACATGGCAGGTATATTTTCAGTGCCTGAGGGCCAAGAGCAATTGTCTGAGTGTTACCAAAATCGTTGGCAAGTATCAATTGGACACCAGTATATAAAGCAACTGCCATAACATCTATCACGTGAAAAGTAAGTCAACAATATAGAAAACTTTAGAATAATCATGGTAATGCATACATACATACTGAACAGACCCATAAAGCACTTTCATTATCGAAGTTCAGGCAGAGCCCTAGAGTATGCACTCTGCAGGGTACCTACATTGGGAAATGCCTATATTCTAGCTACAACTGTGTCTAACAAACTGCCAATAATCTCAAACTACAGACATTACACAACTTGTTTTTTTTTCACTGTAACGAGGCAGTACGATGTATGTAAGGCAAATTACACAAGCATCTCCATGGGCCCCAAGGCACAGCACAAGAATGTGCACTCATAATTCTTGATCCAACAGACACTACTTTATGCACTCGAGACTCTGCTTTTCTGTTCTACGGGATTGTCATGTCGTCGTGCACGATGCTTTGCTGTGCCTAAGGTATGACACCACAGCGCGCTTGTTGTTCTGCACTCCGGCACAACGGTTGTGGTCTTTCGATCACACTGTTCCTTCCATCTGACCACTCCCATTGTCCGCATTCTATTTGTTAATCTTTTCCAAGTGACCCATGGGCTACACCACAACACAAAAGGAGGAGGGGTTGCATCTGCAACACCCCTCTCAATAGTTATAACGTGGCGCGACACAACAGGGATCCCAAAGAGTTGGTGTATGTACCTATGGATGTATGGTTCCAGATTTAACACGACCGCCCAATACCAAAAGTTTCTCATCTTAGCCCCTAACACATGCAGTAGGGATAAAAAGGGGATCAACAAAGAAATATAAGCTAACACTGGCAAAACCAGTTGAAGCCCAAATATCTAGCATCACAATTTAAAATACTTTATGAATGAAAATCCATACCAAAGGGATCCTCCTGTTGTCTTCCTTCCAAAGTAGTGATGTTGGGCGAGCCGAGTGTGGCAATGTGTTTTTCTATTAGAAGGCCACTCGCTGAAGGAAATCCGCTGAGCTGAAGAGTTGACTCGTGAATTGGAGGAGGGCTTTTAGAGTCTCGAGATTGTGGGTCAATATTTTCTGCGGCTACCGATGTGTCCGTTTTTAAAGCTTTAACAACTCTCACAGGTGGTGTAGCTGCTGGGTTAGATTTACTAAATTCTAGAAATATGGGTTCAGAGTTATTTTTATCACCCATTTCAAGATTCTTCCTCCTGTTCTTCCTTCGAGGTTTAAAAAAGGGACGCTTCTTCTTGTTCTTCCGAGCTTTAATGAAAAAAGCACTTTTTGTGATTGGGTCTTTTTCAGGAGAGGCCCCATTATCATAAGTATAGGCAGAAGGTCCATATTTGTACTCCAATGAAAACATATTTAGCTCCTCCTGGAAGCTTTTTGAATATTGGATAGTCTTGGAGTCGGAAGAGATTTGTTGGTCTTTAAATGGGGTCTGCTGAACAGTCTTTGTAGTGATCACCATTTCCGAATAGGGAGCTTGGCTGGTTGAAACAAGAGGGTTTCCTCGAGGTATACTTCTGGCTGTGATGGAATACCCCCTGAATGCGCTTTGGTGGACCTTTTTAGGTGCTACACTCACTCCCACATGCATTGTAACTGTTCGAGACAATGCATCTTGCATTTGAGAAGACGTTAAAGCACCATCTTTACCTACAGGCTTCTCCATTGAGAAGGTCTGTTTTGACTTACTAATGTTTGTAACTTGGTTCAAATTGTTGGATTCCGTAGTGAACCTCAAACCTTTTTCATAGGAATCGTTTTTGATAATCCCACTGCCCTGCTCTATGATCTCTGCTTCTATGTAGCTATTTTCACTCACCGGTGAAGATGAGTTGTAAAGCTGGTAGATTTTTTTTGCTGGAATAGTTTGTTTCACATTTGGAAAAGGTGGTATATTTGTTGATGTTACATATCCTCCATTTTCTTCTGAACTTGTGTGGGCATTCAGTGTAATAAGTGACTTTGCCTGGTGTTTGGTTGTCATGAAATGCCACATGGTCTTTGGGACGCTTGAGGATTCAGTAATGCCTTGCATGTTGACACCACCATCTTTAGCCGTAGTCCGCTTAGTAGGCACTGCCATAAGTATTTGATCTCCCTTTCTTGAAGTCACAGCACCATCTGTAGAACTGCGTGCACCTTTGGAGTTCTTTGTAGGTCTTAGCGGACTGAGGAACTGTTCTCTCCTATAAGTTGTTTTTTTCCAAGATGTCGTAGGAAACGAAAGAGAGGAGGCCATGTGTGAAGTAGGGTTAATGTTACCCGTGTACCTCCCTATCATTGGCACACTGGTCGCAGCAATTGTTGAAACCAAAAGACGACCTGATGAGGTTTTATTTTCTCCACTGTTATGGTGCCATCCCTTTTCTTTTGCAACCGGTGAAGAAAGCAAAGGATATTTTAAATTACTTCTTTCATAGTCTTCATATAAGGAATAGGTTCCATTAAAGTAGCCGCTTTCATCCATCTGGGAAGATCTGCCTGACATGTAAACAACATTTAATGCAAGAGCTCTAGCAGAAAAAGAATGAATACTTTTATTCCAGCATGCATATATCACAGTACTTTCTGCAGTGGAAGCAATAGCATGAAAGATGATCACATCTTGGTTCTTGGCACAGTCCTCATTGGACTTAAACCCCGTAATATTAACTAGGATGCGTCTTCCGGGGCCTGCCCATATGATCCAGTTACACCAGATATTGCTATTTGTGTTGCTTACATTCATAGAAAGGGAAAATTTGCCAGAATCTTCCATCATAATTGAATGACAGTTCTCACCAGGAACAAAGGACAAGGAATTCTGTGCCAACTCTGGAAAAGAAAAATTAACAATTCAGAAACCATTCATGCAGAGAAATCGTTATGAAAAAATAATTTACTTATCTGTAACTATGAGTGTCATGGCTCTAAATTTGAAGAAAAACAGAACGACAAGGAAATCTGATTAAAACAAACTAAAACGCACATAAATCAGCAGGGAACAGCTAACAAATCTTGGAAATGCTTCCAGTCTGACTTGCATTATTATAATCTATGCCTGTAACAAAAACAGGCAAGCACAGCGTTGCCCCATTATTCCATGCATGTGAAACTGTAAAATAGAACATTACTGTAGAACTATATGCAATGAGTAAACATTGGCATGAACTGGTATTGATGACATTAGTGCTTACAACATACTGTTAAAGCGGTCAGTATCCAATGCTGAAAATATTGTCTCTTGATTAACCGAAAAAGGAAGGAAGAAATGTGGTAAATAACCAGGGCAAATCCCTTGCACAGAGGAAAGTAAAGGTTGATAAAAATTAGAAGGCAGATAAAAAAAACTTATGGGGAAATAGTGTGAGTGGGATAGGGTGTGAGGGGTATTTCAGTCTGTTGGTCTTTTCCAGGTTAAAAAAAAACTCTGGAAAAAGCAGCTCAACAAGTTCTGAGAACTGAAACATGTCCGAAAACAGATGTCAGTAGAATATTTTCAGTCCAAAACCATTACTCCTCGAGAATAAACACTAACTACATAGCTGTAGTACTTTAACATGATAGATCACGTAGTTCAGTTTTTCCAAAGGCAAATCAATGTATTTTTATTTATTGATTTGGGGGAACGGTAAAGTGCTGCAAACCCCCTTGCAGTAGTTTCTGAGAACTTATAAACAGATTAATCCATCCGGTCAGTGCTCATTCTGATCTTTGACAGCTAAACCAATAACCATGAGTTTTGAGACATGGGAAAGCCCAAGGTAACAATCTGAATTGTCTCAATGAGATTGTTGTCTCAATGAGATTGTCAGCAGCTATTTTTAGGCATCTTACCTGGTTAAAGCAGGCAACAGAAGCCTAGCAAATAGAGAAGACTGACCAAAAGCCTCCTTGACTATTCACCTTTCGATTTAAATAAAAGTCAATTTCCAGTCTAACATGCAATAGGAAAGAATCCCACAGAGAGGATTCTTGCACGTGGAAGTTTCTGCCTCCAATTACTTTTATATGAATGGTGAAACATATTAGGTTGCGATTTACAGATGATACTTTTCTAAGTAAGGATTGACTACCTAGCTAAGCAGTCATTTGATAAGCCAAGTGATGTTTTGTGGGCAAAATGGAGGAAAGTTTGCATTTTCTTTGCTGGCAGCCAATGGAGGAAGCTAAAAGCACTGGTGATATGGTTATAACAATTCAGGTCAAATATCATGGAGCTCAGTTTGTTGGGAGGTCAATATAGAGGCCTTTAAACTAAGAGATGGGAGATAACCACTGTATAGATTAATGTGATTGTTTTGGGAGAGGTGAAGTAGGAAATCTTTCCAGGCATACGAGATGGAAGAATATTTGCAGAACACTTTCAGGTGTGAAGGAAACCTCACTGCTGAGGAGCATGTCATAAGTTTCAGCTTTTCTTGAAGTGGGGAAATCTAGGGACTCTGGCCAGGAGAAAGGCATGCGGACCGCAATGGCACTAGGAGCAGAATTTAAATATTCTCACCAATCATGCATAAGTGGCTTTTCTGTCACCATTGCAACACTGTTCTGCTTGCGCCTCCCTAAAGGGATAACAAAGACAAACATATGTGGATTTAGAATGTTTCTTGAAGAAGTCTGGGTGGATACTTCCGAGGAATTATATCAGGTGATGGTGTAAACATGCATGTTTGACTTCGAAATCTCCTTAAATCGAATTACACTTACCCAAACTGCACAACCTCAACTCAAAGTGTTGGTTTTGAAAATGAGAGAGTGCCAGAGTGGCAACACCTGAAAGCACTCATTTAGGTTACTCAGCAGCACATCTTTCTTTAAAGTCATGCACTCTGCCAACTGCTGTCCTGCTTCATGGGCCATTGGGCAACAGCATGTGCTTAAATGTCAAAACCCAATAACAGTCCCCTCCCACGGGTAATCTGGACCTCAAACCAGTGAAAGGGTGGGATACAGATAGGCAATGGAATCTAGAAAAAGTATGGCGTCACTAGTGGTGTTTTGTATCAGACCTTTCGACCCCTGGTAATGGGGTTGAGAGACCATTTAGAGAACTAGTAGTAGCTGAACTGGTTTCACACGTTAGGGCACCAAGCATGCTAGGAAATGGGTTTGAAGTGTGCAGTTGCCACTCACGCTTACCCAAGATTTAAGGGATCTGGCTCTGAGCATTAGCTACTTATGGCCATGATATTCTAGTGGAGGCAACCAATGGGTTTGTGGGTGCCCAGAGAACTAGTTGGCACCACTGGGAGCAAAGCAGAATCCAGTACCATGGTAAGCCTGCAATTAAGCCTTTAATCTGCAGTAATTAGGAACCTGGTAATTATTACAAATTGTTCTAGCAGCCCTTCCCAAACCTACACCCCCAAGGTCTGGGGTGACGGAAGATACTTGTGGGCTCAGAACTCGATAGTACTCTCTTTTTAAGAGAAGAGGAGGGTTCTCTGAATTTCTCCAGGTGACATGACTGGACTGTAGGAAGGGCACAGTAGAGAGAAGTCCTCCAGACCCCTATTATTAGTGTTTAGTTTGAGCCAGTGGCTGCAGGTGGTTGTCACTGGTACTCATTTTGGGGACCAGGACTAATTGTTCAACATCAAACTTTGACCCAGAACAAAAGATAACTGCAGAAAAGGGATAACTGAGGAAGCAAACGATTGGACAAAAATAACAGAGTGGGGCACAGAGATGAAAGGTCCTTCCAAGAGGAGAAAGAGAAGCATGAAGTTTAATTTGGTGAAAGAAAGTCTTGCGATAGAATTAAAATACAACACCATCTAACACGGTGGACAAAGACATCAAGTATGCATTAAAGAAGTTTATCTTGGCACTGAAGGCTGGGATATAATAAGTAGAAGCCTCCCATTCTCGGGTGAAATATTTCTGGACCTGGTCTACTGCTATGCAGAAGGGCAAGGATTTTCCGGGCATGCATGAGTGGAGAATGTTCAAGCAATCTACTTGGCCTTTTGGTGGTCTGAGGTCAATTTCTTCTGTGGCAAGTCATTCAGTAGTTGCCCACAAGCATGCATGAGAGATCTAACAGTGTGTGGAGTCCAGATGTTTTGCCTACTCAAGAGGCCTTTCCTGTAACAAAGGCTGTTGAGCATGCCACTGAGTGACTTAGTATATATAGATTTCAAGGAATAAAACACCCACAGCCTTTTCACCCGGAGGCTATGCCCATCCCTATCAGGGCTGTTTTCCATACGTTTCAGGGCTTACCTTTCAGCGCTCAAGCAGACATTTGCTTCATGGTAATCCCCCAAAGTCAAAGGGGAGCACCCAACCTCTGAATGTTTCTATTAAATGTTTTGCCAAAGCAAGAGAAAGTGGGTGGCAACTGGTCATTTGTGGGATGTTTACATCATTTCCTTGTGAAGTCTACTTTCTTAACATGGAGGCCATTTTGGTGGCCTTTAAGTTTCGTTTAAGTATGCCGCCATTGTTCCAGCTCACCTTCGCAAGAAGTGACATACAAGGGCTTTGGAGACTTCTTTTTGAGTTTCTTACCGAAACATCAGGTGGCTATCGGGATAAATTTTTAGAATATGCATTTCGGAATCGACAATAGAGTAGATGACTCTTGATTTTTAAAAAAGGACACATTACTGAATATTTATAATCTACACGAGCATCCGTGTTTTCTTTGATTTTGAATGTCCATTTTCAGTTTTATGTCTTTCCATTTGACTCCAAATCAAATGAAGTTACTTGTCTTCATTTGGGAGCTCTTTGGACCGTCTCTCTCAGATCTGACAATTGCGAAGATGTATGTTCATCTTTTCTGAGATGAAACATGCCTTACCAAGGACTGGATGCGCATTAGCTGGGTATGATAAATATTGTCTTCTCTAGGCGGATTCTCCTTTCGGTAGTGAAGGCTTAGAGCATAAATATCAGAAAATCTCCTATGTATTCCTCGCCTTTGAAGGTGTGGGGCAGCAATGACCTTTGTTTTGTTGGGCCCACCGTCTTTAACTCTCCACCACAGCCTATCTAAGCAAGTGAGCAGTTATGTGCGACAGGCTATGCTGGGTTTTCTCCTTCCTGGCACCCTGGTTTCTTAGGAAAAGACTCACTCTTCAAAATCAGAAGGATTAATCTGTATTTTTGTTCTGGCACACAAGAAGTTTGCTTCTCGTCTGGAAGAGCAAACGGAGCGAAATTATCAATTCAAAATGGTTGCCAAAGCCTACATGAACAGATGTAGGGACAACGGCTTCTAAACTACATCCACATAGGCTTTGTAGGAGAGCATTTGGGCAAAACGTAGTGTTTTTGTCTTACTCTGCAGTGAAAGTGAAAGAGTTAATAGCATTTAGCATCAGGCCGATCACCCGAGCAGTGTCTTCTCCTCATCCTATGTCTTCTTGCTATCCCTTGAGACACATTATGCGGGATGTTAGGGACACCTACCATGGATGTGTTTGCCAATGTGGGCTGCCCGACAGATGCTCTCCTGTGTTAATGTCTAGACCTGCTTCTGTATGCTTTTGCGATCCCTGCTCAAATAGTTGTGGCAAGCAATTTAAAGAGGCAATCATAAGCAAGCCTTGTCTGCAACACAATCACTTTAAAATGTCAACTATCAATATTTTAGACAAGAGCACATATTTTAAAGTCACACACACAAAAAGGGTGGTTACTTAGTCTCTCCGCAGAACTGTCTGAGCAATGAGTGCAAGATGTACTATGTGAGATGAACTCCCCCAAACCTGAATTTTTCTTTGCATACTGGAACTTGTAGTCCTTGACATACAAGGGAACCAAAACTACAAATAGCCGAATGCCAGTGACATGACAATAGTATAAGTTACTCAAACAAAACATTAGGACTCGAGTTTTCTTCACACATCCACCAAAGTGTTGTTGCTAAGACTGCCACCTGTAAAATTCTAAATCAAATTATATCAAGCAGCCGAAATATAGAACTATTCACAGTTATGCTATTTTAGCCAAAGTCTCTTACCGGGATTTTGCTGCATTGCTTTCTGTAGAGCCGAATTTGCCTGGAAAAAAAGCACATACCATTACAAACCCCACGTATTTGCAGCACAAGTTTACTATTGTTAAAGCATTTTTTTATTTTAAACATAAAAATGACAGTTCAAGTATAGTACAAAATGTATTAAAACAACATTTACATAAATGCCTGACATATTATATCCCTTCACAGATATGTTACATTGACATGTGTGGAATTCATTTAGGTTTTGAACGTCAACCGTGGAAAAACACAAAAAGACTCCAGTAGAAAAAGGCAGGGGTGTCAGCTTTTTTTTTTTTTTAATTGGTTAAACGGTTTTAGGTAGTATTTGAAATGAGTGTATAGGAGTGTAGGGGCGCGCCATCCTAGACAACTTGTTCACTACCGAGAAGTGTTAGTTCTCTTCCACTAAACGTATTGCACAAGTGTAGAGAAGTGCTGGTACTCCATCTCTTTGAAAGCTCCCGCCCCGTCAGTGCACGGGTTCAAGGTATTTAAACTCACATCCGTTTTCTGAAACTCCCCATTCTGGTTGTTATGGAACACCGCACTGAATAACTCTCCGCTCAGGCGGTCAGCTAAAGAGAAAGGGAAGAACGCTTGAGAGAAGGCGAAGAGAAGCAGCAAAAACAGCCTCATGGTTCGCGCGTGACCCACGGACGTCCGGGGAAAGCTCTGTAGGCGGAGCCCGCCTCACGGGCCTTACCTTTATTGACTAATGGCTACACCACTGGCTCCTGGGAGAGCAAGACCACCTTATGACACACAAGGGATGAAGGGCTGGGCCCGAAAACTGCACTTCTTTTTTTATCTTTTCTTTTCAATGTGTGTTTGGACCCTCAGATCGTTATAATCGTGCTTTTGTGGGGTGGATGGAGATCGCGTACCCCTTCTACATTTGTTAAGCGTGGAGCCTAAACATTTTTTATTAGTCAGTTTTTCTCCATTGCAGTCTCTCTGAAATACAACTGTATAACAACCCCCGGCCCCCACACAAAATATCTGGTAGCAGCAAAATCTATAACTCTTCTTGTACTGGTTGCAGCTTAATATATGTGTGTGTTGGTTAATTTGCTGCTTGTTAGCTTTTTATTTTGAATTTGAAATTGAAGGATTAGGGTTATCAAACAACCCAGTGTGCCAGTTCTGATATTTCATTTAACGTATCAATGGATTCTGGGAGTTGTAGTCCTCGTTCACTTAAGCAACTTGCTAATGTACCGGAACACTCTTTGTTCCTAAAGAGACATACAGAATTGGAAAACAGCTGGTTTGCTTCTCAGGTTCATGCGTAAAAAGCATATTTTTGCTCTGCAGATTTATTGCCCCATTTGTTCGATTACTTAAATCGGGGTAACAAGTCCAAGAACACAAAGCAAAGCCATGGCCCAGTTGAGATACTCACGCACAGTGGAAAATAACATTGCCTCCATAAATGTAAGCGGTATTGTGGCTTCTTTCTCAACTGTCAAATAAGGCAGTTTCATAGGGTCGTGGATCCAGAAGTGTGCAAAATGCACTTTTGCAGTGTAAAAATACCGTTCAAGGTCAGGTGCTGGTCATCTACCGTGCTTGCAAGTGAAAGTGACTACCATCTTCATTTCTGCAACTTTACCTGTCAGAGACAGTAGTGGTTTAACCTAGCACTACGCTTTGTCCGTAAATTTGAATAGCATAACTCCATAATGACTCATCTTACCTCTTTTACTTTGAAATGCGCTTCTAATTCCCAAGCAGCATGCCAAGCACATCGTCCACTGCAATGACAACTCAAGACACTGCCTTGTACTCTATTTTAGCTGGAGAACCAGGGATTTGTTCCAATTCCTTTTTGAACTTAAGATGCCCCTAAATCTCAGTATTTCTGGTACAATAGAGAAGAGGTTGAACTTCGGCTCTCTGATGTATGAAAGGATATCATCCATGTCTGCAGATATTACCAGCCTCTTTTTTGGAACTC
This sequence comes from Pleurodeles waltl, assembly GCF_031143425.1. NCBI lineage: Eukaryota > Metazoa > Chordata > Amphibia > Caudata > Salamandridae > Pleurodeles > Pleurodeles waltl. The sequence goes on along the minus strand of NC_090444.1, from coordinate 433,777,544 downwards.
TTAATCCAGATGAGGATGGTACTCCTGATGAGCTTGTGTAAACAGTACACTCAGTGTCTTGAATGCCACTTCAGTTTGAGAATCCCCCCAAAATCCTTCCTTCATTATTTTCTTTTTCTTAAAACACTGGTAATGCAGGTATCATATGTGAGGGGTCTTTGATAAATTAACAATACAAGGTTGCAAACCTGAGAAAGCTGTGGGGTTCTTTGATAGTTGTGTGTGAAGGCACCTCAAGATTTGCTGCTATTTTCTTGGGATTCAAGGATAGACTAGACGAGTACATTTCAACCCAAGGTTTTCAATCTCTTCTTTCTCGACCTCACTGTTTTCGTATTTGAGGTCAATTGCTGTTGTAGTAGTCTGGATCGTACTGTGGTTAAATGTTATTTATGTTAGATCAGAAATTTATAAAAAAACAAATACAAAATTGTTTATGATGTCAATAACATTACAAAAGAGGCCCAGCAGAAAGGAAAAGAAACTTCCACCGGATGGACGAGAAAAAAGGATTTTCCTTTAAAAAAAAAACCCTCACCCACCAGTGTTACCCCGTGGTGGCATGCTTCTTGTTTCTATTGATTGCGAGGCTCTTTTTGTTTAAACTACTTTTTTTTTATCCTGTTTTAGTTGAACATACAATATTTATTTTATTTATTTTTGTGTGTGGTTTATGAAAGAAAAGGCTGTGTATTGTTTATCCATTCACAGAAAAGCAACTGCTCAGTCAGCGGCGGAATTGCGCTAGGTTTAATAAGACATAAGCACATAGTCATGCTGTCTTTTTTTGGTTGCTGTAAAATTTGCCCTATGATTGACTTTCTGCATTACCATGCGGTGATTGGTTGTTGTTTGTTTACTTGTTTTCTGCAGTTTTTGGAATTTTTGAGCGTGAATAATGGGTGCTGTTTTGAAAAAGCCTCAAGCTCCTAGCATACTGTCTGTGGGGGAATAGAAGACTCCTCCAAGTGGCTTGCCTGTGTATAAAATGTTGATGGACATTGGACTTTATATGTGACATGGATTTGAGAGTGGTAACTAGGACTTGCAAATTACTTCAGAGGGCACCATTATTACTAGGAAGCTAGATTTTCTAAAATAGACAATGAATGATTGTAAGTCTTTACCTAGACCTACACAATTTGAAGCATTGAATAAATGGAACAAATGGTCACAGAGAAAGAGAGAAAGAAACTGTATAAGAGTTCGCTGAAGCAGTGGTTAGAAAACAAGTGGGGCTATCAGGAGAGATTTTATAGTGAGAATATGGTGGAAGGAGTGAGAGTTTCCCTGCAATAGAAAATGGCAAAAAGAAAGCTGATGAGTGTGACAAAGAGAAGCAAGAAAAAGAGAAAAATTCAGATAAGAAGGATAACTTTTTAAATGACCTTTTTGATTTATAGACCTCCTCCTTACACTGAAGGTACATCAACACAGGCACAAGTGGTTTCTACATTTGTACCTGACATAGGTACAGCAGGGAACTGGGTACAATTGCATAGTGTAGGAAAATGGCTCCTTATTGCAGTTACCCCCCCTACCTTTTGCCTGATATTGATGCTGTCTTGACTGAGAAGTGTGCAGGGACCCTGCTAACCAGGTCCTAGCACCAGTGTTCTTTCACTAAAAATGTACCATTGGTTCACAATTGGCACACCCCTGGCACACAGATAAGTCCCTTGTAAAAGGTACCAGTGGTACCAAGGGCACTGTGAACAGGGAAGGTCCCTAAGGGCTACAGCATGCATGTGTTGTGTCACCCTAAAGGGCCCCTCACCTAACACATGCACACTGCCATTGCAGATTGTGTGTGTTGGTGGGGAGAAAAAGGCAAAGTGGTCATGGCATCCCCCTCAGGATGCCATGCACACAAAATACAGCCGGTGGCATAGGTAAGTCACCCCTCTAGCAGGCCTTAAAGCCCTAAGGCAGGGTGCACTATACCACAGGTGAGGGCATAGCTGCATGAGCAATATGCCCCTACAGTGTCTAAGTCCATTCTTAGATATTGTAAGTACAGTGTGGCCGTATTAAGAATATGGTCTAGTAGTTTGTCAAAATGAACTCCAGAGCTCCATAAATGGCTACACTGAATACTGGGAAGTTTGGTATCATACTTCTCAGAATAATAAACCCACACTGATGCCAGTGCTGGATTTAATACAAAATGCACACAGAGGGCATCTTAGAGATGCCTCCTGCATTTTACCTAATCCTTCAGAGCAGGACTGACTGGTCTGTGCCAGCCTGCCACTGAGGGATGAGTTTCTGATCTCCTGGGGTAGAGCCTTTGTGGTCTCTGAGGCCAGAAACAAAGCCTGTACTGGGTGGAGGTGCTTCAATCCCCCCTGTAAGAACTGTAACACCTACCAGTGAGCCTCAAAGGCTCAGGCTTCATGTTACAATGCCCCAGGGAACTCCAGCTAGTGGAGATGCCCGCCCCCGGACACAGCCCCCACTTTTGGCGGCAAGTCCAGAGGGGATAATGAGAAAAACAGGGAGGAGTCACCCTCCAGCCAGGACAGCCCCTTAGGAGTCTTGGGCTGAGGTGACCCCTGCCTTAGAAAATCCTTCATCTTGCTTTGGAGGATTTCCCCCAATAGGATTAGGGAGGTGCCCCCCTCCCCACAGGGAGGAGCTACAAGGAGGGTGTAGCCACCCTCAGGGACAGTAGCCATTGGCTACTGCCCTCCAGCCCTAAACACACCCCTAAATTGAATAGTTAGGGGTGTTCTTGAACCCAGGGAAACAGATTCCTGACAACCTAACAAGAAGAAGGACTGCTGACCTGCAAACCCCACAAAGAAGAAGGAGACTACAACTTGTTTGGCCCTAGCCCTACCGGCCTGTCTCCAGATTCAGAGAACCTGCAACAGCGACTCATCAGCGGGCCGAGCAACTTCTGCTGACTCAGAGGACTGCCCTGCAACCCAAAGGACCAAGACACTCCTGTGGACAGCGGCTCTGTCAGAGACAACCAAGTAGAAACCATCTTTAAAGGGACTCCCACCTCACTCCTGAAGCGTGAGTCCCCAACACTCTGCACCCGACGCCCCGGCCCGTGTCCAGAGAAACTAACACTGCAGCGAGGACCCCAAGGTGACTCCCATGGCGTGTCCACCCTGAGACGACCTCCCTGCACCCCACGGCGATGCCTGCAGAGAGAATCAAGAGGATCTTCCTGACTGCGACTGCCCGTAACAAAGAACCCGACGCATGGAAGAAGCACTGCACCCGCAGCCCCCAGGCCTGGGAGAAACCAACTACCGGTGCAGGAGTGACCAGCAGGCGGCCCTTATCGGTGGCTGGCCGGAGAAGCCCCCCCTGTGCCCTGCTTGCATTGGCAGAGTGACCCCGGGGTCTTTCCATTGATTTCTATCTACAATCCGACACCTACTTTGCACTCTGCACCCGGGCGGCCCTGTGCCGCTGAGGGTCTATTTTGTGTGCCTGTTTGTGACCCCCCCCAGTGCTCTACAAAACCCCCCTGGTCTGCTCCCCGAGGATGAGGGTACTTACCTGCCAGCAGACTGGAACTGGAGCACCCCTGGTCTCCATAGGCGCCTGTGATATTTGGGCCGACTTTGACTTCTGCACCTGACCGGCCCTGTGTTGCTGGTGCTGGGTGTTTGGGGTTGACTGGAACCCCCAACGGTGGGTTGCTATGCCCCGGAGACTGAACTTGCAAGTGCTTTTACTTACCTGATAAACTAACTTATACTTACCTCCCCCAGGAACTGTTGATTTTTTCAGTGTCCACTTTTGAAATAGCTTATTGACATTTTTGCCCAAACTGTGTACATTACTGTTTTAATTCAAAGTTCCATATTTACCTATGCCAAGTACCTTACAATTTATGTACTTACTTGAATTCTGAATCTTTTGGTTCTAAAATAAATTGAGAAAATAAAAAAATTCTATATATAAACCCATAGGCCTGGAGTTGTCTTTTAGTGCGTGTTCTCATGTATTGCCTGTGCGTGTACAACAAATGCTTAGCACTACCCTCTGATAAGCCTACTGCTCGACCACACTACCACAAACTAGAGCATTAGTATTATCTATTATTGCCACTATCAACCTCTTAGGGGAACACTTGGACTCTGAGCACACTATCTCTCACTTTGAGATAGTATATACAGAACCACCTTCCTAAACATAGTGATTGCAATGACAAGTATGAGTACAACAGCGAGAGCAAGTGATCCTCCTGAAAATACATTGATGGCTTTGCCTGGTAGTAGTAGAGATACTATTACTGTCCATATTATTGTCCCTATTTCAGTGTCTATTGCTGTGTCTGCTCCTGCCACTCCTGAACCTAATGTGCTTTCTAAAGAGAGGGAGATTAATATTGCAAACTTGAATGTGGAGAAAATTTACCATTGAACAATTGATTTAACATGACAAACGTATAATTTGGATGAAATGAGATAGTTGATAAGAGATGCAGCAAGGTGTGCAAATAATGTACAAATTAAAATTGAGGATTAGGGTGAAGAATATGAGGTTGATATTAACAGGACGAGAAATTTACAGAGAAATTAAGGAATGGATTTGAGTGAAGTAGGTGAAAGGGAGATGGGTCTGGTGACTCTGCAAGCTTACTTTAAAGATTTTTGCTCTGATTTATATCTTGGTGGAGGAGGAACATCGTCCCAAGAGCAACAGAGTTCCCTCCCCGCCAAGACTGTGGTCCGCCCACCCAATTTAAATTCGGATGGACAACAGTTTGTTGACGGCAGAGATTACTCTGTCTCCACCTTGGTCAAGCTTCTCTTCTGGCCTGATGGAGTAAGGGCCATTGGAGGTTTAACTATATGTCTGCCTACCTAATTTAGATGGATGGACATATAGACGTTTTTCAATGCTCATCACTGCCAAAATAGCCTGGCAGTAAGGGGCACTGAGAAGTGCTCATTGCCCCCCTCGCCATGTTAGAATCTCCCATGGCATGGGGGGCATTGTTTTTTTCATTATCAAAAAGAAAATCCAGTTTGGGGATTTTCTTTAAAAAAATAAAAATAATAACTTTGACATACAGCTCTGGCAGGAACCACTGTGACATTGATTCCTGTAAGTGCTTGAAATGTCTGTTGGGTCAGCGAACATTTCATAAATACATAGGTGACACCTCGACAGGTGGAGGATGGGCAGTCTGCCAAAAAATAAATCAAGCCCTTAGTTGAACGAATTAAGGGCTCTGAAGATTTGAAGAAGTACAAAGAAATGTGGAAAAAGAAAGTTACCACTAAGAAGAAATATACAGAGACAGGGAAAAAAAACAAGGTGGCCATTATTGATTCAGAACCAGAAACAGGGTCAGAATTTCCTTCATGAGAAGTTTTCCTTATAGGGAATTGTATGCATGTGGCTTGGTCTAGGGGATGATCCCTTGATTGCCTTTATGACAAATTTTCCAAAAACTGAGAGAGGAACTTGACAAGTGACATAAGGAGGTTGTTGCTGTAAAATACAGAATGGTGATAGAACATTTTAAAAAGGAAATGCCAGAGAAGAAAATGATCTGGACAAACATAATGAGTGCTGCACAAGAGGCAAAAGAGTTGGTGCATCCTTATTATAAAAGACATGTGCAGGCTTATAGCAAGTACAGCAGAGTTGAAGAGCCAGGAAAAAAGGTGTTTGTGGATTTGTATTGGATTTCATTTTGGGCTTGTGTCTGGAGCTTAGTTCTCATATTCAGCAGAGCGTGAGGTTCCAAGAGTATTTATAAGATGCTGATGCTTATAAATATTGCAGTGACTGTTTTGATGCGAATCAGAAAAGGATTAAGGAGCACTTGATGATTGCACAGACAAGGCAGATTCAGAGAAACAACAGAAATCAGACAATAGGTTCTGTTTCAGGTTTTGTGCAGCCTGAAAATTCTGAAATGAATGGGGTGCAAGGGATGCAAGGTGTCAGAAAGAGAAATGAGATGGTGCAAACACAGGGATGTGGCAGAATGAATGTGAATAATTCTGAAGTGAGTGCTAATATTAACTTGCTGAAGAAAAGCACAGCTTTGTCACATCTGCAGTAAAACTGGATACTTTATGCGTGAGTGTAGACAGAATCAAGATCGAATCCAGAATGATTTTGTTCCCCAGATGCAGCGAAATGCAAATCAATCGCAGATGCAGGTTGATGCCCCAGCCCAACCCACTTCTATGCAGAATGTGGAAAATCAATAGCAGTTCCATATGAATAAATATGTAGCTCCAGTGATGCAGTAAAACATTAGATACAAGATGCCATGCAATCCATGGTACCAACAGAGTCACAGAATCCATTGATTCTGAACAATGATGTTCTTCAGTTTTCACCAGATACAAATTTACAGTGATAGTACCTGAAGGGGAGGAGGATTGCATGCTTGGTGCAGTCCTAGCAGGAGATCAGAGTGGCCCACATGTAGATGCTGAGGAGAGTAACCACCCCACATCACTCTTGCTCAGTATTGGTGCTGCCTACTGTACAGTTCGTTCTGTGGACGTTGCAAGCCTACCCCTCTCAGGAAAAGAAGTCCAAGTTATAGGCATTTGCAGCAAACAAAATATTAATCAAGTAATAGCAGATGTTCCAGTTCAAATAGGGCCAATTGAGAACAATCATCAGTTCCTATTGTGTGATTTGAATCCTGTTAATTTACTTGGCAGGGCATTTGCAAAATGAATCTGTGATTTACTGCATACCAGATGGAGTTGCAATTGAAACACAAGATGAAGAATCAGATTTAAAGATAAAATCACTAGGCACAATAGTTAAGATGTTCCCAGTTCTTACAAAAGATGACTTGCTTCTGGATTTAAGACATGCTGTCAAAGAAGACAAATTGAATTTCACAGGTAAAGAGGTAGGCCTAATAAAAAGTTCAGAACCAGTCAGATTACAGGTCAATTCTAATGCAGTTTATCCCAGAATCCTGCAATAAAAACGTTCAAGAGAAGCGCAAGAGGGAGTGAAGCCTGTCGGAGAAAAAATGATAGAACAAGATATTCTACAGGTGGTGCTTGGTAGTACTTGCAAACTCCCCTGTGATGGGGATTAAAAAAATGAGTGGTAAGTAGGTGCCTGGTTTTAGGAAGATTATGCAGACAGTAATCCCATGTTGTCCAGTGGTCCCAAATCCTGCTGTAACATTGTATCCGATTTCTGTGGATGCAGAATGATATACAGTCATTAAGGTATACTAAGCATGCTTCTCATCTCCTTTGCACGAGGAAAGTGGAAATCTTTTTGCATTTTGGTTCCACAAATGAAGCTCTTGTTTGGTGTTGAATTACATGAGAGTACACTGAAATTCCCTCAATTGTTAGTCAAATCTTAAAGAAAGATTAGAAAAAATTTGAAGCTACCCTGTAACTCAGTCTTGGTTTATTATGTTGACGACCTACCGGTGGCATGAAGGACGAAAGAAGTCTGCAAACTAGATACAATTGCATTTTTGCATCATTGTGCTGACAATGGTCACAAAGTCCCACCCACAAAAATACGGTACTGTAAAAAAGTAGTGATTTATCTTGGTCCTCAAATTGAAAAGGAGCAAGGAAATTCTCAAAAGAATGTGTTTTGGCAATCCTGAAAATGAATCCTCCAACCACCCAGAGGAAGTCGAGAATGTTTCAAGGGATAGTTTGCTATTGTCATCACTGGATTCCAAACATTTCCCTGACTACAAAGCCTTTAATAAGGCTTACTCACGGGTATCAAGGGTCCGATACCATATGATAACGAATGCATGAAGGACTTCTGTAAAGAAATGGCTCCCTGTTGCAGTTACCCCCCACTTTTTGCCTGATACTGATGCTGACTTGACTGAGAAGTGTGCTGGGACCCTGCTAACCAGGCCCAAGCACCAGTGTTCTTTCACCTAAAATGTACCATTGTTTCCACAATTGGCACAACCCTGGCACCTAGGTAAGTCCCTTGTAACTAGTACCCCTGGTACCAAGGGCCCTGATGCCAGGGAAGGTCTCTAAGGGCTGCAGCATGTCTTATGCCACCCTACGGACCCCTCACTCAGCACAGACACACTGCTTGCCAGCTTGTGTGTGCTGATGGGGAGAAAATGACTAAGTCGACATGGCACTCCCCTCAGGGTGCCATGCCAACCTCCCACTGCCTGTGGCATAGGTAAGTCACCCCTCTAGCAGGCCTTACAGCCCTAAGGCAGGGTGCACTATACCACAGGTGAGGGCATATGTGCATGAGCACTATGCCCCTACAGTGTCTAAGCAAAACCTTAGACATTGTAAGTACAGGGTAGCCATAAGAGTATATGGGCTGGGAGTCTGTCAAAAACGAACTCCACAGCTCCATAATGGCAACACTGAATACTGGGAAGTTTAGTATCAAACTTCTCAGAATAATAAACCCACACTGATGCCAGTGTTGGATTTATTAAAAAATGCACACAGAGGGCATCTTAGAGATACCCCCTGTATTTTACCCAATTGTTCAGTGCAGGACTGACTGGTCTGTGCCAGCCTGCTGCTGAGAGACGAGTGTCTGACCTCATGCGGTGAGAGCCTTTGTGCTCTCTGAGGACAGAAGCAAAGCCTGCTCTGGGTGGAGGTGCTTCACACCTCCCCCCTGCAGGAACTGTAACACCTAGCAGTGAGCTTCAAAGGCTCAAGCTTCGTGTTACAATGCCCCAGGGCACTCCAGCTAGTGAAGATGCCCGCCTCCTGGACCCAGCCCCCACTTTTGGCGGCAAGTCCAGGAGAGATAATGAGAAAAAACAAGGAGGAGTCACTGGCCAGTCAGGACAGCCCCTAAGGTGTCCTGAGCTGAGGTGACTCTGACTTTTAGAAATCCTCCATCTTGCAGATGGAGGATTCCCCCAATAGGATTAGGGATGTGACCCCCACCCCTTGGGAGGAGGCACAAAGAGGGTGTACCCACCCTCAGGGCTAGTAGCCATTGGCTACTAACCCCCCAGACCTAAACACGCCCTTAAATTTAGTATTTAAGGGCTCCCCTGAACCTAAGAATTTAGATTCCTGCAACAAGAAGAAGGACTGCCCAGCTGAAAACCCCTGCAGCGGAAGACCAGAAGACGACAACTGCCTTGGCTCCAGAAACTCACCGGCCTGTCTCCTGCCTTCCAAAGATCCTGCTCCAGCGACGCCTTCCGAAGGGACCAGCGACCTCGACATCCTCTGAGGACTGCCCCTGCTTCGAAAAGACAAGAAACTCCTGAGGACAGCGGACCTGCTCCAAGAAAAGCTGCAACTTTGTTTCCAGCAGCCTTAAAGAACCCTGCAAGCTCCCCGCAAGAAGCGTGAGACTTGCAACACTGCACCCGGCGACCCCGACTCGGCTGGTGGCGATCCAACACTTCAGGAGGGACCCCAGGACTACTCTGATACTGTGAGTACCAAAACCTGTCCCCCCTGAGCCCCCACAGCGCCGCCTGCAGAGGGAATCCCGAGGCTTCCCCTGACCGCGACTCTCTGAAACCTAAGTCCCGACGCCTGGAAAAGACTCTGCACCCGCAGCCCCCAGGACCTGAAGGACCGGACTTTCACTGGAGAAGTGACCCCCAGGAGTCCCTCTCCCTGGCCCAAGTGGAGGTTTCCCCGAGGAAGCCCCCCCTTGCCTGCCTGCAGCGCTGAAGAGATCCGTTGATCTCTCATAGACTAACATTGCAAACCCGACGCTTGTTTCTACACTGCACCCGGCCGCCCCCGCGCTGCTGAGGGTGAAATTTCTGTGTGGGCTTGTGTCCCCCCCCGGTGCCCTACAAAACCCCCCTGGTCTGCCCTCCGAAGACGCGGGTACTTACCTGCAAGCAGACCGGAACCGGGGCACCCCCTTCTCTCCATTCTAGCCTATGCGTTTTGGGCACCACTTTGAACTCTGCACCTGACCGGCCCTGCGCTGCTGGTGTGGTGACTTTGGGGTTGCTCTGAACCCCCAACGGTGGGCTACCTTGGACCAAGAACTAAGCCCTGTAAGTGTCTTACTTACATGGTTAACCTAACCAATACTTACCTCCCCTAGGAACTGTGAAAATTGCACTGTGTCCACTTTTAAAACAGCTATTTGTGAATAACTTGAAAAGTATACATGCAATTTTGATGATTTGAAGTTCCTAAAGTACTTACCTGCAATACCTTTCGAATGAGATATTACATGTAGAATTTGAACCTGTGGTTCTTAAAATAAACTAAGAAAAGATATTTTTCTATAACAAAACCTATTGGCTGGATTTGTCTCTGAGTGTGTGTACCTCATTTATTGTCTATGTGTATGTACAACAAATGCTTAACACTACTCCTTGGATAAGCCTACTGCTCGACCACACTACCACAAAATAGAGCATTAGTATTATCTATTTTTACCACTATTTTACCTCTAAGGGGAACCCTTGGACTCTGTGCATGCTATTCCTTACTTTGAAATAGCACATACAGAGCCAACTTCCTACATTGGTGGATCAGCGGTGGGGTACAAGACTTTGCATTTGCTGGACTACTCAGCCAATACCTGATCACACGACAAATTCCAAAATTGTCATTAGAAATTGATTTTTGCAATTTGAAAAGTTTTCTAAATTCTTAAAGTCCTGCTAGGGCCTTATGTTAGTCCCCGTTAGCATTTCTTTTAGAGTTTAAAAAGTTTGTTAAAAGTTTGAATTAGATTCTAGAACCAGTTTTAGTTTCTTAAAAAGTATTCCAACTTTTAGAAGCATAATGTCTAGCACAGATGTGAATGTGGTGGAACTCGACACCACACCTTACCTCCATCTACAGATGAGAGAGCTAAGGTCACTCTGTAAACTAAAGAAAATAACAATGGGCTCCAAACCTACCAAAGTACAGCTCCAGGAGCTTTTGGCAGAGTTTGAAAAAGCCAACCCCTCTGAGGATGGCAACTCAGAGGATGAAGATAGTGACTTGGAGGGAAATTCCCCCCCTCCAGTCCTACTTAGGGAGAGCAGGGCTACTCAAGCCCTGACTCCACAAATAATAGTCAGAGATGCTGGTTCCCTCACAGGAGGGACCAACAACTCTGAAATCACTGAGGATAACCCCAGTGAAGAGGACATCCAGTTAGCCAGGATGGCCAAAAGATTGGCTTTGGAAAGACAGATCCTAGCCATAGAGAGGGAAAGACAAGAGATGGGCCTAGGACCCATCAATGGTGGCAGCAACATAAATAGGGTCAGAGATTCTCCTGACATGTTGAAAATCCCCAAAGGGATTGTAACAAAATATGAAGATGGTGATGACATCACCAAATGGTTCACAGCTTTTGAGAGGGCTTGTGTAACCAGAAAAGTGAACAAATCTCACTGGGGTGCTCTCCTTTGGGAAATGTTCACAGGAAAGTGTAGGGATAGACTCCTCACACTCTCTGGAAAAGATGCAGAATCTTATGACCTCATGAAGGGTACCCTGATTGAGGGCTTTGGATTCTCCACTGAGGAGTATAGAATTAGATTCAGGGGGGCTCAAAAATCCTCGAGCCAGACCTGGGTTGATTATGTTGACTACTCAGTGAAAACACTGGATGGTTGGGTAACTGGAAATGAAGTGCATGACTATGTTGGGCTTTATAATTTGTTTATGAAAGAACACATTTTAAGTAACTGCTTCAATGAAAAGTTGCATCAGTATCTGGTAGACCTAGGTCCAATTTCTCCCCAAGAATTGGGAAAGAAGGCAGACCACTGGGTCAAGACTAGGGTAACCAAAACTTCCACTGGGGGTGACCAAAAGAAAGGGGTTACAAAGCCTCCCCAGGAGAAAGTGGGTGACACTTGAAACAAAGAAAAAGAGTCCCCTGTAGGCCCCCAAAAACCAGACCAGGTGGGTGGGCCCAGAGACACAACCCAAAACAAAGGTGGGTACCAGGGTAAGAGCTGGGATGCCACTAAGGCATGGTGCCATAACTGTAAACAGACAGGGCACCACACCAAGGACACTTCTTGTCCCAAAAACAAACCCCCTAGCAAAATCCCAGGGGTGACCAGTGTAGCCATTGGGGATGACTCCTCAGATGAGGAGGTCTTCATAGCCTTCAACTGGAAAAAGGGCCCAACAGGTGAGTTGGAGATTCCAGAGGGAAGTAGACACTTCCACCACCTACTGGTGAATCGAATCCCAGCCACTGCCCTGAGAGACACTTGTGCCAGTCACACTATTGTGCATGACAGGCTGGTGTTCTCAAACCAGTACATCCCAGGTGAGATGGCCAGAGTAAGAGTTAGCCCAGACAGGGTCACTGATAGGCCTGTGGCTTTTGTGCCCATAGAAGTGGGTGGGACTTTTAGCTGGAGAAGGGTGGTAGTCAGTACAGACCTCCCACTTGATTGTCTCCTTGGAAATGACTACCCAGAGGTTAGTCAGAGCCCAAGAGAGGAACTGGTCCAGTGCCAGTCCTCTCCCAAGGATTCTGGAGTGCCTGCCTCTGCAGTAAATGCAAGTAGGCCCCAGAAGAAAAAGAAAAGGAAACAGAGTAGGAAAGGGGGACAACCTTTAGCCAAGGTTCCAGCAAGCCAAGGAGATTCTGCTCCAGTAGGGGAGAACTCCAAAAGTGGCTCTGATAAAGTCCAACCTGACCCACAAGAAGTCCTGGCTAGTCAGGCAACTGTTAAGCCTGAGTGGGTGGCTCCTCAGCTAACAGAAGAAAGAGTGGAAGAAGGGTGTTTACTACAAGATGTGGTAACCCCCCACTCTAATACAGCAGACAGGCACCCTGAACCCAAAGAAGCCTGTAACTTAGCCCCTTCCCTTGTAGGTGAAGAGCTAAAGGTGTGGTTCTGGGCACTGACAGCTGTCAGTGGCCTCTGCTGGGTGTTAGCCTTTATGGCTGCACTATCCTTGGCATGGTGGTCTGACCCCATGCCAAATAGCAAGTTAGGCCCCCTGACCCTGTTGGTCATGGTGGGGTTACTCCAGCTCTGGGTAACCCCTTTGGGTAAGCTAGGGGTGACCCTGGCTAAGATAAGATTAGCAGAGGTGGATACCTCTAACCCCAAAATAGAGAGAATGGGTGAAGACATAAAAAGCACAGACAAGAGGCAGTTCAGACTAGGTCCTATCACTGTGGAAGTGGGTCAATTCCCCAGAGGGAATGACCTGAGCAGGAGGATGTAAGGCAGAGTAGGCCCTGCAACAAACCAGCCTATTTCCTCTACTCTTCCTCGCCTGACAGACTAGGAAGACTCTCCCAGCTTTGGCTGAGTCTCCTGGCCTGTGGGCTGGGGGGGGCTTATGTAAAGAAATGGCTCCCTGTTGCAGTTACCCCCCACTTTTTGCCTGATACTGATGCTGACTTGACTGAGAAGTGTGCTGGGACCCTGCTAACCAGGCCCAAGCACCAGTGTTCTTTCACCTAAAATGTACCATTGTTTCCACAATTGGCACAACCCTGGCACCTAGGTAAGTCCCTTGTAACTGGTACCCCTGGTACCAAGGGCCCTGATGCCAGGGAAGGTCTCTAAGGGCTGCAGCATGTCTTATGCCACCCTACGGACCCCTCACTCAGCACAGACACACTGCTTGCCAGCTTGTGTGTGCTGATGGGGAGAAAATGACTAAGTCGACATGGCACTCCCCTCAGGGTGCCATGCCAACCTCCCACTGCCTGTGGCATAGGTAAGTCACCCCTCTAGCAGGCCTTACAGCCCTAAGGCAGGGTGCACTATACCACAGGTGAGGGCATATGTGCATGAGCACTATGCCCCTACAGTGTCTAAGCAAAACCTTAGACATTGTAAGTACAGGGTAGCCATAAGAGTATATGGGCTGGGAGTCTGTCAAAAACGAACTCCACAGCTCCATAATGGCAACACTGAATACTGGGAAGTTTAGTATCAAACTTCTCAGAATAATAAACCCACACTGATGCCAGTGTTGGATTTATTAAAAAATGCACACAGAGGGCATCTTAGAGATACCCCCTGTATTTTACCCAATTGTTCAGTGCAGGACTGACTGGTCTGTGCCAGCCTGCTGCTGAGAGACGAGTGTCTGACCTCATGCGGTGAGAGCCTTTGTGCTCTCTGAGGACAGAAGCAAAGCCTGCTCTGGGTGGAGGTGCTTCACACCTCCCCCCTGCAGGAACTGTAACACCTAGCAGTGAGCTTCAAAGGCTCAAGCTTCGTGTTACAATGCCCCAGGGCACTCCAGCTAGTGAAGATGCCCGCCTCCTGGACCCAGCCCCCACTTTTGGCGGCAAGTCCAGGAGAGATAATGAGAAAAAACAAGGAGGAGTCACTGGCCAGTCAGGACAGCCCCTAAGGTGTCCTGAGCTGAGGTGACTCTGACTTTTAGAAATCCTCCATCTTGCAGATGGAGGATTCCCCCAATAGGATTAGGGATGTGACCCCCACCCCTTGGGAGGAGGCACAAAGAGGGTGTACCCACCCTCAGGGCTAGTAGCCATTGGCTACTAACCCCCCAGACCTAAACACGCCCTTAAATTTAGTATTTAAGGGCTCCCCTGAACCTAAGAATTTAGATTCCTGCAACAAGAAGAAGGACTGCCCAGCTGAAAACCCCTGCAGCGGAAGACCAGAAGACGACAACTGCCTTGGCTCCAGAAACTCACCGGCCTGTCTCCTGCCTTCCAAAGATCCTGCTCCAGCGACGCCTTCCGAAGGGACCAGCGACCTCGACATCCTCTGAGGACTGCCCCTGCTTCGAAAAGACAAGAAACTCCTGAGGACAGCGGACCTGCTCCAAGAAAAGCTGCAACTTTGTTTCCAGCAGCCTTAAAGAACCCTGCAAGCTCCCCGCAAGAAGCGTGAGACTTGCAACACTGCACCCGGCGACCCCGACTCGGCTGGTGGCGATCCAACACTTCAGGAGGGACCCCAGGACTACTCTGATACTGTGAGTACCAAAACCTGTCCCCCCTGAGCCCCCACAGCGCCGCCTGCAGAGGGAATCCCGAGGCTTCCCCTGACCGCGACTCTCTGAAACCTAAGTCCCGACGCCTGGAAAAGACTCTGCACCCGCAGCCCCCAGGACCTGAAGGACCGGACTTTCACTGGAGAAGTGACCCCCAGGAGTCCCTCTCCCTGGCCCAAGTGGAGGTTTCCCCGAGGAAGCCCCCCCTTGCCTGCCTGCAGCGCTGAAGAGATCCGTTGATCTCTCATAGACTAACATTGCAAACCCGACGCTTGTTTCTACACTGCACCCGGCCGCCCCCGCGCTGCTGAGGGTGAAATTTCTGTGTGGGCTTGTGTCCCCCCCCGGTGCCCTACAAAACCCCCCTGGTCTGCCCTCCGAAGACGCGGGTACTTACCTGCAAGCAGACCGGAACCGGGGCACCCCCTTCTCTCCATTCTAGCCTATGCGTTTTGGGCACCACTTTGAACTCTGCACCTGACCGGCCCTGCGCTGCTGGTGTGGTGACTTTGGGGTTGCTCTGAACCCCCAACGGTGGGCTACCTTGGACCAAGAACTAAGCCCTGTAAGTGTCTTACTTACCTGGTTAACCTAACCAATACTTACCTCCCCTAGGAACTGTGAAAATTGCACTGTGTCCACTTTTAAAACAGCTATTTGTGAATAACTTGAAAAGTATACATGCAATTTTGATGATTTGAAGTTCCTAAAGTACTTACCTGCAATACCTTTCGAATGAGATATTACATGTAGAATTTGAACCTGTGGTTCTTAAAATAAACTAAGAAAAGATATTTTTCTATAACAAAACCTATTGGCTGGATTTGTCTCTGAGTGTGTGTACCTCATTTATTGTCTATGTGTATGTACAACAAATGCTTAACACTACTCCTTGGATAAGCCTACTGCTCGACCACACTACCACAAAATAGAGCATTAGTATTATCTATTTTTACCACTATTTTACCTCTAAGGGGAACCCTTGGACTCTGTGCATGCTATTCCTTACTTTGAAATAGCACATACAGAGCCAACTTCCTACAACTTCCAAGAACCAAGAGAACATTTCTGCACTTCACCTGCCTTCAGAATACCCAATTATGATAAAGAATTTTCCCTTTACATGAAAAAAGCTGGTGCTCATTGTTGATGATTACTCAAAAGCACAGAGGGGGGAGATGAGGTCTATTGCTTATTTTCTGCTGTATTAATTCCAGTAGCTATTTGCTCTTTCTGGTTTCCCGAAGGCAGTGGCACCTGTTAGCATTATATCTGGACAAAGTGAAGAGACTGTTGTGGGACATACACTTATTGTGCTTGTTCCCCATGGAGGTGACATTTTGTTGAACCATACCAGAACTCAGCACCTGACCAACAGCTGCCTCACAAGGTATGAGAAAATCATACTGGCAGCTGAAAATATCCCGATCAGGAGATACAATTCGTTGAATCCTGCAATACTGCTATCGGTTTCAGACAACAATGAAGACAATGATGATGATGAAGAGCCTGACCACAAATGTGTTAATGTGATAAAATGATGTATCAACTCCAAACCAGATTTCAAATGGCTGATCTGACTTTGATTGTAGCTGGCTCCTGTGTGAGAGCACTAAAAGGTGCTTATGCAGTTTGTTTGATTTCTGAAATCATTGAAGCATCATACCTGCCTAACCTAACTTCAGCTCAAGTGGCAGAGTTGAGTGCTCTGACCAGGGCTTGCTTCCTTGTAGATGAACTGAGTGGGACAATTTACACAGGCAGCCAATATAGATCTGGAGTGGTACTTTTGGCCAGCTATGGTCACAAAGGACTTTTATGAGACCCTCTGGCATTCCCATCTGAAAGGGTTCATATATTTTTGATTGTTTGGAAGCAATACAACAACCTAGAGAAATTGCAGTGGCTAAGTGTATAGCCCATAAGGCTGGTGACAACATAGTCACAATGAAAAACAAATATGCTGACCAAGTGGCAAAGTATTGTGGCCTAGAAAATGCAACTGAGATTAAATGGGCAAATCACAGGGAGGAAACAGCAAAATTATCCCAATGTAAGGAATGCTGAAAATGCTAATTATGTAAATTATTTTCTATTAAACCCAATATAGACCACATTAAGCAAATTGAGGAACCTCCAGGAGGAAGTATCAGAAGATGAAAGACTGAAGTGGGGATTAGTTGGTTGCAGGAAGAACTTTAACGATTTGTTTCTTACTCCTGAAAATCAATATTTACTCCCAGACTTTATGTTATATTCGATGTCCCATTATTTGGTTGGCCATATGCATGTAGGGAGTGGTTCAGTGACCAGGACTTTCAGAAAAATCTGGTATAATACAAAATTCTGAGGTGTAGTAGCAGACCTTTTGTCAGAGATTTATCATTTGCCAAAAAAACAATCTGGGAAAGAAACCCTTAGTAATCCTGAGTCATATTGGCAAATCAGAAGGCCTAATGACTAGAATTCATTCAAGCAGACTTCAATGAGATGCCTTTTTACAATAGGCTTAAATAAATATGTTCTTGTGGTTGTCTGCTTGTTTTCTAAATGGGTGGAGGCCTATCCAACCTGGAGAAGTGACAGCATGACATTTGCCAAACTCTTATTGAGAGAGTTAATACAAATATTGGCCTACCTAAGTGTATTGCGACAGACTGTGGAACTCATTTTTAAAACGACATCCTTTTAGTTACTGTGTACAGCTCTTCGAGTTGAGCAAAGATTCCGTTGTAGTTATGGTCCAAAATCATCTGGAATTGTGGAGAAGATGAATGGCACCATAGAAAACAAGCTGGATAAACTGTGCGTGTTCATGAATTTAAAATGGTCAAGTGATCTTTCTCTTATTCTCACGGCTATTAGAAGGACTCCAAATAAAAAGGCTTGTCTCTCACCCCATGAGTTTTAATGGACAGAGCTATGAGAGGTGGCATACATAACTGATGATATCGTATTGGATTACTGCAAAGGTCTGGCTGATGTGTTGACATCTGTCTCTCATCAGGTGAATTTGGCAATTGCACTGAAAAATGAAACTCAGTGTCATCCACTGCAACCAGGAGACTGGATCCTGGTTAGGAGGCATGTTAGTAAAAACTACCTCAAATCTAGGTGGAAAGGGCCACGTCAAGGCATGCTTATGATTTACGCTGCTATAGAGTGTGCTGGCATCCCACAGTAGATTCATACGGCCCACATGAGAAGAGTGAAGAAGTAGTGATGACAACCACTGATTCACAGAGTCAAACTCAAGTTCACAGTGTGGATCCACAGAGGAAGAAGTTGGAGGAGAAGTGAATAATAGTGAAAGTGAAGATCCAGCTGAAGGTACTAGGTGCCATGTTCAATTTGAGAACTAGAGTGAAAAACTATTGCAAAGTCATGAGCAACAACAAGAAACAGTCTTTGATCCAGTCCATGAAATACTCCTGCTGGAAATTGGAGTCTTGAGAACCCGGCAGGCGAAGAAATCAGTTCACAGTCAATCAAGTTACTGTTGCAGGTGAAAGTACGAGTTTGACTGTAAGTGAAGAAGATTCAGCAGTAGTCACAGGTGAAGAAACAAGAGTTGAGAAGGTACACTGAAGAGATACGTGGCGAGGGCAGCGACTTTTACCATAAGTTGATTGAACACAACATGCTGACACACAGGGAAAGATTAGTTATTAGTTTTGAAGATAACATCTATGCAAATTTGTAGAAGGAGTAAGTAGACATTATGGGAATTAGGAATTGTCTGCTTTGTACTTTTTCCCTTCTTCTGCGGGTAAGGGAGCCACTTATCTTCAATTGATGATGTTGTAAAGTCATTTCGGTAATGTTTTTGTTAGTATATTTAATAATCAAATGTTTCTATCACCATACATATTGGATTTCAACTCTTCATTGGAAGACCGTCCTGCTTTTGAAGATACTGGAAATTTGGTAACCTATAGTAAATATTTGAGTACAGTTGCACAAACTAACTTGAGTACTACAATGACTAAAGGGGAGTATCTGTGCAGTTTAAGTAAAGAGGGTGAATTTGTTAAAGCGTATAAGAAGAAGAGACTGACATTTTTGACAGATTGGAAGCATGATAGGAAAATTAGAGAACAGATTAAGGTTTAAGAGAAATTTAGGGCTTCAAATTTGGATCTAAGGTTGAGAATGGAACATGCGAAAAAGGGTGAATTATGTGTGGTGTGTTTTGAACCTATAGGAGTTAGATCAGTAGAGTTTGTTGGGCAAAAGTGAGTGTGAAAGAAGTTATATTGTTAGTGGTCGGTTTCGGGTTGGAGAAGAACCAATATTTAGAGGAATTTATTATGAGTGTGGCACTACTGCCTATTTCAAACCCACGCAATTGGATGGGTTCCTTTTTGCTTGCTTTTATATTCCCTAGAGTCTACCATTTGAAGGAGATGAGTGATGCTGTTGGTTTGAAGAGAGTAAAACAAGGTTTTGGACAAAGTGTGCTAGATGCATTAGGAGCTATGATTCCATCTATTGGTGTGACTATGAACGATGTGAAAATTAGAAAATTATCTATGTTTGTTGATTGGCTTGCTTCTAATGCTGCTGGTGCACTAATGCAAATAAATAATGAGCTAATTACTGTGCGCACAATGAATATGCAAAACTGCCTATGGCTAGATATTCTTCTTGTAAAGGAAGTCAGAGTTTGCAGGGTTTTGGAGGTGGGTGAGGGAATTTGTGATCTTCATCCCAGTAACAGTAAGGTTATTAATGCCTATTTATTAAATATGACTAACATTTATCGTGAAGTCAAAACTTTGGAAGAGTATGGCTTGTGGGACACAGTGGGTTCCTAAATTAATGAGATTGGAAAGAGTTTTAGTAAAACTGGTGAATGGATTAATAGCTTGTGTGAGAGTATGTTAAGGACAATAATAACACCTGTGATTGGAGTGTTAATTTGTGAAATTGTTCTGTTTCTCTTGTTCAAATTGTCTGAATTAATATTTCCAAAATGTGGGTGTAAGGAGCAAAAGAGATTGTCTAAAAGGAAGAGGGTTCAACTTGAAATGAAAGATGCCAGTGATAGAGTATAAAGTCAACTCAAGATGTTGTAAGAATTGAAATGCAAGAAGCAGAAAGTAATACAGACTGTATTATAATTAATTGAGGATTTTTAGTGATTAAAGAATAATCAGAGTGAGAATTGGTGGAAGTTTTGTGCATTTTGTATTTACTGTGCATTATTAATAACGTGAAGAATGGTGATCTACATTCAAAGTTGCATTATAATATTGCTTTTGAAATGATTTTGGTAGGGCCTGTTAAAGTGCATTTTCTAGGCTGATGCTTACTAGGCTTCAGCTGGGCCTCAACAACATATTGTTCAAAATGGATGTCCCATCGTATTTGTGTTCTACTTATTTTTTCTGTTACACTTATTCAAAGAAGTTGTGTTTATTTGTTTCTGAATTATGCTGTTCTTTAAGAAGACTCTCTAGAAAGGGCTCAGTATTATAATTTTCCTTCATGGTTCTTCCGTGTGCCCGTCAGCACAATGGTTCACTGTTGTTTTGTAACTAGTTAGCACTGACGTCTCTGTATGATATTTGCATAGAGGGGACTGAATCAATATTCATGGAATGGGATGGTGCTTAGGTGGTAAGGCTGTATGACGCTCTATAATTCAACGCTCTGATTTGCTGATATTGTAATTGCTTTGCTCACACCATAATGAATCTACACTTTACAATTTATGCTATGAGAAGATTTCCTATGTAAACCCTCAAATTAGAGGGTGAGCCAGATGACTTTCCGATGCTACTAGGGATGCTGTCCGGTTTCTTACTGATTTTGCTGCTCATTTGGGACTCTGACTATTTTTGATTTTGTCTATTACTCTGTAATGTCCTATTACTGAGAGCCTTCAGGGCAATGACTTTATGCATCTGAACTATAATTTCTGTATTTTACCTTTTATATAGGTTGTACCTTTTAAATGGTAATAAATCTTTACAATTGTCCTAATTTCCTCCTTGAACCTACTTATTAAGTCAGTCCTTTATTACTTAACTGCATTTTAATATGCTGGTTTGTACCTTATATTGGGGACATTTCCTCATCAAATTGAGGCCTAACACAGTTACGATCCACCCACTCATGTGTATGTTATTGAGGTGTCTTTTGGGGTTGTAAAATTTTAGGGGTACATCGTTCCCACAATTCTTTACAGTGATCCATTGCTTCACAGATACACTCACACTCTAGCGGGTCAGACACAAATAAAATCGCTTACGTAAGCACACATGTTGGCAGATCTATAAGCCGACTGTAAAAGGTGCACACATCCGGAACCAGTGTTGCAGAACACTGATGGAAAATGGCCCTCTCTGAAAGGTCACCCCAATCTTTTTGCCCTTTTTCCTCCTCTTTTTCTGACCGCCTTTGTGTTGGCTTTAGGGCTCTGGGCACTTTACTTCTGCTAACCAGTGCTAAAGTGAATGTGCTGTCTCCCTAAAACATGGTAACATTGGCTCAAACCCAAGTGGCATATTAAATTTACTTGTAAGTCCCTAGTAAAGGGTACTACATGTGCCTAGGGCCTGTCAATTAAATGCTACTAGTGGGCCTGCAGCACTGATTGTGCCACCCACGTTGAGCAGTCCCTTAACCATGCCTCAGGCCTGCCATTGCAGGACCTGTCTATGCAGTTTACTGCCACTTTGACCTGGCATATAAAACCACTTGTGAGCCTTAACATTTACTTTTTATTACATATACGTCACCCCTAAGGTGGGCCCTAGGTAGCACATAGGGCCAGGTGCTATGTATTTAAAAGGCAGGACATGTTTGTGTAAGGTTTACATATCCTGATAGTAAAAAACACCCAAAGTTATTTTTCACTATTGTGAAGCTTGCTCCTCTCATAGGCCTGCATTGGAAATTCCCTTATATACTTTTAAGTGGTAATGTCTGATCTGAAAGGAGTGGCATTGTCATGTGTGGTATGGTTGGAATGGTAGTGAGAAGTCCTACTGACTGGTGAAGTTGAATTTAACATTACTATTTTAGAAATGCCATTTTTAGAAAGTAAGCAATTCTCTGCACTTACTGCTCTCTGTGCCTTACTTCCTCTCTCCAATCCACATCTAGTCTATGCCGGTTGACAGCTCCCATTGTGAATTTCACCCAGACAGCCACAAACATAGAGCAGTTTGCTGCATCTGCATTCATCTGCATACTGATGGGTCTTCCTGGGCAGGAAGGGTGGAGGGGCTCTCACTTACACTTCAAAGGCTAGTGGCCTGACCCCACACAAATGACTGATAACCCCCCACAGATCTCCTGGCAGCCAGGACTGGGTGGAAAACGAATGGGTGAACTTCAAAACCACTCCTCCACTTCAGAGGCACATTTTGGTATATATACTGGGTCTGGGACCCCCTAACATCAGACACTTCTGGACCTACAAAGAGATTTTGTCTGAGGGACAGCTGTGCTGCCCAAAGGACTCATCTGGACTGCTTTTCTGAAATGACTGCCATTGTGCTTGTTGCCCTGCTGCCTGCTGCTCCCTGATTCTTCTTGAAGGACTCTGCCTTCCCCTACAAGTGAGCTCCAAGGGCTTGAACTGAGCGTGCCTCCTGCTAAGAAGTCCCAAGGCCATCAAAGACTTCACCAGAGAGAGAAAATCAACTGCATCGGAAAAGCGACCCAACACCTGCAAAATTTGACGCAGCGCCTGTCTTATGGCTGAAAAATCACTGCATCGCCTACCGGATTGACGCAGTGCCTGTTTCATCCTCACAGTGCATTTTGGATTTTCCACTTATCATCCCTGGGTATCAAAATATCCCTGTACCGCAGAAAGGAGCAAAGGCTCCACACCTGGAAATCGACACATCACCTTGCCTGCGAGGAAAGAATCGATGCATCACCTCTGGCGCGCCAGAAAAATCTTTGCACCACTTTACTTTGTAATCTTCACCTCATCTGCAGCCCTCTGCGGCATCATTTCTGACGCATCCCAGGTACTTTATGCTGAAAATTACACTACCATTGATTCCTAAGGATTAAGACTTATATTAAACCCTAAAAAGTGATATTTTGACTTTTGCATATATTGGATTCTTGTCTTTTTGGTCTCATTTTATTCAGATAAATAGTATCTATTTTTGAAAACGGGTGTGGAGTTTTGTGATGTTTTCACTGTTACTGTATAAGTAAATGCACAAATCTCTACATATTCGTAAAAGACCTAGACTCTCCTAGCTTGGAAGTGTAGATTCTGCCTGTCTGTATCCAATGAGATTCTGAATAGAGCAGCAGCTGCCTCCTCCCTTCCCACAGGGGCTGGGCTGAGCTGATTTGCTCTCTGAGTCTCTGGCAACCTGTGCCCTCCTCCCACACCTCCTCTGGCCCCTTAAGATTGTGGATGGAAGCTCAAGACAGCCACCTCCATTTTATGAGCCCAGCATTTTCCCTTTGCCCTAATACAGCCCAGTGATCAAGGATTCCTAAAAGACCTAGGTAAGGAGCCCCAGACCTTTCTGGGAAATCTTATTATTTCTTTAAAAGTGTTTTTTACTGCTACCCGTGCCTGTTTACTGTAGACTCTCTGTGTTTCAGGCAGCTTGGCCTTTTAAAGAGGTGTTTATTTTAGCCGTGACTGTGAAATTTCCCATCTAGTTTTTGGCACAAGACTGCATAAAAGTCCCCCCCACCCTTTTCTAAGTAAAAAGGCTACATACATCTTGCAGAGTGTGTTTAGGAGACTGCTTAATCTGTTTCTGTGATTTCAATTGTGTTTAGAAACCTTCTGCATCCCCTGTTTTTTGTCATAAAAAGCCACATTTCAGAGTGCACGACAAGCAGTATTTCAGTGTTTTTTTACAATCTCTCCCTTACCTGGAAAGTAGACTCTGCTAGCTTGGAAGTGTGGATTCAGCCTGTCTGTATCCAAGGAGATTCTGAATAGAGCAGCAGCTGCCTCCTCCCTTCCCACAGGGGCTGGGCTGAGCTGATTGGCCCACTGAGTCCCTGCCAACCTGAGCCCTCCTCCCACACCTGCTCTGGCCCCTTAAGATTGTGGAGGGAAGCCCAAGACAGTCACCTCCATTCTGCTAGTCCACCACTAATTCCTTTTGGGTTCCGGAATAGTGTGCTACTCTCCAAAAAGCACTTTGGCGCCTCGTCAGGGGTAGTAAGCGCTATAAAAATGCTATTACAATACAATATTGCCTTCTAAATTAAGCCTGCCTCCTCTGTGCCAAGATACTGGAGGGTGAGTACAGGGTAATTTAGGTTGTGTTGTGACTTACCCTGACTATGATTGTGATCGCTACTTGGACAGGGTGCATACCTCCGCCAACTAGAGACTCAATTTCTAACAATGATTCTTCCTAATGTGGCACCCATGGGTGGTGCAGTGTAGTGTCACGAAGTATCCCAGATAGGCTTTAGTGACCAGGATAACACCGTCATGACCATCCTGAATGTGCAGGGCTTGAACAACAGGGAATCGAATACTTGGCGGGTTGACCCACTCTGAGGGGATGCAGAGCAGAAAATGTGTCTACTGTGAGGGGAGACAGGGTTTATAGATAGCACTTTTCCACGTGCCTTCCTGACATCTGCACTTTTCAGTCTCAGTTTACATATCTTCCAGTACCCGTTTGTTCAATTCATTACATCCTGTAGCTCCTTAGTTTATATCTATTTTCCACATGTTCACACTCTCCCCTGCCAACGAATTGCCTAAGTGCTTCCCATTCACAAGTCTAGCGCACTTTTCATTTTATAATCCTTTTGTCGACCAATCCGTTTTAGAAAGCACTTACACTCTCATAATATTCTACAAATCCAGTTACCCCCATTTCACCCCTATTTCAATTGCCCCAATAAGCGCTCTACCTGCCAGGCTCCACTGCAAAGTGACTGCCTGAAGTTTTACCCCTTAACGAAGAGTAGCCCACATCACCTGCCCACGTATTCATAGATGATGCAACATCTTTGAAGTAAATGATTTGCCAATGTTAACAATAAAGAATGTAATGGATTTGTTTTTTGTTTTGCATTATAGCATTTGTATTGTGCTTAAAACCTTTATATGGGGTGTTTGTGTTAAGCTTCACATCTATTATAAACTCTATATAACAATAGTTAAACTGTTGCAAATTGTATAAGAAACGTATTGTAACAATTGACAGTTGAACATTGGAGGTTATTTCAGGGGTGGCCCTTCTATAAGAGTAGAGGAGTGTCGCCTTGCTAATAAAAATGCCTTCAGAACTGAAAAATAAAATGATAATAAACGTTATTTATTACCATTTTATTTTTCAGCACCCTGTCCTAAACCGGAGTGGGCCAATTGCTTGTGAGAGGCAGCAGGAAGCTCTGCACTTTAATTTAAAGTGTGCATGTCCCTTTGGCTGGCTGTCTTGCGATCGCCAGCCTGACATGCACACTTTAAACTTCTCTAGCCCAGCTGGGTTAGAGAAAGCCCAGGCCTCCAGTGCTTTGAAGAGCACTGAAAAAGGCCGCTCCCTCCGATCGTGATGCTTCTCTCTTACTGTTTCACAGCATGAGAGCAGCACCAGGATTGGTTAGTGTAGTTTCCAGGGTCTCGTGTCCAGGACAGACGACGGGAGAAGAGGAAGACCTGTGAGGTAAGTGCCATTTTTAAAATGTATTATTATTATTGTAAAAACCCCGCCCCCAATTGTAAATAAAAGCCAGCCGCCACTGGGTTATTTTGTGCGGTTTTCTTGCAGTTTGTAGAGTCAAGATTTCACAATCAGCATGAAGAAAAACATACAGCTTCAGCTTGTGACTTGGTTTTGGGGTTCTATAACTCTTTTGGGTGCTACTTCGTGTGTAGAATGTCCGTGCAAATTTCACCTTTTCAATATACTTTAGAAGGCTGTTTTTCCTCGTATTTTAGGCTCACCGAATATCTTTGCGGTTGCGTTGTACGACGGCTGTTACTAATTCTGCAATGCTCTATATTGACCACTAGATGGCAACCTTGGCACGTAAATGGTTTATTGGAAATTTAAAGTCTTGAAATCTGTACATCAATAAGAATACGATGAGTTTTTATGGAAAAAGGAATGTTGCTCTATTTTGTCAAATCAAACAATATTGGAGGCAACTTTAAAACCTACAAAGAAGAAAGATTAATTTTATTATGTGTTGCTGATGGTACAATTGATCGTTCGGCCCCTTAGTATCTCTCCCCATTGGCTGCCCATCACCTTTCTCTTACAGTTTTAGTTTATGTCCAGTGCTCTAGTTAAAGGATCTAAACAAATAAAACCGAAACGATAATCTTTTTAAATTATACGTAGCTTTAAAATATAAAACTCGTAATCAAACTTGCACTAAACAGAGTAATGCAATCTATTTGCAACTAAACAGCAATGTGTTTGATACAACTCAGCGATGCAATCTGTTTGTATGTACATCTGCCGTGTGTTTGCATTGAGCACAGCATTTCAATCTGTTTATATGTACACCTGCAAAGTGCTTGCATTAAACACAACACGGCAATCTCTTTGCATCTACAGCTGCAATCCTATTCTTTTCCATTGGACACTACACTGCAATCTATATACATTAGGACTGCAATCTGTTCACCAATGCAAACAAGTAGTAGTGCTCTTTGTTTGCAAGAAGCAGCACACCAGTCCGTTTGCATCGTTATTGCACTTTGAAACGCTCCCCTGAGTCCATGTCTTTTAGCACTTTTTTCATATCTCATAGGCAGCTCTTACAGCAAGAAGATAATTCCTTTATTGGCACATATCAATCTTGTCATGCTTCCGTTTTTACCTTTCAATCTTTCGATTAAGGTGCTTAACATCTTAAAGCATCTTTATCAAACTCGTTAGCAGACAAGATTACAAAATGCCAAATTACTGAGAATACAATTCCCTGATGACTGTTTTCTGATTTGTGCAGAGAAAAAAATGGATCCGAACATTAGTTACCCTAGGGTGCAAGTTATAGTTACTTGAAATAACTCTATGACTGCTGAATGTCTTTGGTTTTGTACAAGTAAATTCAGAACCTAACTAGAACAACTCTGTAACCTTTAGTTTTTTAAGTGAATTTTTGTGATTTTTTAAATTCTATTTCCTAACTGTAACATCCCAGCAACCTTTGGTTTTTGAGTGAATTTCTCTGTTTTTTTTAAATCTAAAGTAATTTTCATTACTATACGTTAATCCAACCTCTGCCGTGCAAGGCCCCTATAGCCACCCAACCTGCGCACCACAGGGGTTGACTGCAGAGCCTGCAGCCAACCCCCCTAACCCCCAAACCCCACGCTGTGCACAGCCTTTGGCCATGTGCAGTGATAGTTGGCCCTGGGCCAGTCTGTCTGGGAGTGAGAATAGGACTGAGAGGGTGTATCTGGGTGTGAAATGGGCAGTGAGAGTGTCTGTCTGAGTGTGAGAGGGTTTATTTGTGTGTGAGAGTGGGTGTGAGAGTGTCTGATTGCGCTCCAGTAGATGAAAGATGCATTCACCTTCATGAAGGATTTCAGTTTGTTTTTCAACATGGAATTGTGGAGTAAACACACTTGCTTTGCCTTCGCCAAACCCAGGAGTTAGGATCATTTGCCCTTTCAAGAAGTGGAGCTGCAGCTGGGGCACCCGCTACATCTATATATTTAAGTGCTTCCTGTTGAGGTTTCATTTCTGTGAAATGAGCATCATGGCCAGAACAGAAGCTCACCTGCTTGTTCATCCAAAAAGAGTCCACAGTTTGCACAAAATGTCTATCCAAATGGAGCACTTTCTACTGGTTAGGTAGTAAGTGCTGCCACATTGGGTAAATGTCCAGTGTAGGGGAGGGGAGCCATGCAGCCCCCCCTCCCCTGGTTGATTTTGGCCCCAGAAATCCCATCCTCTGGGACCCAGCCTTAAATTATTTTTCTTTTTTGGGACCCGGGCACCCCATCCTTGCAGGGCACCCAGTGTGCAGTGAGGCTGTGGGGGAGCTTCAAGGCCCCTGCGGTCCCACTCGGCCCCCTGCCTCCTGTGTGAGCTGCCATTGCAGTCAGAGACAGGGAGTTGCTAAACATGCAACTGCCTGTCTGTGAGAGCAATTGTTTCCTCTGTTTCCCTGCCCCCATCTTTGCGGGTAGGGAAACTGCGGAAACCTCCTCTTCCAGCAAGTGAGAGCTGTTGGAAGTCAGTGCAAACAGTTGTATCCCGGGGGGGGTCGGGGGGGAGAGGGGAGTACACCCCAGGACACAGCAAGATACATACATACATTACTGTTAGAAATGTGGGGTCTCTGGCTGGCCATCAGTTTGCTCTCTGTCCAAGCAGGAACCCTCACTCTAATCAGGGTAAGGGTGATACACAGCTCGGAAAACCCCTGCTCACCCACTTGGTAGTTTGGCTCAAGCAGCCAGGCTTATCTCAGAGGCAATGTTTAAAGTATTTGTACAATAACACACAGTAACAGAGTGAAAACACCACAAATGACTCAACACAAGCTTAGGAAAATAGGCAATATTTATCTGAGAAAAACAAGACCAAAACGACAAAAATCCACCATACAGAAGTACATCTATGAATTTTCAAAACTTAAACTTGAATATAGCGCTTAGAAACACAAATGCTTCAATTTAGAGTTATCGCAGCGCTGTGACAGAGTCGTTCCCAAAAATCCAATGGCGCTGGTCATGGAGTAACACGGACCGCCAGGTACAGTACCTTTGGTAATGAAGAAACAAGCCGGTGCACGGAGTCAGGAAGGAGAGGCGTTGCAGGATCCGGTGCGGTGTCAGTTCCTTACTGCGGAGCAGGGCAGGTGATGCGCCATCAGTGTGCGGCGTCGGTCTCTGAGGATCCAGCTGGGTCAATGAATCCGGCAGGTCAAGATGCGTTGTGCGACCTCACGGGGTTGCTGTCATGCCACGGGGCTGCTGGTGCCGCAGCGGAGTCGGGTGCCATGGACATCGGTGACACTGCACTTCAAAACCCACGGAGTCGCGGAACTGTGGCAAGGCTGCGGCGGCATTGGGCCTGCGGTGTTGGTCGGGGTCATTGCACTCCAGTGGGACCATCGCTTCGGGCTGCAGGCAGCGGTGCAGAGTCGTGCAGCAGCGCAGGTTCTGGAGTCGTCCAGAGTCGGTGTGCCTGGATCTTCTTGTTTTCTCACCAGAACTCACTTCCAGGGGCATAGGAACTGGATTGAAAGTCTGTGTTGTTCACAAGATCCTGCCTTGCCCAGGCACACTCCAGGGGGTTGGAGACTGCATTGTGTGAGGACAGGCACAGCCCTTTCAGGTGTGAGTGTCAGCTCCTCCCTCCCCACTCTAGCCCAGGAGACTCATCAGGATATGCATGCTACACCCCAGCTCCCTTTGTGTCACCGTCTAGAGGGAATTCACAACACCCCAACTGTCAGTCTGACCCAGAATTGGAATACACAAGCAGGCAGAGGCACAGAATGGGTAAGCATGAAAATGTCCACTTTTCTAAAAGTGGCATTTTGAAACAGACAATCTAAAAACCAACCTTACCAAAGGATGTATTTTTAAATTGTGAGTTCAGAGACCCCAAACTCTGTATCTCTTTCTGCCCCCAACGGGAAACTGCACTTAAAAGACATTTAAAAGCAGTCCCCATGTTAACCTGTGAGAGAGAGAGGCCTTTCAATAGTGAAAAACGAATTTGTCCGTATTTCACTATCAGGACAGGTAGAACACATCAGTACATGCCCTAACTTTTTAATACACTTCACCCTGCGCATCGGGCTACCCAGGGCCTACCTTTGGGGTGACCTGCATGTAGTAAAAGGGAAGGTTTGGGCCTGGCATGTGGGTGCACTTACCAGGTCGAATTGGCAGTTTAAAAATGCACACACAGACACTGCAGTGACAGGTCTGAGACATGTTTACAGGCCTACTCATGTGGGTGGCACAATCAGTGCTGCAGGCCAACTAGTAGCATTTGATTTACAGGCCCTAGGCCCTCTAGTGCACTTTACTAGGGACTTACTAGTAAGTCAAATATGCCAATCATGGATAATCAATCACCAATACAATTTAGACAGAGAGTGCTTGCACTTTAGCACTGGTTAGCAGTGGTAAGGAGCCCAGAGTATCAAAATCAGCCAAAACTAACTTCAGAACAGGGTCCAAAAACAGGAGGTCTGAAGCAAAAAGTACAGGGAAACCGCGCCATGAGATGCCAGGTCTAACAATTACCTACTGGCGGTCGCCAGTAGGTAGTTATAGTTAGGACCATGTTTCCATAGGAAAAGCGTTTTTTGACTTGTTTATATCTTTGGCACCATTTTGACAAATCTTCACTAAATTTTCTTTTTAAAAAGTGTTGCATGATTCTTGTTGTGCATGGAAAGTTTTGGGGTGATCCATCAAGCAGGGGCTGAGGGAAGGGGGCTCAAAAAATGTTGTGTTTCGCATGTGAATTTCCATAGGATTCGTTAGACAAGACTACAGGCCAAACCACTGGACCGAATTACACCTAATTTGGCAGAAAGCTAGCAGATTATGCTTTTGCTTATTTGGAATAAATCGGTTCAGTAGCTTTTGAGAAATTTAGGGAAATTGAAATGTACATATCTCTGGCCGCAAAGTATTCACGAATAAAGACAAGCTCATGCAGGCAAATGCACATCTCTGATTGGCTGTCAACACTTCAAACCAGGAAGTGTTGGCAGCCATCTACAGAAAAAAAGTAAAAATAAAACAAAAGGGGCCATGGTAGGGACACCCTGACCCCTTAGCACTGGGGGAGGGGGATGCCAGAGGGAGCATTTTATTGCCTCGCGTTCGTGCGATTTGCTGCAGAAAAATGAAAAAAAAGCAAGCCTGGCCTCCCACGCCCTGTGGCCCACCACTTCCCTGGGCTTCTATTGTATGATATGTGGGGGCATGTTGCCCCCCGCTGCTCTGGGAACCATAGAAATTCAGCAGTTATAGTTAGAGTTCTTTCAAGTAACTAAAATTTGCGCCCTAAGGTAACTATAACTTGCGCCTTCGCCATGCACAGCTAATTACTAAGCATATTATATAATTGCTGACATATTCTATGCCATCTGTTATATTCTCACTGCAACATTTGCAATAAACTTATTGATGAGACAACTGTGCATGGCGAGGACGCGCCCCCTTAGGGCGCTAGTTTTAGTTACTTGAAATAACTCTCACTATAACTGCTGAATTTCTATGGTTTTGTTCGAGTAAATTCAGAACATAACTATAACGTACCTGTAACCTTTGTTTTTTTCAGTGAATATATATATATATATATATATATATATATATATATACACACACACACACACACACAAACAGCCATCAGGACTTTTTTTTAATTGCCACCTAATGGTTGCTGCCTGACGCCCTCCCCCGTTACTGCTTGCCCATCTCCCCATCCCCTCCTGCTTCACTGCTTGACCCATCCTCCCATCACCTCCCTCATCATTGATGCTTGTTTACATTAGCTCACTCTCCGTAACTGAACCATTAGGCCCTGGGCTTGCTAATGTATGGCTTGCACTTCACTTCCACACTTGAAATAATGTGTTAACTTGCTTTGTTCTGTGAAGTCTCCTGTATGGGTAATTGTGCAACTCGCTCTTTCTAGCTGGGCAGTGTGTGTGCTTATGAAGCAAACATGAGGGGCATGAAAATAGTGCACTGACGTCACAACGCGAGCGAGGATGGCTTCTGATGGGGAGCCCAATCATCCGAAGTACATAATTTCCTTCCTTGCACAGATGGGATATAAGAGCCTATGTTTGTATCTGTGGCATAATGGAACACCCACATGTGCTTGTATGTTTACTGTTCTGAAATACTGTGAAGTGTACAATTTGTATTTACATAGTGCTTATTTTAGGAGAGGAGACACCCTTTTCTAAGCACTCACAATGTAATTTGCTCCGATCGGATAATTTTAACCATTTGAGAACCAGCGGCTGTATCATTGTGGCCCTGTGCAAAGCTGAGTATCTGTTTTTTCTGACACTTGACATGTCTGAAGTTCAAACAAAACTTTGAAATCCTCTGAGTTAATGCATGAACCTTAGATATAACAAGTTGAAAGCAGAGGGCAGTCTCTGTTCACTGTATCCGAGTTGTTCTGTTTGAAGTTCATACATTATCTCAAAGAAATTCAAAACTATATGTTTGAAATTTAGGGTACCTCTTATTTAAAACAAGCACTAACAAAGCAAATAGGTCTAGCCAATGTGAGATATATGAGCTTTGTCTTTTTGCCATTTTGTAGAGCAGCATGGCTAAAGATTATATTTAAAAAAGTGCTATCAGCTTTTTTATTAACCTTCCCGCGTCATAGCTTTTTTTTTAACACAATGTATAGTGTTTTTTTAATAACGTTTAGCAAAGCATTTCAACAGCCACACTGCTTTAAAACATGGCTAAAAGATATTGACAAAGCCAATAGCTTTCACATAGGCAGGACTTGTTTCGAAATAATGGTCTTAATAATTGTTTAACCTTATTAATGGATTTGAGAGAATATAGACCCTACCCTGATGATACAGAAAGTGGTGAGTAACCAAAATTACAAAAGCTCTAGTCTTAGTAAGAATATACTATGCTACATACAGTTAATAATAGCACAGATCTCTTTTTGTGTTTGATCTGACTTAACTCAGAGTAGTTGTAAAGACTACCATCCTGAGTGCTAGTGCAGTCACAAATGGATTATTGCACCACTGTTGTATTAATTCACCAAGGAAGTACAAATATAAGTAATGAGATACTGACTTAATTTGAAAGAAATGGTTGAGGCCATAGTAATGGCTCTTTCTCTCTAATACTCGATAAAATCCTGCTCTCCTCTCACATTCTGAAGGACTCACCAGAATGTGAGAGAAGAGCAGTATTTTGTCAAGGATGAGAGAAAGAACGACTTGAGATAGGTGATTAGTCACCAGTTATGCCAGCAGCAAATCAAGTGGGATAGGTTGAGATGTCACATATCAAGGCTACAATAGGTTTATATGCTGAGAGTTTATGTGAGGGTGAAAAAAGCAATGCTAGAACACTAACCTGCAATAAAGTCCTGATCTCACTAGGAGACACTGTAAGGATTGTAGGCATCCCTGATGCATCTGAAAGGGCAACTCAGAATTATATGATTATTTTGCTTAAGAAAACTTTGTTAAAGGATGTTGATCAGGTCCACTGAGAGACATATAATTTGAATCATAGAGCAAACTAGCTTAAATTGATAACCAGGGATGGTGTTTCTTTTGAGGTTAGGCCAGATGCCTTCTGCCTTACAGGTGACAATCAGTGGAAAATGAGAAAAATCCTTAAATCCTTTAAGGATGCGGGAGTATCTGTTGCAGTCCAGTTTCCAGGCATGTTTAAGGTCATATGTAGCAATGCCCAAGTGTGAAATTTTCCATGTGGTCCTTCCGAGTGATAACTGTAGAAGTGGCAGAATGTCTTCAGAAACTATAGAAACTGTATGCTTAGAGGTAGCTCCATTTTTATTTTATAAAGCTTGAATTACATTTTCTTGTTATTTGCACCATTGTCATGGTACAGGGACAAGAGCTCAGTCCATCAATTTTTCATGTGCAAATTTCTAAGTAGAAAAGGAACTTCTCCAGAAAAATGCCCGGCTTTTTATTTCAAGATGAGTTGGCAGGCTGATGCCTTTGAACAGTTGTAGAACAATGTGTTTGCTTGGATATATAGACATGTAGATTTATCATGGCTATGTTCTATGGTCTATCAGGAAAAAGTGAGATGAGGGGCAGAAAATAGGGAGGTCTACCATGGCAAAATTAGGGATTGCTTTGTGCAATGTTGACAGGTTAAGGGGACAGGGAAACAAACGCCATTTAAGTTTTGAAGTGGGTAAAAAATGATTGGAAGATGAATGGATGGGGGATCTTTGTATTTCTATCCAAGAATTCTGAGACAAGAGGACTTGCTTTACTTTACTCTTTCCCAGGAAATCTGGTATTCAAATTATAGATTCAGTCACAGGTGTAATGGGCCACTGAGCTATGGCCAATGTGGCTATAGCTACTTTTACAATCCCTCTACTCAATGTTTACAGTTTTACTTGTA
Organism: Pleurodeles waltl; assembly: GCF_031143425.1. NCBI lineage: Eukaryota > Metazoa > Chordata > Amphibia > Caudata > Salamandridae > Pleurodeles > Pleurodeles waltl. The sequence continues at coordinate 433,743,614 of NC_090444.1, read as the reverse complement.
AAATCGTATCGAAGTATTAGTGAAACATTCAGATCAGTATTTGGGTGTCAGAAAGTTTAATTGCATTTTTTATCTTTATTCACATAGACCACTAGAAGAGCTCAATGTTGTGCTCAAAGTTGAGGCACATAATTCCCTTTCTCATAGCAGGGATTGGTTGCTATTCCGTGAGAAATTCAGGAGCAAATAGAGACTATACTTTATACATGAGTAAAGAAAAGAAGGTATCTTTGATTGGTTAAGTGTGATTGCTCCAAAAGGGCACAAAGCCAGATATCTCTCTGACCACTCTGGTATTATAAAATGGAAGTGTCACTGGATGAGAAGAATTGTAGGCATTGGCCTTTTGCTTTAACACTGTTGCAGAAGCTAGGCTTCAGATAGCGATGATCCAGGAATCATGGAATTTCTGCTTGAAAATATACATGAAGGTCTTCCAACAAATTTCTATAGGTATAATTATAAAGCCAACTCTGGGCGGTGACATGTTATAACTGAAGATTTTGAAGTAAGGAACGGAGTAGTGCGTTGAGATCGAGGGCCTCTTACTTCTTAAGACGGGGAAATTTTGTACATGGTCATGATGCCGACCTAGCCATACTGGGGCACATATACATATATCAACCTCCATTGCAGACATCATCAAATACTAAAACCATAACAATCAGTGTTTCCTGTCAGATTTTTTCCCCCTTTGTGCAGCAATGACGTGTGTGCACACCTTTCTCTGTGGTGTGCATAACGTTTTGGGGGTATTATAACCCCTCTTTCATTCATGTAGGATAAATTGGTTAAACTATACAATTTAAAGGATCACTTCCAACAAAATCGTCTATAAAGCCATGATTTTAGAAACTGTTCTAAAGGAGAAATCTAGAAATAATAATCCAGTACTTAAAGATCTGCTGGAGTGCTCAGAAATATTACTGTCTTGAGGCAGCAAACACATGCACGTCCTGTTACATGCAATATTTTATTTAGCTGTAGAAAGCTACATACTGTCCATCTACAATGTATAATGTTTGTGGCACAAACAAATATTACTTTTTTTTAATTAATTTCACAACACAAACATTGATCCTTACCATACAAGTCCCAGAGAACTATACATCATATATCCTGTCACCCATATGACATATCATTACTGTTCATTTTAGTATGCTGTGAATATGTCCTTTAGATTTTATTTGACAAGACGATATACTCATCTGCATCACCTGGACATAGAACAAAATAATGTACGATCCAGTGTTACAGCTCTGAAATCAGAGTTACTGCATGCAAAGCACACCAGTTACTTGTGTGAGAAGGTAGCCTCTTTCTAGCCTTGTTACCCCCACTTTTGGCCTGTTTGTGAGTGTATGTCAGGGTGTTTGTCACTGTTTTCACTGTCTCACTGGGATCCTGATAGCCAGGCCTCAGTGCTCATAGTGAAAACACTATGTTTTCAGTATGTTTGTTATGTGTCACTGGGATCCTGCTGGTCAGGACCCCAGTGCTCATAGGTTTGTGGCCTATATGTATGTGTCACTGGGACCCTGTCACACAGGGCCCCAGTGCTCATAGGTGTGCATGTATATGTTCCCTGTGTGGTGCCTAACTGTCTCACTGAGGCTCTGCTAACCAGAACCTCAGTGGTTATGCTCTCTCATTACTTTCAAATTGTCACTGACAGGCTAGTGACCATTTTTACCAATTTACATTGGCTTACTGGAACACCCTTATAATTCCCTAGTATATGGTACTGAGGTACCCAGGGTATTGGGGTTCCAGGAGATCCCTATGGGCTGCAGCATTTCTTTTGCCACCCATAGGGAGCTCTGACAATTCTTACACAGGCCTGCCACTGCAGCCTGAGTGAAATAACGTCCACGTTATTTCACAGCCATTTTACACTGCACTTAAGTAACTTATAAGTCACCTATATGTCTAACCTTTACCTAGTAAAGGTTAGGTGCAAAGTTACTTAGTGTGAGGGCACCCTGGCACTAGCCAAGGTGCCCCCACATTGTTCAGAGCCAATTCCCTGAACTTTGTGAGTGCGGGGACACCATTACACGCGTGCACTACATATAGGTCACTACCTATATGTAGCTTCACCATGGTAACTCCGAATATGGCCATGTAACATGTCTATGATCATGGAATTGCCCCCTCTATACCATCCTGGCATAGTTGGCACAATCCCATGATCCCAGTGGTCTGTAGCACAGACCCTGGTACTGCCAAACTGCCCTTCCTGGGGTTTCACTGCAGCTGCTGCTGCTGCCAACCCCTCAGACAGGCAGCTGCCCTCCTGGGGTCCAGCCAGGCCTGGCCCAGGATGGCAGAACAAAGAACTTCCTCTGAGAGAGGGTGTGACACCCTCTCCTTTTGGAAAATGGTGTGAAGGCAGGGGAGGAGTAGCCTCCCCCAGCCTCTGGAAATGCTTTGTTGGGCACAGATGTGCCCAATTCTGCATAAGCCAGTCTACACCGGTTCAGGGACCCCTTAGCCCCTGCTCTGGCGCGAAACTGGACAAAGGAAAGGGGAGTGACCACTCCCCTGACCTGCACCTCCCCTGGGAGGTGTCCAGAGCTCCTCCAGTGTGCTCCAGACCTCTGCCATCTTGGAAACAGAGGTGCTGCTGGCACACTGGACTGCTCTGAGTGGCCAGTGCCACCAGGTGACGTCAGAGACTCCTGCTGATAGGCTCCTTCAGGTGTTAGTAGCCTTTCCTCTCTCCTAGGTAGCCAAACCCTCTTTTCTGGCTATTTAGGGTCTCTGTCTCTGGGGAAACTTTAGATAACGAATGCAAGAGCTCATCCGAGTTCCTCTGCATCTCCCTCTTCACCTTCTGATAAGGAAACGACCGCTGACCGCGCTGGAAGCCTGCAAACCTGCAACATAGTAGCAAAGACGACTACTGCAACTCTGTAACGCTGATCCTGCCGCCTTCTCGACTGTTTTCCTGCTTGTGCATGCTGTGGGGGTAGCCTGCCTCCTCTCTGCACCAGAAGCTCCGAAGAAATCTCCCGTGGGTCGACGGAATCTTCCCCCTGCAACCGCAGGCACCAAAAAGCTGCATTACCGGTCCCTTGGGTCTCCTCTCAGCACGACGAGCGAGGTCCCTCGAATCCAGCGACTCTGTCCAAGTGACCCCCACAGTCCAGTGACTCTTCAGCCCAAGTTTGGTGGAGGTAAGTCCTTGCCTCACCTCGCTGGGCTGCATTGCTGGGAACCGCGACTTTGCAGCTACTCCGGCCCCTGTGCACTTCCGGCGGAAATCCTTCGTGCACAGCCAAGCCTGGGTCCACGGCACTCTAACCTGCATTGCACGACTTTCTAAGTTGGTCTCCGGCGACGTGGGACTCCTTTGTGCAACTTCGGCGAGCACCGTTTCATGCATCCTCGTAGTGCCTGTTTCTGGCACTTCTCTGGGTGCTACCTGCTTCAGTGAGGGCTCTTTGTCTTGCTCGACGTCCCCTCTCTCTGCGGGTCCAATTTGCGACCTCCTGGTCCCTCCTGGGCCCCAGCAGCATCCAAAAACGCCAAACGCACGATTTGCGTGTAGCAAGGCTTGTTGGCGTCCTTTCGGCGGGAAAACACTTCTGCACGACTCTCCAAGGCGAGAGGGATCCGTCCACCAAAGGGGAAGTCTCTAGCCCTTTTCGTTCCTGCAGACACCTCAGCTTCTTCTGTCCAGTCGAAGCTTCTTTGCACCCGCAGCTGGCATTTCCTGGGCATCTGCCCATCTCCGACTTGCTTGTGACTTTTGGACTTGGTCCCCTTGTTCCACAGGTACCCTAGATTGGAAATCCACAGTTGTTGCATTGCTGGTTTGTGTCTTTCCTGCATTATTCCTCTAACACGACTCTTTTGTCCTTAGGGGAACTTTGGTGCACTTTGCACTCACTTTTCAGGGTCTTGGGGAGGGTTATTTTTCTAACTCTCACTATTTTCTAATAGTCCCAGCGACCCTCTACAAGGTCACATAGGTTTGGGGTCCATTCGTGGTTCGCATTCCAATTTTGGAGTATATGGTTTGTGTTGCCCCTATCTCTATGTTTCCCCATTGCATCCTATTGTAACTATACATTGTTTGCACTGTTTTCTAAGACTATACTGCATATTTTTGCTATTGTGTATATATATCTTGTGTATATTTCCTATCCTCTCACTGAGGGTACACTCTAAGATACTTTGGCATATTGTCATAAAAATAAAGTACCTTTATTTTAAGTATAACTGTGTATTGTGTTTTCTTATGATATTGTGCATATGACACTAAGTGGTACTGTAGTAGCTTCACACGTCTCCTAGTTCAGCCTAAGCTGCTCTGCTAAGCTACCATTATCTATCAGCCTAAGCTGCTAGACACCCTATACACTAATAAGGGATAACTGGGCCTGGTGCAAGGTGCAAGTACCCCTTGGTACTCACTACAAGCCAGTCCAGCCTCCTACACTTTGTGCTCTCTTACTTTTGCTGGTCCATCAGTTACTGTGCTATAGAGAGAGAATATGACAATTAGAATGTATGTAATATTGACATGCCCTTTACGGTTCTGGAGCCTAGAGAACAGTGCGGTCATGCATTTACTGGTGAAAAAGAGTTTTGGAACATGCAGATCTGAGCTACTGTGCCTAGTTGGCACACTCACTATTTACCGCCTTACCGTCCTAGTCCATTAATTGCTGCACAGAATGTCTATCAGGCACAAAGCCATTGAGTCCTGCCATCAATTACTCTGCACGCCACATAGCACAGCCAAACTTCCCATGGTATAGAAAGCCTACCAATAAGAATAGCCACTGGAATCATGCAAATATGAAACTCAAACGGATCAAAAGTTACTAAAAATGCTGCCACATGTATTACTGTGCAGAATCAGGCCTTTTGCCACACAGTGGCAGGCTGACTTTCAGTTCCTAATTACAGTAGTGGGGTGTTAAATGGATACTAATGAGACAAAAATGTTGTCAGACAGTATTAGCATGTGTAAAAAAAAATGACAACATAGTACTGTTGCCACATTACAGTGCAGAATTTATATTTTCGCATAGGGTATTGCCATTACCCTAGTTGGTATTTTTACTTACTTTCTTACACAGCTGCATTGACAAACAAGTTACAATTGTGCTCCAGGGGCAGAATGAGAGAATAGAAGTGCTACAGGTGTGGATAGAATGTACTTTCAGTAGGGATGATGCATATCAAATTTCCCTGAACATCAACCCTTGTAGGCAGTTTATGACCTCTAGGCACTTTCACCTGTTGTAAGTCTTGTGGGATTTTAACCACACCCACCTCATGTCCATCACTTTCACTCGTTCGTGGGCTTGCCTTTTAAAAATCCTTTGTATGTAATCATTAGTAAATGCTTTGTGTTTGGGGTTTTTGTTACTGCCTTGCAGACTGACCCTTTAACATGGATAATTGCACAATTGCCCAAAAAATGTATTGAGCAAACTTCTTTTTTGCTTTTGGGTGTCTCATTCGCACTCATGCTCATGGTGGACATGGCACTTTGAATCGGCTCGCTTTTGTCAACTGTTTTACTTTTCGTTTTCAATTTATGTGGCAAGAAAAGTCCAGTTGGGAATTTACAACGCCAATAGCTCTAACTCGAGCAAACGGAATACCCATTGCACTGCAAGTGCTTGTTTTATCTTCTCGTTTATGTCTGTGGTATGGAGCTAGTGTGATGGGACCAGTCAAAGCCCAGTGTTGTACATTGTAAAACGAGCACAAGTGCTTATGGATCACTGCAGAGCAGGCTCGAAGAACACGGTGCAGTTTATGGAAATCAGGGTACCCCACACTAGCAGGCCAAAGGTGTACAAGGAGCAAGTGGTACATAACAAAAGGGCGTGATTTCCCGTAGGTGCCATAAATGATGTTCCTGCTGGTGTTTACAACGTGTGTTTCTTCCCAACTCCTGCTCTCTTTACAGCCCATGAAGAACTATCAGCCGGATTGCAATGGCCCTATGCAAGCTAGTGGCACCCACTTGCCACTGGCGCGGTTAAAATTACAGTATGCGCACCTTGGAGGGAACATAGCCAACGACAGAGGGGAATGTACACTGTCGGGAGGTGAAGAAAGGAGACAACTGACTCCGGGTCTAGTAGCATCTTGTGAAGACAAAGGCTCTGTTCCTCCCATTGCAGATGATCAACCAAGATGGCGTCTGCGCTCCTCTAGAAAGCAGGCACCCAAGTGAGAGAGGCTATGTGATCCGAGGCTGATGATCCTGGAGCCCGCGGCGCAACCATCGAGATGAGACACCTGCTCCCAAGGAAACCAGACATGAGAGAGGGACGGTGGCTGGACAAGGGACCATTCCCTGACGAAGCAGCCGGGAGAGCTAGCCCACCTTGTTTGGTGGTCTGATGAGTAGTGGTGAAGAAAAGACTGCGGAGCCGGGGATACCAATGAGTAGCAGATGCGGGAGAAGAATGTGCTCCCCGTTGCCACTGCAGGGTAAGTTATCTGCCCTTGGCCTGGGCTCAATGAACAGGGGGTAGCGCTGCATTAGCTGAGTGGCACGGTTTGTCTGACTGCATCCAGTGACCCCCTAGGTTGTTCCATATCTCGCAGCCCCTCTTGCTCCTGGATGCAGAAGGGCACTAACGATCTCCCCTGAAGCATAGTGCCCTGCCTGCCTGCCTACTCCGACTCGGCCAACTTCCTATTTACAACACTGGAAGCCCAGATGCCAGTTCTTCCTGTTTTTAGTGTGCCAACATCTAGACCCTAACGTTTTTTTTTTTTGCAGTTTTTATATAGCACAAACTCGACCCGGAGGTAGTGGGGCGCTTTACATGAGCACTAGTTACACTACACAAGGACACATTCGTACTTGGTAGGCACAGGGAGAAAAAGGACCAGATTTACAAGGCCCCAGCGCCTCCTTGCGCAGCATTAGCGTATTGCACCACTTTGTGACCCCTTGTGCCACATTTTGCCTGCACTAAGCATAATTTGTGCAAGAGGGGCATTCCGGCATTAGGAGGCCCGCAAAAATGGCGCAGTGAAATCTACAAGATTTCATTGCGTCATTTTTGGCATCATTTTTAATACCTACTCAAAGCAGGCATTAAAAGGTCGCACCCATTGATATCAAGGGGCCTCCTTGAACTTTGCTGCACTAGTGTCAACATTTTTGATGCTAGTGTGGCAAAGCACCACAATAGCATCAAAAATGTTGACGCTGTTGGCCTAACTTGCGTCATGGTGCACCGTATTGTAAATATGGCGCAACCATGGTGTTGTTCGGTGGCGGGGGCGCAAGAAATCTGGTGCATCAGGAGTGATGCGCCAGATTCTTGTAAATCTGGGCCTAAGTGATTTGCCTAGAATCACAGGATGTTGAGCTGATGCTGAGGCTCGAACATGGTTCTCAAGCTCCAAAGTCGGCAGCTTTAGCGTTAGACCACATCCTTTCCCCTAACTTGTTGCTACCTCCACGCTGAGACCCTGAGGTGACAGACTCTGACGAAGGATCACAAACAACTTCAACTGCGTCCATAGAGCTAACCAAAGAAGACCTCCTTGCTAATCTCCAGCTCTTCAAGAATGACGTGGAGGGGGATACTGGAGGATCCCATTACTTACTATTTGAGTGAGTGTGCCCATTCTCTTGCCAACAGTCACTACTGCAAAGCTGTTTTCCCTTTCTATGAAAGGTCAAAGAATCTTCCAAAAAACCCTCCCCTTCTCCTATCTGTTCCATGTTTCTATACAAAGCCCAGAAAAAAAGGGCTGATGAAAGAACAGGGTGGGACGGGAGAGTGTTAAGTAAAGGGACAAGTAAGGAAGAATCAGAGTAATGAAGATTACCAGTAAGTAATTAGAGCATTACCGTCTCGTCTTCTGTCCTCATCTCATTCCTTACTATTTGAGGTATGCCAAAGCAAATACCCTTTCAGGAGCCCCAGAAAGAATAAACTTAGGCCCATATTTACACTTTTTGACGCAAACCAGCGCCGGCGCTGGTTTGCGTCAAAAAGTTTACCGCCGGCTAACGCCATTCCTACGCGCCTTGCAGGCGCCTTATTTAAGGAATGATGTTAGCCGGCGCTGCAGACTGGTCAGAGTAAAAAAAAAAATGACTCAAACCAGGCAGCGCCGGCGTAAGGGAAAATGGGGGTTGTGCGTCAAAAAATGGTGCAAGTCAGGTTTGAGGCAAAAATCATGCCTCAAACCGGACTTGAACCATTTTTTGACGCACAACCCCCATTGAAATGACTCCTGTCTTAGCAAAGACAGGAGTCATGCCTCCTTGCTCAATGGCCATGCCCAGGGGACTTCTGTCCCCTGGGCATGGTCATTGGGCACAGTGGCATGTAGGGAGGCCCAAATTAGGCCCCCCTATGCCACTTTAATTTTTTTTACAAAAATACTTACCTCAACTTACCTGTACTTACCGGGGATGGGTCCCCCCATCCATGGGTGTCCTCCAGGGGTGGGCGAGGGTGGCAGGGGTGTCCCTAGGGGCAAGGAAGGGCCCCTCTGGACTCCTTCCATGGTCAGAGACCATGAAAGTGAGCCCACAGGTCCCTTAACGCCTGCCCTCACCCAGGAGTTAAAAAACGCGCACATCAGGCTGTGCGCCGTTTTTTAAGGCCCGCCCCCTCCTGTGCGTCAAAATGACGCAGGAGTATAAATAAGGCGCACAGGCCTTAAAGTCATTTTTTGGGGGGGAACGTCTACCTTGCATGTCATTAATGCAAGGCAGTTTCCCGCAACCAAAAAATGACACACATGGAGGAATTTTGACGTCCGTGGGCTCGGGCGTCAAAGTTGAAATATGGTGCACAGTTTGCGCCGAATGTGCGTCAAAATTTTTGATGCACATTCGGCACAAACAGAGTATAAATATGCCCTGCATACAGGAACAGAAATGAACACCTCACCATGTAAAAAGGGAAAAGAAGCAGAATTAACTACGCAGACTTAGAATTTTTTAAAATCTGCAAACCAAAAGACAGCTCAGATCCTTGAGCAATATTTAGTCTGTAATGAGAGACAGAGGTGGAAAGGGAAGGCCATGTGGTGGCTCTGCATATCTACCTAATGGAACCTCCAGCCCACTCAGCCCAGGAAGCGCCTTGGGTAGAATGGACCTTTATCCCACCTGGTATGTCTTTACTGTCAAATAAGTGGAAACAATTATTGTCTTCACCCATCTGGCTACGGTAGAGGAAGAGGGTTTTTCTCCTTTCGTCACAGGGCCAAAATTAATAAAGAAGCTAAAGTTTCTAAATTCAGATGATCTATAAAGGAAAATCTTAAAGGCTCTAACTACATGCACTTGCTGCAATAAGGGGTCAGATTCAGGGGCCTCCTGCTATAACACAGGCAGACCCATCTCCTGGTCCTTGTGAAATGTTGAATTGATCTTTGGCAAGAATTTAGGCCCAGATTTAAGAGGACCTGGCGCCATTCTAATGACACATTAGCAACACCTTTTATGCTAATGTGACGTTAGATGGCTAAAAACGCTGTACCAAATTTACAAAGTGGTGCAATGCATGCATTGCCCCACTTTGTAACCCTTTGCACTACATTATGCCTGCACCAGGCATAATGTATGCAAAGGGGGCCTTCCCCGGTTAGGGAGGCCCAAAAAATGGCGCAAAGAAATCTCATAGATTTCTTTGCGTCATTTTTTACGGCACTTTTAATACCTGCTCTTAGCAGGCGTTTAAAGGAGGCTTCCATTGGTTACAATGGGTCTCTGGGTGCTTTGCAGGATTAGCATTAACATTTTTGACGTTAGTCCTGCAAAGCACCAAACTAACGTTAAAATTCTGATGCTAGTTCCCTAACTACAGTTATGGTGCACTGTATATTACATACAGCGCACACATAGTGGTGTTAGGGTGGGTGCTAAGGGGCGCAAGAAAAGTGGTGCTACACTAGGTGTAGCGCCATTTTTCATAATATGCCCCTTAGTATCTAGAGACAAAATTACCAGAATTCTCAAACATGTATGTCGGCATGCCAGATTATTTAGCTCACCCAGCTGCCTTGCAGTGGTGCCTGCCTCCAGGAAGAACATTTTCAGGGTGAGATATTTTTCAGATACCTCCCCTAACGATTCATAAGGGTGTTTCTGAAGCTGCAAAAGGACCAAAGGGAGGACCCATGATGGGAAAAAAGGATGGATCTTTGGTTTTAGAAGTTGAAATCCCCTGAATAGCTTGGAAGCCATCTTTTCTACTGAAGATAAACTATCCCATGGGAATGAAAAGTCTTGATCGAGAACCACTTGAACTAAAGGGAGTAGACTGCTAGACCCTTCTCATATCCCTCCTGGAGAAACTGAAAAATCTAGAGAGTGGGTGTAGAAACTGGAGAAAGATCTTGCTCTGCACCAACTGTCAAATGAAGCCCAATGATGTTCATAGGACTTAATTGGAAGATGACCTCGTCAAAGAAGGCAAAGAATGGGAAATTGTTAAAGAGTGCCCCTTATTCAGAAACCCCTCCCTTTCAACCCCAAAACCGAGAATTTTAATTAGGCCCATGTCTGTAACAGAAGAAGAGGATAACTCAGAGGAGATGGAGTCAGCCAAAGCAGCCACTATCACCCCAGCGATATATGTTTGAGAAGAGGAAGCCAAAGTCTCCAAACCCAAAAAGGAAGAACTTTGATCTCATACATTGGTTCCCTCATTAGTCTTGCCAAGACTCTTGGAATCAAGGAAATAGGGGGAATGGCATAGTGGTAGCCAAGGGCATCCATCCCTACCACTCCCAGATTCTGAAATCTCAAGAAGTATTAAGACACTCCAGAGTTCCAGGGAATGCCAAACAAGTTCACTACCAGCACCCGCCACCTCTGGCAGATCTTCTTGAAAACATGGGAGTTTAAGGCAATATCCTGGGAGGACTAAAAGATACAACTTAAATAATCTGCTTGAGAATTCAGAACCCTTTGAATGTGTACAGCTCTGAAGCTCTGAAGTTTGCTCTCTGCTTAAGAACACCTCGAACCAGCTCATTGATGGAAGGAGAGCCTGTGCCAATGTTGTGATTCAAATATGACATTGCCACAAGGTTATCTATGCAAACCACTTAATGTTGCCCCCTCAGGTGGGATGCAAAGGATTGTAGAGCATTCCAAACTGAACTCAGTGCCTTCCAATTTGATGAGTTGCTGCTGTCCAAAATATTCCAGATAGCCTGAGCTGTCTAGTTGTTCAAAGCGGCTCCACAACATAGACCACTGACATAAAGGGAGTTCCCCTCTCCATAGATGAAGGAGTTAACCACCAATGAACATCTTGTAGGACCTGAGCAGATACAGTAGCCGATAATTGTAATCCTCTTGAGCTGGGTGCCAATGGTCCAAGGTATGGCAAACCATTTGCTGCAGATGGAGATGAGAGCATTGTATTATGCCAAATGTTGCAGGCTGAAAATAAATAGAGCGAAAGGTAAGGTAATTGAAAAGATGCCCTTAAATTTATAAGGGTATTCAGGAAATAAAGCTCAACAGACCAGTTTACCATACTCCAGTGGAACACTAACCAGTCTCTCGCTGAAGCTTTCCGTTTCCCTAATAAGTTCAGAACTAGACTCCTCAGTTTAGTGTGTCTGGCATCTGGAAAGAAGACTGCTCTCTGAACTGTATTGAATACTGCCCCTAAATATTCCAATCTCTGGGGGGGATAAGGAGGGACTTTGGCTGGTTGATTAAGAACTCAAATTCCTGGAGGGTTCTTACTATCCAAGTTGTGTCCTCCAGGGTCTTCTGCTGGGAGGGAGCATGAATGAGTAGACTGTCTAGTTAAGGGTAGACCATATTTTCCCAAGAATGTTGGAGAACTATGACTGGGAGCCAACACTTTTTTGAAGATTGGAGTGGAAATCTGCAGTCCGAACTGAAGCACTCAGAATCCCCAGTGGGGGTCACGTACCAAAAATCTGCGGAATCATTGTGAGATCGGAGCCCCAGGGACATGAAGATATACATCTTCCCAGGAGAAATTACAGGAATGACATGTTGTTGCGTATTCAACTTGAAATGAGTCATTGGAATGAACCTGTTCAAGAACCAATGATCTTTAATCATTCGGTATTCACCTGAGACCTTCCTGATGAGGAATACTCTTCAATAACAGCCATAGCCTCTCTCCTGAGAAGGGATTTTCCCTTCTAATGCCTCCTTATTTATCCCTTCTTGAGACATAAGGTCTGCATGAAGTGTGGTTCCTGAAAATCTGGAGAAAATCCATTTCCTCCATACGTCTTGTAGATGCAATAAACAACCTCCAACAGGAATGGAGGGAGACAGGGCTTAGTCAGGAGGCCTGCTTCAAACCTTCTTTCTCTCCAGGCTGGTGGGAAGTGCTGATTTTCTGAGAACCCTTATGCTGAACACAGCCACTGGTCTGCTGAAAGTGTTCTCTTTCTCCTATATTTTTCAGACCATTTCTTGCTTCCTTCCCCAGACTTCTGCCAGGAACAGAAAGGTTGCGTATTTTTCTGGCTCTTGAAGAATTCCTTCAGCACCTCCTCCAACTCCTCACCAAAGTGCCTGCTACTTGATAAAGGCATTCCCAAAAGGCAATTCTTTTGTGCTGCCTCCACCTTTCGAACTCTCAAATGCAAATGTCTTTTCACAGCTACAGAACTGGCTGACGCTGTAGCAGATAGTCTAATATTATCAAAGGCTTTGCCTGATAAAAACTTGGCCTGCACCTCTATGTGACTTAATAACTGTGAAAAGTCCTCACCCTCCTGGATGGAGGAAGAGAGTGCTTGGAAGTCTTTAACTAAAGACTGAGATTTATACACAGCATATATTTCTGATCTTAAGGCAACGATGTGACCAGAGTGATCTCTCTTTAGGGTGGCCTCTACCTACTTGTTCACCGTGTCATTTAAGGTCACATCCTCAGTCATCTGAGAGCGCTTCCCAGTGAGGCTGACAAGCAAAGGATCAAGAGAGACATCCTGGCAAAATAAATGTTCTCCCTTTGTCAAAGAATATAGCCTCCCTACGAATATGGACACTAAGGCCCTCACTACAACCTTGGTGGTCGGTGTTAAAGCGGCGTTAATACCGCCAACAGGCCGGTGGTAAAAAAAATGGGATCATGACCACGGCGGAAACCGCCAACACAGACAGCCACTTTAACACTCCGACCGCCACGGCGGTAGCAACAAACACCACGGCGCTAACCGCCAACAGACAGGCGGAAGACAATGTACCGCCCACCACATCACAACCCGCCTATCCGCCCGCTTTTCTGGGGCGGTACCAACGCCATCAAAAGCACGGCAGAAACAGGACTTGGAAGGAAAACCACTCACCGCTCAACACAAATGAAGAACCAGGACGCTATGGAGCCCGAGCTGCAGGTCCTGCCCATGCTCGTCTACCTCCTAGATCCGGGAGGGTGGGTGCTGTTTGAAGGTAGAGAGGGATCTCATTCTAGGTCTTGGAGGTGATGTAGGAGAAGAAATGGCTGCTGCTATGGCTGCAACGGATACCGGTGGTGTATACGAGGGCTAGAGAGAAGGAGTGTAGGTGTCTGTTGGGCTGATGGAAGTTGAATCGGAGGTTGATGTAAGCTGGTCCTTGATCGTGTAGGGCTTTGTAGGCGTGAGTGAGGGTCTTGAACTGGCATTTCTTCTGGATGGGGAGCCAGTGAAGGTTTCTGAGGTGGGGCGTGATGTGGGCCCGTATGGGAGGTCCAGGATGAGTGTGGATGCTGCATTCTGTATGGTCTGGAGTCTCTTGACGAGTTGGGAGGTGATGCTGGAGTAGACAGCATTGCCATAGTTGAGATGGCTGGTGACTAGGGTTTGGGTGGTCGTTTTCCTGGCACTGACTGGGATTGAACGATTCTGCAGAGCATGCAGAGGGTGTGCAAGCAGAAGGCAACTGTGTTATCTGCCACTTCGTAGTCAGTTTTCAGTCAAAGATGATGCTAAGGTAGCGCCCGTGGTCTGTTGGTGTGGGCCCGAGTTCGGCTGACCACCAGTTGTGGTCCCATATGGTTGTGTTTCTCTTGAAGATCAGTACTTCCATCTGTAGGAGTTGAATTTAAGTTAATTGGCTATCATTCAGTTGACTACATTGATCATGGCGTTGTTGAAGTTTGTTCTGGTGGTGGTGGTTGGGCTCTTCGGTAAGCGATAGGATGTGTTGTGTGTAGTCTGTGTAGGACATTATGTTGGGACCATGGGATCTGATGATGTTTGTGAGATGGGTCATGTAGGTGTTGAACAGTGTAGGGCTCAGGGATGATCCTTGGGGTACACTGCAGATGATGTTCCACTTGAGGGAGTTCTCCTGTATGACAATGCTGTGTTTAATGCAGCTGAGAGGTTGAGGAGGATCAAAGCTGCCATCTCCCCGCGGTCAAGGAGGGTTCCGATGTTGATGTCATAGCTGATGTCATTGTACTTCAAAATATTTTTATGGATCTGGACCCTTTTGTTGTTCTAGAGAAACTTATAATTGAACGTCACTTACAATGGCTTCAAGACAGATCAAAACAGAGTAGGTGAATTTGAACCACTCTTAATACCAAAGGAGGATGCCCACCTTATTTTCTAGGAGGGGTTGCGTTATACTCCTTCATATATTCCCGGTAAAACAGTCTTCTGCCTACGAATGATGAGTACAATGTAGATATCTATTTTGGTTAATACTGAAAAGAAAACAAAAATGTGTAGAGTATAAAAGTAAACATATTTCTTTCTCAGTGAATCTCAGGGTAAGAACTGCCATTATGCAGAACTTTTTTTTTTAGTATCTCTTTATTGCTTTTCGAATATGGTCATAGCAGTTGCCTACAGTTTGCAAGAGCATTCAAGCATATCCACAGACACTACATGCATGTCCACAACATAGTGAATAGCTCTCCCAAATACAACTGAAGATTCATGGTGTCCTGCCACTATTTAGGGTGCATGTTTTTGCATGTAGTCCAATGCGTGCAGCTCTTTTTTTTAGCAGTGGGACAAGTTCGCCCTGAGGCCTGTATGAAAACAAACATGAGACAAAAACTATTACAATTGTCCCAAATCCAGGGAAACATAGCTATTAAACTGGGTTTTAGTCACTGCTGCAGTCTCAAACATAATCCCTTCCTGATGAGTCCGGGTGCAGCACCCCGCTTGTTCCTGTCCTAGTAGACGATAGTTTGTGATTGTGAGTGTATCAGTTGTGTGTGCCCTCTCTACCGTGAGTGTTAGTGTTACACAAAGGGCAGTTTTAGTGCGTGGCACAGCTCAGACCCGCGGTGCTCGTGACGAATGGCATGTGAGGCATCACATGTCTTGTCCCAAGTGAGCTCTAGGTATTGTTATTCAAGTCCTTCCCTGCCCTTAACTCAGGGCGGTTTCTCATCTGTTTTGGATTCTAGTGCTGTCAGATAGCTATCCCATGACTCTGCTTGAGGGCCTCTAAGACCCTGTGCACGTAGTTTATCCCACATGTCTGTCTCCACTGTCCTCCAATTGAGAAGAGCTTTTAGTCACCATTGGTGCTTTGCCACCCCTGGCACCCATGGCAATACTAGGTTTGACTGGAACAGATGCCAGGTCAATGATTTTCACAACATATTTAGGGGGTCATTATGAATATGGCTGTCCAGACCGCCATGCCGGCGGTGGCGGAAAATACCGCCACCGGCATAGCGGTCTGGACCGCCATATTACGAACACTGGGGGACCGCCACCTGGCGGCCCTCTGCCACCGCCAGGCAGCCTGATGATGGTGGAGTTCTCTATCCGACAGGGCAGCGCTGCCCTCTGGATAAAGAACCCGTGTTCTTCTAGCCTTTCCCTGGCGGTTTCCCCGCCAGGGAAAGGCTGGCAGAAGGGGTGCTCCGGGGCCCCCTTGGGTTCCCCTGCACTGCTCATGCACTTGGCATGGGCAGTGCAGGGGCCCCCATGCACAGCCCCATCGCGCAGGTCACTGCCCAATTTACGGGCAGTGATATGCACGACGTGTGCAGCTGCACCCGCCACACTGCGGCATTGATGACGGCTCGATGTGGAGCCGTCGGCAATGTCCAGGCCCTGCATTCTTCCAGCCCTGCAGAATGTTCTTTATTGGGCCAGCGGGGTCTTCAGTGGGCTGGCGGTCTGTGTTAAGACTGCCAGCATGAACACGGCGGGAAATCCCGCCATGTTCATAATGAGGCCATTAGTCTTTTTCATGTGTGGTTTATCAGTCCCAAGATACACTGTTTGGGAGATGTGTAAGTGGTCTGTTCATAAGCTCAGTCATGGTCCCCACCACGTCCTCCCAGTATTGTGCTATTTCAGGGCAGGAAATCCACTGTCTTTGAGGTGCACCAAAGTAATTTGGATTCTGTTCCCAGGTTCAGCCGTGCAGGGGTAAGGTATTTCTGACGGGAAATAGTTGAACTTGGTAAACTTGATTCTCAGGTTCCTCGATTCTGTCTTTACATGCCTCATCACCCACTCCCACTACTTATTTCTCAATTCCTGCCCCTCAATGGCATCTAATTTACCCCTTAGGCCAGGGCACTCAGTAAGGCAGGTGTGGATGCAGAGTTACCACCCTCCTACCCCCGCTGTGTGCTAATAAGAGCATTTCGGAGGAGTATATTTCAGCCTGGTGTCGGTCCCATGTCTTCAGTGCCTCAGTGCGACAGTGCATTATACGTCAGAAAAAGCCCTAGGCCAATTCCATATTTTTCTATCACTTCCGAGAATGAGAGCAATATGGTATGTTCAAACATATCTCTTAATGTTGACAGTTCATTCTCTGACCAGTGCGCCATGTTGTGGGGTAGGGTGAGTTCATTGAAGTCAGGGGGTGCCCATAGTGGCAGGACCAGAAAATATTGCAAATTGGGCATCTCAGTGAGTACATATTAATGCCAATGGTACTTTGCCACCTTAGACAATCTGCTAACTGTGACATCAGAGGTCCCTGGATCCAGCAGCCACTCCAGGAATGACTGCTCTCTGAGCCCCGTGTAATTTACATTGTTTTAGGATTCGAAGTTCTGACAGTCACTTGGCCCACTGCAGTTGGGCAGCTGCATAACATAGCCCGTAATTGGGTGCTCCCAGTCCCCCTCTATCAATCGGGTTATACAATTTCTGCAGTGCTACCCCCTTCATGCCATGTCCCCAGACCAAATCTTTTGGGATGCTGTCCAGCTCTCTAAAAAAGGTTCCAGGGAGCTGCACCAGGCGCACCATGAAATAGTACAGCAACCTTAGTAGTACCAGCATCTTAGCTATCGCTATTCTGCCCATTGGAGACAAGGGAAGGGCCTTCCAAATGTGCCTGGTTATCTAGTGCTAGTCCTTACCCAGGTCAAGTTCCCTTTCATTAGGTCCCAGTCCCAGTGGTATATATTCACTCCCAGGTATTTAAACGTGTCACAACTCCATTACATCCCTGTATCCGCTAATCGATCAATTTCTGTATCACTCAGAGCCCTAAGTGGGAACAAGCATGTTTTGGCTTTATTGAGCTTCAGCCCATCATTTCCCAAAACTCCTCCAGTATGGTCAGTATGCTGGAGAGGACTTGTTGCATGTCCCTGAAGTAGAAGAGTGCATCATCCGCACACAGGGAGGTGATATACCAGGTGCTGTTGTTTGCTATTACCCACTCTGAGGCCCTCTCTCTAAAAAAGAAAAACAAGCGGCTCGATGACTGGTCTGAATATTAAGGGTGACAGTGGGCACCCTGGTCTTGTGCCCCGGCCAATAGGGAAAGGTTCAGAAATTCCTCTGACCATGCATACTCTAGTGATCAGGGCAGCGCATAGGAGGCCAATCCATTGTCTAATTTCAGGTCTAATCCTCATATGTTTGAGTACTGCCCTCAGGAACGGCCCTCCCACCATCTCAAATGCTTTCTCTATGTCTAGAGACATTGCTGTTGGTGCTGTACCATCTTCCAGTGTCCGTTCGATTATTGGGAACAGTCGCCATCAGTTGAGGAATGTATACTTTTCTCTGATAAACCCATTCTGATCCGGGTGCACCAATGTACTAATCACTTGGGTCAGCCTATTTGCGATCACCTTTCTTAATATCTTGCAGTCAGTATTGAGCAATGAGAGAGGCAAGTAGGATGTCATGTCCAAGGATCGCAATGTGGTTTGGGTAGGACGATCATTAATGCTTCACTCATCATATGGTCTATGAGTCTGGTGCTTTTACCTTCCTTGAACACCTGAAGGATTTTTATGGCTAGTTTGTTCTGTAGGTTGTGTAGAACTCTGCAAGAAGGCAACAACACCCGGGGGCCAATAACCTCCCTGCTATTGGCCCACCGGGGTGTTGTTGCTTGTCAACTGGTCTATTGCTGCATGTACGCACGCTATATTGAGCAGTTCGTCAAGTGCAGCTCTCTTTTGGGGCTCTAGGCACAAAATAGGTACCCTGTCCAAGTATGAACCCAAAGCCATTCCTTCCGTTGCGTCTGCATCCGTGTAGAGTACTGCATAAAATGCCACAAATACTGCTTGCATTGTTGCCTGAGAGGTAGTTATGTCGTCAGCTTGTGACCTTATAGAGGTGTCCGATAGGAGGAACAATGTGAGAAGTTGACCCGCTGTATCCTTTTTGGCATGCTGTGAGGCTACATATTCCCTGTAGTCTATCTGTCCTAGCAGGTTCGTCAGCATTGCATATTGGAAAGCTGATGCCCATCTCCCACCTCCATCCCTTGCCTTACCTCCTCTGCCCTGATTTGATGTTCCAGTACATTAATCTCACCCATTAGCGTGTGCTTTCTGCCATATGATGTCTTGATGCATAGATCCTGGATTACCTCATTAAAGACATCCCACTCCACACCCCTCCTGGAAGGTGTACCATCGTTTTCAGTGCAGTATTTATGTGTTCCCCAATATTTTCCCTTAATGGGATGTCATATAAAGCAAGAGTATTTAGCTGCCATGTGGGTATGTGTGCGTAGCGTCAGCTCCAGCTCACTGACACTTTAAGAGGGATGTGGTCCGATAGGGTCTGGACCAGGAACTCAGCATCCTGAACATTCACTGACATTGCCTTTTTAACAACAGTAAATCAATTCTCATTTGAAGCTGGTGTATAGGGGAGTGGTAATTATATTCCAGACTCTCAGGGTGCAGTGTTCTCCACACATCATGGAACTGCCTGTGTGTGATCCATGTCCTGAAGAGGCGCAATATCACTAGACTATTCTTGTCTGACAACGAGGGTATTGACCCATCCAATCGAAGATCAGGTACGTATTTAAAATCCCCCTCATATGAGTGAAGCTGTTAAATTTCCACAGCGTCCATAGCTTGGTTTCAATATCTATCATAGTTAGTCGGATAGTGGCCAGCATGGATTCTGCAGTATCTAAACAATTTATGAGCTTTCTTCTGGTCCTCACGCAAAAGCCCCATCTCAATTCTAGTTTAGGGACCAATGTCATTTTGATGTCCTTAAAGGCCTACAGGAGCATCTTAAACTGCCCTATGGGGATTCGAAGTGTCTGTTCTGCTGTGTTTGTATCCATTGCATGTGTCGGGCTAACACAGCGTGTTGAGCTCTCTGCGCCCATCTTGTGGCCCATCTGTATCACCATGCTTTGTGTCAGTGTAATGCCAGAATGGATGGCAAGTACTGTGGCCCACGAGGATCAGGGGACCTCCTTCGAAATGACTCTCACTTTCCACTGGGGGTCTGCATGCACCCCCACAGTATTCCAGCCTTGAGTGTTTCCTTCGTAGCAGTTTCTCCCCACTGGTGCTCCTCAGACGTGGTCCTCCGCCTCTGCTGGGAATTGGGGTAGGGGAAGTGGGGGCAACAGGTCGGCGCATCAGTGCACCACCACCTCCAAAGCAGCCACTCCACTAGTTATGCTGTCCTTACGTGCCACATCTTGCCTTTCGTCCTGAGACAGCGCCACAAAATCCCACTGGTATGTGGGAGATGTGCAGGGGTCACACTTGCCTCGCTCAGTTTTTCTTTATCTCCTGTTTTGTGCCCCTCTGAGTCGATGTGCAGAAGGTGACGGCTCCACGTTGGCTGACCATCATTTGGGGGAATCTTAATCCCACTGGCAGTGTCCGCTTAGGTTGATCCCCGCCAAAGGTTCCTCTTGTTTCTCGGGGTCTGGTGGCATCTTGTGTCGGCGCCAATCCCTTCAGCATTGAGGCCATACAGTGCCCCTCCATCTCTGCTCTGTCTTACGGCCTTGCCTGACCACCACTGCCTGCTCTGAAAAAGTGTTTTCAGTGACATTCACAAAGGGGAAGGGGTCCAATGGGGACAAAAGGGGAAGGGGTCCAATGGGGACCACTTCCCGTTTGTGAATGTGTTAGCACCAGTGTGACGCTGGTGCTAACTGCGATTGTTTTGCGACCGCATTCGCGGTCACAAAACAATCATACATGGGACTGCGAGTCGCAATTAGGAAGGGAACATGCCTTCCTAATTGCGAGTGGCAATCCCATTTTGTGATTCGGAAAAAAGTTTACCGACTCGCAAAACTGGGTTTGTGCATCGGGAACTGCATTTTGCACGTCGCAAACAGCCAAATTTGCTGTTTGCGATGTGCAAAATCGCTCGTACATGTGGCCCTTGGACTCCCTGAGCGTTGGACTCCCTGAGCCTGAGAGAGTCGGAATTTCAGCTAATGGTGCCTCTGTGACATAATGAATGTTTAGTGCAGTCAACTTCACTAGCCTAGACCAGCTTCCTTAGATTTCAATTGTCCAAGTAAACTTAAATCATTCAGAGCCGTAGAATTCTGGAATCAAGGCTATCTACTGCCTTAGCCTTCAGTGAGACAAAGACAAGGACAAAGACTATTAATTCTAGCGGAATATCTGATTTGTGCTTGTTGTTTCCGGTGCACAGAGGGCTGGCGCTTATTTTTCTGCCTCAATCATTTACTGTGAGCAATTAGACACATATGGGAAAGACGGAGGAAGAGAAAAACGAAAAAGTGTCCCAATGGGAGAAATCAGAAGCTGTAAGAGTGATCTGAAGGAGCCGGGAGTGGTTGTACATGGATTAAGGAAGCCTGAGCTGGCTTCAGGATTACGCTGCCTCAGTATTCCGTGATCGCACATTTAATTGCAGCAGCCACGACTTTCAGAGGACAGCTTTGAGCACCGGCACGTTTCCATTTACAAATTATGCACTGCAAGTAGCGATCCCCTCAGTTCATCACATATGGTTGCCAGCAGTAATGTTGAAAAGGCTTTGTCAATGTGGAATTTATTTGCATGGGTAATATAACAGCCATTGGTGCAATGCCACTGGCACTCAAGGTAATAATATAAATAATACTTCTCCCCAGCGCTGCATGAATTATCACTCAAATGTTAGCTTCAAATATATTTTAGAAATTCAACCATTTTTCTCGAAACATTTGCTTATGTGTTCCCTAAATAAACACATTTTCATCTCAAATACATGCTTTTTCAATTGTGGTATACATATATTAATTCAACAAAGTAAATGTTTCAAATTTAGTAGTATGGGCTGCTCACAGGAGAGCTACCAATTGCTCACAAGCTACTTGTTGGAGAAGCCTGATTTATTTGTTTATTTGTAAGACACGCTCCACAACTTAACTATCTTTAGACATCAGGATCGATAACAGAATAAATAACCTTATATGAAGTACTGCAAAACAGGATGCTAAAAACATTCATGCTGTTCATGCTGTAAAAATAACAATACCTAAGTAATTGTTAAATAAAAACATTTAAGATGTTTTTCTAAAAGACAACAAAGTAATCTTTTGCGTAATGTCTGGGGAGTTCTGGATCTCCAACCAATAACTCAAATGCCCAGTCGCCTCTCCATCAAAGTCCAGGTTTTAGGATGTGTAAGAATCCTAGACTTCTTGATTGAAGATTACAAGCGGACATGCAGAAGTATCCGGACATTCTTTCCACAACAGAGTGAGTTTCACCGTTCCACAATTTGATTTAAGTAGAGGACAAACATTGCAGCCAAGCTTTTGTTTCTTTGAGAGTCTATTGCCACTATGCAATAAGCAGGCTCCAGTTTTGAGTTAATTAATGAACCACTAAAGGCAGTATTTGCATTTAGTAGGCTAAAGAACACCGTTCAGAATCAGAAATAATGTGAGCCTCTAACTTAAGTTGCTCATCCCCGATAACCAACACATTTTAAGCTTTAGCAGAAAATGTTAAGAGTCCCAAATAGTTCAGGGGGCTGAGGACCTCTGTCAATATTCTGAAGTGTTTCCCCTTCAGCAAATCCCCCGTTTTTGCTTCATTCAGCTCTAGGCCTTTTATTCGATCCAAATAAACATTTCTCAGACCTTTTACACGGAGCTAGTCATTCTTTTTGTATTAATATGAATGATATTTCGTACCTCTGACCCCTAATGATATAAACAATGACTTGATGAACGCATTAAATAGTAGCGGCGAGAGGAGTCACTCTCGGGGTAACCCACATTCTACCCTGACCTCAGATATATAAAATGATCCAAGGCTGATATAGTGCATCCGGCTTTTGAGAAAAGATCGATACCATGTGAAGCTGCATCCGAAACCGTGACCCCTGCCCTGAGATGATCAAGTAGTAACTCACAGTCCGCCTTATTGAAGGCAGTGGACAGACTGAGGCAGTGGACAGACTGAGACGTCTAACAGGGGTGGATCTCCATCATTAGTGGTGGCAGGCACATCACCCAGCGGGGGATGCTAACTGTCCCACGCCAGACTGAGGTCTGAAACCGGATTGGCTGCTATCCAACTTCACATGGTTGCATGAAAACCAGCAACTAAGATTCTGATTCTCTCTTCGAAGTTTTGGACGCCCTTTGTTGACCAGCAATTGGGTGATAGTTTTGTAGAATGACAGGACCTAGAAGGGTCTTCTTTATCAATGGAGTCAGCACTGATTTTTTAAGGAATAGTTGGCATCACTCTTATTTTGAATGAAAGATTCATCAGTTTAGCTGTGCATGGTGTAGAGATTTATTCCATTGTTGACCAGGTATTACATCTCAATCATGACAAGTAATTTTGACTTTTTCACTTTGCTTTCTACAGTTGGCAGCTCTACAGTTGGAAAATTATGGGAAGCCTCTTTTTCTAACTCCTGTTCGTCTTCACTTTCTATGTCTGGCAATACCTCTTGATGGTTGTCAGGATTATTTTTGCATTCATTATAGTCTATTGAGTAGAAGAAGAAGAAGACTTTTATTCGTTATGAAAAAAAAATCATCCATTCCAACAAATAAGCACCAATACAATTGTTAATATAACAGTAAAACCATATATAGTAAAAACATCCATCAAAAATATAAACATATAAAACCTCATTCGTAGAAAACAGTAAGATCATTGTAAAAACTCTACATTGTTACGCCAAGTAATAGCTCCCTTCAGGAATGATCCCAGGCCCTTCCACACCAATACATCAGAGGCCATTTGCAACCACACAAAAGCAGGACGATATTGCACGAAACCCTTGGGCCTTAGGAGAGGTAATAGAAATCGAGTTCTAAACGGTGCATAAAAAACACAAAACAATGTAAAATGGGACAGGGTCTGTTGGGACACCCCATCACAGGGGCAAGGTCTAATAGATTTTTCCCCATACTGACCTAGCGGGAAGCACAGATTACTTCTAATGATCCCCAAACAGAATCGAGTTATGAGAGACCTTTCCCTCACATCCTTTATCTCTAAGAGATAGTGCTTAGGACCCATCCACATCTTCAACATGATAAAATCCCTGATCGATTTTTTTCTCCCTAAAGCCTCCCCCTCCCTCTTGGTCTCCTGGATTCTCAAAAAATTGTCCTTAGCCCATTACTTATCACAACTAGTCAGGCCCTCAGGGTAGTCAAACAAATCAGGCCGCCCCAGATCATGAGCCATCTTCCTTATGTGCGTCAACCAGGGAATATTCTTTGCATTGTCGCAAGCCAAACAATCCCTTAAGATATCCCTATTAAGAGTGGCATGGTCGTTACTCCAGATTGAGATCCATAGCAGAAGGGGAGCCAACTGGATAGTGTCCTGCACACACTCAAGATCCAGTTCCAGATGAAGGCAAAAACCAGGGATATTTTGTCCAACTCCCAAAAGCCTTCTACAGAACCGATTTTCTTCCACCGTAAGGGCTCGGGTATCCCTATACCCCCACAGTGCCGCACCATACAGCAGGACAGGGAGGTATTTCCGCCTATAGATTTCAAGCAAAGGCTTGATAGGTTTACTCCCTACCCTTACAGCAAAGTCAAAAGTCGCACCAACTGTTGCATGAAAAAGCACACCCCTTCTGGCAATACAGGGTTTCCAAGACCCTTTCTCATCAAAAGTGACTCCTAAGTATGGAAACTCATGGACCCTGCTGATAATTTGATCCTCCACCCTTAGTTCCCCCACCCTGCTTAAAGGTCTTCCACAAACCATAAAATGTGATTTCTTAAAATTGACCCCTAAACCCAAAGTTGACATAAAGGAGGCATAAGCTCTAACTATTTCCCGAAGACCATTCATAGTGCGGGCCATAAGGACCGCATCATCAGCGTGCGTGAACACAGGGATATCAATACCATTCACCTTTGGGACATCCCTACAATGTTCCATCAAAAATCCAGACAGTCCATTTGTATATAGGAGGAACAAAGTAGGAGCCAGAACACACCCCTGGCGAACACCCCTTGAAAGCTTAAAAGCCTCTGAGCATTCCCCATTAGGCCCCACCCTCACATTTGCAATCGTCCCAGAATGGAGATATCGGAGCAGCTCTACAATATTAGGATCCAACCCTAACTGATTTAACCTCTCCCATAAAATGGACCGGTTCACCTTATCAAAGGCAAAGCTAAGGTCCATAAAAGCAAGATAGAGGGTACCTTTCCTGGCCTGCGTGTATTTACCAATCATCATTAATAGGTTGAGACATTGTTCTCGCGTACCGAGGCCTTCCCTAAACCCATACTGGTCCCGGCTTAGGATATCATCCAGGCCTCCAAATGCCTTAAAATAATCCGTCCCAAAATCTTTGCAGAAGAGTCCAGGAGAGAAATAGGGCGATAGGACTTAGGATCATTTCGGTCGCCCTTTTTAAACACTGGGACAATACATGCCAGTCTCCAAGAAGCAGGAATGCCCACAGTAACTGCTGCATTGAGGACATTTAAGAGAATAGGTGCCCAGAACTGGGGGTTAGCTTTATACAGATCCATAGGGATTGAATCCGGGCCCGGAGCTTTACTACTCGCAATACTCTGTATCGTGTCCATAACCTCCTGGAGCGAAAACCTAATTGCTAGACTCGGAGCCATATCATACTCGTTCTCCCGGTTATTTCTTAGGGGAGTACCCTCAAAAATTCTATTGAGTATTGAATCGGTCATATTGTTTCCATGACAAATTTATTAAAGTCCTCTTACATTTTCACTGATAGGAATAGAAGCAGGTGAAAACATTCTTCATTGATAAATCATAGAAGCCAATTACGTTGGTTGATCATTAGCCCCAATAATATTCATATTTTTTTTCATTAGAATAATAGCTTTCTTGTCACTTTGTAGGCATTTCTTTAGCTCCATATTATGATCTTCATAACAGTTTTACATCAGTTTCAATTTTTATTCACACAACTCTCTAGTGTGGCTACATGAGGCCTGGACTCTTGTTACAATGCATGCCACTAAGCCTTTGATTGAGTGGACCACCAATAGTGTTATTTTCTGGTGGTGTGGGGGTTTTGGGGCTTGGTTCATGTGGATCAGGTTGGTCACATGGCGGTGTAGCTTGGTGGATTGGCAATTCCAGCCACCTAGTGCACTTGTGCACTTGTGGAATTGCCATCCTGTGCAATATGTAAGAATGTGGTACTCAGTAGCGTTGATCACACAGTAGTCATTTGAGGCTCACTCCTATTTAAAGGGAGAGGGACATTTAATATAAAAAATTATGATAAAGAGAAAAACTTACCTCCTCGGTTGCCACCGCTTCTCTGCCCTTCGATGCTTCAACTGCAGGCATAGGCTCCCAGCCTGCCCCGTGGCCAATCCTGATGCTGCTCAAAGCAGCATCAGGATTAGCTGGGAGTGCCCAGCTAGGGCGCTCCCAGGCAGACTGGGAGCCTGCGGAGGCTCTCTCCAGTCCAACAACTGCGTTGCTGGGCTGGAGAGAGCCTTCTGCGCATGTGTGTTTGGCTGGCTCGAGGCTGTCATCCCCAATGCCCCTCCCCTTTCACCACAAAGGGATAATAAACATAGTTTATTATCCCTTCATTTTGAAAGTGTTGCAGCTTCTACTGCTGGCGGGGGGGGGGTGAGGCTTCTCTGCCTTTATGGAGGAGCATCCCCTGACTGTAGAATATGTAAAAGTACAGAGCCAGCTCAGCTTACATGGACTCCCTGGTCAAACTCCGCTCACTAAATCTAAAGTCGGCCATTTAACCACTCAAGCAATGTATGCTCTATTCCTTTGAGCTGAAGTAGGGAAACAATTAGCTGGAGTGTAGGAAAAACATCAATCTTGTCAGTTCACACAAAAGATCATGCACTCATGAGTCCACCAATCAACAGCAGGACGCTTGGGTAAAGATGTGCAGAACAATACAATAAAAGTATGATGTTATGTCATTGTCAGTAGGGGTGGGCAGAAGTTGCAGAGTTTGATTCTGCTGAATTACATTAACATTACATGAGATTCCACAGAATTCTGCGATGTGATGAAGTGGGCATTTGGCGCTATTCTCTTAGTGCAAAAAGCACCCTTCCATTCAAAAATGGATGTGAGGATGCATTTTACACTAGGAAAATGGCGCAGCCAAATGCCACTTGGCGCTCGGCATGTAGTGTGGTCAGTTTTACGTATATTTTGCGCATTAGCTTCAGGCCTTAGGCCTCTGTGCACTTTGCCCTAAATATATTTTATTCATTTGCTAACAGCTTAGAGCCTCTGTGCACTTTACTCTAAATGCTTTCTATTTGGCTTCGTACTGTTATTTTACAGAATAGCCAGTTCTACGGTGTTGTTTTTTATTCATATCACACTGTTTTGCCTACTTCAGCACTGGAGTTCTTCATAACATATTCACTCTGTGCTTTAGTCAAGGATACAGTCTGGTACATTGCCGATAGACGTGGTAGGAGTCTAGACTTGCCATTCCTGCGCAGGAACATTTTGTGATCACGATGACATGTTAGTTATAAAATCACTTCCTTGTCCCAATAACAAGAGGAGGGAGATTCCGACCAGGGAACCACAACTAGACGCTGACTGCCTCGTTGCAGATGCTGAACCAGATCACAGGCCTTTGCTCAGGTATGAGTGTGTCCGTCTCCCTAGTGATACAGAAAGGCAAGCTGAAAGCTTAACATGCTGTGCTCTAAATAGAACAAGCAGAGGGAGAGTAGAAACGGTTAGGAATTATGATAGCTTTATTTCTATGTTTTACTCTCCTGGTTACTATATCAATCCTACTATGTTGTATTGTTCTGGTTATTGCGGCTCACGCCTTAATATCTAAAATACAGACGTTTTATTAAAACATTATATAAAACTTATACTGTCTTTGTCATTTGTATATGAGACCATATAGTGAATGAGAGAGTTGGTTTGGATCTGAGTGACCACGACTTCCCTGAGAAGTTCCAAAGATGTCATGCGCTCGGCTGCCCAATCATTTCTTCCCCGTGGGAGAAATGAGGCACTGCTAGTTAGCCGGAGCAACAACCGGATTTAGGGTGACAGAGTTCCTTACACGTGGGTCAGACTCAGTCCACCACACCGTTATCGATCCTGCTGCCTAGAAATCCAGTAGTCTCATTTAGGATAATGAGAGCCCACGCGACATGGCGCCGCCAACGTTTGGTCTGGCTCTAATGTTTGGGTCCGACTGACTCTCTCGGTCTCGTATATATTTTGACTCCTCGGTTCCGTATGCGGAGACGTCCGTGGGGCTGAGGGTTTCCGCCACCACAGGTTGGGTACATCCTATTACTTAGTGGTTGGTTGTTCAAGCTTGAACTTTGAAAGGAAATACCCCGATATTGGTGTGCCTTCTCTGTCCTAGAGCTATTATTGTTATACTAATGGTGAATCCAGTTGTAGTAGATATACCGCTTAATATGCGATTTCCGCTCACGGGTCATCTGATAGCACATGGACTGACGGTCCAGGGGGGTCCGGTCACTTTTGTGGTGGACGCCCATGCAGCATATAGATCAGAACTTTTTTATTCTTGGGTCGTATTTCCGGCAGCTGATGGGGGTACAAATACTTTTCACGAATATACTGTTGCGAATGTCCCTGGACAATACAGGGCTTATGCATACTTAGAAATACCTTTATCTTATCAAGAACACCATAATTGGCTTGATGGCGCCCTCCCACATTCAGTAACACCAGTACGGTTAGGTCCGTTGAGTAATGATGGTCCGACCTGGCCTTTATTGGCTACATATACACCATATCCTGGAGTGGCAAATGTGGCAGTGGCTGAAGTGCGTTGTTTATATGTGGAATTAACTGCAACGTACAGACGATTAGTTCAGTTTGTGATGCAGACATTAAATACTAATGCAGCGCGTGCTGCTCCAGCTCATCCACATGCGGTGGTGCCGGGAATAAATCCGGCCACTGTACACTCTGTAATGGGCAAGGTACCGGCTAAACGTGAGGAGACTCCATTTTGGCTGGCGCAAAAAATTAATACGCTGGAAGCAGTATTTCCCCATACGGGACCTCAGGATAAGCATAGAATTTTGACGATGTGTTTGCCGTATGGGATGGTTCCTACGGTGGATCTTTGTAATACTTGGGGCACGGTGTTTGCCGCTCTCTATACTACAGCACACGGTACACCGACTTTGGCTAATTTGCCGGAGGTGCTTAAACAAATTCAGGATGAATATGGGGCTGCCCCTGCCTTGGATTTAGGCATGCAATTGATGGGTAATTTTGACGCGGTTTCTTCTATTATTTTGAGTAATCTCAAGGGGGAGGCTGTAGCACTAGCAGTGCGAATGCGTCTTCGGGACGTTCCGCAGATTAATCAGGAGCGGGAACTTCCGAGAATAATAGCTGAAACATATTCTAGTATTGGTCGTGATAGCCTAGGGGCTCGACCGCAGAAACCACAATTGCAGGGTAAAAATAATAAGGATAATTCTAAGCAACAGCAACCTGAGGGTGCGAAAAAGCGCTGGGATAAGAAACAGCAAACACCTAAGAAAGATGGTGGGCAGTCTCCGCAACCGGAGACCCCACAAAATAAGTATAATCTCAGGAATAGGGATACTTTGAAGACGCCTGATAGATATCAATATACTGATACGCGCCAATCTCGTTCCTTTCAGGACTCCTCGGAGAAAAGAAGTGAGAGAGGTGGGCGGTCAGAGCGGAGGACGGAGTACGTGAAACCGAGACAGGATTCACAACGCTCAGCGGAGGTTTGTATTAAACAAGAAGAGAAACCGCTGCAACAAAAACAGCAGTTTAAAAAGAAGAAAGTGGCAGCAGTCTCAGTTAGACATGCCGCTCAAGAAGAGAGTTCTCTTGATGAACAAGACATGGGCGTTAGCGCTGTTAGACAGCGCGGCAGAGGTCACAATAGTTCGCCGGAGTCTTCTAGAGCATCTGGAGGCGAAAGCAACTGATGACTTCATACAAGTCGAGACGGCGGATATGCGAGTCTCTGATCCTGATCAAGTATATCTTGTAACTCTACGATTAGAAGGGGACATTGACCGCGTTGTACACGCCATCTTTTGGGACCATATGGTGAAATCATATGATGTCCTGTTGGCCGAACAAGATTGGCCACCTGACTTTGTTCGCGACTGTCCAGTTGGGGAGGAGGTTATTGCGCCTTCCTTTTCACCACTTGTTCCGAGAGAACTAGTGGAGTCATATGGTAAATCATGGGCTCTAGCACAAGCCCCCGCCCTATATAGAAATAATGTGGGGTGGGATAAACAATCACCTTATCATGTCATTCCCATTAAAGGAGAACCTCAGCCACAGCCGCAATATCCTATTAAATTTGAAGCAAGGGCATCGGTTCGGAAAATTCTAACACAATTGGAGTACCAAGGTGTGATTGAGCCTTGTGTCTCGCCGATGAATAATCCCTTATTTCCGGTTGCTAAACCGGACCATTCCTATAGGATAGTGGTGGATTACAGACATTTGAATAGTCATACACGCACATATGCTATACAGAATTCACATAGCGCTGCGCTTATGAATAATATAGTGCGTAAAAAATACAAAACAACCTTGGATATCTCGAATGGATTTTTCTGCCAGAATATAGCACCCGAAAGTCGGGACTATACCGGTTTCAGTGCGTTTGGCTCTCAGAAAAAGTTTTGTCGTTTACCTCGGGGGTATAAGAATAGCCCAGGACTGTTCTCGGCTCGTGTGACTGAACTTCTGCATGAGTTGGACCCTGAGGCGTTATCATATGTTGATGACATTTATTTGACGGACGATGAGATTCTACAACATCTCAGTCGCGTATCGCGCATTGTTGTGGGTTTTGCTGATATTGGTTATAAGTTTAATTTTAAGAAATCGAAGATTGCCTTCCTCAGTGTTATTTTCCTGGGATATGAGTTATCGAGTGAGGGCAAGAGCCTGGCGCCACATTTTTGGGAGAAATGTGCTTTACTGCAGCCTCCTAATACGGTTCGGAAGCTCCAGTCTTAGTTGGGGTTTCTGAATTTTGGCAGAACTTACATTCCTGATTATGCTACACGTATAAAACCCTTATATGAACTGATTCGCCCGAATTTTTCAAGTAGATTTTGGACGATTGAGCATACACACATACTGCGAGAGCTGCAGAATGATCTCTTAGCAGTTAAACATTTACACACGCGGGACAATAAAACTCATTTGGTCATCAGGGTGATTCCTGGGGCTGTTGGATTTACGTATGTCACCTTTAATGAAGGGGAGACAGTCCCGATAGCATACAAGTCCCACTTGTATTCTGCTGCAGAACAACGTTTTGCACAGACTGAGAAAATTCTCACTGCAGTACAGATGGCTGTGATCAAAGAAAGACCGCTAGCCCAGGGCCAACGCATTATTGTCGTTTCCCCAATTCCGGCCTTGGAGGCTGTTACAAAAGCGAGTGTTCCTAATTCGAAAGCTTTACACCCGCAGTGGATACAATGGGCTACGTCTTTGACGGCCACTGATGTGGATTACATATTTGACCCTAAGCTGCAGACTCAAGAATTTCTTCAATATGAAATAGAGTACCCGGTTCCTGCTGGCACATTACCTATTGACCAATATGAAGTGGTCATGTATACCGATGGCTCTGCGCAACCGGCGGTTGGGTCTAAACAACAGTATTCTGCTGCTTGTGCGGTGGTGAGCGGGACTATGGAGGGGGGAGTTTTCTGCCCCCGACATACTTATACTAAAACCTTGGGAGATTGCACGGCGCAGCTGGCTGAGCTCAAAGCTCTTTTGTTAGCGTTGGAGCATGCAGAGCCGGCGATATTGACCTTGCTGGTCTGTGACTCCTACTACTGTGTGCAATCCTTCAATGAATATCTGCATTATTGGAAAATGAATGGGTTCAGAGATTCTAAAGGCAACACCATTAAACATAAATTGTTGTGGGGTAAGGTTGGGGGTCTGAAAGAGACGCTTCCTAAAGTCCATGTTGTACATACACTTGGACACCAGCGCGTTGGAATACACGTTGCTGGGAATACTTTGGCTGATGAGGCTGCAAAGGCGGCAGTGACTATCGCCACTGTAGCCGCGGTAACTCGTTCGAGTTCAAAACCAGACATAGAGATTTCGGCTGCCATAAAAGCTACGGCTGATGGCACGCCATTTCCTAAAGGATTCCCTTCTAAATATAGTTACTGCTTGGGTGGTGCACTAAATGCTGTTGTTAATATTCCAGGCGTTGGTGTACGTGAGTTACCGAATAAGATTGAGAGACCTCGATTAATTTCTGCAGCGCATGAAGGGGTGGCATCTGCGCATGCTGGTGTGGCTGCCACGATTTCGCTTTTACAGGCCCGTTATTGGTGGCCTGGTCTCTATACGGAGACAAAGCAGTATGTCCTTTGTTGTGACGTCTGTCAACAAATTAAAGCATCGTCGGCTAGACGCCCGCAGCAGACTCCTCTTCTGATATCAAATAGACCATTACAGTGTGTGTACTTGGACCATTGTGGTCCACTGACACCAGATAGTTCATACAAATACATATTGGTTGCTGTAGATTCGTGCTCCAGATTTGTGTGGGTCTGGCCACAGCGCTCGGCTGACGCTCGGACTGTTATTAAAGATTTGCGTATCTTTGTCGATACATTTGCAGTTGCGGCTTTTCATTCGGACCAGGGCCCTGCTTTTGCCTCTAAGGCATTCAGGGACACCATGGCTTCGTTGGGGGTCCAACTCCAATTCTCGTCTCCATTTCATCCCGAGGGAAATTCTGTCGTGGAGCGTTTAAATCGTGATTTAAAGCAATCCTTAACAGCCAGGGTTATAGGTACGGGTCGTAGTTGGCTAGCCCACCTGTATGGAGTACAGAGAGCACTTAATAACTTGTCTAGAAGGTCACTGGGGGGTCGTACTTCATATGAGTGCCTGTTCGGAACACGAATGTATGTTCCTGATCTAGATGGTCCTGGTATGGAGGCGGCAGAAACGCCCTTTGACATAAATGATCGTGTCACTGTTTTGCAGGATTTACAACAATTCCGTGAAGATAACTCTTCTGCAAGTGCTGCCTCCTCTGGAATTAAGGATGAGCCAGTAACACCTACTGGTTGGATACCCAGGATTGGGGATCTAGTGCGTGAAAAGG
The DNA here is from genome assembly GCF_031143425.1 of Pleurodeles waltl. Taxonomy (NCBI): domain Eukaryota; kingdom Metazoa; phylum Chordata; class Amphibia; order Caudata; family Salamandridae; genus Pleurodeles; species Pleurodeles waltl. Next base: position 433,710,824 of record NC_090444.1, on the reverse strand, counting down.
TCGCAGTAAAGAAAGAATTTGGTCCTTCTTATCGAGCACCTGTCCCGGTGTTGGGGGTGAGCGGCACGAGAACTGTGATTTTGCCGCCGCTGCAAGGGGCCAAAGGAAATAGTTTTGTTTCCATTGATAATGTCAAGTTACAACATGTGGCCGATTCTGCACAGCAGACCAAGAGGGACACCCAGTAGTTCCGGCATCCCTCTCACTACTGGGGAAGAAGTCCCGCTGCAGGTGATTAGCACCGACCATGTTTCCTCTCCGAGCTTGGGGAGGGTGGAAGATGATCTTGCGATTGTTCCACAGTCAACGATTGATATCGATTCTTTTTCTCAAGTTGCTGTACGTTCTACTGATGTTTCTGAACATGTGATTTATAGCGTACCTAGGAGAGAACCTCCATCAGCTTCCTTGTTCACTGTTGCACCTTTTGCAAGAACTGCCTCTGGCTGCTTCAACGACGCGGATGCGGCTGTATCCAGCTCTTCGTCTTCGATGTCTTCAATCAGAGGTCCACGTAAGCTACTAAGTTGGCTTAAACGTACATATTTTGTTGTTCCTTGGAACTATTTGTGGCTTTTTATGGCTGTACTGACTATTTTTTTATGGTTGGGATTTGTGGTTACCTTTTTTCTGGTAATACATGGTTATTTTCTTCCTGATCGTTCAGACATTGAGCACGTGGAGACTGTGTTGAGACCACATTTTTCGTCTCATATGGTTCGAAGAGACTTATCCAATGTGAACATTTCTGCAATACCAATTCCGGATGGAATTGTGTGGGATAAAGTAATATTTGAAATATATGGTCCCACTGAATTGATTCAAATACCGTATGTTCTTAAGTTATCAATGAATGATATTGTTATTCCAGGCATTGTTTCTGATGATTGGGATGTGAAGACAGTAGATGCTATGCTAAAAGATTTGCAATATTATACTGTCTATGACGATGAAGATGCTTACCAATTTAAAGATAATCATGGTGATATGTTTTGCTACACCTATTATGGACACCACTTTATTCACAAAGCGAGTAGCCCTAAGTCCATCTTTAATTATGTACAATGGGAACATTGCTCAACTCCTCCACAAGGGAGTTCGAAAACGTATAATGATAAATTTGCATATTTTTCTGGGTATGATCAGCGAAGCGCTAAGTCTTACTATTTTAAAGTGACACCGTATTCTAATAAGCAGATTTTGTTGACCGATACTAAATTACTGTATTCTAATTCGTTTGTATCTAAACTTTCGGTCGAAGGATATGAATACTGGTTGAAGACTGTTGACTTGAAAAGTGTTTGGGGTACGAAAAATTGGCAGATGCAAGGCACAGATACATTATTTCGAGCATGCATTATCCCTGTGCAAATGATTTTCCTCAATGACACAGTACAACAGACTAGTTGTTTGGGCTTGGCGTCGATTAGAGAATTGACTTTGCCTAGCATACCTGTCCCTTCTAAATTAAATAACTGGCAGCACTATGTGAATGCTACTTTTAGTGAATTTACGCATTGGGTCCAGAATGGTACGCTTAACGCTTCATCGTTACATCCGGGCGGGTGGTTATTGTGGCCTGTAGACACTAATCAGTGTCATCAACGTTTTGTTACCTCTTCTGGGGGGTTCAGGACTAGTAGGGCAGACCCTCGTTACATTTCACCAGAACATGCAGATATAATAACTACATACAGTGTGGGGAAACTTTGTCAACAATGGTTGAAGTACTCCACTCTGGGTGCAGTTAAGTCACACCTCAAGTTACTGTCTAATGGTACTGATTTACAAGATTTCTTGTCAGGTCCCAAGGTGCCCCGGAGAAAAAGGTTCTTATACGAAGTGTATAATGAGTTTTGGAAACTTTCCCAGCAGGAGGCTGCAGCCAGGTTAAGACAGATTGATCGAGAAAATCTGCTGCAGACTTTGTCTGTTGTTGATAATGGCATGCATACCCTTTCTGACCGTGTTTACACGATTGACAGCATTGTCTCTTCTGCTATTGACATTATAAAATCAGACATGTCTTCTTTATATCATGGGCAGAGTCAGACACGATCTATCATGCAGCTGGGTTGGACTCTTCAGACCTTGAAGGCGGGTCGCGTTCCATGGCAGCACATTCGTGCCAGAGAGATCTTTATCTCCTTTAATTTAACTAGTCAACAACAATTGATGGCTAAGAAGGAAGCGACGTATGTTATGTTAAATATTGAAAAGTTGGAGAAACTGCCTTTTACGGTGGCTGAGATTCCGTCAGCTGAGTGGTTGATTCATGGGGTTATTAATTTGCCTATCTCCACTCTGCAATTTACTTCTTGTTTGAAGCACATTCCGGTGGGAAGATATGAACTATTGGGTGAGAGTTACATACACGAGGTGTGGGAACTTCCTTTTCAGTACAGATGTGTTAATGGTTTGCGGGAAGTTTTTCTTAGCGGTAGCGACTGCGAAACTTCTGTTAGCCATTCCATGGTTTGTAAACAGCTGTCCTTGCACGGAGCGTGTAATGCTTCGATTGCTAACTTAGCTTGTTATCTGAAGGGAGTTCCGGTCCCGGTAATTAAAAACACTTTCCAGGTGCTTTCTAACGGCAGTTACATTGTTCTTAACAGCGAACGCTGCTGTGGCATGCGTGCCGGAATAGTTTACATCGTCGTTGTCAACAAGGCCGTTATGTGCTGCGGGAATGTGTTGTTTCCCCCTACTGAATTTAGGGAGGTAGCGGACATCTGGCCTCATATTGCTACTTCCAAGGTTGATTTCGACAAGTTGAGTCGGCTGAAAGCTTTATTGTTTCAAAAGCATGTGGCCCTTACATCTGCTAGCGAGACCTACGCACTTCAAGTGGCAAGGTCATCGGCGGAGATACAGTCCCTTTTGAATACTAACTTTCCGAGTCACTTCGGTGAACTTGTGGGACGTATATTTAATGCATCCAGCACTGCTGGTATTGCTCATTTTTTCAAAGCCGTTGGTGTTGGTTTCGTTCACACCTTCTCTTCCATATTCGGTTTGATTCCTTCGGCTATACACTCTATTTTCGGAAGCATTTTTGGGGGTTTCCCAATTACTTTGGCTTTATTGGCTGGAGTTTTGCTATTGTTGCTATTTTTTCGCAATGGCTGTCCCGCTGCAACGAGATCCTGTATTGCTGCTCCCGTCAGCGCAGCTGTGTCGTGAACGCATGATGCAGTGTTTTGGAGCAACACTCCTGGCTCATTTGGAGTGTGACTGGTCTTTGTCGTTCCGACCGGTTTTGGATTGTGTGCAACCCGTGTTTCGATGCCTTTGGTGCTCGTTTGAACATGCACTGGCTTTCTGTCTCTCACTGCAGCGCTCTCCAGTGGTTGATCTTGATCTGTTGATGTTCCCGATTAGGGCTCATTCCCAGACTTGTGTACTACGGTTGCGTTTGCTTCGTGAAGCGGATTATGAGATTCCGTTCCTGGAGGAAGATGGTTTTGTCTCTTTCCTTGGCACTACACGGGGTGCCGCCCTGAATGGTTTTGGGGCTTTGGAACACACCTGCTCCATGGTACTTTGTGGCGTGGATCTTCCGATATTGACATATCTCGAAGTGGAGGAGCTTCTACGTTCTATTGCTTCTGTCTGACAATTGGATTTTTTTTTCTCTCTATCCCGACTAAATTGACACTATATTGCAATTCGCTCTATCGTCACATGTTTCCTAAATTTATGACTTTGTTGTCTTCTCATCTTGTCGAAATGTTGGGTTTAAATTTAGGTCATGTTTTTTTTTTTTTATGTTGTTAGAACCACTTGCTACCGACAAGGGGAGGGTGTAGTGTGGTCAGTTTTACGTATATTTTGCGCATTAGCTTCAGGCCTTAGGCCTCTGTGCACTTTGCCCTAAATATATTTTATTCATTTGCTAACAGCTTAGAGCCTCTGTGCACTTTACTCTAAATGCTTTCTATTAGGCTTCGTACTGTTATTTTACAGAATAGCCAGTTCTACGGTGTTGTTTTTTATTCATATCACACTGTTTTGCCTACTTCAGCACTGGAGTTCTTCATAACATATTCACTCTGTGCTTTAGTCAAGGATACAGTCTGGTACATTGCCGATAGACGTGGTAGGAGTCTAGACTTGCCATTCCTGCGCAGGAACATTTTGTGATCACGATGACATGTTAGTTATAAAATCACTTCCTTGTCCCAATAACAAGAGGAGGGAGATTCCGACCAGGGAACCACAACTAGACGCTGACTGCCTCGTTGCAGATGCTGAACCAGATCACAGGCCTTTGCTCAGGTATGAGTGTGTCCGTCTCCTTAGTGATGCAGAAAGGCAAGCTGAAAGCTTAACATGCTGTGCTCTAAATAGAACAAGCAGAGGGAGAGTAGAAACGGTTAGGAATTATGATAGCTTTATTTCTATGTTTTACTCTCCTGGTTACTATATCAATCCTACTATGTTGTATTGTTCTGGTTATTGCGGCTCACGCCTTAATATCTAAAATACAGACGTTTTATTAAAACATTATATAAAACTTATACTGTCTTTGTCATTTGTATATGAGACCATATAGTGAATGAGAGAGTTGGTTTGGATCTGAGTGACCACGACTTCCCTGAGAAGTTCCAAAGATGTCATGCGCTCGGCTGCCCAATCATTTCTTCCCCGTGGGAGAAATGAGGCACTGCTAGTTAGCCGGAGCAACAACCGGATTTAGGGTGACAGAGTTCCTTACACGTGGGTCAGACTCAGTCCCCCACACCGTTATCGATCCTGCTGCCTAGAAATCCAGTAGTCTCATTTAGGATAATGAGAGCCCACGCGACAGGCATACTCTGCAGACATTAAAACTTGTAATCCCTGCAGAGTATGGGCACTGATTGGTATGCAGTGGTGTCTAAACTTTGGAAACTACTGCATTAATTTACAATTCTGCAGGCGGATTGATAGCATTTTAATTTACCAGTAACTGTGCATTACAAGAGTAATGTGGAATTACCAAAATGACTCTGATTCCTCCGGCAGAATTGAAAATTCCACCCAGCCATAATTTGTAAATTGCATTAAATACATTTGCTGGTCACCATTTGCCCTGCCATTACAATTGGTTGGATAGCATTGATCTCTACTTAGGTCAAGTACTATCTTCTCAATATAGAGGGTCATTCTGACCCTGGCGGCCGGTGGCCGCCAGGGCCACCGACCACGGGAGCACCGCCAACAGGCTGGTGGTGCTCCAACGAGCATTCTGACCGCGGCGGTTCAGCCGCGGTCAGAAGCGGAAAGTCAGCGGTCTCCCGCCGACTTTCCGCTGCTCGTGTGAATCCTCCATGGCTGCGGAGCGCGCTCCGCAGCCATGAGGATTCCGACCCCCCCCTACCGCCATCCTGTTCATGGCGGGAAAGCCGCCATGAACAGGATGGCGGTAGGGGGGGGTCGTGGGGCCCCTGGGGGCCCCTGCCGTGCCCATGCCAATGGCATGGGCACGGCAGGGGCCCCCGTAAGAGGGCCCCGCAAAGTATTTCAGTGTCTGCCTTACAGACACTGAAATACGCGACGGGTGCCACTGCACCCGTCGCACCTTCCCACTCCGCCGGCTCGATTACGAGCCGGCATCCTCGTGGGAAGGTCGTTTTCCCCTGGGCTGGCGGGCGGTTTTTCAGCAATCGCCTGCCAGCCCAGGGGAAAACTTGTAATACCCGCCGCGGTCTTTTGACCGCGGCGCGGTATTTCGGATGGGGGAATTCTGGCGGGCGGCCTCCGCCCGCCAACATTGGAATGACCCCCATAGTCTTTGATATCAACAGTCTTCTTTTCATCCATAGGGAGGCCATACTCAGTGCCGTCGGCATCTCCCAATATTAAAGCCTCCTCGAATGGTTCGGGGCCTAAAGAATATGCAGGAATCATTTTATTTTCTGACATATGAGTGCAATAGATAGTTCTGCCAAGTAGGCTCTAATTATTCTAATGAGACTACAGGGTTTGGGTGGCAAAATCACTTGCGCTTGTTTCCGATCCGGGGAGGACCTGGCCTGGCAGTTTGGGCTGGACTATTCTCATTGGGAGTAGGATCAACGCTGATTTGCATATGGCTGGGTTCAAACTAGGGTGTCATGGTGAGCAAAAAAAAATGGATTTAACCCAGATCTCTTGACTGGGTGTGAGTGTATTAAAAGTTTCTGCAGTCCGTCCAACATCTTGTTGTGTTTGCAAGGTTCGCTTTAAGTGGGCAAAGGTGTGCCCAGACGTGGGTCCCTTGCTCGCTGTGTCACTGGATTTATGCTAGCCTGGCCGATGATGTGTGATACCCCTAAATGGTCCCAGGATGCTTGTTTCTGGTCGAGGGAGGACCTGGGCTGTCATTTTGGACTGGACTGCTCCCATGGGGAGCAGGGTCGAGACTGATTTGCATGTAGCTGGGTCCAAACTGGGGTGGCATAGTGAGAAAAATAATGATGGATTTAACCCAGATCTCTTGACTGGGTGTGAGTTTTTGAAAAGTTTCTGCACTCCATCCATCATCTTGTTGTGTTTTCTATATTAGCCCTAAGTGATCAAGGTAAAAGGTTTGGGGATAACCCTGCAGAAAGGGGCATTTCCAACACTCAGGTATAAATAGAGTGGCAGGCTGTGACACTTGCAGTAGGCAGGAGGACCTGGCAGAGCTATGAGCTGTTCATGTTAGCCTCCACTACTCTGCTTTTCCAGACAGTATGCAGGGCCTCCGAGAATTATGGGACCTAGGCATCACCAGCTTACTACCACTGCCATAAAAGCATTGGTAGCGAGGCAGGAGCCTCTTTGGTATTGGGTGCATGGTTTATGGTCTTAAGGCCTATGTGTAGCAAGGTGAAGGTGTTATATGGTATGACTAGGTAGTCTTACCGTGGAATACCAACACAATACCCAGTAGTTGACCTCGGATTCACTCTCAGCAAACCCTAGGTCTGTCCTGGTAGTGTGGCAAAGAGCAATCAGGGTACTTAGAGAAACAGGTGTAAAGCATTTCACATTACCAACATGGACGATAAATAAATGACATGACTTGAAGGAAATTTGACACCAATTTAGAAAAATTTATTAGAGTTTAATCTTAATTTAGACACCAAAACCAACTTTGTAGCTTTTGTACACCTGGAGTTGAATTTTTAAGTCTTTATAAAATAGAGTACTTTGTAGATTTAAAGGGCTTCCATTGAAGTTAATAGGGAAAATAACAATGTGCACTCGCCACTTGTAGGGTGAATTTAGACTAATCCACTTTCAGGTTCTGGGGGGACCTAGACCAAGATTCAACAGTCAGACTTTTGTTACGTTACCCAGGAAGTCTGGTTGCATAGGTGACCTGTCCGCAGTGGCGGGTGCGTTTTGCACTCCATTGGAAAACTGGGCTTGCGGGTGGACTCAAACTCTACCCTAGAAGTCTCTGGGGGCCAGGACCAGGATTCGATGCTTGGATCTTCACCACCTCGTTCGGTGGCTCCAGGTGCAGAGGTAGCTCCTAGCTGTCAATCACTGGGTTGGCCGTACCAAAGATGCTTTGCTGCTCCAGTTGAAGTCAATTCCTTCAGGCTGCAAACCCACAGGAGTGGGGTCGCTGGCGTTATCAAGTCCCTATGCTTGGGGGGGTTGATCTGGAGTCCATGAACGTCGAGGGCCGTTGATTTCCGGGCTGGTGACAAACAAGCTTTGGTAGCTGCAAGGGTGTTCCACTGGATTTCCGGCGGCTGCAGGCCATTTGGTGGGCAGTAGAGGCTTGAAACTTGACACAAGTCCCACCCCCACTCCTTCAATGCTGAACACTGAGTTTCTTTAGGCTCAGGTACTCAGAGCCCATCGGGTCACATTTTAAAAATCTCAGCCCTTCTCTACTCTTGCAGTTTGCAGGGGACTGGTGCCACCAATCATGGGAGTCTTCTTAGGAGCTTCGGTGTCCACGGGGGTCCCTCTGGTCAGGACCAATGAGTCTTCACCTCCAGCAAAAGTCGGGCACTCGGTTCCAATACCGGTCACCTTAGGTCACTCTGTGTCCTCTTCTTCACACTGGGGCAGTGGTCCAGGTCCTGTTGTTGGTGCAGACGTCTCTTTGTGCTTCTTTCTTCTTTTCCAGGTAAAATGTAAGTCTTGGTGCCAGGGGAGCCCCTTAACTCCTGGTTTAGGGGTGTTTAGGGTGTGAGGGACAGTGGCAAATGGACTCCTGTCTCTGTGGCTAGTCCGCCCCTGCAGTGATGACTTCCAATGGGGAGTACGTCACTTTCTACCCAGAATTTACTATTCTTTGGGTCTGCCAAGATGGCAGAACTCTTCCATGGCCGTGCAGACTTCCTAGCCCACCTCAAAGGTGTGGCTAGCTTGAGGGAGGTGCAAGCCTCCTAAATAGCTAATTTCCTGCCTGCCTAGCTGGGCAGGAGGGTCTTTGTCCTCCGTTGAGGGAACAGCTTTCGGCACATCAAAGGCGGGGGAAGCCTTTGAAGCTCATTACCCTAATGATAATCTCACTAGCCAGCCTGGGAAGGAGGAGGTGTGACCTCCTTCCTGCCCAGGCCCTTTGCCTTAAGTCCTGCCAATCTGCTAGCACTACCGGCAGGAGGTCAGACTCTTGACTGTGGTGGCAGAGGCTAAGGAGAGCCCACCAAAACAGTACAGGACTCGGGTACTTGCTGGGCACCCTCTAAGGGTACCACCTAGGCATCTGCTTTTTAATCCTAAACATGGACATCATTTTCAAGGTTAAAAAGCACAATGTTTGATACCAAGCATGACTGGATTCAGCTAGGCCATTGCAGAGTGAGGCATCTGAGCAGTGGTCAGATGCCACCCCATGTTATCCAATGGCCTGCTGGTTACTCTGGCCAACATTGCGTTTTAAATGTCAGCATGGGGGGCATATGCGCTCCTGCACAAATGCCCTCACTTAGGGAACAGTGCACTCTGCCCCCTGAGCTAGAGGGGGCCTGCCTTTGCGGTGACTGACCTGTCCATGGACAGTAACGGGGACTCTGCCTGCACCTGGTGTGGGCTGAGTCTCACTCGAGAAGCTGGCTGCTCGTGCAGGGTGACATAGCAACCCTGCAGTCTGTCTTTTACCTGGGGTACGCAGGGTGGCACAATCAGTGCTGCAGCCTTGAGTACCGCCTTTACCACCCTTGCCCTGGGTACCATTTACTGAGGACTTACAGGGGTGGTAAGGTGCTTGCCAATTGGCCTATGCAATTCAACATATACTTTAATAAAAGAGCATTGGTACTGGGGCCTGATTACCAAGCCTCAGTACACTAACAGGTCAAAAACCACAGCATCTGACAGCAAAACGTGGGGGTTGACCATCCAAAAAGGGGCACTTTAGAACTCCATGCAGTCCCACTGACCTCACCAGTCAGTTGTGAGTGTGGCTTTGAAGCATTGTCATGTCCTGTTTCATAGCGCAGGGTAATGATTACAGTGACTTGCCATGTAATCAAAGAATGGGGCCTGGGAAAATTTGCCACATGCCCTTTCTCCTTCCTATCATTTGTGAGGCATGTGGATATTCTCTATGAAGCAGGGATTGTTTCACATTATTCAATGTGAGATACCTATATTCCTGGGGAAGAACCCTGACCCCATGGGTGAATAATCGAGCATCGAAACATGTTGATGTAAACGATAATTTAAGACCATTGCTGGGCCCTCCTGTTTTTAATTGTGAGGCAGGGAGACGTCAGTATAAACATTTTTAGCTCACGCACAAACAACTTTAATATAGGTCTGAGTTTAACCCTTTGGGTGCGGGCGTCGGCCACTCCCTGGTGCGGGTCACGACCAGTGGCCGACACCAGGGAGGGGGTTAATAAATCCTCGGTGCGTCGCACCCGAGGATTTTTAATTTTTTTTTAAACCCCGGGAGACACAGAAGCTTTTCCGTGTCTCCCCTCGCCCCCAACCTGCGCTGACGTCACTTTTTGGATTTTCCCATTGGAGCAGGAAGCGGCCTTGTGGCGCAGGAGGTGCTAAAGACTGTGACGAATGGTATGTGACAAGGTGTTTTTTGAGTGTCTTGAAAGAACGTGCTGATTAAGGGAAGAAGCGCAGGTAAGGTGGCCTCTACTGTTGCACTTATCTCACACACACCATTGATTTTGTGACTGTCTACGTAGGCTAGTATTTTAGAGCAACAGTTTAGCCAATAGCAGAGATGGCATCTTGATGGATGACTGCTGCCGTCACTCGGGTTATAGAGGACAGCTCTGACATAGGATCAGAGACAGACTGAGACATCAGATACTGAGACAGCATCTGAGGGATAGGACAATGGTGCAGACTCTGGGAGTGATTTTTCAGTCGGAGGAGTCCCATTCAATAACTCCTCTTCCAGTAAATTATGAAGGAGGTGATGAGGACAGTCCTGCTGTCCCTTCGCAAGCACAGTCTGTGCAACGGGGTAATAGTGGGTTAGCCCAACCCAGAGAGCAGGTGAATGCAGCGGCAAGCAGAGAGAGAGAGTGCTCTCTTGGGAGCTCCCCAATTTAGTTCAGCCCAAAATTCCACCGACCAAATCGTATTGTGGAGACATCAAAATTATCTATCACAAAACAAACTGGTTTTGTAAGGCAGGCACCTGTGTTTTTGGTCCTGGGTTCGGCGGCCATATAGAGAAACACACTAAACCCAAACATTTCTGGAAACTAGACATTCGGGGGAGTCCACAGAGGTGTGACTTGTGTGGATTCCCCAACGTTTTCTTACCCAGAATACCCTGCAAAGCTGAAATGTTGGATAAAAACTCTATTTTTCTCGCATTTCTGTCACACAAACTACAGGAATATGCTGGGATCCACAAAATTCCTACCACCCAGTGATTCCTCACCTGTCCTGATAAAAACACTACCCATCTTGAGTGCCTACACCTAGTTCCTGCGTCAGGAATGGCTCACCCCAGGGTCAACAGCTGCCTCATGTAAGGACCAACATTGACCGTTGTGTGATCTATTCCTGTCGCGGGCACCAGGCCTACCCACACAAGTGAGGTACCATTTTTATCGGGAGACTTGGGGGAACGCCAAGTAGAAGGAAATTTGTGGCTCCTCTCAGATTCCAGATCTTTCTGTCACCGAAATGTGAGGAAAAAGTGTTTTTTTTAGCCACATTTTGAGGTTTGCAAAGGATTTTGTGTAACAGAACCTGGTCAGAGCCCCACAAGTCACGCCATCTTGGATTCCCCTAGGTCTCTAGTTTTCAAAAATGCACAGGTTTGGTAGGTTTCCCTAGGTGCCGGCTGAGCTAGAGGCCAAAATCTACAGGTAGGCACTTTGCAAAAAACTCTCTGTTTTCTGTCAAAAAATGGGATGTGTCCACGTTGTGTTTTGGGGCATTTCCTGTCGCGGGCGCTAGGCCTACCCACACAAGTGAGGTATCAATTTTATCGGGAGACTTGGGGGAACACTGGGTGGAAGGAAATTTGTGGCTCCTCTCAGATTCCAGAACTTTCTGTCACCGAAATGTGAGGAAAATGTGTTTTTTTTTGCCAAATTTTGAGGTTTGCAAAGGATTCTGGGTAACAGAACCTGGTCAGCGCCCCACAAGTCGCCCCATCTTGGATTTCCCTAGGTGTCTAGATTTAAAAAATGCCAAGGTTTGCTAGGTTTCCCTAGGTGCCGGCTGAGCTAGAGGCCAAAATCTACAGCTAGGCACTTTGCAAAAAACACGTCAGATTTCAATGTAAAAATGTGATGTGTCCATGTTGCGTTTACTGTCGCGAGCATTAGGCCTACCCACGCAAGTGAGGTACCATTTTTATCGGAAGACTTAGGGGAACACAGAATAGCAAAACAAGTGTTATTGCCCCTTGTCTTTCTCTACATTTTTTCCTTCCAAATGTAAGACAGTGTGTAAAAAAGACGTCTATTTGAGAAATGGCCTGTAATTCACATGCTAGTATGGGCACCCCAGAATTCAGAGATGTGCAAATAACCACTGCTTCTCAACACCTTATCTTGATACCTATTTTTCGGTCTTTATATTTCAGCAAATGAATTGCTGTATACCCGGTGTAGAATGAAAACCCATTGCAAGGTGCACCTCATTTATTGGCTCTGTGTACCTAGGGATCTTGATGAACCTACAAGCTCTATATATCCTTGCAACCTGAAGAGTCCAGCACACGTAACGGTATATTGCTTTAAACAATCTGACATTGCAGGAAAAAGTTACAGAGTAAAACGTGGAGAAAAATTGCTGTTTTTTTCAGCTCACTTTCAATATTTTTTTATTTCAGCTGTTATTTTCTGTAGGAAAACCTTGTAGGATCTACACAAATGACCCCTTGCTGAATGCTGAGGCCCAGCAGCTAAGAGGTTAACAAAGGGAGAACATAAATGTCAAACAACAGAGCCCATTCAGAGGAGACTTTGCAACCAGTGAGGAATAGTGCTCTCAGATGCGTCCCAGTGCTGGATGAAGAACCCACTGATGAAGCATACCACACTAGGCAGGTGATGGTTAATCATCCATTATGAGTATATAATTGTAAGATAATTCCATGGGAGGTTTAAGTTGGTATTTCTTATGTGTTTATATTTGCAAGGTGCATACAACAGACATTTACCTCCTCTCACTCACACTTTAGTGTGATAGCTAGCTGAGCTGTACTTGTCTTGCATTTGTGAAAGAATTGTGTAATGTGCAACTGCCAACTATCTTTAACGTATTGTTTGTGTTAGGAAAGGTTGTGCTTCTGTGTATGTTGTATCTTTATTGTGTTGTGGTGCTTGCTATAAAACTTTCCATTGCACATAAGAAAAATCTATCCGCATTGCCGATGCTTCTTTTAATTAGAGGTGGGTGAGCCAACAAATTAACAGAGTAAGCCGAACAAGAGGTCTGCTTGGCTTGTAGAACCCATGCACGAGCTGAGCCCTGAAAATGTTTGCCATGTAAGTCATACAACAAACATCACGAAAAAAATGATAACGTCAATTCACAATTCAAAATAGTGTACTTCTTTAACACTTGGAAGCTCTGACGTTACATCACATTATAGCACTGGACTGAGAAGTACTTATTAAGAGTGACAGTTTTAAAACATGAACTTAGAACCATTCCCGCCCCCACTCTGGGGACACTGCTATTAGTGAATTAAGAGGCAAGACGGTTGTCATGAGATTTCTGTATGTGGCCCGGATTCATATAGAGAGAGCAACATTATAGTCTCTTAAATCAAGCATAATAGGTTTATGTAAAACTGGTATTCTGAATTCACATATTTGAAGGTGCTTTCATATGAGATAGTCAGCAAAATGAGGATCAGAAAAATAAATCTATTTGTCTATGATCACACAATTTGGTTAAGTGGGAAACTGCTAATAATCCAGATTTTCTGGATTCACTTTGTACAAATCAGCCACTAAATGGGCATTTATTTGTCTCTCTGCTTTACCTCAAATGTTAATGCTTTGTTTTTCCCTCTTTGTGCATGAGGGTAGAGCGAGGGTGGAGAGCAGAGGCTACATGGAAGCCCGGCTTGTTATTGACTTGATATTTCAATGGGACCTCAAACTGAACCAGACCCAGGCTTCAGGTGTGAGTCTGGCTCGAGCTTTCAGCAACTCACCCACCTCTACTTTTACTGCATGATGTGTGTGCGTGAAAGAGTCAACACACATAGTATGTAAGTAAAGTTTACTTTTGATTTTAGGCATGAAACAAGCAGTTTTTGAAATGGAGTAGGCGACTTTGTAAAATGTAATACTTAAATGACAAGAGGCTCCATGTGATGTAAAACCCCTCAAGCCAATTCTGCCATTTTAGACAACAGAATGTTGAGGTTTTGAACCCTTAATTAAAATGTCAAACGAAACACTACAAGCCTGGAGGTGCAAACTGTTGTTAGCTGAAAAACTCAAACAAAAATAGATGACGGTGTCCTCTTTCAAAGTGCTGGAGATCGACGTTATTTAATGCAAAGGAAAATGTCGTTTCTAGTTTCATCCTTTTTTCTTCGGAGCAAACAAGGGTTAAGCAGCCCATTTGAGTAAAAGAGTAGAGAAAGCCTTTCAGGTGCTAAATGCAGCGCTCACTGCTAATGGTTTAATATTGTCACTCCTGGCAAACTGACAAAAGACAGTGTTTACTAGAACAATGCACACGACAGCAGTTAATGTGTGTGGAGACAGGGTAAAAAAATAACTTCCTGTTACCCCTCTTTCCTAGCACATCCTGGGCCTAGACGTTGGCGAGCTCTATGTTGAACTAGTGCAGCACGTGCTGTGCTGGCTGCCCCGCGAGGGCCGCCAGTGCACGCACTGTTTATTCTTCGTGTATGGCATGTTGAGGCTTTCACCTCCCCAAAGTCTCTGTGAAGCGCTCCATCTTTGCTATTTTTGAGGCAGATTCATGCTTCACAAGAACCTCAAATACAAATAAAAATTAAACTAGTTGTAATACGAAAAGTGTGCAAATGGACATTTGCTCCGGAAATTAGGTATACAGATACACCTCAACGGTTTAAGTGTATGTATTTTCCATTTTTGTTGTGTGAAAACTGAAAAGAAACATTTTTAAGGCTTTGGTGAAATAAAACAAGCGTAATGAGTACCACAAGTATTATAATAATTACAGGAGAGGGCGTTCGCAGCTATAATCCGCAGCATGACGCAGCTTTAAATTCGGTGAGTCACTGAGCTCTGACAAACCGATTAGCGGGCGGTACACAGGGTGACCTCCATCTGAGCGTCAGTCCCTGCTGGGCTCCGCATCTCCGGTGTCCTTTCTCGCTGCAGGCTGCAGCTCATCGCAGCCGGGGCCTCGCTAATCTGCCATCTGCGCGCCTCAGCATAGAAAAATAGGGCGATTCAATTTTTTTCATTTTTGGATTATATTTGTCCAGTCCTGCTGTAAACCCAGCGGCGTAGCATTTACAAACAGAGTTCCTCCAGGTTTTATATGGCAGCAGTTACTCTGGCAGGGGTATGTCACTCACACTTTAAATCGGCCAATAGGGTTGTCATACTTTCAGTCAGCCACTAGAGGAGGCTGTTGTATTTTAAGTGGAATATTTGGGTCCCTGATAGCAGAGCTGCCGTGCAATTAATAGTCTAATTGTTTCTTTCACAGCAGCTGTGCAATATCTTCAGTAGGGCCAGCGGTTTAAATGGGGCGGTACTGTCTGGTACTGAATACCGGCACTTTTTTATTTTGAGAGGGAGAGTACCTGCACTTCTCAAGAAAAACGTAATACTTTTCATTGGAGAGTATATGCACTTCTCAGAAACCACAGGTACTTTGATACAGAGTATCTGCACTTCTATTTTTCCCACTATGCATTACCAAACACCTACAGCAGTGCTGTAGTCATTTGAATTGGACAATACTGGCCCTTTTCAAATTGAATGCTGTGCATGTAATGGCAATCAGAACTTTATTTGAGACATATCAGGTACAGTACCAGGGGCAGTAGTGTTTCATTGAGGCATAGCAGGTACAGTCCTGGGAGCACGAGTGCTTCATTGATACATGGCAGGTACAGTCCTGGGAGCAGCAGTACTTCATTGAGGCATAGCAGGTACAGTCCTGGGAGAGGCAGTGCTTCACTGAGACACAGCAGGTACAGTCTTGGGAGCAGCAATGCTCCATTGACACATAACAGGTACAGTAACGGGAGCAGCAGTGCTCCATTGATACATAGCAGGTACATCCATAGGAGCAGCAGTGCTTCATTGAGACATAGCAGGTGTATTTGTGAGGAACATTAGTGCTTCATTGAGACAAAGCATATACAGTTTTGTGACCAGCAGTGCTTCATTGAGACATAGCAGGTACAGTACTGGGAGCAGCATTGAGTAATAGCAGGTACAGTACTGGGAGCAGCAGTACTTCATTGAGACATATCAGGTACAGTACTGGGAGCAGCAGTACTTCACTGAGACATAGCAAGTAAAGTAATGGGAGCAGCAGTGCTTCATTGAGACATAGCAAGTAAAGTAATGGAAGTAGCAGTGCTTCATTGATGAATAGCAGGTACACTACCTGGAGCAACAGTGCTTCATTGAGACATAGCAGGTACAGTACAGAGAGCAGCAGTGCTTAATTGATACATAGAAGGTACAGTCCTGGGTGCAGCAGTGCATCACTAATAAATAGCTGGTACAGTCCAGGGAGCAGAAGTGCATCAATGAGACATAGCAGGTACAGTACCGAGAGCAGCAGTACTTCATTGATACCTAGCAGGTACTGTCCTGGGAGCCGCAGTGCTTCATTGATACATAGCAGGTACAGTACCGAGAGCAGCAGTGTTTCATTGATACATAGCAGGTACAGTACTGGGAGCAACAGTACTTCATTGAGACATAGCAGGTACAGTAATGGGAGCAGCATTGCTTCATTGAGACACAGAAGGTCGAGTATTGGGAGCAGCAGTTCTTCTTTGAGGCATAGCAAGTACACCACCAGGAGCAGCAGTGCTTCATTGAGACATAGAAGCTACAGTCCTGGGTGCAGCATTGCTTCACTGAGACATAGCAGGTACAGTACTGGGAGCAGCAGTGCTTTATTGATACATAGAAGGTACAGTCCTGGGAGCAGGATTGCTTCACTGCGACATAGCAGGTTCAGTCCTGGAAGCAGCAGTGCTTCATTGAGACATAGCAGGTACAGTACAGAGAGCAGCAGTGCCTCATTGATTCTTAGCAGGTACAGTCGTGGGAGCAGCAGAGCTTCATTGATACATAGCAGGTACAGTACTGAGAGCAGCAGTGCTTCATTGATACATAGAAGGAACAGTCCTGGGTGCAGGAGTGCTTAATTGAGACATAGCAGATACAGTAACGGGAGCAGCAGTGCTCCCCCGAGACATAGCAGGGACAGTCCTGGGAGCAGCAGTACTTCACTGATAAATGCCAGGTACAGTCCTGGGAGCAGCAGTGCTTGTTTGAGACATAGCAAGTACAGTATCAAGAGCAGCAGTGCTTCATTGATACATAGCAGGTACAGTGCTGGGAGCAGCAGTGCTTCATTGAGAGATGGCAGGTACAGTCCTCGGAGCAGCAGTGCTTCATTGAAACATAGCAGGTACAGTCCTGGGAGCAGCAGTGCTTCATTGAGACATAGCAGGTATGGTACCGGGAGCAGCAGTGCTTCATTGAGGCGTAACAGGTACAGTCCTGGGAGAAACAGTGCTTCAGTGAGACAGAACAGGTACAGTACCGAAAGCAAGAGTGCTTCACTGATACATAGCAGGTACAGTCCTGGGAGCAACAGTGCTTCAGTGAGACATAGCAGGTACAGTACCGAAAGCAAGAGTGCTTCACTGAGACATAGCAGGTACAGTCCTGGGAGCAGCAGTGGTTCATTGACACATAACAGGTACAGTAAAGGGAGCAGCAGTGCTTCATTGACACAAAGCAGGTACAGTACTGAGAGCAGCAGTGCTTCATTGAGACTTAGCATGTAGAGTACCGGGAGCAGAAGTGCTTCATTGAGGCATAGCAGGTACAGTCCTGGCAGCAGCAGTACTTCATTGAGGCATAGCAGGAACAGACCTGGGAGAAGCGGTGCTTCATTGAGACGTAGCAGGTACAGTACTGGGAGCAGCAGTGCTTCATTGAGACATAGCAGGTACAGTACCGGGAGCAGCAGGGCTTCATTGAGGCATAGCAGGTACAGTCCTGGGAGCAGCAGTTCTTAATTGAGACATAGCAGGTACAGTACCAGGAGCAGCAGGGCTTCATTGATGCATAGCAGGTACTGTCCTGGGAGCAGCAGGGCTTCATTGAGGCATAGCAGGTACTGTCCTGGGAGCAGCAATGCTTCAGTGACACATATCAGGTACAGTATTGGGGGGCAGCAGTGCTTCATTGATACATAGCAGGTATAGTACTGGGAGCAGCAGTGCCTCATTGAGACATAGCAGATACAGGTCTAAACACACAGGTATTGCCAAGGCTTATCTGTATACAGTATTCCTTCCACAATTTGTGTCTAGATTGATTAGCAGCTTTATAAAGATTAAAGAGAAAATAAGCATTTCTTAGTTCTTCAGTTTAGTATGTCTCACAACTTCATATACATTATAAAGAAAACGAAAGCATCACTTAGGGCCTCATTCTGACCCTGGCGGCCGGTGACCGCCAGGGTCACCGGCCACGGGAGCACCGCTGACAGGCTGGCGGTGCTCCGAAGGGCATTCTGACCGCGGCGGTTCAGCCGCGGTCAGAAAGGGTAAACCGGCGGTCACCCGCCGGTTTACCGCTGCCCTTCTGAATCCTCCATGGCGGCGGAGCGCGCTCCGCCGCCATGGGGATTCAGACACCCCCTACCGCCATCCTGTTCATGGCGGGAAACCCGCCATGAACAGGATGGCGGTAGGGGGTGCCGCGGGGCCCCTGGGGGCCCCTGCAGTGCCCATGCCAATGGCATGGGCACTGCAGGGGCCCCCATAAGAGCGCCCCGCAAAGTATTTCAGTGTCTGCTATGCAGACACTGAAATACGCAACGGGTGCCACTGCACCCGTCGCACCTTCCCACTACGCCGGCTCAATTCTGAGCCGGCGTCCTTGTGGGAAGGTTGATTTGCCCCGGGCTGGCGGGCGGCCTTTTGGCGGCCGCCCGCCAGCCTAGGGCAAATCTCAGAATCACCGCAGCGGTCTTTCGACCGCGGTGCGGTGTTCTGACGGGATTACTTTGGCGGGCGGCGGAATGACCCCCTTAGTGGTTTAGTCTAATTTATTTTGATTTATATATCATCAAGTCACAAAGATGTGGAGTTAAGACTAGTCAGTCAATACTTATATACCATATATATCTGTATGTAGTACCTGGAAGATATACTGGTAATCTATACTCTGCACCCTGTATTGTTGCAAGTTAATATTTGAAACACCAGCCCATATTTAAGAAAAAGTGGTGCATCAGCTATGATGCACCACATTTTTAGCGCCCCCTACCGGCACCTAAGAACACCATGCTTCAGCCGTATTTATAATACTTAACACCATGGAGGTCGTTAGCACAATACCGTCAACATTTTTGACGTTATTGTGGCGGTTTGCTACACTAATGTAAAAAATGTTGACACTATTGCAGCAAAGTGCATGGTGGTCCATATGTTACTTTGGGAGTGTCCTTTTACCACCTGCTC
The DNA here is from genome assembly GCF_031143425.1 of Pleurodeles waltl. Lineage (NCBI taxonomy): Eukaryota > Metazoa > Chordata > Amphibia > Caudata > Salamandridae > Pleurodeles > Pleurodeles waltl. The sequence continues at coordinate 433,691,728 of NC_090444.1, read as the reverse complement.
TGAGTGTTAAAAATGACACCAAAAATGGCGCAGTGAAATCTTTTAAATTTCACTGTGCCATTTTTGCAGACCTCCTGGTGCCAGAGCGCCCCCTTGGATACATTATGCGTGGCGCAGGCATAATGTGGCGCAATGGGTTATAAAGTGGTGCAATGCATACCATGCGCCACTTTATAAATATGGTGCGGCAGAAAAGCCACTTTAGCGCCACCTTAGCGTAAAGAAAAATGCTGCTAAGTGGCTCTTAAATATGCTTCTTAGTGTTGTAGTAGAAAACGGATCAGATCCATCTTTCCAACAAAGTGTTCACAGCTAAGCAAGTGTCCATATCTCAGAGAAAGGATACCTTTAGAATTATCAAGAGAAATTCACATTAAAGTGGGATGCAAAGAATGGGATTAGTTGATTTCTATGACATGGCGACATATGCATGCATTTTAATCTCGTAATTATTCATAGATATAAAAACTTAATTAACAAAGGAAGGTTTTAATGATGTCCTTTGTATACATCATCTCATGATTTTCCAAAATACCTGCAATAATCATTACCTCCAAAGTTCACTTAACAATTCATATTCACCCACTCACTCACTCAGTCCCTGCATGCACTGACAACCCCACACTTACACAAACCTGCCCATACACAATGTAGCGTTTCCACCAACAAAAAAACCCAGACCTGTTAGCTTTCTCAATCCCTGTTGTCATTCTTTCTCAACCTTTCTCAAATACTTCTTATTGGAGGAATGGACATCTTTAGTATTTTGGGGTCCGGGCCAAACATAATTTGGAGTGTCCCTGCGCAGAACAACTTTGAATTTGTTATCTATTTTCTGCTCATTCACACCCTCGGAAACTATGGGCGGATCATTGGAAAGCCTCTTCTTTGGCCAGCCTCCATCTGTTCCCAACCCTAGAACACTTTCTCTGCCTGCCTGGCAACAGAGAAGCTGTAAACCTAAATGCGTAAACAAGATAGGTGCATTTGGACTGTTGCCTCACTTTTGGGCCAGTGCCTATGGGTGTTTTTTATGTTGACTGCATTACTGGCTCCAGGGCCAGCTTTAGAGCTGGTGGTGCCCGGTGCAACAATCTTTTTTGGTGCCCCCCCCAACCTCCGCATGACCTCCTTCTCGGATTTCCTCGCTGCTACCCTGCAAAAGTGCCCCTCATCTCTCTATAGACCCTCTCTCACATACATTTAATTTGTTTGAAATAACAGGTAAAGGCTGGCTTTACTATACCACTCAGCTATTCACATAAAATACAGATCTGTTCTTTGCAGCAGGCATATTAACCCTCTGCGTTGCTTTATGGCGAGTCAACACTGCCACTAGACAAAATTCCAATCTCTCTCTAGCAGGAACATTAATCATACGAGTTATCTTGACATTATTGTTGCTGCCTGAAAGCTGTGCCCACAACAAACTCTGCAGCAGGTGTTTTAAAATCAAAAGTTATTGCTCAACACAGTGCCTCCCTTGAGGACAGTGCCCCCCTTACAATTCAGCACCCAGTGCAGCTTTACCAGTCGCACCCCACTAAAGCCGGCCCTGCTTTGCACTGTGAAGGACAGATATTCTGAGTCAGGTTTTATTAGACTGTGATCGCACTGACCCAGCAACAGCACCAGATGGACAGTGCGCTCACGAAGAGAGCACATAATTGCCGCTCAGCGCTGCACTTTGACACATGGCCTTTACTCAGGCTCTACCTTGGCGAAGCAGTCTTCAACTGGACCGCACCAGAAAAGCAGAGGGACTAGTGATCTGACCAAGCCTTCTACCCACAATTTCCATTGCACAGTAAGTGTTATGCTGCATAAAGGCAAAGACCTGTGCAGTTGAACTGGGACTATGAGCTCTAAAAGGTTAAAGTGCTTTCTGAATATAAACCAGGATCAGCTTGGGCTGGCTAAAAAAAAAAGAAAACTAAGTAAACAAACTGTTTATTTGCAAACTCTAGACAGTCAGGGGCTGTTACAAAAGCCTAACAATGGGGTCCCTTGAAAAATGTGGGCCCTGGGCCAGCGCCCTCCTTGCCCATGTCTTGAAATAGCTCTGATTGGAGGCTCATTGGTAATCAAGCATCACAATGTTTTGCCTCACCTCTTTTTCTTCATTTTTATCACTGTCAATTTTAATGTTGAAACTTTTGACCCTTACAAACTGTGTCTGCATTCTTGTTTATTTACTGACAAGAAGCTTCAAGACCCTCACTCGAAAAGAAGGCTCATCTCTAGAATGGTTACTTCTGTCTAGTCAGGCAGGGTACTAGAGATATTTTTTATGAAGGCAGGATATTTTCAAGGAATGGGATACACATATTTCATGGACAAGGTGGCCAGTTTCTCAAAATCAGATAAGAAGACATATAAAAGAAAAATAAATAGTACTACACTGCTCAATCAAATAGGGGCCACAAATGAACTAAAATCTCAGAAGTCATCAGTGGTGGCTGCCACCATTTTAAAGTGGTGGGGCGGGGGTGGGGAGGTTAGGGGACTTATAATAATTTTTTTTTTTAAAAGACTTAACTGCCGCTGCCAGCCACCTCGGTGCTCCTCTCCTCCCGGCATGGTCCACAGGCACAGGCTCCCCACCCAATCCAGAAACTGCTCTTATCCTATACCAAGCATGAGAGCAGTGCCGGGATTGGCCTGAGTGGGATTGTCTGACGCTCGCTCAGGTACAGGGAGCCTGTGCCGTTTTCTCCACCCAGCTGAGTATCACAGCTGGGTTGGAGAAATGTAAGTGCACATGTTGATTTGTCTAAGACGGCCTGCCAAACCGACATGCACACTTACAGCACCCACCACTATTCCTCCCTGCAGTGGCCTGGCCCTGCCATGCCCTGTATTCCATCGTCTCAGTCAATTGAAAATAAAATAGTAAAATTGTTTTATTATCAATTTAGTTTTCTCTGACTGACTGAGCAGGGGGGTGACGCTCCTCTGCTATTACAGAGGAGCCGCCCCTGGAAGTCATCAACATAGAAAAAAGGACTATAGCAAAACTCTGATATCATATAAGCTACATTTTAATTTTTTCTAGGAATTATAGAAAAAAATGGGTAAAGAGTCAGACCACGATGAGAAAGGGCAGGCATATGAAATACCCTCATGCCTGCAGTCTGGTGAACTGTGGAGTAGTCTCCGTGTTATCTCGCCATCTTTAGTGAAAGAAGACCATGGGCAAAGGTGGGTCTTCTACAGTGGGTGCAGGTGAGGGAGAGGGCTAAGGATCACAATCAGGAAAAACCTTACTGACGGGCTTGGAGTGCTCTAGACAGGATCTGGCTCCAACCGCTTCCATTGACCTCGACCCCCTCACACCCTTCCCCTGGCACCGATGACAGGAACAATATAGCTTGCACTAGACGAAGATTGGACACAGCACACTGGTCCCGGGCAGTGTGTACACAGCTACCCTATGGTGATGCTGACCCTCTGCAGAGTGCAAATGCGAAGTGGAAAGGAAGTAAAAGGGTGGATTCGGTAGTGTCAGGCAAATTTGGAGCTGTGAGCAGGTCTGAACATGCCTTCTTTCCTTTCCTCTTCTCTTGTTTCATGGAAGCGAACAGCTTAGAAGACTGCTTCACAGCCTTTCATTCTCAACTCTCTGTCAACCAGAATAAACATGGCCTCTTAGGGTCAACTTCTGCAATATGACTGTTTGTGGCCCTTGACAGACTTGTACTTGGGCATTGACTCTTTACAGGTGCTATTGAAATGATTAGAGAGTTATCCCCTGCCTGTCTCTCACTTTCTGGAAGTGGGGCACACTCCATGGCCCTGTTCTCTTGGCGCTAGGGGCTGGGTATGGAGGATGGCATATTTCTGCAGGTCTGCAACACTGAGGCCCACGTGGCTGCACCAGGAACTGGACCAACCATACCATTGAGAATACATAGACTGCCATCATGGTCTCGGTCCCAGAGGAGTAGAGTGCTGCCAAGACACCAACCATTCACAAAAAAATGGACAAGGACCACAATAATTGAGGAGTAGCCCTTAAACAGTTGAACACATTTGACTGCATATCATAAGCCATAGAGACAAAACAGAATTGATACAGTTGCCAGAGATTTAGGACTCCTAAGAGTGGATCACCAGAAGCTGGTAGACAGGGTGACAGATACAGAAAATGAGGTAGTGGCACGAAGCTATCGCCTGATGGAGAATCTTCGGCTGCAGCACAGTCCAGTGGCCAGATTTTCAACATCTTAGTCTGACAGTTGTATAGACAACCCCGTCCAGTAGCGAAGCTGCTGCCGACACTAGTTGGCACCAAAGCAGAAGGTGCCTCCAGGAAAAAAAGCTCAGAAAGGAGGAAAAAGCATGACATTAAAAAGCCTGTGAGAGGAGAAGTAGTCCAGGACTGGAATGCTGACCCGAGCAAGAGGTTGGAGACACCGCTGGAGAAGAAGAGAACCTTCTAGAAAATTCCTAGGATCAACCAGGGGAGGACTTGAGGAGCATGAAAACCCAAAAGGGAGAAGAAAAAGGAAGAGAACTGACAAAATCCCAGGAAAAAACAAAAATTCAAACAGGAGTACTGGCACATGACGACAGAAGTGCACCAAGTGCGGCAATGCAAGGAATGAACCAATTTCCACCTTTTACAGGCCAAAGGAACAAGAAACACATAAGAGTCCATATAGGTTTGGGAATCAGCTATAGAATTCAATAGGTGGTCACCTTTGATTGGGCTAAATATTATTTCTCAGAAGTCCTCACAAGGGATTCTGAGAGAGAAAAGACTGGAATTACGGAGGTGCTGAGGGTGTCTCCAGGAAGACCCCCGCCCCAACCCCCCCCCCCCCCAGGGAGATGAAAAGTAAAGCGGGGCACAACACTGGTCACAGCTCACAGCCTGAAGATAATTTTAGACTGAGAGCATGACGGACCACCAGTACCCTCAACAGCCACCCAGTTATTTAGTAGCCGCTGGTCCTGTCTAATACCCTTGAATGCTGATATTGGGCAGGACGCCGAAAGCAGCGCAATAGGTGGCAACATTGGAATATGGAGCCTTCAACCTCTGAAAACTGGTGGAAGATCTGAAAGACAGAGCCAGGTTCCTAGAGTACAAAGCAGAGAACCCAGACGGCCACTCCAGGTAGAACATCATCATTATGAACCTGACCGGCAAGTAGAAGGGCCTAGGAGGGAGTTGTTTTTAGAGGTTTGGCTTAGCAAAACTGTGGCTCCCAAGCTTCTTTTAAGATTATTTACTACACAGCAGGCACATAGGTCTCAGATGCCACTGCCACCCGAGGGGTTCAGCTGAAATCTGTAATTGCTCGCCTCCTTAACTTCAGGCCTTAATGAGTAGAAGATTACCAAACAGCAGAAGAAAGACAGTGCCAACAGCAAAGATAGACATAATGCTACCAAGCCCACTTTTGACAATTTAGACTGACTCTAATGTATAACAAATGGCGAGTGACACCATCTGAAGAGAATCAGTACTGAAACTCAACCACGGACTGCAGATTGCACCAGTGAGAGCAAATGACATATGACCTTCATGATGTGCTTTGGCCTCATGACTGATCAAAATGCCTTAAGATGCCTGGTGGTGCACTGAGAAAATGGAAAGAATACCAGTTCCTTTCTTCTTTTCAATGTATTTGTTCTATACCTTGAGATTTGTTAAATGAAGGGAATATATTGGGTGGTGTGGCGCCAGAATATTGTTATAAGAATATACTGTGACATAAATATCATGCCCTAAATATTATTTACTATATGATTTCTGAAATGGAGCTAATTACAAAAATATTGCTCCACTAATTTTAGACTTTTCGTTAATGAAATTTAGGGCAAATTTTTTATGTAAGGAGTTATTTCAGAAAATTATGTTCTCCCTGCTGGTGGGCACTGTTTTATCCGGTCCTGAGGAGGAATGGCAGAGAAAACGTTTAATAGGTTCGTTGCCCTCATTACTTCCTTAATAGAGTTAGAAAAAAAACATGCATGATTTACCAAAGCAACAAAGTTCTGACCTCGATGAAATATGTGGATCCTGCACTTTGTGCCTCCTGCCACCAAAGTGAGTCGAGTGTGCCTCACCAAATACATTAGAATGGCTGACAAGACCACATTTAACTCCATAACCTGGAATGTAACGGGTATGGCTAGCCCAGCTAAGAGACACAAGATCAATGCTTATCTAAAACTTAGGGGTACACATTTTATCCTCCTGCAAGATATTCCTGTAACTGGAGATGTGGGACAGAAATTACAGGAGGGAAAGAAAGGTGACATATGGAACATAACACATTCTTATTATGCCAGGGGTCTAATTGTGGGTAAGTCCTGGTGTTTCTTTTGGGTGCATAAACATGGTCATTGGCCCTGAGTTCCCCTACTTGATAGTAAAGCTCTGTAGGAAGATGCGAAGTTCATCATATTGATTTTCCATTATGCGCCAGACATCTCATCAGTGATTTTTTTTATACAACACAGATCATAACATTACTTCTAGATGTACACACACCAGCACAGTGGGGTGAAGACTACCACTGCATTGTGGACACGGATCTAGACACACCATTGTCATTGTTCCTTCAGACAGTAAGTAGAAAGAAAGCAATGGGATTTATGGACCCAAAAGACCACTGGGGCTTAGTAGCTATACAGAGAGATGTCAACCCACAGAACTAGAATACTCATTCTTCTCACCAATCTGTGACCCACACACCCGTCACAACACATCTCTAACTATTCCACGCATACCTAATATCGGGATAGTGCATTTCAGGTCACTGCACACTGATGCTCTCCATAGTATGGGATAGAATGACTACTTTATTCACATTGGGAGACAGGATTACACCTCCTAGAGCACAGTCGGGTAAATTAGTTAATTATCTCAAGGACAATGAAGGTTCTGTGGGTGAAGTTGGTACTAAATGGGAGTCTTCCCCAGTTGTGAGGAAGGGTATGTGCATCAAGAAAATGTGTGGGATTCATACAGAATTACTGAGGGAAATTACCACTTTGCAACTTAGAAAAGATAATAGTCCAAGACAGCGGCCTCATGACTATGCTACTGGCAGGCAAGAAGTACAAAACAATAACACAAAAGCTGCGCTGCCTTGACTTTTGGGAGCATATGGCTAGAGTTCATATAGAAGCTGACAAGACGGGACATTTATATGGATTAAAACAAAGACAGGCCGGTGCTAACTGTGCTGAGCTGAAACGATTGTGCTATTTTCTATATGCAGAAAGACAATAATTCATTTTCGAGATGATCGCCTGTCCTCTTTCCTGCAGGAGCCTGTCCCACTGGTTCTGTTCCTGAAGCAGGGAGAATGCCTAGGCATGACCCTGACTGCCCGAAATTAGTAATGCACTTAAACTGCTATTGAAGTGGAGACCCAACGATCTGATGGTCTGCACATTCCATATTATGTGGCTTACAGGACTTTTCTAACTCCGAGCCTGCATGAGCTGTATACTTCACCAATAACACCAGGCAAACGCTCTCTGATGACAAAAGAAGTACTGATAGCGGTGGTACCCAAACCCGATCGGATTCCCAGGGACAAAAGACTTACAGCTCTTTGGTACGTGGCAAAAATAGATTACACAATATTGGGGAAAGTGCAGGTAACCCGACTCCTGTCAGGCCTGCGTTGTGGGGCCGTCAAGGCCAGAGTGGCATCATACCAGAAAGTAACTCGTGCCACGACTTGAGGATATTGTTCCATGTAATGGGTGGATTACCTGATGAGGACTGGATGTATCAAGTGACCTCCTTTGACATAGACAATGGTAGTTTATGATGAATGTGTGAAGAGACACGATACTTTTCAAATGACCATGCTATTTGTAGGACACAAATGCAAATGGTCTAATATTTCCAAGGGCCAGTTGTGTGTCTTTTCCAGCAAACAAACGCACCATTCCAACGTGATTGAGTATAGGGAAGATTGTGTCAAGAAATGGCCACTGAAGTCTACTGTGCCCATGTTCACACCCATTCAACAAACCCCTGCTAAGATGTCAAGAAGATGTGGTCATCTCCAGTTCAGTTTTTTACCGCCCTCCACAGTTTCACATGTCTGAGCTACAAACACTGGGCCCCAGATGGGAAAAGTGGTACCAACGGTTGTAGCACTATTTACACACCACATATAAACACCATACTGATGAGCAGCCCTGTGATCTGCTCCTTATCCCAGTGATGACCTAATCATGATCTTCTTGCATGAGAAAACATAGTCATATGAAATTCTCAGTGATGAGGATGTCATTATACACAAACTAGGTCCCAATATGTGGTTTTTAAATATTGGGGTTTATAAGAAATTACAAGAGAGAATTATTGCAGTCAATTATGTATCAGTCCACATTCTCTTTATGATGCAACGGTTTTCTTTTAGCCAGAGTTCATAACAGTGCTTCCTTCAGTCCAAAGTCTTAGTAATCCTGGAATGAGGAGGCAAGGCCTTGCCACTGGTCCTGTCATTGACCTTGTAAGATGAGTGATAAGGTTTTATCCCACAGGTCTCCCTGATCCTCTGTTTCATTATGCTTCAAGAGGTTTCTATAAGTAAGAAAGGTAGTAGGTCCTGTCCCTGCTCCATCCTTTCTGGTATCCCTTGTTCCTAGAATCTCCCTCTTTAAACAAAGATTCTTCCCGTAGTCATTGGTGAGAAGCTTGCTAAAATAGGGTTGCTTTGGACATAGAAATGGTGGGAAAAATCTTTCTTCCTACTTAATTCTGATGCTGGTTCCCTATTTCACCTGATTCATTACCTCATCCTTTGGGACAGGCTTGGTCTGTGGCTTCAGACCATATTGTAACTAGACACCCACCACCTGTTAGGCCACTTCTGATGTTTACAGCATGTGAGTGCTTTTTGGTCACAACCAACCAGTTTGAGGATACCTGTATTTTATTAGGGAGATTTTGAGGAGATCATGAGCCTCTCTATTTACTTTGCCAGCCAGCACCAGTCGATAAGTCTCGTTCCTCCAACCCTGGCACTTTTAATGAACATTGCAGTACCCTTCTCCATGCCATATAGACTTCTAGAGGTGCTGTTTCTATATGATATGTTACAGATGAATCCATGGATGATTTTGCAACTCAGATTTTCACTTTCAACAGTAAGGAGGCCATGGGGCTGATTATGAGTTAGGCGGACGGAAACATCTGTCTGCCAAACTCCCTAAGGGAGGTTGCTATGGTGCTGTTGACCTCCCTGCCTGTCCCATTATGACTTTCCCACTGGGCTGACCAGTGAAAACCTTGGTTTCCACTGGTCAGCCCAGTGGGAAAGGTGCGGCAGCATTGTCGCTGGCTCATAATAGAACCAGCAGCAATGCTGCCACACTCTGGGGGCCCGGCGCTCTTGAAATTAGCACTCTCTGCACAGCAGACAGTGCGCATTTTGAGGGTGCTTGGCACGGATAACTGTGCAAGGGTCCCCCTGTGGCCTCCTGCACTTGTTCTCCATCAACCTTTTCATAGCAGCCAGACCACCATGAAAAGCCTGGCGGAGGCCAAGGTTGTAATCAGCAGGGAGGCGCAGAGTTCAGCGCCGCCCTGGCTGATTTCAACCAGGACCTTTGTCAACTCATCGGGATCACGGATCCTGGCTGGGATGGCAGAACGTTGGCGGGTCTACCCGCCAACCTCCCAATGTGGCGTTTGGACCACCACAGCTGCAGCGAGGCTGGCGTTCTTAAGGCCCCATGTATCACTGAAGGCTGACCTTCCACTGCCTACTGAACAAATATGATGAAATAACCTGTTGAGCAGCTGCAGATCCTTCAAATGGTAAGTTCTGAAGCAAGAGCAGAGTGCAAACGCTTGACATTGGGGGCACTGAAGGCAGTTGGACCATGGAACAGACCTTGTTGGTGTCAAAAGGTGACAAGGGAAGGTACAACAGAACAACAGGCACAAAAAGAGTTGTTAAGCTGTGCTATCATTATAGCGGTCCTGCAAAGCTGGTATCTTTCAGTGTAGAAAGGCAGACTGGTGACCACAGAGAGCAGACATCCACACTTGGTGCTCACCACTGGGAAAGCAAAGAAAATAGTACCTCTGCTAACCCACCTCCAGAAGAATTAGTGAAAGACTCTACTCAAAGGAAGGTGGCTCTCCCAGCTGAACAAGCCTGCTCCAGGAACAAATCAATCTTCTTGGCTGAGGGATGGCCACGCTTGTCTCAGTTTGTGAAATTGATGACCAAACCCAATCTCTCGCTTTCCCCGATGGATGTATTCCAATAATGTGAAAGCAAGTCAGTGACCAATTTACCAAAATGCCAACACATTTTGATGTATGGATCCATATCCCTGCAGGAAGAGATCCATGATTTGATAGGTGGAGTGCATGCTCAACGTCTTCCGAGTAATGTCATTGAATAGCTAATGGCTTTGGTAGCAATGACCTTCAGCATGACCTTAAAACACTGGATTCTGAAGAAATTCCCACTGCTTTTCATGGACTTGAAAAATTGAAAGATATAGAGATTACTTGGTACTTGAAACATTGATGAGATTATTCAACATGTGACCCAGACCCATCACCAAGTACCGGTGCATGTCTTTAAATAGGGGCAGAGAAGCTCCAAACTCTACTTAATCATAAGATTATGTAGAAGATGTGGACCCTACTCAATGGGTACACCCAATTGTAGCAGTGGGTGAAAAGGGTAGCATGAAAATCTGTATCTGTTTTGAGATGTGTTTGCCCAACTAGGTGAGAGAATGAGAGCAACATCTAGACACTCATACCAGTGAAATGATCAGCTGCTTTAGCCCAATAGCTGTCTTCTCCAAGTTGGACCTGCATAAGAGCTACCATCAACTCAAGCTAAATGAGAAATCCAGATACATAGCAACATTTTCTACACATACAGAATACTTCTGGCACAAAATATTTAGGCCCTGATTATGAGTGGATTGGTGTTTTCCCACCCCTATGCAAACTCCTATTTGGGCAGAGATAGGAATTACGAGTTGAGTGTTATTTAATGCACCCAGTATTCACTCTGGGTGTTAAATATCTTTCATTACATTTTGGCAGGTCAAACCTGCTGGCATTTGTCATTGTAAAATTATACAGTATTTACCCTACCATGCAGACTTTGGTGTGGAAAGATCAAGCAGCTGTTGATTTGATGGGAGAAGTGGCGGACTGTTTGGCTCAGGTGCTGGGCTGGGTCATTTGGACCCTGCTCTTATGGGCAGGACTGGGGGGTTGAGGGAGAGGGAAGAACTCAAGTTGGGCAAGGAAAAGCTTCTTAGGGACAGTGGGGCGGGATGAGGGAGGAGGGATGGCAGTGGAGGTTGAGGGAGTGGTTGTTGGAGGTGTACGTATCCTGAACTTGGATGCAGCTGCATGGGCAGTGTGCTGATGTGAGATGGATGGCTGTTGGGAGTCTGAGTGCGTGCATTTGTGTCTCTTAGGAGGGGGCAGACAAGGTGGGAGAGGACACAGGGAACACTGGGATGGATGGTGTGGTGGTGTCTGCAAGTGAGGTGTGTGTGCTGCTTGGTGTGGTGATGGTGGTGGCTGTTGATGCATTGCATGCAGGTGTGAGTGCGGATGTGACTGTGAGGGAGGAGAAGGAGCAGGAGGGGGAGACAGTTGAGGCAGTGGATGTGGTTGTGTGTGCAGCTGTCTGTTGTTTGCGTGAGTGCTTGTGGCCTGAAGAGTGCTGTCTGTGTTTGTCTGTGCCACTCTTGTGTGATGTTTTGTGTGCATGCTTGTCTGTATGTGTGCATGGGATGGGTTGAGTTGACTGGGACTGGGAAGTGGTAGTTGGAGGGGGAACGGTAGGAACAGGGACACTGGCTGTCATCAGAGAGGAGGCCGTAGCCTGAAACTATCTCTGTTGGGCCGCCACACACTGTGAATGCCATCTAGGTATGCATTACGTTGCTTCAGAAAAAATAGGGGACAAGGAGGTCAACTGGTCCAGTGTATGTCCTCCCTAATCATAACATGTTAAACAAAAAGGTACACTGTTCCAAAAAACATAAAATCCAGGTATCCAAAATAGAAATACTTCAGAAGCAAGGGCCCTCAGATCTCATCATCAGGCTTGCTCCATGCCAGACTGGTACTGCAATGTCTGACGGGACCCACAATGGGGTCACTAGGCCAAACTTCTGTGCAGAATAGACAAAAAATAGTGGGGAGAAAGAAAAAAAGGGGATGAAAATAAAATTGACTCAACTCTCCTCAGGAATTTCCTTTTACTCAATAGTAGGAGATGTTGATCATGGTTAAAAACAAAAAGAGAGTCTAAGGGGAATAATGACCATAAACTCTTGCAATAATGTGGGTCCTGTGGGATGCAGCTTCCTCTGTCGCCGGTGCCCCTAATCCTCCGCCAGATGATGCTAATGTGGACAGGATGACAGAAGAAAATAGAGGGGAGAGAAAGAAAGGGAGCACTGGGTCAATTACAGCACCATCACCGCAGTTGGCATACACATTACCATCATACACAGGGATCAGGATTGTGCACTATGCACCGCACTGGCATTCAATTGGCTAGGTGCCACAGCAAGATGAGAGCCAACCACCACCAACTGCACCCCTCCTGGGACCCACTAAGCCCTGTCTGACATGGAATGAAACCTAGCTAGGTTACCAGTTTTTGCAACACACCCATTTCCTTTGAGCTGGATCAAGCTGCATTGTCTGACCTGGCATTAAGGGGCACCTACTAACTGAAACCCACCACAAAGATCCCATGTCACCTACCAATAATTGTTGTTACGCTCACTGTACTCACCCCCTTGTGGCTGCTGTGATGCCCGCAAGCGCCCATCTATCTCTGAGTAGGCCACCGCCAGTATGCAGGCCATCGGGGGTCAGGTTCCGACGGGCACCCCGCCCTCGTTGGGAGGCCAGCCCCAGCTGGGCATCCACGGTCTTCCGGGCCCAGCATCTCAGGGCCTCCCACCTTTTCCTACAATGGGTGCTCCGCCTGCTGTAGACCCACAGGGTCCGCACGTCCTTGGCGATGGCAGGCCACAATCCCTTCTTCTGATGGGCGCTGATCTACAGAGGTAATACAGACAGGAGGACTCCATTACACATACAATCCAGCCTATCACACAAATGGCCCACAAATTCCATTATCATCTCCATTGGCACACAAATCACCCGCCGCACACCATGTACACTACCACCAGATATACCCCCCACAAATGACACAATGCTTGCACACACATCTCCATGCAACTTTGTCACATGCATTGTGCCCAAGGTGTACTCACATGTTGGTCTGGGGGCCTCATACAGCTCTCCATTCTGGGTTAGGACCCCATCCACCAAGCGCTCCAACTCCTCTGAAGTGAAGGCAGGGGCCCTTTCCCCGGTCGGGCCATGGCAGAATCCAGACACAGGTCACAGCAGCACACGTAGTGTAGATGTTGTCCTGTGGAACATCAGGAATCAAGTGAGGTTATGGACCGAAAATGGCAGTCACGTCTGCGGCGGTGTACACTGTCACCGCCACCACTGATCCCCACTGGCCATTATACTCCATAGAGCCACATATTAGCCAATGAGGAATAGCATGGCGGTGCAAGACCGCCTTCCGTCATGATGCCCAACGCCGGCGGAGTTACCTCACTTCCACCTGTCCCTACATACAGGACAGGCGGTCGCTACTTTATTGTGGTGGACAACATTCAGATAATCAATAAGTGTGTCATTGCTATAATTTGCACACACATTGCCATTCCCATTGTCACATCAAATTAATGCTCTATGTACACTGAGGTGGTGCTTCCATTGTTCAAATTGTGACACCCTACTCAATCTTGTGTCCCTTAGATACCTACCACTGCAGAGGAATCGGAGGAGGAGACAAGACCCCGTGTACAGACCCCTTGTGGACTTGGCTACACTGGAGGACAGGCACATCATACTCACCTATAGACTGGACAGGGCCACTATCACAGGGCTGTGTGCTCAATTGGAGCCTGATCTGATATCAGCTATCCGTCATCCCACTGGGATTCGCCCTCCTGTGCAAGTTCCATCAGTGCTCCGGTTCCTGGCAACTGGTTCTTTCCAAGCGACAGTGGGCTTGGCAGCAGGAATGTCACAGCCAATGTTCTCAATAGTGCTGGCAAGGTTTTTGTCTGCCTTGGTCAAACATATGTGCAGCTACATTGCTTTTCCCCAGGTGGAAGATTTGTCCGGATTCTGTGCAATGGGATCTATACCCAACATTATTGGGGCGATTGACAGAACACATATTGCATTTGTCCCTCCCCCCACCCCCAATTAACAGGTATTCAGGAATCGGAAGAGTTTCCATTCACTCAATGTCCAAATGGTGTGCCAGGCTTACAAGTACATCTCCCACGTCACTGCCAAATATCCTGGGTTGGTGCATGACGCCTTTGTCCTAAGGAATAGCAGCATTCCAAATGTGATAGCACAACTACAGAGGCACAGGGTGTGGCTATAAGGTGAGCCTGAGTCCCCACACAATGTATGTCAGTCTACAGGAGTTATCCCCATACCATTGTGTCAGGCTAATGTTTGTCCCTCAATACTTGCAGGTGACTCTGCCTACCCAAACCTATTGTGGCTCCTGACACCTGTGAGGAATGCCATTACAGGGGCTGAGAATCGGTATAATGATGAAAATGGGGGAATCAGGCGTATCATTGAACGTACTTTTGGCCTCCTGAAGGCCAGGTTCAGATGCCTCCTTCTGACAGGTGGATCTCTGTGCTACTCACCCGAGAAGGGCTGCTAGATAGTTGTAGCATGCTGCATGTTGCACAACCTGGCCCTCAGACAACATATGCCTTAACTGCAGCAGAAGGAGATTGGAAATGCCCCTGTGGCAGTAGTGGACCCTGAGGACAGTGAGGATGAGGAGGCAGAGATGAGGATGTGGACAACAGAACATCATTTATACATCAATACTTCCAAATGACACACAGGTCAGACACTGGAACTGACCATTCTTCTGACTATTGGTGTTTTCAGTGTGGCAGTAGCAGGTTGGCATTCACTTCCTTTGCATCTCAACTTACTGTCACCTATGCTTTCTCATTTTGCAGATGTTGGTGTTATGACAACTGTGTACTGATGTGATGACTACAGACAGCTACAGGTCATTATGTGTATGCTATCACAATGTTCAGATCAGTTGCACAAGATGTGACTGTTTCCATTATTGCACATTTTCATCACATACAACACTATCACTCTAGTTGTGTTCAAGGGTGTTTATTTTAGTGCAAATTAGAGACGGAATAGTGCAATGGAATGGAGTGATGGTAGAGGTAAGTCCAGGGTATTGGTCCAGTCTGTTTGTAGCACAGGTCCAGCGTCCAAGGGGCCATAGGAAGGGGAGCAAAGGCAGTTCAGAGTGGACAAGGTGACAGGTGGGACACAAGGGGGACATTCAGGAGGGTCTCATTTCCTGGCAGTGGTCTTGGTCTTTGCAAGTGTCTCTTTCTTCTGTTTGGGTCGCAGGGAACACTTGCGGGGTGGTTCACCTTCTGCAGGGGGAGGGGTACTGGTGGCCTGTGGGTCCTGTGGCAGGGCCTCCTGTCCACTAGCTGCAGTAGATGTGGAGGGCTGGTAAGTAGACTGGCTAGTCATAGGTGCCTACTGGTGTGCTGTCCATTCCCTCATGATGTTGGCCATATCAGCCAGCACCCCTGTTATGGAGACTATGGTGGTGTTGAGGGCCTGCAAATCTTCCCTGATCTCCTGATGGTGTACCTCCTGCAGCCGCTTGTTCTCCTGCATGTTGATAAGGATCTGGCTCATCTTGTCCTGGGATTTTTCGTAGGCACCCAGGACATTAGTGAGTGACTCCTGGAGAGACGGTTCCCTGGGCCTGTCCTCCCCCTGGAACACAGCTAACTTCCGAGCGTCCCTGTCCCCCGTGGCTGTGTCCCCTGAATGGTGTGCCCACTGCTACTGACCCCAGGACCCTGATTGTCTTGGGTGTGAGGTGTGGACTGGGGTCCCTGTACAGGTGGGCACACTGCTGATTGATGTGTACTGGGGACAGAGGTGTGGGGATGTTGAGTGGGTGCTGTGGTGTTGGATACTGAGGGGGGAGGGTCTGTGGAGAACTGTGAGTGGGCTGGGTAGCCGAATGAACAGTGGTCCCTGATCGGCCAGGTAGTTAATCCAGATCCAGAAGTCCAGAGGTATTGTCATCACTGGGGGCATCTTCTGTTGGGGGACTGCATAGTCGTGGCACCTCCTCGCTGCTGGTATTGGCTGTGGCGGCTGTGGCACCTGTGGGGATGTAAGTGAAGTATTATGCTTCATGTCTGTGACATATTGTACATCCCTAGCTTCCCCTCTATCGTTGCCGTTGCCCTGCCACATTTGTTTGCGTATAGTGTTGTATTGTGTGATTGTTAGTACTCCATGCTGTGCATGCTTTGGTGATGGGTGTACCTGTAGGGCTGGGAGGGCTGGCAATGCACTGGTATGGCATGCAGGGCTTTGCATTGGGTTTGGTCACTTGTGTAGGTGCACTGTGTGGGATGGAGTAGTGTTGGGAGTCAGGGTGATGGGATGAGATGACAATCAGGCATGGGGGTGATAAGTAGTAAGTATTGACTCCCCAGTGTCCAGTCCTCTGGCTTCTCCAGTGAGTCCCTCAGGATGCAGGATTGCCAAGATTTGCTCCTCACATGTTGTGAGCTGTTGGGGAGGAGGTGGGGGCCCACCGCCAGTCCTTTGGATGGCGAGCTGGTGCCTTGCTCCCACGGAATGTACCTTCTCCCATAGGTCGTTCCACCTCTTCCTGATGTCGTCCCTTGTTATTGGATGCTGTCCCACAGCGTACACCCTGTCCGCGATCCTCCGCCAATGCTCCATCTTCCTGGCAATGGATATCTGCTGTACCTGTGCTCCAAAGAGCTGTGGCTCTACCCTGACTATTTCCTCCACCATGACCTGCAACTCCTCATCAGTGAAACAGGGGTGCCTTTGTGGGGGACATGGGTGTTGTGTGTTGTGTGTGTTGTGCAGTGGGTGTTGAGTTATGTGGTGGGGTGTAGGATGTGGGGTGCGTGATGGATGAATGGATGTTTGTGATGTGTGTGTAGTTGTCTCTGTGATATTCGTGTCTTTCTCGTGGCAATTTTTGGTGTTCGTAAAGAGTTGTGGGTAATTGGAGTGTGTGTTTTATAGTGCTGTGGGTGTGTGTGTGTGGTGTGTCAGGTGTGTATTTCTGGTACTGGCCAATGTTGTGTGGTTCTGTATTTGGGTGCCCATTGAGACCGCGCCAGTGTGTACAGCCAATGGTTTACTGCAGTTGAATGTCCGCCATGGTGATTCGTGGGTCAAAATGTGGTGGGCATTGTCTTGTTGGCTTAACGGTATGGGTGGTGGTACCGACACTTTAACACTGACCTTTGGTCTGGCAGATATGTGTTTGTGGAAGTATTCTGTCAGTTTTGTGTGTCATAATATGGCGAATGGATGTTCGCCTCCACAACAGTATTTTGGCGACTGTCACCGTGGCGTTAAACGGAATTTATCGCCATAGTCATAATGAGGGCCTATATTTCCAGGAATCCACAACCAGCAATGCATAGCTGTCCTTAGTCTAAAAAATAAAATATCAACTGCATTACTTGTAAATTAATTGGTAGACATAGCTCTTTACTCCTGTCACCTGTGCCAGAACACCAGGAAATATGTATCATCTGAGAAACTAATCATGTCAGACTTATCTTTAGCTCCGCATCAATTTACATATGCCTTTTGATGTTGAGCATTATTTACTTGTTCTCATTGATGAGTACTCCACATTTCCTATAGTACAACAGGGATGGATCTCCACCATTACTGCTGAGGTATTACATGTCATTATTAACCTAATTGCAATGTGAGGGATGCTGTTTATATTGAAATGTGGCGAGGGACAGTAAACAGCAACTCACCCTAAAACAGTTAAAAACACAAAGTAACTCTTGCAGCCCCTATTAGTTACCAACAAACAAATGTTTACAATTAAAAGCTGAAAGTAGTCTGCAACATCCATCAAGAACACACATATAAGTATAAATTGAACATGTTTAACATAATTGTTGTCAACACCAGGACAGTGCGCGCTCTACGGGCAACATAATGCAAAATGACAAACCTTATGCAATGTAATAATTCATGCATTGTGTGTTGATATTGCATATTAACTTTTTGCATTGCAGGTATTTATCTTGAAATGTCATTAATGCTGTTTGTAATGTATTGTTCATTTTCAAGCCTTTCCTGCAGCCTGGCTGGGTGTGGCATGTGGGCAGGGCTTAGGTCTATTTAAGGAACCCAGCCCAGCTTCACATGCTCACTATTCAGAGGTCCCGGTGCAGAGCAGCAGCATTTTCCTGGGCTCCTGTTCCGGAGGCCTACTTGGACATTTCCTGGCCCTGTCCTCATTATCTTGCTGATCTTCAAGCAGGGCAGTAAGACGGAGGTCGGGGTAAGCCCCCAACTCCGTTTCTAGATACATTTGAGTTTTTGGCTTTGTGATTTACAGTGTGCGCGATTTATTCTTTGCACTTAACCCTTGCAGTTCAGATCGGCAGAGTGCGCGATCATTTCGAGGCATTTGAATCTTGATGGTTGAATCGGCAACAGTGTGCGTGATTCATTCTTGGCACTTAACCCTTGCAGTTCGGATCGGCAGAGTGCACGATCATTTTGAGGCATTTGAATCTTGATTGTTGAAGCGGCAACAGTGTGCGCAATTCATTCTTGGCAATTAACCCTGGCAGTTCGGATCGGCAGAGTGCGCGATCATTTCAAGACATTTGAATCTTGATGGATGAATCAGCAACAGTGAGCACGATTCATTCTTGGCAATTAAACCTTGCAGTTCGGATCGGCAGAATGCACAATCATTTCGAGGCATTTTTTAATCTTGATGGTTGAATCGGCAACAGGGTGTACAATTCATTATTGGCAATTAACCCTTGCAGTTCAGATCAGCAGAGCGCGCAATCATTCCAGGTACTTGAGTCTTGATGTGCAGTCTGGCAATAAGATGCGCAATAATTTCTGGGCAATTGAATCTTGAAACTTCGATCAAACAGAGTGTGATCTTTCTAGACAAAACAAGTTTAGTCAGTTTGCCTATTCTACAGTATCATTCATGAATCCTATAGCAGTTAATCCTTTGGGAACAAATGTACTCATATATAATGCATTTTAAATATGGAGTCATTTTTATTATTACACTATTTCCAGATATAATAACAGAAAGAGCAAGATACATCACATCACAACAAGGAAAACAATTATTATCTCACATTGACTACACTTACAGCCAAGAACGAACAAGAATGGAAACTATCAATTGGAAATGTACTAAAAATTGCTCTAATGCTTGCTATGGGAAGGCCTCTACAAAAGATAATGTTGTAACCAATGTAAGGGAGCACAACCATCCCCTAAATGTGACAGAAATGGAAGTAAGGCGTGTATTACAAGATTTGAAAGAGGCAAGCATTAGCTCCTAAGATCCTTAAACTAAATTACTAAAGAATATAGGGCCAGATGTAGGAAGCAAAACAATTGCGAGTCGGAAATTGCGAGTCGTTGCGACTCGCAATTTCCGACTCGCAAAATGGTATCCAATAAGAAAAGCGACTTCATTTTGCGACTCGCAAATGAAGTCGCACCGCAGATTGCGAGTCCGCTGTTAGCGAGGTCGCTTTTTGCGACCTCGCTAAAAACGGACTCGCAAATTGCGAGTGGGTGTCGCAAATTGCGACTGTGCCGCAAATTGCATGCAGGTGCAGCAAAACAGTCTGAAAAACACTTCCTTGCTAATGACATCACAGCCAGGAAGTTATCAAATACACCTGGGAGGAGGGAGGACCACACCCTTTTCTAACTGCTGAGCAACCACCTGGAGGAACAGCAGCAAGAATGGAAGACTCAGGCAGTGCAGGCAGGAAGAGAAAACTGAAGTTCTCTGAAAAGGAACTTGAGGTGCTGACAGAGGAATGCTGCCAGCACCATGACCAGCTGTATGGTAGGGCGGCCCTGAGTGTTCCAGACACGGAAAAGAGGAGGATCTGGCAAGACATCCAGGAGAGGGTCAACCCATAGGGGTGAGCCACAGGAGTATAGAAGAAATAAAAAAGCGGTGGTATGACCTGCGCTCCAGGACAAAGGAGAGGGTGGCAGAGCGCCTCAAGGAGATGAGGGGCACAGGAGGAGGCCCATCCACCGTCCCACCACCCACACCCATGGAGGAACTGGTGGAACAGACCCTTGAGCCTGAGGCAGTGGCAGGAATGGGAGTACTGGACACATCAGCGCCAGGGACATCAAAAAGTGAGTACCATGAAACATGCATGTACACCCATAACTGCCATACCCCCCCCACCCAGTACACAGCAGCATGCACAACCAAACTAGTTCCATTCCAGACTTGCAACCACCAGAATGGTGCATTGTGGGCAATGTAGTACAGGAGTCAGCTTATAGGCAACAGTTTATTAGGAGGCATACAACAGATGTTAGATACTGACAGTGTGTTCCCTATGTCCCACAGGTCTCCCGCAAGACACCCCTACCAGCCAGACCATCCAGGGTGCAGAAAGCTGCCAACAGGCAGCACAGGAGTCTGAAGCAGCCACTACAGGGCCCAGCACCACACCACCACAGTTCCCTCCAGCTGAACCAATGGACATGGTGGAAATAGACACAGCACCTGGTCCCAGCCACAGTGTCAGACAGCAGGACCCTGAAGCACCACCGCGTCGCAGATGCAGACTCCGTGTCCAAGCAGTGTCCCAGGAGGATGGAGGTGACTCATCCATGTCCGCAGCGGAGGCAGCCCTCATATCTGGTCAGCGCCTGCAAACAAGGCAGATGAGAATCATTTCTGGGGCAATGCAACGGATGGAGCATAATTTCACCACTGGGCTGGCACAAGTGAACACACAGTTCACACGTTTGAACGATAATGTTGGTGACCTTGCTCTCTCCATACGTCAACTGGTAATAGAACTAGTGTCAGAGAGACAGAGTGCAAGGCGCCGCGAGAGGCAACTGGTACACAGATTGGACCGCATGGCTGCATCCATCGTCTGCCTCGCAGTCAACACCACAGGGCTGTCACGCCGTACTGTGAGTTTGCCGGTAGGCTTGGGTCACTTTGCAGGGGATGTGGCTCGAGGACTGGGTCGAATTAGCCACGCTGTGGACATGCTGGAGGCTAGACAGGTGGCTAGGGGCACATCAGAGACACCTCAGGATAGTGAGGAGGGGTCCACCGTCAGTAGCGCATCTGGCACAGACACACGTGTCTTGAGGAGTGGCAGTGCACGTCAGGGGTCTGCTGACACACCGAGCACTAGCCATGCTGGGCGTCCCAGGCGGAGGTGTTAGGCCCATGCATTGCAGGACACATGAGGCACATGAAGTGAATGTGTCCTCAATGCAGATGGACATTTACAGCCCCTTCACAAAAGTTCAGTTCTTCACTTATTAGGTTCACGTAATAAAACTTCTTGTTTGTTCCACTTCACAACTGGGCTCTTTGTGTGTGACATTAGTGTGTGTGGTGACAGTTACCACGTACCTTCCAAAGTATTGGTTTGCAATGTGGTCCCGTCTCTGCCTTGATTTGCAATGCTTCTATCCCCAGGATGGCGATGTGGTAGCTCTTGCTCTTCATCCTCCGAATCTGGGTCTTCAGGGGTGAGATGTAGCCCAAGGCTTGGTGCAATGTTTTGCAGTATAGCGCATGCGCCAACTATCTTGAATGCTGTTATTGGGGCATACTGGAGCGCACCTCCACTTCTGTGGAGGCATCGGAATCTTGCCTTTAACAGTCCAAAGGTCCTCTCTATGAAATTTCTGGTCCTCCTATGTGCACTGTTATATCGCCTCTCATTCTCATTGCTGGGTGTTAGGTACGGGGTAAGTATCCATGGTCGCAGCGCATATGCACTGTCACCTGTTTGGCAAAAATGAACAATGTTAGCAGGGCATGGATGGTTTCTACAGTGACCTGTGTGTATGTCTTCAGGGTGTCTGCAGCAATACCTAATAGATATCCGTCTCCAAACTCCCCACGTTCTAGGCGTTGGTGTATCCCACTGTGCCTGAATATGTACGAGTCATGTGTACTCCCTGGGAATTTGGCTACCATGTCAGTGATGACATAATGGGCGTCACATACCACCTGGATGTTCAGTCAGTGGGTACACTTCCGGTTGCGGAACAGATATTCCAGATTTGCAGGAGGGCATATTTATATATGTGTCCCGTCTACACACCCTATCACATGAGGGAAGTTGGCAATTCTGTAGAAATCCAACTTGGTGCTGTTGATTTCTGCCTCATTCCTGGGTAGGTATATGTATCTGGACATGTGTGTGAGTATGGCATCTAAGAAACATCTGAAGAACCGTGAGAGTGCACTTTGGGATACCCCACCTGCCACAGCAATGACCCCCTGATAGCTACCCGAGGCCAAGAGGTGCAGTGAGCATAGCACTTGCACATGTGTGGGGATGGCGCTGCCGCGCACAGTCTGGCGTTGAAGCTGAGGATTGAGTAGATCTATTAATTCTAATATTGCTGCACTGCTGAGTCTGTATTTATCATATATCTCCTCCTCTGTTTGTTGGAAAAGTGTCTGCCTAGTTCTGTATATCCTCTCCTGTCTCTGGCTCCTCCTCCTCCTCTGCTGTGCGGCGTGGACTCTCCTCCTCCTTGCTATCACATATATCTCAGCCATCTTGAGTAACCCAGATGCCTTCTGGGTCTCCTTTTATACTTTGGTTATGGTTACCACCTGCTCTGAGTTAGTGGTAATTTGGGTGTGCAAAATGGGCTTTTTGCGACTAGTCGCAATTTGCGAGTGGCTTTTTCATATGGTTTGCGACTCGCAATTTGCGTCTCCCTATTTGCAAGTCGCACAATGGGGTCACAGAATTTGCGAGTCGGTAATGGCTTGCGTCGCAATTTGCGATTCGGAAATGGGGTTCTTGCATCCCATTTCCGATTTTGCGGGGTCACAAATTGCGATTCGGGCCATGTGCGACTCGCAAATCTTTGCTACATCTGGCCCATAGTCCCTAAAGTCCTTAAATACATCACAGGCCAGCTACCAGCTATACCAACCATGTAATGCTTAACTCAATGATCTAAAAAAGCCACCAGTGATACCCCTCCTGCCCCTAGAAGATACCAAGATATACACGTACCTAAACACTTAGTAACCACAAATAATGAGGAACACTTTCTCTTACATGATAACTTTAACAATGAAAAATGTATCCAAATATTTTGTACAGCAGATACCATATTAAAACTAAGCCAATGTCAAACATGAGTGATGGATAGAAAATTCTAAACGTGTCCCAAACCATTCACTCAGATATACATCATAGATGGCGAGTTTTAAAACGCTAATATCCTATGCATGTATGTCCGACTACTTAATAAACAAAGTAGCACTTACTACGAACTACGAAACCACATTGAGATAAAAACAAACAACTTCTCCCCACATAAAATAAAAATAGATAGTCATGATTCAAACTATCTTAAAACTTTGCCCACCCAAAGGCTTATAAGGCTGTTACTACCATTACAATCAAAGCATAAGGAGACATTTCCAACAATCTGCACTAAATGTTGAATATGCAACTAGTCAATTTGCCTTTGAAATTAAAATAATGATTGCACTACCCTACGTCCCTGTCACAGAGATAACTAACCACTACAACATACTTATAGAATGTTCTTTCTACTGACACAACAAATGTAAACTAATCCCCTAATGTCTACAACAGCACCATTGCTTAAGAAGCTAAAACCAATAATGCAGTAGAAGGATGGCACAATGCCTTCCAAGCTACTACACGGGGCAGAACCCTACCTAAAATGTATAAATTTATAGAAGCCCTACAAAAAGAACATAGCTACCAACTACTACGAATGTAACAATAAGTAACCCAAATTAAACATAAAATTAGAAAACAAAACAATAAAATGTATGACATGGCACTATGTAAAGGACTACACTTCTTAGAATCAACAGCCAAAACCCTATTATGAAATACGTAATATTATACCCAATAATTCAAAAGAATAATCCAATCCAGCAGAACTGAAATATTTTTAAAATATTTATTATAGATCAGCCAAAAATATACACAACTGAAATTTCAAATAAGACTAAGAAATAAAATTAGTGTGTATATAAATTATTAAAAAATGGAAATTTCACCAAACACAAACCTCAAATCACTAATCAAATTGAATACAATGTACAAAATTATTTACGACACATAAAATAGGTGTGGTTTGGCAAGCAGATACAATTGACAGAAATCATAAAATATGACATTTCCATCCACAACAAATAACTCAAATATAACTTACTGTTCTGTAGCTGCAGATCCTCCACCCATATCCATGTACTCAAAAATATAATCTACCAAAAAGGAAAAAATACATTTGAAAAAGGCCCAAAAAAGTATTTAAAAATCAAACAAATCTGGGGACATGGCCAAGCAAGATGGCCAACAAGATGTTCTAGGGGAGAGTTCCCCAGCACCCCACCACAATCCTGTGACTTCCCAAATGGTGAAAACGCTTCAACTCCTATAATAGCAGCCACCTTGGGGGTGAGTGAGGGAAGCCCCCGAAAAATCGATTGGTGCTGCAGGGTCTATGCTACGAAGAGGAGGCCTGATCACTGAAAAGATCATGCAGAGGCAAGGAGGACAGCCTGGAGTCTCGGTGCTCCTTGCGACCTGCAGGCCCGGTTGTGTGCGCCATAGGGGTCTGAGATGAGGGGGCCTAAAGACGAGTGATGAACCGGGAGATGGGGACTGAAACTGTGGGCTATCGCTACCCTGAATAGGGAGGTCCACATGGTAATACCCTGTGCACCAGGGGCTGTATTCCCTCAGAGGTAGATGGGGGGGCCCCATTTTCCCTTGCCCTTGACTGCTGACATGCCAGACCCATGCAGTGGAGGGTGACACAACAGGGGATCCTTTGGCCGATGATAAGCTCCCACTCCGGTGAGTTGCTGGAGTCTGTGGAGCATGGGGGGGGAGCAAAACTGGCCTTGAGACAAGGCCTGGTGCTGCAGACGCTGGGAGTACAGGAGAGACAGCCCGCACAGCCAATGTGGTGAGCTGGGGCTTTAGAGCTTGCCAGGGGACACTTCCATTCCCCCCTTATTTGCTGCTTTGCAGGCTGCTGCTTGTGGGGTTGTGGCACTGAGAGTGACCCTGAAGTAGACAAGACACTTGCCTGAAAAGGCTGGAGCCCAGCTATGCCCTGCTTCTAGGTTCAGCGAATCGAGACAAAATGTAGGAGGGAGACTCCCCAAGAGAACCCCCAGGTGTGCTTGCGGCACATGCCCTAGTGTGGTATGAACTGTGCCTAGCCCTGCCTTAAAGACTTGCAGAAACGGGGGCCCAGGCAAGTGAGGGTGAAACTGGAGGTGAAGACT
Source organism: Pleurodeles waltl (assembly GCF_031143425.1). NCBI lineage: Eukaryota > Metazoa > Chordata > Amphibia > Caudata > Salamandridae > Pleurodeles > Pleurodeles waltl. The sequence continues at coordinate 433,666,244 of NC_090444.1, read as the reverse complement.
GCTTCTTGAAGCCTAAGACCCATATTTATACCTTTTTAGCGCCGCATTTGCGCCACCTTTTGACGCAAAAGCAGCGCAAACTTACAAAATACAATTGTAAGTTTGCACCGCTTTTGCGTAAAAGAATTACGAATATGCGGCGCTAAAAAAGTATAAATATGGGCCTAATTGCCCAAGCCTGGATTGAGATGTGGGGTCAAAGTTTCCACCTCATCTCCACCCCACCATCCATTGACTTTGGGAGGCCGGGGGTCTTGCTCTTTACATGAGGATCCTTCGTGTGTGAGGTGCCGTGGTTTGTCTGAGCTCCATCACGGTGCGAGGGAAGGCCATTTGAGAATCACAGCGATTGCGATTGGACCACTTTTCAGGTGCCAGGAGGACTGAAACGGCAAGGGCAGAGAGGAGCAGTGTGTCCCCGACTGCTGACATGGAGCCCTCAGGTCTGCAGATCCTGGCAGTGATCAAGAGCTCCAAGCATGTCCTGGAGCACAAAATGAACACCATCACCACTGAGCTAAATCTGCTCTGTGCCAATCTCTGTGGAGTCTCTGAGCTCTCTAAAGAAAGAGGGGAAAGGGCAGGCACTGATTTAGGAGGTAAAAACACTGACAACCACAGTGGACACCTTGTCGGATCAAGGTCGTCGCTTTGATGAACACCTAAAAGAAGCAGAAGGGAGATCCAGGTGGTGTAATATATCCTTTGTGGGGTTCCCAGGGCAGCTGGAGGGGGAAGCTACAGAGTTATTCCTTGAGCGATGGCTTACTGGATTGATGGACAGTGGGTCCTGTCAAAGGTCTGCGTGATGTAAAAAGTGCACAGAGTATTGGTCCAACATCCTCCACCTGGACCTACCACCCCAGGGTTATCATTACTAGAATCCTCAACTACAGGATCCGCGACATGATACTGCAGTGGACAAGGGAAAATGGGCTCTCCAAATTTGAAGGAAGTGCGATACAAATCTTCCTTGACTACACACAGAAGGTCCAGGCCCACAGAAAGTCATTCCTAGCTGTAAAAGAAAAACTTCAGACACTCAGTCTCCAATGTATGCTCCCTTACCCGGCCAAGCTGAAGGTGATGGACTAGGAGGAGAGGCCGCTCCCATTCCTTTGGCTCTCTAGAGGAGGCATGGGACTGGCTGGACCATAAAGATGGCGCTGGGCCCAGTTTGATCCCAGGAGGAGTTGCAAGTGGGATGAGACCCAAGAGTGGACCCAGTGGGTCAGCTGAACTGCGGAGATGGGGAATGAGCCAGGATGTGGAGGTATATTGCATAGAAGTGCAACCAGATGCATGTTGAAGGTGGCTGAAGACTGTATCTGCAGCACTTACGGGGCCTGGGAACATGCCTCCTTATCAGCATCATCACAATGCATTGTCATATGATTGGTCTGGGGCGGGGTGAGGCTCGGGATGGTCGGGGGAGACTCAGCTGGCTGTGGGAGGAGGCTGATTCTTGTATACACCGCCTAACCCATCAGTGAAGGGAAATCAGTGAAGACTCAGTAAGAAGTGTGGGTGCAGACTGGGATTGCAAGAAGGTGATTTGGTGATTTATGCTTTCTGACAGGTTTAATTTCATAGAAGGTGGAGTAATTGTTGGTTTCCAGGAATGTGGGGTGTTATTTGGTTCCTACCAATATAATAGGAGTGTGTTTTAGGGCAACAGAGCATAAGAATGTGGGGAATGAGTCCTTTCACACCATCAGAGATTGTCGGCCAAATTCCTGGCTAGCTCTGAGTGTCTCAACCAAACCCCTAAGGTGATTGTGGCAACCTAAACATGACACTCTCACTCCCAACGAAGTCATGGAAATTGCTCATGAAAGCGCAGGTGTAAACATAAGAGAGATAAGTTCTCAATACATTTATTGAAACAATCATAGTCTTCAGTAGAGAGAATGAGCTACCATAATTAGGCAAATGAATCAAAGCAAAGTTACCATGATACAAATAATGAACAATCCAACCATGGTGGGCGCTTTCTAGAGATTCCTACGTAACCTGAAGCCTATACTGATAACATAGTGGGTGCACCCTCTGCCTTTGCCCAGTCTAAGGGATTAGCCTTAGCCCCCATACCTGGAAACTGACTCAGGAGTCAGCCTGTAGTGTGAATGGCAATCCTTTTGGAAAACTGGAAGATTCGTGCCAGCAGAGCTGCATGTCGAACACAGCATTCATCCCAGGATGGTCGCAGCTGGAGAGCCCACTCTCCCCTTCCAGGTCAGTGCATCATTTGTATAATCAAAGGGACACTGTGATAGAGTCACAGCTCTGATGCAATGATATGTCTAGGTGTTAAAAGCTGTCTGAAATGGGCAACACAAGCACTAGGATATCCTGTATTGTGTTCTTAGCCTTGGACAGAATGTACTGATTATATGCAGGGAAAGGCTAACTAACACAAACAACTCGTACAATATATTCCTAGATTAATATAATGCAAGCAAAGTGTGTAGAATGTCACTGCTCAAAAGGTGATGCAACTAAATTGGTTAAACCAGACAGACACTGGGACAAAGATCAAATTTTGTACCGTAATGTTATTATATTTTTTACAAGTCTTATTCTGTGCCTAATCTGCTGCTGGATGTCTTGTATTGAGTGTACACGTGCTGATGCTGTAATGTCTTGTTTCCCTCTACTGTTTAATTATTGTTACGGGTGCAGGTTTGCGCCCTATTTTGTTGTTTGCACTTATAAACAAAATAAGCCCATTTAAAAAAAAAAGTCCACTAGAGATCCATCAAAGCAATCCAAAATGTTAATGAAGCATTAAAAAAGTATTTTAACAAAGGTGTTGGACAATTAAAAGGGTTACATTGACAGTTAGAAATAGGGTCTCTGGGTGGCCGTCAGTTTGCACTCTGTCCAAGTAGAGTCCCTCACTCTAGACAGGGTAAAAGTGTCATAAGGCTAAGCGAGTCAGGGTAAGTGAGATACACAGCTCAGATAACCCCTGCTCAACCCTTTCGTAGCTTGGCACAAGCAGTCAGACTTCTCTCAGAGACAATGTGTAAAGTATTTGTACAAAAACACATCCAGTAACACAGTGGAAACCACCACAAAAGCACTTCACTCCAGTTTAAAAAAAAGCCAATATTTATATAACTTAAACAAGACCAAAACGACAAAAATCAAACATGCACAAGCAAAGATATGGATTTTAAAAATAAAAAGAGTCTCAAGCAATAGAAATAAATGGATGCGTTGTTTTAGAACAAAGTACCTGGTATGCATCAAAAATAAAGCAGCAAGGGCAATGGTGCGTCAAAGAAGCAAGCGGTGCGTCAATTCCTCACTCTCAAGTGAGTCTGTGCGTCGATTCTTTACTCGCACTGTAGGCCGTGGGTCAATTCTTTTCTTGCACGGGAGGCTCTGCATCAATTCCGGATGCGCAGTTTCGGATCCATGCAGGGAATGTTGAAGAGTTTGGCACCCAGGATCCGTACGTGGAAATTTTCGACACAATGTGCCAAGAGTGTGCGGTGAGAACAGGCACTGTGTTGTTTCTCCAGCCACTAGGCAGGCGCTGCATCAAATTTTCAGCCGCAGGACGGGCTGTCTGTCAAGTTTTCTGATGAGCACACAGCTGTGCGTGGATTTTCCCCCACAGGTTACTAGCTTCCACTTCTAAGGGCCCATGGACTGGATTTGGCACCACTCAGCAAGTCAAGGCTCCAAGCAGAAGAGCCCAGGCAGGGGCAGATGAAGCCTTTGATGTCCCTGAGACTTCAAAAGAGGGGGCAAGCTCAGGCCAAGCCCTTGGAGAAACTTCACAAGCAGGATTTGAGAAAGAAAAGTCCAGTTCTTTCCCTCTTCAGGCAGAAGCAGCAGAAGTAGGCCAGCACAACAAAGCAACAGGCAGGGTGGCAGGTCCTCCACAAGAATCAGGCTCTTAACCTTGGCAGGTGTTCCTCTTGATTCAGAAGAAATCTGAAAATCTGGGGTTTGGGTCCACTACTTTTACTCATTTCTGCCTTTGAAGTGGGCAAACTTCAAAGGAAAGTGTCTGTTGTTCATAAGATTCTGCCCTGCCCAGGCCTGGTCCCAGATATATTCCATGGGGTTGGAGTCTGCATTGTGTGAGGTCAGGCAGAGCCCTTTTGGGTGTAAGTGTCAGCTCCTCCCTTCCCACTCTAGCCCAGGAGACTCATCAGGATATGCAGGACACTCCCCCCCTCACATTGTGTCACTGTCTAGTGGGAATTCACAAACAACCCAACTGTCAGTCTGACCCAGACGTGGATTCCACAGGCAGGTAGAGGTAGAGGCACAGAATGGTTAAGCAAGAAAATGCCCACTTTCTAAAAGTGACATTTTCAAACAGACAATCTAAAAAACAACTCTACCAAAACATGTATTTTAAAATTGTGAGTTCAAGGACCCCAAACTCCACATCTCTATCTGCTCCCAATGGGACACTACACTTAAAAGATATTTAAAGGCAGTCCCCATGTCAACCTATGAGAGAGGCCTTGCAATAGTGAAAACTGAATTTAGCAGTATTTCACTATCAGGACATGTAAAACACACCAGTACATGTCCTACTTTTTAAAATACACTGCACCCTGACCTTGGAGCTACCTCGCCCCTACCTTAGGGTGACTTACATGTAGTAAAAACGGAAGCTTTGGGCCTGGCAAGTGGGTCCACTTGCCAGGTCAAATTGGCAGTGCAAGATTGCACACACAGACACTGCAGTGGCAGGTCTGAGACATGTTTACAGGGCTATTAATGTGGGTGGCACAGTCAGTGCTGCAGGCCCACCAGTAGCATTTGATTTATAGGCCCTGTGCACCTCTGGTGTACTTTACTAGGGACTTGGCACTAAATCAAATATGCCAATCATGGATAAACCAACCGCCAATACAATTTAGACACACAGCATTTGTACTTTAGCACTGGTTAGCATTGGTAAAGTGCCCAGAGTATCAAAACCAAATAAAACGAAATACAGCAAAGGATCCAACAACAGGGGGTCAGAAGCAAAAAGTACAGGGAAACCACACCAAGAGCTGCCAGGTCTAACATTGACTATCTGCACTCCAATCTAAACCACGTTGTTGAAGGTGTCAGACACTAAAAGAGTTACATTTGCTATTCCCACTCCACTTAAAACCATTTTGGGGAAGGTGTAAGACACAAAAAGGGTTGCATTTACTATTCAAACTCAAATTTATACCTTTTTGCAGAAGGCGGTGGACACTAAAGAGATTATATTTACTATTCCCACCCCAATTTACACCATTTTGGGGAAGGTACTGGGCACTAAGAGGGTTACATTTACTATGCCGACTCCAATCTAAACTATTGCAGGGAAGGTGTTTGACACTAAAGGGGTTGCATTCAGTATTCCCACTCCAATCTAAGCAATTTTGGGAAAGGTGTTGGAAACTAAAGGGGTTACATTCACAATCCCCACTCCAATCTAAACCAATTTGGGAAAGGTGTTTAACACTAAAAGTGGTACACTTACTATTCCTACTTGGAATCTAAATAATTTTGGGGTTGGTGTTGGGCACTAAAGGGGTCATATTTACTAATCCCACTCCAATTGAAATCATTTTGAGGAAGGTGTTGGGTATTAAAGGGATTACATGTACTACCCCACTCCAATTTATCCATTTTGAGTAGGTATTGGACACTAAAGGGGTTACATTTACTATTCCCACTCCAATCTAAACCATTATGGAGAGGGTGGTGAAGACTAAAATTATGACATACCCTATGCATACTCCATAGTCAAACACATTAAAAGATTAAAAGTGTGTTTTAAAAATAAATAAAAACATTACTTATGTGACAGTTACCAAATAAATAATTGCTATATACTTAATTAAAAATTAACATATTGAATAATTATTGTTATTTCATAACATGAAAATAATTATACATAAGAGAATAAAAAATCAAATAAAAATAAAACTATAAATAATCAAATTAATAAAATCAAAACATTACTTAAAATTATATATGAAATAAAGAGTGAACAATTTTAAATATATTAATATATGAAATAAAGAGTGAACAATTTTAAATATATTAAAGATATAGGGCCTGATTACATGTTTAACGGAAAGAGTCCTGCCGTCGAAATGGCATTGGTTTCCCAGACCACAAACTCGGTGGTCAACCTGCCCAATTACAAAGCAAGCTGGTGCATAAATGAAAGACTGTCGTGGCACTGCAGTGGCTGCCAGAAAATCCTGACGGCGGCGATAAGGCCAAAGCGTATGTTGGTCGGTGGACCTCCACTTTCCCCGCTGGTCCAATCACAATGCCCCTTCCTACTGGTGTGACTGTGGTAGCAAAACCTCCACACCTGAACTGGGGAAGAGGATGGATATAAACAAGAAACTCATCTTTACTCACCTGCACAGGTCCTTTGCTGCCATGGAGCCGACAGTACACGTCCTGCCGCTGGTGGTGCTGCTTGATGACATCCAAAGCCCACACCGTTGTGGATGCAACCAACGGTAAGCCGCAATCTTACCCATTCCTATTGACTCCTCAGTTAACAGATGCACAGGCAGGAGGAGGCCTTGGCTAAACCTATTTTGTGGGTCCCTGTTTGGAACAGCTTCCAATGTATGATCCCAAGTCAGCTCTTTGATGCCCTCTTTGGCCACGTCACTGTATGGGTACGCTTCTAAATTTTAAATGTGTGCACAAATAATTTTCAGGGATAGTTACGCATATCCACAGTACTGTAACATAACAAAAAGGCCTCACTAACATCACAGCAGATAATCACTGGAACACCCTACAACTTCTCACATGCTCGGTCCAGTATGATCGAAAATAAACTTGAGAAGCGATGTTGCATGAATCAGAAACACCCCATCTCTGCAAATTTGCTGCAGTAGACTTTCACACATAAGGCACATCAAAAAATATTTTTTATAAAATGGAATTCTAAACAATCTGCCTAACAAGTATTGGAAGCTCATTATGGAAGCACTCTCTTTAGAACAGGGTTGGCTCAATTAGAGGGCCCCCTGAAAGTCTGGGTCCCTGTGCCACAGCCCTCTTTGCCCATGCCCCAAAAGGTCTCTGTACACAAACCCCCTGGCTTTAGGTATGTCAGAGACAACCAAAAGCATCAACAAGTGCCATGCATATGTGTGCAATGTGTAAGTTCAAGATATTAAAACAAACACATCAGTAACTGCATTCTTCACATACAACTAAAGTAGGAGTAAGGTACACACAAAACAATGGACACATGTCACAAAAAGAAGACAATAAGGCATGAAAATCAACCACCCTCCAGGTGTGGATAAACAAAAAGCTAACTTGCACACAATAAACATGTGCCCAACATACATCATAGGGTGAAATGCAAGCCATCTGAGTTTATCATTGCACAAGACAAGCTGAAAACCTTACCATTTGAAATACCACCAAAAACTCCACCAGGCCAAATGTGGACGAATCACACATATTCATCCATGGAACAGTGCTCCCTGATCTGTGTAATTCCTGTACTGGTCCCAAACTTTAAATAAACAGCCTGTTCATACTGATCACCAATCAGGATAAAAATAACACACCTGTGGTCCCACATCCCAATGTATCAAAGTACAGAAATTAGGTAGGCGAGTGCTCAGCCCCATGATGAATGCCTGCCCAGAAAACACTATCACCAACACATACCATTTCAAATTGTGCATGTATATAACAAAGTATACCATAAACATATGTGTAGTATAACCTGCCATACTGTGTGTACACAATGACATTGTGTCACAATCTAACTGATGCAACATTGGTATGTTCCCAAAAACAGCTAGGGAAAAGTAAATCAAGGACTAATGTGTTCCAAAACAGACTGATCTTTATTTCCCTTTCATCAAAAATCTTCAGAAACTGCAATGGCCAGTCCAACTATAAATGCTGTGAGCAGACTGCTGTGCCACCAAACGTGCCTCAGAAGACACTGCCATAGTAACTGCCTCACAAAGGGGCATCCATTATACAGGGCAGGCACCTCCAAGCTGTCATTTGGAAGGGGCTGTTTGGGTTTGGAAGGGCTGCCCTTGGCATGGGAAGTGGTAGGTTGGGAAGAGAAAGGGATGGACCTACGGTTAAGCGGGGGGGCTGGGAAGTGGAAGGGGTGGAAAAACATTTTGCAGGGGTGCCTTGGGACCTACAAGGGACAGATGGATGGATAGTAGAGGTGGATTTGGAGATGGGAGAGATGGTCTGGGGTGTGGGAGGGGTAGGAACCTTCTTGGGAGTGGGGGTTGGAGGTTTGGGAGATTTAGGGCCAGGGAAAAGGATGAATGTTCAATAGGGAACTTAGTAGTGGAAATGGAAAGGAGTGAAGCTTAGAGGGAGAGGGAGTAACTGGGTCACCATGTGCTTGGGTCTGTTGTGGGTGCAGGTGTATGTGCTGCAAGTATGGGTGTGTCTTCTACGCGTAGCGTCTGTTGGGTGCTTGATTGTGTGCATCTGTGTTTCTTAGGCATGTACAAAGGGAATGTTGGATCTGTGGATGTTGCTGCAGTGAATGTGCTGGGTGTGAGTGTTGTGGATGTTGATGTGGTGGTGAAAGTGGGTGTGGTTGTTTGTGGTGTGTGAATGGATGTAATGGTGGGTAGGGGGTGTGCATGTGGGTGTGGTCTGTGCTGGCTGTGGATGTGGTGGAGGGGGGTATTGGGGCATATGTGTGTACTGTCATCTGTGCTGTGTGGGAGTTTGATAGGGGAGTGGTATAAGTATGTGGATGTGGTGTGATCAGTGGTGGTTGTGGATGGAAGTGGCGGTGTCTGTGGGGCTGATGGTGGATGTGGTGTCTGGCTGTTTGAATGTGTGCCTCTTTTTTTGTGTTGTTTGCTATGTGTGGATGCTCTGCTTGTGTGGGTTTGTGTAAATGTCTGCATGTGCTTTGGACAGGTGTTGGAATAGGGTTTTGGAATGGGGAAAGGGCGGGGGAGAGACAGAAGGTTGGGGGGTGGGAGGCTGCACTGAAGGAGGAGGCCAGAGTCTGAAAAGATCTCTGTAGGCCAGACATTGAACTGTCAATGCCTACCAGGTAGGCTATCAGCTGCTGCAGATGGCTGCCTTGTGTGACGCTGCGATGACCTGCGGCGCCCCACTTGCGTACCGCAATCAGATCGGCGGTCCGTGTCCTGGATGGCCGTTCCTGCTGCAGGCTGCGTTTTGAGCCGCGTTTCAGGCTGCTGCCTATTTTTTGTTCCACAGCGCGAATGGTACATCTTTCTTTGGGTGCTGCTTTGCGCTGCGCCCACCTTATGCCCTTAAAATCTCTCTTACCTATTTTTGTGTCTTTCTTTTTTCTTGTTTTCTCTATCTTTGTGGTTTCCCTCTTAGCCATCTTTTCTTCTTCCCCGGAGTCCGTCTTTCCTTCCCTGCATGCCTTACTTCCTCTTTTACACCATGGCTATTTTTCCATTCACTCTAATGAGGCTTTTCCCAATTCAAGATGGTGTCTTCGGAACTTCCTGCGTGTCACTTCCTGTTTGCCAGTATATAAGCACAGTTGGTCTTCTGTCCCTTGCGTTGCAAACACTTCCGTTCTGGTGGTGCTCCTCGCTCCTGTATCCGGTAATTTTTTGGACTTCTCCTATTTTTCTTGTCTGCAGTTTTTGCTGTTTCCAGTTCATATTACGCTTCTCTTTTTTCTTACCTCTTTTTCAGGAGTTCCTTGCTTCTGAGGTTTTTCCCGCGATTAGTTTTTTTCCTCTAGGACTCCTTCTGGAGGCCACGGTCTGCCTGGTGTTACTCTATCAGCAGCACCGTGGCTAGTGGAAAGGGTTGCCCTTACCTTGGTCAGTCCAGAACCAGCAAGAGACCAGGTGGTGCCTCGAGATTGACAGATAACCGTGGTAGGAAGCATTCAGATCGTGACAGCCTTGCCCCAGAATGGCATTAAGAATGACAGTCTGATCCACAGAGATGGTCCTCAGGAGGTCAACAGCCTCCTCACGCTGTGCAGCGGGGAGCAGGGGCTGAGGTGCCTGGAGCATAGGAGATAGCTCCCCTTTTAGGAGAATGGGCCAGGCCAACTGGGTGGGGAGTAACAGGAAGGTTGGAGATGGAACTGGTGGTGGGCGGATATGGACGAAGTAGGAATAGATCCTGTGGGGTCCGCCACCAGTCAGGAGTGTCCACTGGAGGATGACTTGGATGATGATGACTTGCGTCCTCAGTAGTACTTCCCACACCTCTTGGACACTTGGTCCCTTTGTGTCTGTATAATAATAACCAGAACCACTGTGGCGAACAGCTTCCCCAACGATATTGGCCCCTTCTCCTTCACTTCCCCTAGATGATTCTGAAATGACACATAAAAAATGATTGATTGCATCTACGTGAACACACCTTCCATATTCAAACACAAAACCTTACAGAAGGGCACAGATTACGTCAGCTGCATGATTCACTATACAGGCCTCAGCATTAGCATGTGCATGCATACTACATTATCTGAAAACAATTGGTCACAGTGATGCCATAACCCCAAAATGATCCTATACCATGATTTAACTTGTCTACATTCCATCTTCATGTATATACTAGGACAGTTGCTCACCTTGTATACTTTGGGCTTTGTTGCATACCATACAGAACTGATGTCACATGACGTGATGGATAACCAAAATACATTTCCACAGTGTCCACACAAGCCCCTGAATTCAGCTAATGCTATTTTCCCTGAAACAACATCATGATGTGATGATGGGCAAATCATTCAGCAAAGCAGCTGCAGTCAATTCTGTTACAGAAATCATGTCACATGCAAAGGCTAAGTTCACACTGATGTTTTTTTATCTTGATACTTCCTCTGTCCATTGTCAAGGTAGTAAAATGAAAGCTACATATCACAAGTAGCATAGAAAAGTACGCAGGGGAGAATCATGGCCTGAGCATTGGGAAATATCTACTACAAATGCACACATCATAAAAGTGTATATGGCCCTTTGAACATCCCCAATCCTGCTTGATACTGGTGAAAACACCATTCTTATATCACATTTCTAAAAGCCAAAAACACCTTTGAAGTTTGTTGTGTACAGTGAATATCAATGACATGAAGAGGTGGACATACTTCAGTCCTAATGGGATGGCACATCACAGCACCATTTATTATGGAAAACACCAATGGCCTTGTAAAACTGAGTGCAGACACTCACATATGATCCCTACATTGCAACATCTCACTCCCTGATGCATGTCACCAGTCAGTGAATGCATCTTGAAACTGTATTGCCAATGAAACTACAACATGGAAAGATACACTGGGAAACATGCAGGCACTAAAACTGATGCCACCAGTGATGATTGCACACTCATGTTATTGATGAATCCCATCTTACCAATGGGAAGTGTTGTCCAGTCAGTGCACTGTATGCTAGGGCACATGTAATATGGCTACTATCACATGGGACACAGTAGTGAGGGAGCATCACTCCTGACACAATGAAGACAGGTGGCCTGTTTGGTATAACCTTCACCCAGAACATCAAACAACATGAGTTGATTCTGATTTTACTCAGCCATGTGTCTGCTCCAAACAACAAATTGGTAGTGGACTGGACTCTGCTGGCGTCCTGGTAATAAAGACATTATACAAAGCACATCATCATGCACCTATTACCAGACCTACACAATCCAGAACTCTTCCTGTGCATTGGACATGTCACACCCCCAATGTTGTTGGGCAAATGGCTACCTATAACACAAAAAGTTGGTAATGTAACATGCACTGCTCTGGCCAGCACTCGCTCCCTTGTAGCTACCGTTGGGACCTCAACTGTCCATCAAGCTCCAGATATGCCACCACCAGTATGTGGGCAATTAGGGGGTCATCTTGCGGTGTGCTCTTCGTCCACGTTGGGAGGACTTTCCCAGCTGGGCCTCTGTGATCTTCCGGGTCCAGCACTTCAGGACCTCTTACCTTTTCCTGCAATGGACGCTGTCAGAACAATAGACCACCAGGGTCTGCACCTTCCGGGAGATAGCCTTCCCAATGGTATACAAGAAAAGAAAAAACAGTATGTCACTGCAATTAATTGGATACCTGGTTTGCTGTTCACAATTTGTCTACAACTAGCACAAGCATAAATAAAAAATTAACCCATAATGTGTAGTTTTCACATGTTGAACAGATACATTTAGGTAGTCATCTGCTGACCATCCTCATTCCTGGTCATGTCCTACACTGACTAAGCCAGCAAACTTACATCATGTAGCCCTGGCCCATCATACATATACTGTGATGGGGTTCGCCATGAAAAACAACACACCATTGTAAGCTTTAGAAGAGTGCTATTTGTGCATTATGGTACAGACACCTTTACAGCCATGCCCATTGACTTTATGCACATGGTCCATACGGCCTGGAACCATGGTACAGACTACATCCTAAGACTTGGACACACATGGCAGCCCTTCCATTGTGAGCTGTGATAACTTCCTCTCTGGTGATGTGTGGACATATGAACAACTTAACGTAATATCGTGCTACGTCTGACAGAGTTTGTGTAGTATGTACTGGCATCACAGGACAAACAGTTTGCCATATGTGGCACTGTTACAGGGATGACATCAACATACCATTGTATTTCTTGTTTAGTTGGATGTAAAATAACTGGCGATTCATATATCAAAATATTTTCTGAAGAAAACAGCTATCTGCACTGTGAATGTGTCACATGTGAAAAATCCCTGTATGGTGCAAGCATTATTTATAGAAATTGAAACCAGACCTGTAGGTGTAAGGGACCTGTCATTATGAAAGGAGACATATTGACAATGTGGGTCAATGGAATGAAGTATCAGGTCAAGGGGTTACCTCAGTCACCACTCCAAATGTATTCCATATAAAAGCAATCAGGGCTACTATTATTTTTTCAAACTCTTTTAGTGATCATCCAAGGATCCACAGATCTACAGGGAAAATACTCTGGGCATCAGTTGTATTGCCACACAACCATGGGCCTCAGCATGGCCCATGGTTATGACTGGGCACAACTCATTATCCCACTTGAACATCACATTTCCAACAGTTCTACATATCAGATTGCAGCTTGAGGCCATTCAACATATGTGCTCAAGGCTATTCAGCACTCTGAAAGGGACTTTCAAATATTGGTAGCTCACAGCCAACATTTTGGTGAGCCCTGATGTAGGCTGAGTGATATCTGGGAAGGTACACCTACCTAAGATCATCCTCAACAGGTTTGTCCAGAATACAGTCACAGCTCATGCTGTAAAGGCCAGACGTGTTTGCAGGTTTAGCATGATTTGAATATTAAATATGTCATAGGTACCATGAAATGTTTGCATGCACCACAAATGCAATCTAGGGCTTTCCACATCTCACACATCCCAAAGGTGATGTTACGTACACAATGTACAGTGCTGGACAATCCCTGACATTATAATCTCATGTAGGGACCACAACACTTTATACCAGTAATTGGAATGAACACTTTAACTAAGAGGCACATTGTAGCCTGTGGGAATGGAAATGATAAACAAAGTAACATATGCATGTAAGATAGTTACCACTGGTGAGCCATTGAGCTGGCCATACAGGGAAAGGCCCTCACCTGCCAGCAGCTCCAGCTGAAAAGGCATAGGTCCTCTCACCTGCTTGCCCTGGCATTCTTGCCCCCATAGGTGACAAACAGCAACTAAAAATGGAGGAAATCTTGATAGCCGCAGTGTCAGAAGGCAAGTGAGGTATTTTTCAAACTGCGGCGTACATGTATGCGGCATACACGCTCATCAGCGTATATGGACATAGCCATTGGCCCTCTACCATCACAATCACCAACATTAGCCTGTGGCTGTGTCTGTCGGGGACTCAACTGCCCACTGCGCTGTCGACTTCCGCTGGCGGCGTCGGATGCACAGTGTCCAAAATGAAGGTCAGCAGCTGCCATTTTAGCGGGTGAAAGTAATGTATTTGTGACTGTCAACTGAGTCATCACCACTCCAAATGAGGGGTTAAATGTGTAAATATGTACAAATCCATTACGATTTACATTTAACTCAAGTTTTAATTTGCATAGTGCGTTAGTGTGCATATAGGCTAGATTTGCACGGTGCACTGTACACCGCTGTGGACAGTATTTTGTCCAAATGCAAATGTCTATTAAAAAGTGGTGCCAATTTAACGGAGTCTCTATTTGGCATAGGTATACAACCTTTTCAAGTAGGGACCACAATCCTAGCCAGGGAAAGTCACATACAGTCCAAATTATCCTGTACACACCCTCTAGTATGCAGATAAGTGCAGATGTGACTGAGTGTCCTGTGTTGTGGTTGTGTAGGTGAAATGCACAAGGAAGCTGTTCAACCAGCCCAGCCCAGATGTTGATTGGAGACAGGCTATAAGGCACAGATAGATTTTGAGGTCAGAGTAATGCTCACTTTATAAAAGTGGCATTTCTAAAATAGTAATATAATATCCAACCTCACCAATAAGCAGGATTTTCTATTACCATTCTGGCTATACTAAATATGACATGGTTACCCCTTTCTGATTAGAATGTACCACTCAAACAGTATATGAGGGTAGGCCTAATGCTATCCTATGAAAGGAGCAGGCCTCACTGTAGTGGAAACGAATTTAGGATTTTTCCACAACCACAACATATAAAACACACATGTACATGTCCTGCCTTTTACCTACAAAGCACCCTGCCCTATGGGGTACCTAGGGCCTACCTTAGGGGTGACTCATATGTAGAAAAAGGGGAGTTTAAGGCTTGGCAAGTACTTTCAAATACCAAGTCGAAGTGACAGTGAAACTGCACACATAGGCCTTGCAATGGCAGGCCTGAGACAAGGTTAAGGGTTGAATTATGTGGGTGGCACAACCAGTGCTGCAGGCCCACTAGTAGCATTCGATTTACAGGCGCTGGGCACATGTAGTGCACTTTACTAGGGACTAACAAGTAAAGTAAATATGCCAATAGGGTATGAGCCAATGTTACCATGTTTTAGGGAGAGAGCAAATGCAATTTATCACTGGTTAGCAGTGGTAAAGTGTCCAGAGTTCTAAAGCCAGCAAATATGAGGTCAGAAAAAGAAGAGGAGGAAGGCAAAAAGTTTGGGGGTAACCCTGCAGAGAGGCAATTTCTAACACCAATGATACCTCAAAGATGTAGTATTTGCACAGCAATGGTCAAGACACGTGTTGAGACCACAGTGGGTATTGGTGAGAGATGTAGCACAAAAAAGTATTTTGTGCATATTGCTAAATGAAACAGTTATGTAATGTCACATGAGTTTTGGCTTGCTCTTCACATTTCTTACTGTGGACATTGTGAAAAACTTTCATATACTGTTTTCAGTTCATACATAGGTACCCTGGGAAAGGGAGGCGATGACAGCCTGCTGTGTACTGCCCATTTCCAGACCTTCAGACCATGGAAGAAAGGGATATCATCCTTAAGTTTAGTGTGAAAAGGCAAACCATACTGGATCTGTGTCATCCGATTGAGTCTGATCTCCTGCCTCAAAACACCAATCCCACATGTAACACACCAATTGTGAAAGTTATGACAGTAATGCATTCTCTGGCAACAGGGTGCTTTCAATATACAGTGGCAATTTGTGGTGGCATGTCACAACCAGTGTTCTGTCATGTACTACAAAATGTGCTTTTGATAATGATAAGACACCTGGACACCTACATCTAGTTCCCCATGCATGATGATTAAGCCACTGTGAAGGCTGAATTCTATGGATTAGCTCAGTTATCACATGTATTTGGAGTCATTGACGTTACCCATATTGTGTTAGTACCACAGTAACCCAGAGAACAAGAGTACTTTAACAGGAAGAACTTCAATTCTATCAACGTCCAAGTTGTCTGCTTGCCCGATTTGTATATTTCAAATGTCTGTGCCCGGTTCCATAGATCAGCCCATGATTCCCATGTCACGCAGAACAGCACTGTACCCCAGCTGATGTCACAACTACAACTGGAGAGTGCCTGGCTTGTTGGTAAGTATGATCTGTACTAACTTTGTGTGGGTAATGTCAAGTAGTATCAACAGGAAGTGTGTAACTAATTGTTGCACTTATGTCTGTCTTGCATCTAGGAGACTCAGCCTATTCCAACAGGCCATGGTTGTTGGTCCAACTGAGGAATCCAACAACTCCAGGGGAAATCCATTCCAATGAGGCCCATGGAAGGACAAGGAGGCCAGTGGAGCGGGCTTTTGGGCTCCTGAAGGCTGATCTAGATGTTGAGACAAAACTGGGGGAGCCCTCCTCTAATCACCTGGGAAGGCGTGTCATATCACCGTGGCCTGCTGCATGCTCCACAACCTAGCCCTGAGATGGAACATCCCTTATATCGCAGATTATGGAGACCCTGAAATGTCACTGGGTGAGGATTTTGGAATGCCAAATGATGATGAGAGTGGTGAAAAAGAAGGAGCTGACTTGTGCCAAGATCTCATCAACAACTTCTTCTGGTGAGTGTTAGTATTTTTGTAAGATCTAATAACTTGGACTGTAATAACAACTCTTGTTGTGATGATGAGAGGAGAATGTTAGGAGAAAATTTGAGGGAGGGCATGCTCTGGGTACTTCAGGTGGAAGGTGTTTGTTGAACAAGGTTATGACACATGGTCATTATGTTTGTGTTGCTTTGTTTTGCTCTGATGTTTAGTACGGGACTGTGTTCTCCAGGAGCTGACTATCTGAATTGTCTTACCTATATGCTCTGACAGCTAATTTTATTTTTTTCTGGTTTAGGTACCTTTACCACGGCATCATCATTTAGACATTTTAGAGTTATGACTTTTGTAGGGTAGATGATGCTGTTTGGGAACAATGGTTGTTCCTGGGTATGACAGACACAGATGATGGGTGTACAAATCCTATACCAAGACGACGTGCACAGTGATAGGATGGAATTTATGAGGAATCCATTGAACTTGTTCCTTGTCATGTGGTGGTAAAAAGGAAACATTTGTGCCATCATGTGATCCATCAAAATGTTTTTGTGGAGCCAAATCATGCTATTCTCCCTTTGGAGTGACTAAATACTTATTGTGTGTGGTCTGTATGTACCTGTTGATGTGTCTTATAATTGTAGGGCAGGGTGCTTGTAGCACGATGCAGATATTTGTTGCTGACATGCCACCAGATATTTGAAATATGGATTGGAATGATCCTGTGATCAGAAAATGTAGTACTGCCATATGTTTGTCTATTGGTGTTATTGATGAGGGATTCCCTTTGTGGGTTAGAGGATATGGCTCCAGGTGATGCCATAGACCAAGTTTATTTTGCCTATTCAATATGAAATTGTCAGATATATCCCTTCCTTCGATGCTTTAAAGGTCTGCAAATTAAATTGTGACTACTAGCACAGATTATTGGTGTCTTGTATGATTTGCTACGTTTCTGACATAATGCCTGGCTATCGTTGGTGCAATGTACTAAAGATGGCATATGAGAACACACTTGTATTTATGTTTTGGTAAGACATGGTTGTGATCCTGAGCTAAACTTGTGTAGATATATAACATATAAATACTTACACAAGTAGATATTTATGCCATTGTCAAGTTCATATGGAAGTACATAAATACATCGCTAGTTGTGAGATATACAACAGTAGGCAAAGGGTTTCAGACTAGTGGATTTATTTTAGTGAACAGGGAGAAAAAATACATTGTGAAAAACAAACAGGAAAAATTAAAAGTGAAGAAGTCAGTCATGGTGAATGAAACCATAGTTGTAGTTTCCAAATTATTTGGAGTGCATTGTCCAAAATGCCTCTGCCAACAGAAAGGTAGATGTGTCCAGGAACATGGCACACAGTGAATGTGTTACACACAAAGGAGGAAAGAAGGTTCAAGGTTTCTTGGTGGTGGAGGTCTTACCATCCTCAACCCCTGGTAATTTGTAGGGACTTTCCCACTTGCCACTGAAGGGGGGATCCACAGCTGCAGGGACAAGGGTATGTGCAGGTGTCTTCTTCGACAGAGTCTCCCTTCCTGTGGCTGCATGAGGTATAGATGGCCCTGATGTAGCTGGACCACCTGAAGAGGTAGATGGTGCTGGGAAAACCCTGCACAGATGTGTATGAATGTCCATAAACACCATAATTAGTGAACCCATTTTCGAGTTATGGGCCACCATCTGTCTGTCCCTCAGCAACTGCTTCATCTCCCGGAGTTCGGTGAGTACCTGGCCCATCCTGCCGTGGGACTCATGATAGGCTCCCAAAACTTGGCCAATGGTGTCCTGGGTGTGAGTGGCCCCGGTGGTCTCACTCTGATGGCCCACAGTTACCCTCCCATGAGCCTGTGCCCTTGGCCCAGGGTGCCTACTCCCACTGGTTTCTGGCTCCTCTGTAGCTGGTGTGGTGATTGTCACATCAGGATCCAGCACAGGGGGGCACACAATGGTTGCTACTGTGCTAGGTACACTGATTGTGGTGGATGATGTTGGCTGAGCTGTTGTAGCTGGGTTGGGAGGTGTATTTGTGGACCCAGTGAGACTCACCGTTGCTGTCTGCCCAGGCTGACCAGATGGACCAGCACCAACATCCTCATCCAGATCACCAGGAGTGTGGTCATCCCTGAAGGCTTGGTCCTGAGGTGGAGTGGGTGTCTCTTTTGTGTCCAAGCTGTGGCCAGGTGCTCTGCCAGATAGACCTGCTATGAAATAGAGAGTATTTTTATTGGTGGAAGTGAGTTTCTACATCCTAATATTTTGTGACACCAAAAGTAGAACTCTAGAAGAAGACAAAATAGGTAGAGATTACTTTTGTGATATGTTTCAGTGGCAAACTTGTTGTCAAGACATTTGTATATATTAAATACATACACTTAAATTAAGCAGCTCAGTATATGTCCTGCAATGTTGTTTTTTGTATTGAGGCAGGAATGTGACACCCCCGAAACATTCAAGCCAACACAGTGGAGAGTTAACATGCGTATTTGACCATTCCATGGCCCAGCTGTATACTAAAAAGGCAAACACACAACTTGGTTGCATATTTAGCATTAATCACCATGTGAGCAGTGCAGAGTCCATGGGTCATGTGCAACGTCTAAACAGCTGAGTTAACTTTATGCCTTGCAAATATTTGGCCCACACACTTGGTATGGTGTTACTCAGTCCCTCAATTGTTTTAGTTGGGGAGACCAGGAGAACATAAAGCAAAGCAGCCAGGAATGTCTCTGAGTAAAGCATTGTATATAGATTGCTCACTCCAAGAGAAATAAACATCAGTTGTGATATGTCAGTCAAGTGAGAATGGTCAAAATCACAATTGTGTTGTTTTTAGAGTTGCAAAAACAGGGTGTCATGGTATTTGTAGTACTTACAGTCTCTACTTGCCAACACTTACAAAAGGGTTAGTGTAACATACCGGTTAAAAAAATGCTGTTGGGATGGACCATTTAGTTACCTATTGACACATATCATGGGTCCTGAAATGAATTTTTTTTGTGGGACTACACTTACAGACACCATTACAACATGTGGCATGCGATGGTATTTGATACATTTGATCTTATATGCAACAATACACATTGACACTGAAAAAACAACCTCTCTGATAATTGGGAGATTAAATGTTAGAAAAGTAGGTAGACAACAGAATGGCAAAATCTGGATTGGGAGCAAACAGGACATTGAGGTTTTGTGACCATTAGTGAGATGTACCTTACTCCCCCAGGTATTCCTGTCAAGTGTCCAGGACGTAGGATCTGGAAGAACGTCTCCTCTGACAGAAATAATCTGATTGGGTGGCTGGGAGGACCACTACTAGTCCTATTGGCCTCCCGGTGTTGCTTGAAAGCCAGGGAATACACCTTTCCCCTCATGTCGTTCCACCTCTTCTTAATTTTCTCCTGTGTGCACAAGGTGATACCTACCGCATTCACCCTGTCTACTAATCTGGACTACATATCCCTTTTCTGACTAATAGTGGTATGTTGGACTTGGGGTCCAAATAATTGTGGCTCTACTCTTATAATTCCATCCACCATGACTGCCAACTCTGCCTCTGGAAAATGTAGATTTTTGTGCCATGACATATCCCAAATTAAAGTCAGTGACAGTATAAAAAAAAAAACATACAAAGCCAAGATACAATAAAAGTGCTGGCAAGGTGTATGGTGAGTGGTAATATGGATGGGGAAAAAAGGTTTGCCTTCTCTCACCAAAATGTTGTGTCCAAATGGCTGTGCTGCAGGAATTGGCAAAAGATCCTGATCTGGAAAGAAAGGGTGGGTTACACTGTAATTTGCAGGTGTATCCACCTGGCCAATGGCATCAGGTGTGTTGTATTTGTATCCATCCAGTGGCCACTGTTATGTGCTTTGCTCAATGCAGTCTAAAGTGTCCGCCGGCCAGCAGAGAACTGCTGCAAGGGGACTGCCAGTGCCACCATGTTTTCTCAATCTGCTCAGTGAGAACCTGTGGCCCTGATGGCAACGGAGTACTAATAGCTAGAATTGCAGTCCGTCTCTTCACACGCGGGACACACTCTGTTGACGTGGTTGGCAGGTCAAGCTGCATGTATTGTAATAGTTGTGGCAAAAGACTGCCGCCTCAATGGAGTACTTTGGACCGTCACCGTGGCGGGATGGCGGTATGACCGCCAAACTTGGAATTGGGCCAATGATCATTGAACATCACTCAAATAAATATATAAATTCTATTCACAATTACTTAATTGATAACAATTAAAAACATAGTGTAGTTTATGAATAATAAAAAAAATCTTAGATTATAATACATATATATTATCAATACTAACACCACCTTTTTATACATACATTTACCTTCATACATAGATATTACAATTTTCAAAACAAAAAATAAGCATAGGAAACATATTTATAAATAGAATTTAATATTTACATTAGAAATATACGTTTTTAATTATATACACAAATGGCATAAAATACATTTAAAGTAATCTACATTTCCAAAGTAAAAACAAAACATACAAATTGTGTTCAATTTTCAATTTTGAAAATAAATGTATGAAATTATTTAAAAAATAAATAAAAATAAATTCAAATGAGTAAATGCATTAAACAATACAAAGTTAAATGTTTCATTTTTGTTTCAATTTTTCAAATATATAAATTATCTGTAAACTATTTTTAAAAATAAATATTACATACACACGAATACACATTTATTTTTAAAATCATTAAA
The DNA here is from genome assembly GCF_031143425.1 of Pleurodeles waltl. Lineage (NCBI taxonomy): Eukaryota > Metazoa > Chordata > Amphibia > Caudata > Salamandridae > Pleurodeles > Pleurodeles waltl. The sequence continues at coordinate 433,645,049 of NC_090444.1, read as the reverse complement.
ATAATTTACATAAAATGTATCCTTTTTATTTAAATATATAAAAATTATTAATATTTATTTAGAGTTCTACATAATACCATTATTTACAAAATTTGAAGAAAGACATTGCATATTTATAAAAATATTCAAATCAAATTAATATCTTTAAATTTTAATAATCTTCCAATAATAATCTCCCAAACCTTATCATATAAAAATCGAAAATACCGCGCATTTAACATAATTACATAAACATTAATTACACACATTAATAAAATTAAAATATATATATATTCGTAATTTAAGACAAATAAAAATAATGTACAAAACATACTAACACAAAAATTACTAAACATCTAAAACAAAACACACAACAAAAATATGTATAAAATATCCTACAAAAATGATATTCTGTATAACAATATTTTATCTAATAATATTGTTTTAACATTATTAAATACAACACTTAAAACAATATTCTAACCTTCGATATTCTGGTCAACGATATTCTTGCTATCTCAATATTTTTGACATGATATTTATGTATCACGATATTTGTATTCAATATTTTGTCCAAATACTGCATGCAATATCACCTCAAGATAATGACATCACTGAGAGATTTATGGCCACCTTTGAAAGAGCAGTATAGTAAGCTAAACTCATCTGCATCATAGTACCTGACATAGAGCAAGAAATAAATGACCACCAGAGTTTAAATTTGATCAGGCCCATAAAACTTCTTTGCCTCAATAAAATTACTACTGTTTCATGATGAAATTGCAAAACTCAAACTGAAACAAAATGGAGACAAGAAGCGCCATGCAGCGATATGCATCCTTCTTTGAAGTTCAACCAGAGGACTGGCTTCTGGTGGACCACAAACAAACAAGTATATTAGATCCACTATTCCAAAGCACCCCCATGTAGGTGGAGCAAGTGAAAACAACTCTGGTTTTAGCATAGGTGTGTCTGAAGTCTGTTATCAGGAATGTATCATAGTTTCAGTGAAGCATCAGTGGTGTTACCCCTCACCAGGGAACAGTCATCACCTGTTGGAGAAGGTCCATCTAAAGCAGTAGAAGTAGAATTGCCACACTCCATTGTGACCTCCTTCGAGAGTGAAGATGAGGAACTTTGATGCACCATCTAAACCATTTGTCACCCCTAGCGACTCACTAAGCAAATGTGAACTGACTACTGTCAACCTGCCTAGGTTGTTGTTGTCCCTTCCCCTTCCTTTTGCTTTCCCTTTTACTTTCTGTAGGAAAGCACCTTTTTTTGACAAGGTGAGCCCCCACTTTTTGCCTGGTTTCTGCTAACCAGGTCCCCAGTGCCAGATCTCTTTCCCCACAACTGCACAGTTGTTTTGCACAATTGGCAAACTCTTTAGTTACCACTGTTTAAGTCCCTAGTAAATTGTACCTCTGGTATTTAGGACCTGGGGTGCTAAGGGTGGTCTCTGAGGGCTACAGTCCTAATTGTGCCACCCTCAAGGACCCCTCATTAAACCCACAAAGTACTGCCATTGCAGACTGTGGGGGTTATTCTAACCCTGGCGGTCCAAGACCGCCAGGGCTAAAATGACGGGGGCACCGCCAACAGGCTGGCGGTGCCCTGCAGGGCATTCTGACCGTGGCGGTTTGGCCGCGGTCAGATGTGGAAAACCGGCGGTCTCCCGCCGGTTTTCCGCTGCCCAAATGAATCCTCCATGGCGGCGCAGCTCGCTGCGCCGCCATGGAGGATTCTGACACCCCATACTGCCATCCTGTTCCTGGCGGTTCGCCCGCCAGGAACAGGATGGCGGTATGGGGTGTCGTGGGGCCCCTGGGGGCCCCTGCAGTGCCCATGCCATGCCAATGGCATGGGCACTGCAGAGGCCCCCGTAAGAGGGCCCCACTTTGTATTTCAGTGTCTGCTTTGCAGACACTGAAATACGCGACGGGTGCCACTGCACCCGTCGCACCTTCCCACTCCGCCGGCTCCATTCAGAGCCGGCGTCCTCGTGGGAAGGTTGTTTTCCACTGGGCTGGCGGGCGGCCTTTTGGCGGTCGCCCGCCAGCCCAGTGGAAAAGCCAGAATCACGCAGCGGTCTGACGACCGCGGTGCGGTGTTCTGGCGGGGGTACTTTGGCGGGCGGCCTCCGCCGCCCGCCAAGGTAAGAATCACCCCCTGTGTGTGTTGGTGCAGGCTAAGTTGAAAACACGACCTGTCAAACACCCCTGTGTACCAAGTTCCCTACCACTGCATGTGCCAGGAGTAAGTCACCAGACATATTTGAGGGCATATATGCAGGAGCAGATATGCTCCTGCTATGTCTCTGTCAATTCTGAGACATAGTAAATGCACAGGAAAGCCATTTTAAATGCATGTGCTGGACACTGGTCGTTACAAGTTCCCCAGCTACATGATGGCTTTTCTGAATCGTGTGATGTTTGGTATCAAACATCTCAGAATAATAAACCCTCACAGACCCCAGTGACGGACTCATTAACAAATGCACACAGACGGCAGCTTAAAAGTGCCCTCTTGAAACCTACCAGCTATTAGTGTGCTTACTGACTGGTCTTGTCCACCACAAATGTGTTTCTGCCCCCTCAAGGTGAGAGCCAGCACTCTTGAGAGCATGAGACAAAGGCCTGCTCTGGGCAGAGGTGTGACCTCCTCTCCCAGGCAGGATGGACATTCCAAGGCCGGGGAGCTTCAAAGGGCTTGCTGCCTTTGTAATGCAAACCATGTCTCTCCAGATGGTGGAGATGACCAACCCTCCTGTCCAGACCCCACTTTTGGCCGCAGCACAAGGGGGAAAATTAGTAAAATTAGAAGGAATGCCCACTTCATGCCAGTCCCACGCCTAGGGTGGATGAGCTGAAGTGGACACTACGTTTTAAATTCCTCTATCTTGTTTGGAAGGAATTAGGCTACTAGAGACTAGGGTTAGGGTTATGCTTACTTCCCAGCAGAAGTGGTCATAAGAAGGGTGTAGTCATCCTCAAGGTGGTCAGCTCATTAGCTACCGTCTGATACTCCTTGTAATGCCCCTAAATTGAGTATTTAGGTGGCACCCCTGAACCCTAGAACTCAGATTTTGACAACCTAAGAAGACCTGGACAAAGAAGAGTTGCACCTGCAGAAGAGGAAAAGAAGAAGCAGTTGACCTGGAACCAGCCCCTCTGGCCGGCCTGCTGACCTCGAAGGATTCTACACTAGAAGCCAACTCATCAAGCCTTCAATAAAGACTCAAGTCTCCCATGGACACTGACTTGCCATGCAATACGAAACTCCTAAGAAAAGACTCTGCAGCTGCTGGAACCTGGAAACCCGACAATAGAAGTGACCACTGCAACTGATGTCCACGACCCAAGGTGAAGCCAACATATGGTGCCAACGTGGGTACCAAGCTGCCCAGAGACTGAGACCAGTGCGGTCTCACCCATTTTAGACTCTCCCAAGAAGCCTGCAGCCTCTGCATGCTGGCCCCTTCTCCCACAGGCTTGTGGAGAGATAAAATCAGACAGTACAGCAGTCACTGCACCTGTGTCCCCTGAACCCAGCCGAGGTGGGTCACCAGTGCCAGCGATGCCCCCCCGGCTCCTAAGAGCTCAAGTCCACCCTGGGTCCACCCTCAGCCGGTCTCCCTCATGATACCTGCAGCTTCAACACACAGGACCCCCTGAGCATGAATGCTCCTGGATGTGAAAATATGATGCCTAAAGGCACCCCTGCAGCTGTTCCCCTGGGCACAAGAGAAGAGGACCAAAGGGGCACCTATGTCCCTGAGCACCCCAAGTCTACTACCTACCTGTTTGTTGTCCCCAACTGGCTTCCCAGCCAGAGCCTTCTGCCTGTTTGTCATGGGGTCAAACTCAAGTAGGAAACCATTTGGCACCCTACACCTTACTGCACCTCTGCCTCCCGGTGTGACCTGTTGATGTGGTTCTGATCAGTGTCCATTACTTACCTTAACTCCCTGAGAATGGCTTTGTAGGTCGTTGTTAACCCTGTGGTTGCTGAACATTGTTTTCCTCCATAGGATAACAGAGAGAGTATTCTGAAAATTCCACTGTGCAAGTGTCTATTTCTGAAACTGCAAAGTATTTATACTTAAAAGTCTACTTACCTGATTACAAAGTTCTTGGGTTTGAAACATATATAATAAGAATTATTTTTCTAAATTGGTCTCTGATTTATTCTTTGAGTGTGTGCGTGCCATTTATTGCCTCTGTTAGTACAACAAATGCTTAGCACTACCCTCAGATAAGCCAACTGCTCACCCACACTACCACAAATAGAGCATTAGTCCTATCTACTTTTGCCTCTGCAATACTAATTGGGGATCCACTGGACCCTATGCACAGTGTAATTCATTTCAGTATACTATATAGAGTCAGCTAGCTTCCTACACTTTCCCTTCCATTCCCTTTTCTTACCTTCCCTCCATGGAGGGACAGACCGGGAGGTGAAGGGAAGGCACTTGGGGTGCTGGGAGATAAAAGATAATGCACCCACCTAGGATTGCACCTCAGGTTTGAGTAGGCCTGCACAACATTGAAGCAGAAAAATAAAGCAATATCAATTAAATTCCAAGGTTGTACAAGCTCATATTTTAAGTTGATTTGGCAAGAGCCTTAAAGAAACATATTTTTCTGTGCCTTAGACTTCTCAATGTTACTACAATATTACCAGACACGTTTTTATTCCACTGCCTAGTACCTACTGTTTCCCACTACTATATTCACCAGTATGTAACAGTCCCAAAGTAGGCCAGTGTAGCAGGTAATGAATCAACAGCTTCAACGCACGGCCTTCTTAGATGTTAATCCTCGAACAGTACCTAGATGGCTATACATCTGTTGTGTTGTCCACAGTATGTTGGATCTTGGTTACGGAGTATGCTAAGGCATGAAACAATAAAAAACAAATTACAGACCCTAGATTACCTGAATTGGATGATGTACAGTTCAATCCTTTGTCTTTGAGTAGACCTTCCTACCATCATTCACATGTGCCAGCCTGCAAAAGCTGGCTACACCTTTCCGATTCGTACAACTGAAAGGAAATGACCGCTGGACAACCCTAACATCTCAAGCCCCAATTAAAGCAACCTTTTGTGCACTCCACTGTCTTCTCCATTGATTGCGAACAAAATCATTAAGTACAGGCCTGCTGTTTCTGCAAGTTCAACCATGGTAACGATACCGCCACAACTTGTTGTTTCAGCCCTCAGTTCAGAGCATGAGACTGCCCTGCTGCAACCCTAGCACTGAGACAACGCCTGTTTCCTACCACTGATCATTCCAGTGCTGGAAACAACTGGAACCATTGCAAGCAACGAAGACCTCTCAAAGAAACAACTTATTGTGAGGGGACTATGGTTAACCAACGAAGATGGTGAGCGCACTTTCCTGACTCTGGTGAAGTACCCAGAAACCACTCTTCATCCGTCACCATCCGTGACCAACAAGAAGTAATTTTGCTACTCCCAATGTGAGGGGATCATTCCTCCATCCCCCAACGGTGCTCATGCTTGATTTACCAACCTCAAGTGGTGGGTAAATCAGGCGAGCAAATGATTGTCGGGCCTCATGGATATCAGCCGGGTGCCTGGCTACAGCGACATGATCGGCTCCCTCCTGGTTTCCCAGCCTTGGTAAGGCAGGAATAAATGCTGCAACACACCGATGGTTCCCTCTCCCCCACCCCCGTAGGCTGCTTCATACTGGCACTGACCTGTTGCGGGTGTTGAGGGAGGCGAGTGAGAGCTTCTCGCAGTAGATAGTGCTGAGGGCTAGGGCCAGAGAATGCCAGAACTGGAGCTTGGCTGCAGCGGTATGACCGGCCTCCACTCTAACTGGAAGTACTTATAGACCACAGAGGGTAATCCATAAACCCAAAAGGTAATCATTACATACAACAATGCCCTGAAAGGGGAAACAAATTATTTATACATCATAGAACAACATAGGTGAAGATAGAAAAACTATTTATTCATATAAATATATGTTCATTCATCTACATATGCATCTAAAAATCATCTTAGTATGTTCATCCTATCAGGACATCCCATCTAATAAACAACGCACTGAAGGACAGGCAGTGTAAGAAAAAGTGCTTGTGGTAAATGACAGAAAGAATAATAATAAATATTCATCCAAACCTATACAAAAAAACATTAAAAACTGTTGGTTGGTTCTTTTTGCTGCATTGACTCCATTCCAAATCCTCACAGAGTCTAAACCACTTCCTTCAGTCCTCCAAAAAAACCTATGCAGAAACCAATCGGAACTATGACATGTACGTCGACTTTTCGACCCCTCAATATCTTGGGCCAAATCACAGCTCCACAATGGGTCTTCTTCAGGACTAACTGATAGGAGTCCCTAAAAACATCACAAACATTCAATCAGAATCCATCATTTATATCCTAACCACCTATGCTGTCTAACACCATTAATCAAAACTTACCTTAATATATCCTCTGACCCCGTCACTTGCAGAAAAAGGAACCAACCGACTGTTTTTAATGTTTTTTTGTATAGGTTTGGATTTATTTGAATATTTATTATTCTTCTTTCTGTCATTTACCACGAGCACTTTTTCTTACACTGCCTGTCCTTTGGTGTGTTGTTTATCAGATGGGATGTCCTGATAGGATGAACATACTAAGATTATTTTTAGATGCATATGTAGATGAATGAACATATATTTATATTAATAAATAGTTTTTCTATCTTCACCTATGTTGTTCTATGACGTATAAATAATTTGTTTCCCCTTTCAGGACATTGTTGTATGTAATGATCCACTCTAACTGGGCTAGATCAGCACAGACCCATGATGGGAGCTGGGGGCGGTGATTGCATGTGACCTGTCACGGACTAGGCTGCAGATCAAGGCTGAGCTCTGAGGAATGAACACAATCTGGGGAGGGACGTCCTGGCAGGCGCATCAGCTCTTAACTAATACAAAACACTGTCACAGGTGGACTGGCCAGGTGCTCTGTTGGGGCTGGGTGAACCGGACCCCAAGTGCCAAGCACCTCCAGCTCGCTTGAGGAGTGTTGCAGGATGGGCTGCCCTGCAGGACGCTGGCTCTGATACTGTGCATAATACGCCCGGGCAAGCCTCCTCAAATCCTGTGCGGGGAAGCCCCGTGCATTCTCCTCACAACCACTGGCCAGAGGACTGTGGCGCCTTGTATGAGGGGCTTTGTGCCTGTCATAAACAGCAATATCACGACTAATTACTAGAGGGTGGCATTCCCTTCCCCAGCTGCATATTAATGGCAAAGACTTAAACATTGCGCTCTGGTCTAGTGCCATGAAATCCCTATACTTGACTTTCTGCCAGTAAAGTGCCGCCTGTCTCTATGACTACCAAGGGTACCTGCTCACTAATTGCTTTTGGTGAACTTTGTGAACTGCCTTGAAATGACTACCGCGTACAATGGGCTGCACTAAAAGTACTAGGCTGGTGCTGCAGGAACATATTCCAAATCATTCAGTCAGATGGCTGCTGCAATCAAGTGAAAGAGGACTGCATTCCGCCCACAAGACTCGATCCTGCCAACGTGCGATCCACCCATTGGTGCGTTACTGAGACCGATAGTAGCCAGGATCCTCAACTTCAAAGACTGCGACATGGTTCTATGAAAAGCCAGGGAAAATGTGCCTATCACTGTGAACAACACAACAGTGTCCCTCTTTCCTGACTATGGCCCTCATTACAACCCTGGCAGTCAGTGATATAGTGGCGGTAATACCACCAACAGGCCGGGGGTAATAAATATGAAACTATGACCACAGCGGAAACTGCTCAGACAGCCAGACACTTTAACACACCGACCGCCAGGGCGAAATCAACAGGCACTACGGCGGTAACCACCTACACCCAGGCAGAGGACAATGTTCCGCCCACTGTATAATGACACACCAATCCACCACTTTTTCCGGGGCGGTACCAATGACATCAAAAGCCTGGCAGAAACACTGCACAGAAGGCAAACGACTCACCTCTGGAGACTCAAGGAAGAACCATGCCGGCATGGAGCCCGACTTGCATGTGTTCCCTGTGCTCTTCTACGTTCTGCTCCACTACGAACACCAACGCCGGCGAAGACGACTACGGTGAGTACTGCCGCCTAGCACGCAGGGGAGGGGGGGAGGAAGAGAGTGACACACACACAGAACACTCCCACCCCCAACACCATACACACAAGCAGATGCAGTAACATTATATATTCACCCTGTACCCCTCAGGAATAATGCAAGGACAACCAAAATAGAGTAAAAAAAAAGTGTAATAAGATAAATATAGTAGTAATACATACATCCAAATCAAAAAGTATATACATATTCACAAATCAAGGGACACTGCCCAGTTCTCAATGTTCGTGGGCCACAGGGCCACATCACAAAGTCCAAGGCCCCACCTCACTCCTGCAACAACACAGAGAGAGAACTCTGCAGGGGCATCAGGTCGAAAATAGGCAGGCATCTCAGGGGGACAGGGAATGGGGGGGCACCTCAGCCGGAAGATGGTACAACGCCACTGGTCCTGGAGAGGGCAACATGCCCATCACTCTGTCCTGGGAGTGCAAGGCCAGAGTCTCTCAAGTGGGTAACTTGCCCACATGCTCTGGAGGGGGCAACGTACAGTGTGCTTGGTCCTGGGAAGTGCAAGGCCACAGTCTCTCAAGTGGGTGACTTGCCGACATGCTCTGGAGGGGGCAACATGCCCATTACTCTGTCCTGAGGAGTGCAAGGCCACAGTCTCTCAAGTGAGTGACTTGCCCACATGCTCTGGAGGGCAACATGCCCTGTGATTGGTCCTGGGGAGTGCAAGGCCACAGTCTCTCAAGTGGGCGACTTGCCCACATGCTCTGGAGGGGGCAACATGCCCTGTGCTTGGTCTTGGGAAGTGCAAGGCCACAGTCTCTCAAGTGGGTGACTTGCCGAAATGCTCTGGAGGGGGCAACATGCCCATTACTCTGTCCTGAGGAGTGCAAGGCCACAGTCTCTCAAGTGAGTGACTTGCCCACATGCTCTGGAGGGCAACATGCCCTGTGATTGGTCCTGGGGAGTGCAAGGCCACAGTCTCTCAAGTGGGCGACTTGCCCACATGCTCTGGAGGGGGCAACATGCCCTGTGCTTGGTCTTGGGGAGTGCAAGGCCACAGTCTCTCAAGTGAGTGACGTGCCCACATGCTCTGGAGGGCAACATGCCCTGTGATTGGTCCTGGGGAGTGCAAGGCCACAGTCTCTCAAGTGGGTGACTTGCCCACATGCTCTGGAGGGGCCAACATGCCCTGTGCTTGGACTTGGGGAGTGCAAGGCCACAGTCTTTCAAGTGGGTGACTTGCCCACATGCTCTGGAGGGGGCAACAAGCCCTGTGCTTGGTCCTGGGGAGTGCAAGGTCACAGTCTCTCAAGTGGGTGACTTGTCTACTGGTTCTGCAGGGGGCATCATGCACAGTGAGCTTCATCCTGCGGAGGATGGGGTGAGTGGATGGCTTCTCCACTGGTTCTGGAGGGACATTGTGCCTTGTTAGCTTCATCCTGGGGAGGATGGGGTGAGTGGATGGCTTCTCCACTGGTTCTAGAGGGGGCATTGTGCCCTGTGAGCTTCATCCTGGGGAAGATGGGGTGGGTGGACGGCTTCTCCACTAGTTTTGGAGGGGGCATTGTGCCCTGTGAGCTTCATCCTGGGGAGGATGGGGTGAGTGGATGGCTTCTCCACTAGTTTTGGAGGGGGGCATCGTGCCCTGTGATGCAGATCTTGGGGAGTGCAAGGTCACAGTCTCTCAGCTGGTTGTCATACCCACAGCATTTAAAGGGGCTAGGCCGCACAACAGCCAATGGACGCAGGACTACACACTGTCCACCAGCAGTTACAGCTTCTCAGTGGTGCTGCTGCTGGTGGTGGAGCTAGCAGTGGTGGGGGGAGGCTCCAGCCCATCCCCTGCAGCCTCGGACGGATGCCCACTGGGACTGCTGCTGCTGGTGGTGGTGCTGGTGGCGGTGCTGGCAGTGGTGGGGGGAGGCTCCAGCACATTCCATGCAGCCTCGGACAGCTGCCCACTGGGGTAGCTGCTGCTGGTGGCGGTGCTGGCAGTGGTGGGGGGAGGCTCCAGCACATCCCCTGTAGCCTCGGACGGCTTCTCACTGGGGCTGCTGCTGCTGGTGGCGGTGCTGGCAGTGGTGGGGGGAGGCTCCAGCCCATCCCTTGCAGCCTCAGATGGCTGCCCACCTGGGCTGCCGGTGGCGGTGCTGGCAGCGGTGGGGGGAGGCTCCAGCACATCCCCTGCAGCCTCGGACGGCTGCTCACTGGGGCTGCTGCTGCTGGCGGCGGTGCTGGCAGTGGTGGGGGGAGGCTCCAGCACATCCCCTGCAGCCTCAGACGGCTGCACCACCATGGTTGGTGGTGGGGGCTCCGACTGAGTCCCAGTACCAGGCCCCTTGTCTCTACTGCCTGCTGTGCCAGGCCTCTTGCCCTTCCTTCCAGCAGCTGGGCTGTCTCCTTGCCCTTCCTTCCAGCAGCTGGGGCTGCCTCCTTGCCCTTTCTTCCTGCAGCTGGGGCTGTCTTCTTGCCCTTCCTTCCTACAGCTGGGGCTGCCTCCTTTCCCTTCCTTCCAACAGCTGGGGCTGCCTCCTTTCCCTTCCTTCCTACAGCTGGGGCTGCCCCACATGCCCTTCCTTCCTGCAGCTGGGGCTGACTCCTTGCCCTTCCTTGACGCCCTTCCGTCTAGCTGGCTAGTGGCCAGGATCCTTTCCCACCTGGAGTAGCTGGGGACACTACTGTGCCCGTGGACTGGGTGGCTGAGGTGCTTGCCTGGGTTTTGACCACCCTGGCCTGATGTGAGGGGCCGGGGGGGGGCTAGGGAAGAGGTCAATGTTGGCGAGGAAAAGCTTCTTAGGGACATTGGGGCGGGGAGAGGGAGATGGTTTGGGAGTGGAGGAAGAGGGAGTGGTGGTAGGAGTTGTCAGTCTGCTGTGTTTGGATGCAAGTGCATGGGCTGGATGCTGTTGTGAGGTGGATGGCTGTTAGGTGTGTGAGTGCTTGCATTTGTGTACTTTGGGATGAGGGGCACACAGACACAGTGGGAGAGGACACAGGGGACGTGTGCATGGATGTGGGAGTGGTGACTGCCAGTGAGGGGTGTGTACTGATAGGTGTGCTGGTGATGGAGGTAATGGATGAGGATGTGGTGCATGCAGGTGTGAGTATAGATGCAACTGGGAGGGAGGTGGAGGAGGAGGGGGACACAGTGGAGGAAGAGGATTTTGGTATGTCTGATTCTGGATGTGGTTTGTGTGAGTGCCTGTGGGATGAAGTGTGGTGCTTGTGTTTGCCATGTCCACTTCTGTGTGTTGTCCTGGGTTCCTGCTCGTCTGCCTGTGTGCTTGGGATAGGTTGGGGTTGAGGGGAATAGGATTGGGTTGAAGAAGTTGGTAGGGGGAGGGGGGAAACAGGGACAATGGCTGCCATCAGAGAGGAGGCCTGAGCCTGGATTAATCTCTGTTGGGCCACCAAGCCAGTGTGAATGCCCTCCAGAAATGCATTGGACTGTTGCATTTGGGCTGCCAGCCCCTGGATGGCATTCACAATGGTTGACTGCCCAACAGGGATGGATCGCAGGAGGTCAATAGCCTCCTCACTCAGGGCAGCAGGGCTAACTGGGGCAGGGCCAGAGTTGCCTGGGGTGAAGGAGATGCCCACCCTCCTGGGTGAGCGGGCACGAGAAACTGGCGTAGGGGCTGCTGGGAGGGCAGTGCTGGTATGGGGGGTGGCGGCTGTACCTGTAGTTGGGGTGGGCACAGAGGTGTTCACCACCACCAGGGAGCTTCCATCGGAGGAAGAATAAGTGTCCGAACTGTCCCCTCCAGTCTCCGCCGTGGTGCTCCCCTCGCCCTCCGTCCCACTGGTGCCCTTACCGTCAGTGGATTCTGCCTCCTGGGTCCTGTGGGATGCAGCTCCCGCCGTCGCCGGTGCCTCTGCTCCTCTTCCAGATGATGCTAATGCACATAAGGACAGGGTGACAAAACAAAAAGGGGGGGAGGAAGAGACAAAGGATACACTGGGTCAAGGGCGGCACCAACACCACCGTTGGCATACACAACACACTCACACACAGGGAACAGCCCTACGCATTAGGCAATGCACTACCAGTCACAATGCTAGTCACCAGCCCATGGATAGGGACATCTAACGCAAATTGCAGACCCACAGACTGTGGATGCCTACTAGCTTGGTTGGAGGACTTTCACATCAGAAACCTGCACAACATGGGACCTACTCTGCAATGCCAGGCCTGGCCTAGGGGCACCAGGACCCCACCCACATACCGCCCAACCAGGCATAAGTTGTAAATTAGGGCACTGTACTCACCCCCTTGTGGCTGCTGTGATGCCCCCAAGCGCCCATCTAGCTCCGGATAGGCCACCGCCAGTATGTGGGCAATCAGAGTGGTCAAGGGTTGACGTGCATCCCTTCGTCGTTGGGAGGCCCTCCCCTGCTGGGCCTCTTCCATCTTCCATGCCCAGCATCTCAAGTCCTCCCACGGTTTCCGACAGTGGGTGCTTCGCCTGCTGTAGACCCCCAGGGTCTTCACATCTTGGCGATGGCACGCCATATACCCTTTTTTTGATGGGCGCTGACCTGCAGGGAAATAGACACAGGGAAAGGTATTAGTCCGACACTCATGGCCTACCATGCCCCTTCTCATCCCCATTAGCACAGACATGGCCCACCATTCATACTCTACGCTTCCCAGGGCCCATCCACCAACCCCCCAAATGAGACCTTCACACACAGCACTCCATGCACTCACGCCCCATGCATCGTACTCATGGTGTACTCACCTGTTGGTCTGGAGGCCCATACCACAGTCGGTACTGGGCTAGGACCCCATCCACCAGTCGCTCCAACTCCGCCGAGGTGAAGGCAGGGGCCCTTTCCCCAGTAACATGAGCCATGGTCGGTTTCAGACACAGGTCACAGCAGCACTTGCAGTGTAGGTCCTCTCCTGGTGAATGTCAGATAGCAAGTGAGTGCACAGATAGAGAATGGTGGTCACGTCTGCAGTAATGCGTACCGTCACCACCAGCGTACATCACCATTGGCCACTGGACCGCATAGGGCCCAATGATAACCAATGAGGAGTTGCACGGCGGTTCTCGACCGCCTCCCGCAATGGCGCACAACCTCAGCAGAATTACCTCATTTCCACCTGTCCCTCCATATAGGACAGGCAGATGCCATTTCAGAGGGGGGTGCAGGCCATGGATCCTAACTGCGTCACAGTATACAAATGCACTATTTGGACTTCTCCAACAAAATAATGTTACAATCACAATATGCATTGAACTGTTGTGTTTGGAATGTAGAGATAATGACCAGCTGCCCACTCTTTTGCCCCATAAATTGCAACCGCTGCGGATGAATAGGAGATAGAGACATCCCCCTGTGTGCAAACCCCTGGTGGAATTGGCAATAATGGAAGACAGGCACATTATCCTCACCTATAGACTTGACATGGCCACAATCACAGAGCTGTGTGCCCAATTGAAGCCTGACCTAATATCTGCTATCCGTCACCCCACCGGGATCCTGCCTCTTGTGCAAGTCCTATCAGTGCTCCATTTCCTGGCAAGTGTCTCTCTCCAAGTGACAGTGGGCTTGGCAGCAGGAATGTCACTGCCATTGTTCTCAATAGTGTTGTCTGCCCTAATTAAACACGTGCAGCTATATCGTTTTCCCCCAGGTGGAGAATTTGGCCACAGTGAAGGCTGACTTCTATGCAATGGGACATATCCCAAACATCATTGGGGCAATAGATGGAACACATATTGCATGTGTGTCCCCCACGGCGAAATGAACAGGTATTCAGAAATCGAAAGAGTTTTCACTCCATGAAGGACCAGATGGTGTGCCTGGCTGACCAGTACATCTCCCACACCAATGCAAAGTATCCTAGGTCTGTGCATGATGCCTTTATCCCAGGAATAGCAGCATCCAAAATGTGATCCAGAGGCACAGGGTGTGGCTAATAGGTGAGCTCTGGTTCCAACCCGTGGATGTTGGTGTATGGGCATGGTGGGGCCCTAAGGGTGAGTGTGTGCCTAACAGTTGTCCCTTGATATTTGCAGGTGACTCTGGTTACCCCAACCTCTCATGGCTACTGACCCCGGTGAGGAATGCCAGGACCAGGGCAGAGGAACGTTACAATGAGGCACGTGGGCGAACAGAAGGATTATAGAGAGGACCTTCGGCCTCCTGAAGGCCAGGTTTTGTTACCTCCATCTAACAGGTGGATCCCTATGCTACTCACCCAAAAAGGTATGCCAGATCATCGTGGCATGCTGTATGTTGTACATCCTTGCCTTGCGTCGCCAGGTGCCTTTTCTGTAGGAGGAGGAGGCTGGAGATAGCCGTGTGGCACCAGTGGATCCTGTGGACAGTGAAGATGAGGAGGCAGAGGATGAGGATGAGGACAACAGAAGTGCAATTATTCATCAATACTTCAAATGAGACACAGGTAAAACAGTGTTAGTACACATTTCATTGACAGTTTGATGTGTGACATTGTCACTGGCAGGCTGTGTATTCCTACTTCTATGCCCACTCACTGTCCCCTTTGGCATCTCTTTTTGCAGATGGTGGTGCCCCACTATTGCTCCTGGTTTGTTCAGTGCAGCCAACTATAGGTCTTTACAATGTAAACATTACTGTACAGTTGAATTGCAATGTTTGAACCTGGTTAAACGAATACATTTTGAAAACATTTGATATACACCATAATTATATTTTATCAAAGTGTGTTTATTGCAGTGCTCTGAAGAAGAGGGGGTAGTGGAATGGGCTGAGGTGATGATGGAGGAAAGTCCAGGTTAGAGTCCAGTCTATTTGTATCACAGGAGCATTGTCCAAGGGGGCATAGGAATGGGAGCAATGGCAGTTCAAAGTGGACAGGGTTACAGAGTGGGACACAAGGGTGACAATCAGGAGAGTCTCATTTCCTGGCTGGGGTCTTGGCAATAGTCTCTGGCTTCTGCCTGGATCGCAGGGAACATTTGCGGGGTGGTGCTCCTTCTGCAGGGGGAGTGGTGCTGGTGGCCTGTTGGTCCTGTGGCGGGGCCTCCTGTCCACTAGCGACAGCGGAGGTGTAGGGCTGTTCAGTGGTTTAACTAGTGTCAGGGGCCTGGTGGTGTGCCACTGCCTCCCTCATACTGTTGGCATGTCTGCCAGCACCCCTGCAATGGAGACCAGGGTGGTGCTGATGTCCTTCAACTCCTCCCTGATCCCCAGGTACTGTCCCTCCTGCAGCCGCATGTTCTCCTGCAACTTGTCCAGAATCTGGCCCAGCGTACCCTGGGAATGTTGGTATGCTCCCAGGATCGCGGTGAGTGCCTCCTGGAGAGTCAGTTCCCTGGGCCTCTCCTCCCCCTGTCGCACAGCAGTCCTCCAAGCTTCCCTGTTGTCCTGTGCCTCTGCCCCCTGAACCTTGTGCCCACTGCCACTGACCCCAGGTCCCTGATCATCCTGTGTTTGTGGGGTGCCCTGGGGTCCCTGTAGTGGTGGACACACTGCTGATTGACGTGTCCTGGGGACAGAGGTATGGGCCTGCTGGGTGGGTGCTGTGGTGGTGTTTCCTGAAGGGGAGGCTCTGTGGTGGTGTGAGAGTGTGCCTGGATAACTGACTGTCCGAAGGTCCCAGATGGGTCAGGTTGGTTATCCAGATCCAGGCGACCAGAGCTGTTGTCATTACTGTGGGCCTCTTCTGTGGGGGCCTGGATGTTGCTGGCACCTCTTCGCCGGTGACATTGGCTGGGTTACCTGTGGGGATGTAAATGCAGTGTTATTGTTACTGTGTGTGACATATTGTGCATGGGTGTGTTGCCCTCTTTGGTTGGATTTGCCCTGGCAGCTTTTCCTTGTGTGAGTTGTTATGTGGTGGGCTAGATGATTCTCTCTAGTGTGCATGCTGTGATGATAGGTGTCCATGCAGGTCTGTGAGGGGTGTCCATGCATTGGTGTTGCATGCAGGGCTTGGCATTGGGGTGCGTGGGTTGTGTTGGTGGGGTGTGTGGGAGGTGGTGGAGTGATGGGAGTGAAGGTGAGGGTGAGGGTGGGGTATGTGAAGGCATGCAGGTATGGGGGTGGTAGTAATAGAGAGTTAACTTACCAGAGTCCAGTCCTTCTGCTACTCCTGCCAGGCCCTCGGGATGCATGATTGCCAAGACTTGCTCCTCCCATGTTGTTAGTTGTGGGGGAGGAGGTGGGGGTCCACCACCAGTCCTCTGTACAGCTAATTGGTGTCTTGCTGCAATGGAACGTACCTTCCCCTGTAGGTCATTCCACCTCTTCCTGATGTCATCCCTTGTTCTGGGGTGCTGTCCCACGGCGTTGACCCTGTCCACGATCCTCCGCCATAGCTCCATCTTCCTAGCAATGGATATCTGCTGCACCTGTGATCCAAATAGCTGTGGCTGTTCCCGGATGATTTCCTCCACCATGACCCTTAGCTCCTCCTCAGAGAACCTGGGGTGTCGTTGTGATGCCATGAGTGTGGTGTGAGTGGTGTGGGTAGGGGTATGTAGGGTGATGTGTTGGGGAGTGTTTTGTGAGGTGCGTGGGTGGTGTATAGGTGATGGTGGTATATGGCTCTGGTTGTGTGGGTGCTCTTGCTGTCTCTCTCTCTGTTGGCAATGGTTAGTAGTCGTAAAGGGTTGTGGGTAATGTGGGTGTGTGTTTTATAGTGGTGTGGGTGTGTGGGTTTAGTGTACATATAGGTGTCAGGTATGTGTTGTTTGAATTGACCAATGCAGTGTTGTTTTGTTAGGTTGTGTGTATTTTGAGCGTGGCGGTATGTACCTCCAATGGTTTGCCGCCATTGAATGTCCGCTGCAGTGATTTGTGGGTCATAATGTTGTGGGCGTAGTTCTGTTGGCGTAACGGTGTGGGTTTGGATACCACCAGTTTATCACTGACCTTTGGGATGGCGGACTTGTGTGTGTGGCTGTATAGTAACGGATTGGAATGTGTGTGTCATATTATGGTTGTCGGATATCCGTCGAGGTGGCGGTATGTTGGCGGCAGTCGGCATGGCCGTAAGTGGGATTTACTGCCAATGTCATAATGAGGGCCTATCTGTTGCACAGCAATGTCACTCATCCTTTCAAGCCACCAAAAAACAGTTGCAATCCGAAGAACTCACCTACGCACACTTATGTTTCCTGCCAAGTTGAAAGTGATCCACTACCAATGTGTCCTTTTCTTCGAAACTCAGGAGGCAGTATGGGACTGGCTCAAATGACAATACCCACACACAAGATGACTGCCTGCATCTGGGATGCCCTCCTGTGGGACTGCGCGGCCTCCCCGTCAGCTCTGACGTGAAGCAGCACGAGCAATGCATCAGCCCTGGTGCCATCCCCGTGGCAGGCTCTAGAGGGCAAACAAGCAGTGATCGCAATGGTGCCCTCAATTTGGACAGAACAGTCATCACCCAATTCAAGCTCCTCCACAGCAACCACTTCAGATTCAGAATACAAGACCAGTGTGGCCCTATTCGCCTCAGTGATGCCCACACACTGCACTGCTATTTTAGACCATTGATAGAAAGGGAGGCATTTAAGGTGGTGATAAGAGGGGTGTCTATCAATACCATTGTATGCACACCACGGCCCGCATACCAAGACATCAAACACACAGCGAGTCAACTGAACCTCCTTGAATGTGAGTCTACCCTGGATCATTCACGTGCAGACAGCTTACAAGAAGCCAAAATCAAATATACAGAACTCCTTGAGCATCTCAGGATTATAGACTACCCTGCATACACACAAAGACTGCATGCAAAGGGAGATAAGGCTGGTGTGCCTTTAGCACATATGATTAGACTGATGCCTACACTTGTGCTGTTGGTGCTTACACCCAAACACACTTGCTGCACCACGCAGGTAGAGATCAACAATGCCTTCAGCTGATACTACACTGATTTGTATGCCACCCCCGACACCTGGCAGTATTGATGACTTCCTCAATGATATACAATTACCTCAGGTATCTGCTGTAAATAGGAAGGAAATGGGAGCCCCTCTGTCACCTGGGCCATAGATGTGCCATACTATTAATGAACTTGTGCACAACACAATGCCAGGACTAGATGGTCTACCTGTAGAATTGTATGCCTCATTCCCTACCCGCATGATGCCATAAATGGAGTGGCCCTATAATATGTCCCTAGAAGCTGGCTCCCTGCCACTCACCACACAACAAGCTTTGATCACCTCCCTACGAAAACCAGGCCACAACCCCAAGGTCTGTCCTCTTGTAGGCCCCTCTCTCTTCTCAATAAAGTATTATTTTTCTTGGCCATAGAAGCCCTAGCACAGTGACTTAGACAAATGGACAGCACCTATGGAGTACCACAGGGTTCAGTGGTCCATATTGTTGTCTTGTACGCAGATGATATGATGCTTTACATCCCAGACCTTGATATGGATTGACACCAATATCTGATTTACTCCATTTCTTTGGCAAGCTGTCTGGCCTACAGGTCAATCATGCCGAATCCCATGAATTCTCCTTCCAGAATAATACTGATCACAAGACTTTGTCCCTAGGTACAAATAAAATACAGATGGCACCCCACACATTCCAGTACCTGGGCATACAGATTTACAGAAGCTCTGAAGACCTGCTGGCCAGAAATCTTATGAGAGCCATTACATTGCTGAAATCCCACATAAAATTTTGGGTAACACTGCTGCTGTCAGTGGCAGGCCAGACACCGCTGGCTAACATGATGATGTTGCCCCGCTTGTTATACTACTTTGTCAATCTGTTTGTCATTATCCCTGTGATGACCTTCAACACACTAAGGGCCAGATGTAGGTAGATTCCAATTTGCGAGTCGCAAATTGGAATGTAGGATGGTGTCCCTGACACCATCTGCGACTCGCAAGGGGGTCGCAAAGGCCCACCTCATTAAAATTCATGAGGTGGGTCACAATTTGCGACCCCCTTGCGAGTGGCGGCATTCACAGGGATAGTGGCCTACTGTGGACAGCAGACCACCATGTCTGTGACTGCTTTTTAATAAAGCAGATTTTTTTTTTTTGTAATGCATCCCGTTTTCCTTAAAGGAAAACGAGATGCATTACAAAAAACGAAAAAGGTAACGTTTTCATTTCATTTTTTCAGAGCAGGCAGTCCTCCATAGGACCACTGCCTGCTCTGAAAAAATGTTTGCAGTTCCATTCACAAAGGGGAAGTGGTCCCCTGGGGACCCCTTCCCTGTTGCGAGTGGGTTACCACCCATTTCAAATGGGTGCAAACTGCGATTACTTTGTGATCACGTTCGTGGTCACAAAGCAATCTGGCATTGCACTGCGACTCGCAATTAGTAAGGGGACTCCCCTTCCTAATTGCGACTCGCAAACCTGTTTTGCGATTCGGTAACCAGATTATCGAATCGCAAAATGGGTTTTGTGCATTGCAAAGTGCAGTTTGCGATGTGCAAACTGTTTCCTACATCTGGCCCTAAGCTCCTTATTGATTGCGCTCATGTGGGGTACAGGACAACTTCGGGTCAGCCTCCCTAAAATGCAATTACCGCTAGATGAAGGGGGAATGGGCATCCTGATTTTAAAGCCTATTGTCTAGCAGGCAGCTCCAATGGCTGTCATACTGGTTAGCAGCCCACCACCTAGATGAAATGGGCTAGACGCAACAAATGCTGAAAGTGGGCAAACTCCACTGATTACTCCTACCAGGAATGACAAAACCCCCACACCTCCCACTACTGCTCCGTGTCACACAACCTACTGAGAATGTGCCCTCCGATGTACCTCTGAGACCACAGGCCACACTCACAGCAGCCAAACTGTTACCCTGGGAGGACTCAGGGATTTTGTCTACAGGGGATTTATTCACAGAGGGTATGCTCATTCCACATCAATAATTCACTCAACTCCATGGTTTACCACATTCCCTTTTCTTGATCCACACTACCATTATGTGATACGGGACCCGACTGTGAACTTAGTCAGCTACTCATACACTGATGCAAATAGTTTACAGTATGGGCCATTGTAGATATATAGTCAAATGGCTTATAAGGGACTACGTGCCCATATCAATACACCCCTAGACTCTCTAAGTACTAAATGGGAAGAAGACCTTGACCATGCCCTACATGATAAGAAATGGTGCTTCATCCTGGGGTACCCACGAAGATATCTTGCAGTGGACAATGTTCACTCTTACACAGAGCTTACCTGATGTTACTGAAACTCCACACAATCTTCCCTGCTGCATCCCCCACTTGTCCTAGATGTTATACAGATACCGCAGATCTATTATTTATGTTGTGGGCTTGCCCTGCATTGGCATCTTAGTAGGAAGATACACGCAATGCACTGTCCATGCTGACAGGACCTCCCCACTGGGATAACTCTTGAACACTGCCTTCTGGGCCTCTGTCCCAGACTAAAGAGTTTTAAAGTTTCAGCTAGGTTTGTAAATTTGGCACTTCTGGCAAAATGACAGATCACCAGACGCTGGAAATCCCTGAGGGCGCCATCGGTAACGAGCTGGAAGCAGGAGGTGAAACGATGGAGCACGGCTGGAAGTTATGCCCTACCTATGGAAGAATATCTCCGTAAGCGACCTACAGCCATAGTTCGAACGCATTCCTGGAAGACTTTAAGTCCCAGGCAAACCCCAAGGAATAGCCATAGCTTACATATCATACCACACCACCCTCTTCCGCACCCCACCTTCGGCCATAAGACTACCCCCTCCTGGCTGGAAGCGATCATCGTTTGTCGTCGTTCCCCATCCCTTAAGATCATAACCAGATAATGCAGCACTGCTCTCTCTAGACATCCCCAGGACCGGGGCATCATTCCCCAGGCATCATGCGATCTATGAAGACATGGATCAGAGAGGACAGTTTGGGGTTCTGGGTGAGGGGGGCGTTGAACGCGTAAAGGAGTTTTCGTTTTCTGTTTGTTCGTTGCTAAACCACAGTCACCTTTGAAAACAGCGCCGCTTCAGCTATATTCATTAAGTCACCTATTACTGTACAATGACAAGCACGGTGCTCGCCCACGACTGGTTTGTATGATTGAGCATTGCTGTACTATCATACGTGGCTGCTATGTACTATGTACTGCACAATACTTCTAAAACACAATAAAATATGTGTTCAAAAAAACAACTTATTTTGACCCCCCTCCCCCCCCCCCCCGTCTCCAACCGTGGAACTAAAACAGTCCATCCGCTGCCGATAACCCCTTGTTGCAACTGGACGCCTCCCGCTATCATTGGGACTTGTGAGGCAGTTTTGTTGTTTTGGGCATATCGAGCTCTTACATATCTTTGCGGAGTGTGTTAGCTGCTGTTAGTGGCCCAGGTATGGGTATGAGCCGATGACGATGGCACATAATAAGAGGAAAGGGCAAGTTACAAGGCTACTTACTAGCACCCGTTTCCGCAGATCTTACCTCCAACGTGCAGACTGTCCACATCCACGTCAGTCCTTGCTTCAGACTGTCACTGGACCCTGAGAGCGGGAAAAGGGTAAAGGTTACTGCCAGGCGTGTTCACCTTCTAATTAGCTGAGACAATCTCAGCTTTCCTTACAGGATGCAAATAGAAAATCACATTTCTTTCTAATCCTTTTCTAAATGAAAATGTGAATGTAAACCCATTGCAAGCTGTGACAATAAATTCACTAAATATACCAACGTAAATACGGGGAGGACAGACATTGATATAAGCAAAGCCTGCCCTTTCCCTTGTGCGTCATCGGAAAAGTGTAGCAGTCTCCTTCATTTTACGCAGATCCAACCTAATTACAGAGCAAGCTGTGCTCTCTAATGGAAAAGTGAATCTTTGCCGAAGTCGATGGACTTCAATTAGGCCAATGAGCTATATGGGGATTGTTAATTTGTATTGATCTGTAAACTGCTTAAGAGACTGATCTCTTTCGACTCTCTAATTTGTTTACATCAATAACTTTTTGCCATAAAATGCTGTTCATGTATTATCACGATTTAAGCTTCTGGGGTCATATTTACAAGCCCCTTGCGACGCTGGTGCGTAATTTTTTTCTGATGCTCCAGCGGCACAGAGTGCAGACCCATATCTACGAGGCCACGACAAGCCACTTTGTGCGGCTTTTCATGACCTCGTAGATATGGCGTAAGGCAATGAGTGCAAGGCGCTGCGTTGCCTTACTCTGCATCATTGGGGCATGCCATGGGTGTGGCAGGGGATTTCCCCATGCAACACCCTAGGGTTTTGATGCATTCCCAGATTTATAAGGCTCTGTAACGCTGGGGATGCGTCAAACCTGTATGCCTCCCTGGGGGCAGTGGCGTAAAAAAGGCCTCCGCAGCCCCTGTGGTGTGGGGCCCGAGCTCCAAGGGTCCCCCTCAAGACAGTACTCTTACCTCAGAGCTCCGGCATGAACTGGAGGGGGGCCCTCCATGTACTGTGCAGGGGGGCACCCTCAAGTTTCATTATGCCACTGCCCCGTGGAGGCGTAATGAGGAGAAATGTTTTAATTTCTCCTCCTTTTTATCTCTTTCCATGTGTGCTGCGTCAAGATCTTCAGAACGCCTTGGCGCGAATCACTGAGGCGGAAACCCGTGTGTCGACTGTGGAAGATCAGGTTCAGGATCTTAAAAAGAAGGTTTCCTGCCTTCTCACCCAAACACATGAATTGCAACAATGAGCAGGGGACGCAGAAAATCGCTCACACCAGAATAACCTGCGCTTTGTGGGATTCTCGGAGGCCATCGAAGGTTCTGAACCCGTAGAGTTTGTAGAGAAATGGATCAATACATGGGTGCCCGTGGACAAGTTGTCTGCCTGGTTTGCCATTGAGCGCGCTCACAGAGCTCTTACTGCAGAGCCTAGGGCGTTGATCGCCCGCAACCTTAACTTTAGAGATTGAGACGTCGTGCTCCGAGAGGCACGTAATCAACAGGACGTGCGCTATCAAAACTCGAGGACCCTGATCTTCCCGGACTACTCCCAAGAGGTCCAGGCGAAGCGGTGTATTTATGAACAGGTTGAACAGAAACTGCAAGCGCTCAATCTCAAGTACATGCTCTTCTTCCTGGCCCGCCTCAAAGTTCTACATGCCGGCAGGGCACATTTCTTTGACACCCCAGGGGTGGCCTGGGGGTTGGCGATGAAGAAGCGCCGTTTCGTACGGACGCCTGAGGACCCCCTCTCAATCTGAGGGGGCACGAGGGGCGATGCCTGGGGGAGGCTCTAGGGGTCCTGGCCGCCCGGGGCACCCGCAGGCTGGTTCCCGTTGACGGAGGCGTAGATCCCAGAGGGTCTCCCGGATGGGTGGCGCTGGGACCCCCTCGCTGTCGCTGCCTAGGAGGAGAGAGAACTCCCAGGACTCAACATCGCCGGGGCGGCCTGCTCTGGAGAAGGGGGAAAGACTGAGGCAGACCCCGCTCATTTGAGTCCCTGGGGTGACGATCAGATCGACATGGCTGACTAATGGAGCATGGCTGAAATCCGAACCAATGGAGGGGGCCACCACTCCACACCACTATAGGAGTTACCTTACCTTTTCAATGATGTGTTGAGGTCTTTAGGGGTGACAGATGCTTCTTCGGTGGGGAGGGGAAGAATAGAGAGGGGGGAGTGGGAGGTACTTGTCATTGTACCAGCATATTATTGTGTTGCTGTTTGTTTCTAGTTTTCAGCTCTTGGTGGCCGCATGTGAGGGATGCACACAGAGCACACAGACACCAGGCGGCTGCAGGGCTCACTGCCCACTGCGCAGTGCCCGGCCCTGAGTTTTTGACCCTTCAATGGTCCAAAAGACAATGGAGGATGCCCCATCTCAAAACATCACATGGCATACATGACAATAGTCTCCTGGAACATTAATGGTCTCCTTAACAAGGTTAAACAGACGGCAGTGCTGCACTACGTGCAGCGCCTCCAACCCTTCGTTCTCCTCTTACAGGAGACACACTTATTGGGGTCCACATGCCCATTCTTGACCCGCTATGGCTTTGACCGTGCTTACCACTTTGGGTACACGCGGGGGGCATGGGGTGTGGTGATACTACTCCACCGGGGCTGCCCCTTGGCGGTGCAACGAACCTGGGAGGACCCGCAGGGGAGGTACGTGGCCCTGACGGGAAGACTGGACTGACGCAATATCAACCTACTTAGCATATATGCCCCCCCCTGCTGGGCTTGAAGGTTTCTTTGACACTCTTACCGCTCTCCTCGCACAAATGCCTTTGGGATTCATGGCCATGGGTGGGGACATGAACGCAGTATTGGACCTGATGATGGACGTTATGGGCCCATTGTCTGATGTCCATCATAGATGCTCACGAGCTATGACCCAAGGGATGCTGAACACAGGACTGGCCGGTACCTGGCGGGTGTGGCACCCTCGACACCGACAATACACACACACTTCGGCGGCGCACCATACCCAGGCCCGTATAGATATGATCCTCATGAGGGCCACTGACCTTTCCCTAGTCACCCAGGTCCAGATACATGTGCAGGCCTCTCCGACCATGCACTGATCTCGATGGTTATTGGCCATCCGGAGCAACACCGGAGACCTGTGTGGCATATTAATGCCTGGTTTCTCCAGGATGAGATTTACTCCCCAGACCTCCATAAAGAGATTAACCTATACTTTAACGAAAATGCTGGCTCGTCCAATCCTGTATCACTCTTTGGGTAGTGGGTAAGGCCACAATCCGCAATTATGCTAAAAGTCTTCTACGACATAAGGAGAAAGAGACACCAGCCCATATCACGTCCCTCGAATCTCAGGCACTCCACCTTGAGCGCGAGGCACTGAGTCCCAGGGGACAGGATCGCAGGTGGGTCTTGGAGCTGGTGAGACAAGAAATTCGAGCCCACTCTCTGGAAGAAGCAAAACAGATCTGGCGGGCAACACAGGCCCGAGACTATGGTTAGGGGGATAAAAACAGTAGGGTCCTATATTGGTTGGCCACCGATCCCCTAAAGGGGCGAGTGATCCCCAAGATTCTGGATGAGTCCGGGCAGATACGCATGACTCCGCAGGACGTAGCGGAAACATTCGCTCACTATTAAGCTGCACTATACAAGGCGGAGCCCAGACCTCTTTTTGAAAAGCAGATGCCGCTCCTGAATGAAATAAGCATGCCAAACCTCTCGGCTTCAGTTAGCAGAGGCCTTGATGACCCCATAACGTTGGAAGAAATAGGGGAGGCCATTGTGAACCTTTGCTCCAGGAAGAACCCGATGGCTGTCCGGCAGAATACTACTCCAGATTCCGTGACCTCCTGGTGCCCTATATGCAGAGGCCCTGCAGGGGGTCCGCCATTCCTGTTGAACTGGACCGGGCCACCATCGTGGTATTGCCTAAATCTAAGCCACCATCCAGACGCTGTATGGACTATCGCCCGATATCATTAATCAACAATGAGCTCAAGATTTAAACCAATATAGTAGCCGGTCGTCTACTGCCAGTGCTGCAACACCTGATCCACTCGGATCAATGTGGCTTTATGCCCGCCCGCAGCACAAGACACTGTCTACGGAGGCTTCATGTTGCCTTAGCACATAGACACATGCTGGCGCCCCCCTGGCCCTCCTCCTAATTGATTTTGGAAAGGCATTTGATATGGTGGACTGGAATTATCCGGATCTGGTCCTCCGATTGGCAGGTTTGGGATCCCCTTTTTGGCGTATAGTCCGTCTATTATACCAAGCACCATCGGCCCGTTTCCTCATAAATGGGAGGCTATCGGAGATCATACAGATCGAGAGGGGTATGAGAGAGGGGTGCCCCCTGTCTCCCCTCCTCTTTGCCCTCACCATCGGACCCCTTGCTCAGATGATCTGCCAGGACGCCTTCTCGGAGGGGTGGCAGTGGGAGATGGGAGAGGAAGACCGCATCGTCTTATATGCAGATGACGTTTTACTCTATCTGTCACACCCGGAAGTAGGTGGCCCTCGGTGCCTCCAACTACTACGTATCTTTGGCGAGGTGTCTGGCCTCAAAATGAACGCTAGGAAGTCTCTGCTGGTACCGCTATCTGAATCTCAGGCACTGGTTGACTGGCAGACGACCATTCCCATCCGATGATTAAGCTTCACATATCTCGGTATTAAAATCGCATTTGATCCCGACATGACCTGGGCCTTTAATCTAAACCTGCTTTTGCGGAAAATGAAAGCAGACCTCGGGAGATGGCAGAATCTGCTGCTTAATGTGCTGGGATGTATAGCACTGTACAAAATGCTGATTCTACACTGTTTTCTATATATTCTCCAGAATCTCCCCATCCCCAATCTACAGGAGACACAATTATTGGGAACCACATGCCCGGGTTTGACCGGGGGATGCTTACCACTCTGGGTACACGCGGGGGATCCCCCGGCACTGGTTTCGGGAGATGGATGCAGTAGCCAACTCCTTTGTGTGGCGGGGGTGCCGGAGTCGCCTCTCTTGGGACTCATGTCAACGTGGCATGTTTGACGGCATTCTGGCTATGTCAAACCTATACCTTTATTACCTGGCAGTACACTTACTCACTATTAATGAATGGCTTAATGGGGGGTGGGACAACCCAGCCTATTGATTGGAACTGCTGATGCTTGGACTCCCACGACTCATGGATCATGGTTCTCCTATCCCCAGGGATACGCCCGAAATCACCAGCCAGGTTCTATATGGGTGGCACGCGGCCCAAAAGGTGATGGGGTGGTGGGGCCAGATTACCTGAAACACCCCGCGCAGGCAGGGAGCGTGGCTGCATGAAGTCGCTACTCTTGAGGGCTTTAGACAATAGGATGACATAGGCATCTCAGTGGTAGATTACACAGTGGGAGGGTACACACATGATGTCTTTCCAGCGACTCCAGGAGACATATATCCTGAATCAGACACAATTCCTGCAGCTCCGACATGCCCTGCACACCCACATTAGAAATGGTACCCAGATCCCTGACTTTAGTCTTATGGAGGCAAAGACACTGATGGGAGCCTTGGGTGGGGGATGTGTGTCGCAGATCTACCGCTCCCTGGTAGTTAAACTCTTCGATGCCCCTCCACACCTTGCGGGCCTGCTGGGAGGACTGGATCGGCCCCCTGGAGGAGGAGGATTGTCAGGATGCGCTGATGATGCCATGTACTCTTGCAATATCCGCAAGGGTCAGGATGGTCCAGATGTATTTTTTGCACTGTGCTTATCTGATGCCAGTTAGACTGTTCTGTGGCGGACTCAGACAAAACCCTTGGTGTGGAAGATGTTCTCACTCATCGGCAGACTTCTTCCATATGGTGTGGTCATGCCCCAGGATCCAACGATTCTGGACAGATGTCCTTGATGAATTGTCCACTCTACTGAACCTTAACCTGACGACCTCCTCTAAGGTGGCTCTGCCGGGGGTGATGGAGGGCGTGGGAAATACCCGTGCGGCTTGCACACTAGTGGGCACAGCTCTACTTATTGCCAAAAGGGACATTGTTGGATGCTGGGCGTCTCCGCGCCCCCCCTAGCTACAGCAGTGGAGAAAGGGGATGGATTGGTGTGCTCAGATGGAACGCTCAGTCTACCAGGCAAGGGAATGCGAGAATAAATATCATAAGATTTGGGATGTTTGGTTGGGAACCGCTCACCCCTGAACATGTAAACGGACCTGATTGTCGAATGTTCCTGCATGATCAAAAGTCAGTATATGAATATCTAATCGTACTGATGATGTGTGTCCTTCTTTGCGACCAGTTACTATGTGCACAAAGCAATAAAAATGTGGTTATCGAAAAAATAATTCTAACTAAACATTTTCAAAACAACATTTATAACCCAGCGATTACACCTTCTCCGCATGTGCTGACCCGAGGGTTATGTGCCATAAACTATGCATTTTTCAAAGTAATTGTATTTAAACGTTAGCAAACAATGTTTGAAAGCCTTGGCGTAATGGACCAATGCTTCTTTATAATCCAAGCATTGTGCCTAGCCGCTCATCCTTGAAATACCTCAAACTTCTACAGTGCACCAACCCCATACCAAGGTGAACAAAATGAAGTAGTCTGTGTCATTAAGCCTTGTTATTTTCCTGGTTGTGGGTTAAATATGTGCTGTGGTACAAGTGTTGTACGGTTTGTTCCCGCCTTAGCCTATGTTCATTTCTACTAGAATAAATACCGCGTGACCGAAGAGTTGTCGATAAAATAGAAGCTTGTGAGGCGTCAGGAGCACGGCTACAGCGCGAGGACCTGCAGTCACGCATTCAGGATGGCAGTCTCGGAAAGTTTGAACAGTGAAGATGACTTATCACATCTGGAAAGTGCAACCTCACTTTAGTGATTTCAGCACAGTGTGAACTAGGGAGAATTAGAAATACATTGTGGTCACTATTTGACCTTTTTCAATGGCCTTACATCAGGGTTTAAGGCGGGGTTAATGGCTACATAAAAAGACGCAATCAGGCCATTGTAGAGAATGCCCACTATTATCAAAGGCAAATGCACATCACAACTTAAGCAGCTGTGTGCTTGGTGACTGATAACAGTCACTTATGGAATGACACAGAAGCGACTCTAAGGAGCTTATTCACACTATTTTGGTGCAGGGCAGCGCTGCAAGGCTTCTTCCTGCACTGTCCTGCGGAAATAGAAAAGGGCAGTAATGCGCCGTATTTATGAGATAGTCACATTCCTGTCCTCATCCTCTGGGCTGGGCACAATTGGCTGCCATGCTACGGTGAGCAGACTTTCTGGATTTCCCCAGACGGTCCTGGTTTATGGAGAAGTGTCCGCTGTCCCAACGCTTTTCTTCAAATTAAAGAATTGTCCAGGTTTTTGAGTTGGTTCTGGGTTGAGCAAAGAAATGTCTCAGTTTTTGAGTCGGTTTTGGGTTGAGCAAAGAAATGTCCCAGTTTTTGAGTCGGTTTTGGGTTGAGCAAAGAAATGTCCCGGTTTTTGGATGGTGTCTGGGTTGAGCATACCCACTGGTGTCAAATAGATGTGCCCATGCTCACTTCTTACTGCGGGAGAAGCTACGGTATGACATCACTTAGCTGAGCGCTGTAGTGGGAAGGGACATCCTTTAAAGAGAGACATTTTCTCTCTGGATTTCCCTTCTCTTTCTGCAATGTAACAACAACATCGTCGTACCAACCAACCAGCCATCGAGACAACAGAACGTCAGAACCACCAATGACCAGCACGACCCTGCTCTGCCCACAGGAGTAGGAGGTCACCGCCTGGAGCAAGATCCAGCTGGCCACCAGTGTGACCGTGCTCTGGCCTCTTAAAGCGACTGGAGCAGGATCAAGCAGCAGCCAAAATCAAAAGGGGCTTGGAGTGGAACCAACCTGCATGACCCTTCCCCAGCCCTAACAGCAGCAGCAAGCCTAGACCCTACCTCCGCCTCAGAGCTGCTCAAGCCAGGATCCTTCAGCAGCCCCATGAGACTTGACCTCCCAGCCTGCAAGCCAGCGCAAGACACAACGACACAACGTAAGTATTTAAATGGCTGTGGGACATTTTCTCTTTGTTGTTTGGTCTGTGTTGTTCCCCCCTCCCCAAAAATACTGGCCATTTTTTTCAACTTTCTTGGGCAAAAGTCAGAGGTGCAAGTGACTGAGGAGCAGGAGGTATGTGTGACAGAGGGGAGTACTTGTGAGTGACTGAGGGGATGAGGTAAATGTGACTGTTGTAAAGGTGACTGAGGGGCAGGAGGTGAGTGAGCGTGAGAGGGTGAGGTTTGAATGACCCCAGATAGATGGAATTGAAGCTTGTCAGCTCACCTTTGCCAGCTATTTTAGAGGGAGTGTGGCAGTGGGAAGCACTAAAAAAATCTTTGGAAGGGGACTACAAATAGACTCAACTCTGGTTCACTGTCTGCGTACTGTCCAACCTAGCCCCATGGCTGGAAAGTTTCTTGAAAGGCTACTCTCCAGGTACACACAAACCTTTCTGTACATCCGGCCAAGTGAAACAACAAGCTAAGCCTTAACATACACTGAGGAGCATTACATTGATTTCCTTATGGGTACATTGAAAAGTCTCATTTTCCAGCATCTTCCCAGGTCAATTTTGTGAATGTGCTATGGTAAAAACAATGTAATTGAGTAGTCACCGCACATGTGCATGCGTGGCATGAAAATATGGGTACCCTGCAGTACAAACATCCTCTAGTTGTCACTGGCTCTGCGATGGCACCTTTGAATGAGAAGAGAATGGCTTTCTGGGGGTAATATTGAATTTCTGAGTCTCTTGTCTGAACCAGTTGAGTTGTATGGACATTGAGAGCTTCAAAGCCATAGAGGGGAACCAGGGTGACATTGTGAAATAAAAGATACCTAGAGGAGGCTGCCATTGTAGTCCTTTTTCTACATCTATGACAGCTGTCAAATAGTCCTGCTTTTTGTGTCAAAGGTTGCGGCAAACTGTAGTCCTACTTCTTTGTCTATGACCTGTCCCGTTTTTTTGCTTTGCGAATCTGGTCACCCTATGCCATGCGCACATGCAGACACTCTTGCTCTATGGTTCAAGGGAATCTGCATTGTAGTAATGATTGTTTTTGTTCAGGAAGGAACACCTTCCTGCACAAAAACAATCAACAGAGGCGTTTTCCTCCTTCTATGTGTGTTCTTGTATGCAGAATGCAGCCCACAGAGAAAGAGGAAAAAACGAGGAGAAATAAAGTTATTTCTCCTCACTACGCTTCCCCTGCGGAGGCGGTGGCTTTTGATGCATTCCCAGGTTTGCAAGTCCTTGTAAATCTGGGAATGCATCAAAGTCCATGGGTGTTACGTGGGAACACCCACCGCAATACCCATGGAATGCCTCTTTGATGTAGAGTAAGGTAACACAGCGACTTACAATGCGTTGCCTTACTCCATATCTACAAGGCCATGCAAAGCCATGCAAAGTGGCTTTGCATGGCCTTGTAGATATTGCTCTGCAGCCTGCACTGCTGGTGTGTCACAAGAAGTGATGCACCGGCGGTGCAAGCTGCTTGTAAATATGTCCTAGAGGCACATTCCTGCCCTTTTCTTAAGACACAGGGAAGCACAGAAAGAAGCCTTGCGGCGCTGCCCTTTGACAAAATATTGTAAATAAGCCCCCAGGTTTGGGGGCAGGCAAATGGCTAGGGTAAAAGAAGTCATATCATTGGGACACTCCCAATCCCAGACTCTGAAGTAGGGATGCTATTGGTGGGATGTCCCATTATCACTGACCTCTAAATCACGTCCTCTATCTCAAAGTAGTAGGGCCAGCAGTGGCAGCCAAACATTTCTGTTAAACCAAAATAATAACAATAACAATGATAATGATAATAACATTAATTATTATTAATATCATGACAATAATAACAATAAAACTAACAACAACAACAATAATAATAATAATCAATATTATATATTATATTATATATTATTATTATTGTTGTTGTTATTGTTAATATTATTATTATTCCACAACTGTCCCCTTGTCTTCCTATTTCTTCTTCCACACCCACCTCCAAGACCTCTGAAACTGATTAAAAGCAGATAATATCTTGTTTAGGCTTGTCGGGTAGCAGTAACCAGGCCTCCTGCTACCATTCAGGCCACACCCACCTGCTGTGACCTCCAAAGTGCTTCCAGCAGAACACTAGAGATGAAGCTTAACTGTTTCCTCTGCTCACTGTTGCATAATGTATAACAAATAAATAAATGAATATATAAGTGCTAGGGTCCAAACAGTTTTTTGCCTCTGGTCCTGCAGGCTGGCTTGATTCCAAGGATGCCTAGTTTTGAATTCACTATATTCCTCTGTCTCCCCAACACTTCCTGACTCCTTACTCCTTATCCCACTCCTTTAGTTTCCTTGTCATCCCTGTGTATTGTTTCGCTACTTGCTCTGGGCCAAAGTTTGATGATGAAAAATAGGTCTTGGTCCCCCAGAATGAGTGCTGGTGCCCACTGCCTGAAACCACAGGCGCAAAGTAAGCACTTGCCTTTTGGAATCTTGCATTCTATGTCTGGGTGTCCTCTGTGGTGATCCCGGATCTTAATTCTGGATCTCAGTCTGTTTTCGGGATTTTGTTTACACTCGGGACCCTTGCTTTACACTAAGATTTGCTTATTCCAGACAAATATGTGAACCTCATTGCCCAAAACAGCACTTACTCGTTGTAAATATGCCAAAAGACACCATGCGTTCACTCATTTGATGTGATCTGATACAGACTTGTGACAAAACCTGTGGAGCCCTGCCGCGCAAAATGTGCTAAAATGTAAGTCAGAGATTAATGTGGAGCAAGGGTGGTCCACAGACTCTTCAACAAGTGCACGGAAGTGAGCCAGAGGCAGGGCAATGGTATAACAATGAATCCTAGTTTATAAGACCTTGTCCATATAACCATACAATACAGTCAATCATATTAAAACATATTCTCCTTACACAAATAAAGTCATGAAACAAAATAATGTAAATAAAGTTAATTTTATGGCAAGACCGGAGGCTCCTATTATGTGTTTCTTTTCTTGCTTTATTTTATGAGCAGCAGTCAAGAAAACTACCAATCCCATAAGGCTTAACATCTACAGCCAATGGGATTGAAAAAGTAGTTCAAAACACACCAGAACCAATAACCATAACGACATGCTATTGTGACGTCACTTGACTGCAAGCAGCCCTCTTTTCTTGCTGCTGCAGACGAGATAAGTCGCACTTTCTTTTATTCACGTTCATTTTATTATATATTTAGTGAATATTGCTATTTACAAGATATTGTATTGTGGATATTTACTATGTTAGTCGGCAGGTTGCCGCATGTCATTGTTGTTTCCCTTTCACTCGTACACAGCGCTCGCGCTGGTACGAGCTGAGTGCTTTAGTCTTCGGTGCCGGGATTGTTTACTTTTAGCGCGTGTCACGCGCGCTTTGAATTCCACGCATTCCTTTGCCTCAGGCAGCAACCGTCATTCGGATTGCTCCTGAGGCAAAGACGTCGTGTCAGAGCGCTCCGCGTAGCCTGAACAACTCTCATTAATTCAACGCTTACTTGTTATTAACCTCTCTTTTACAAAAAGACCAGTTTTTCCTGGCAAAGCTTCGTTATTCTTTCAAAGACTATACAAATTGACTTCAATTTTAGATACAATTCGGCAATTCCTTGAGCTATATATAAAATATTTTTATTAATATTGGACACCATGGAACCTGGTGCTTCTGCTATGGAACAGGGTGTTTCCACTGAACTTGAAGATATGAGACATGAACTCTGTAATTTTATTAGAAGTTCTGTCCATCAGGCAGTATCTTCCTCATTTCAAAAATTGTCAAAGAATCTGGAGAACAATTTTTCTAATTGAATCTCCAAATCGGCCCAGACTGCGGGGGAATGCAGTAAACGTCCACCAACAAAACCAGGTACGGGGACGCAAATGGAAAGTGAATCCACCTCACACACGCCAGAGGACGCGGTTCCTCATAGGGAGGGCTCCTGCAAAGGAGTATAACAATATGGCATCAAAATCTTCTCTAAAACGAAAATGTAAGGAACGTAATGTTCTTCCCGTTACTTCCCCAGTTATTCAGGATACTGATGAGGATATGCCTGATGTTGATTCAGATTCATATATATCTGACAAAGATGACGATGATTCCTTTTCCATTCCTCCTCCTAAAAAATCAAAACTAGCCTCTACTACCCCTTCTCTTTTTGACTCAGAAGGTTTTCCTATGTTTGATCCTTCTCAAATTCATCACCCCAATTCTACTGAGTGGTTTCCGGCTGACCATGTGGGCCGCTATGTAGCACAAAAATTATTTTCACCTTTAGATAAACTAGATCTAAATTAAAGTCAGAATGCCCTCGTCCTGTGCTTTCTAATAAGGCCACTATTACCCCTACCATTGACCAACAAATGTTGACTTTCTTCACTAAACAGGGTAAAGACCCTCGCAAGGGCGTGGACAAAGCATGGTCCTCTTGTCAGGAAAAACTCTTAGATATCACGGGACCACTTACTAGGATTTTTGACCTTGTCGAAGCAGCTAGACTAGAGGGTTCCTTCCTGGACCCAGAAGAATTGTCACTATGGGTTCAACGTTGTTTCTGCCTTTTAGGAAATGCAAATTCTTCCTTTATACATGAGAGGCGTAAAGGCCTACTTATCAAACTGGACCCCAAGCTTATCAATTTGGCAACCGTTCAACCCCAGCTTCAATCTGACGGACAACTTTTTGGAGATTCCTTCATAAAAGACCTTAGCAAATACGTTGCTACTTTTACCTCACTAAACAAAGCCCAACAGTCAATGAGAAAAATGTTTCACCAACGTGTTTTTGCCAGGGCCGGTAGAGGCAGGGGTCGCTTTACCGGCCGCGGAATCACCAACCAAGGCTCCAGAGGTTATTACAATTCTTACCAGCAGGACTTCAGACCTCAATTCATTCCCCAACGTGGCAGAGGTTAGCGTTCCAGGTCCGCCAGACAGTCCAGAGCCTCCAACCCAACAGGTAAGCCTCCTGGTCGATTCTTTCCCGACAGGGGGTCGAATTCTTCATTTTCTGGCAAATTGGCAAGCGATAACCGCAGATGCTTGGGTGTTAAACACGGTTTTAGGTTACAAGATAGAACTTTATTCTACTCCGGTGCAAACTTTTTTCCAAGCCCCTCCCCATTTTTCCACAGAAATGGTTCAGCTAATATCTCTCGAAGTAGACTCTCTGTTACAGAAACAAGCGATTGCACTCACTCTTCCCCTTCCATCGGGATTTATCAGCCCAATTTTTCTTGTTCAAAAGAAAAACAAAAAGATGCGGCCAGTCATCAATTTAAAACATTTCAACCGGTTCGTAGTATATCGGCATTTCAAAATGGAAACAATTCTCCATCTCAGAGACATTCTTCTTCAGAACGACTGGATGGTCAGACTGGACTTAGTGGTTCCTGTTCATCCGGAATGCAGAAAATTACTTCAATTTCAATGGTTGCACCAAACGTATCACTTTACCTCTCTGCCCTTCGGTCTATCGTCAGCCCCATGGTGTTTTACCAAACTCATGAAGCCCGTAGTAGCCTTCTTAAGAGCTCAGGGGATAAGACTATTAATCTACCTAGATGATATCCTCATCCTAAATCAGTCATCACAAACTCTCCTAGTCCACTTACATACGACCTGCACTCTGTTGGAAAGCTTGGGTTTTATAATAAACAGAGAAAAATCCCTCCTAATACCCTCCCAAATTATAGAATTCCTGGGATTTCAGATCAATTCTCTCTCAGCTACCCTTCTTCTACCCTCATCAAAAATAAAATCAATAAAATCAGAAATTTTGCAAATTCTCTGCAACTCTCTTATTTCCCTCCGAACTCTAGCCCGAATTGTAGGTCTTCTCTCCTCCTCCATCCAAGCAATTTTTCCAGGTCCCCTTCACCACCGCTCACTTCAAAGACTGAAGATTCAACACTTGAGAAAGGGGCTTTCGTATTCCGATCTCGTTCCTTTAGACATAGAGTCTCGCACAGAGCTTCAATGGTGGATAGACCATTTAGACGCTTGGAACGGGAAAAGTATCTTTCCATCAGCCCCAGATCTTGTGTTAGAATCCGATGCAAGTCATCTAGGCTGGGGGGACTGTTGTGGTCCCATCTCGACTGGAGGTACATGGTCAACGAGGAGTCCAAATTGCACATCAATTGTTTAGAGATGCTTGCAGGCTCCTTTGCAATCAGAAGTCTGGCAAAGCACAAAGTACATTGTGCAATTCTTCTCAGGATGGACAATATATCCGCGGTCAGATATATAAACCATCTAGGGGGTACAAGGTCCAAGCCCTTGGCAGACCTAGCCAAGAGCTTTTGGGAGTTTTGTCTCTCAAACCATCTTTCGGTACATGCAGAGTATCTTCCTGGAGTTCTCAACACAGTGGCAGATTGTCATTCTCGTCACCTTTTAGACTCCAGCGATTGGAGACTCCATCCTTCAGTGTTTCACAACATTCAATCCTTATGGGGCCCGTTCTCCATAGACCTTTTTGCATCCCGTCTCAACACTCAGCTTCCTCACTTTTTACAGCTGGCCCCCAGATCCCTCAGCCTTAGCATCAGATGCTTTCTCACAAGACTGGTCTCATTCCCTCAACTACGCCTTTCCCCCTTTTATAATGATCAACAGGGTCCTAGCTCATGCCAGACGTCAACATGCCTCTCTCTCGCTTGTAGTCCCGTTTTGGCAATCCCAAGTTTGGTTCCCCACTCTTTTAGAACTGGCAATAGATTTTCCCTTGTTAATTCCATCCTTCCCAGACCTACTACTAGACCCTCTTCAACGTTCTCATCCTCTTATTGTCAACAATATCCTAACCCTATCCGCTTGGAAAATCTCAGGAGTTCCCAATCTCCCCCAGTCATTTCGGCAGAAGCTTCTCAATATATCTCAAATTCCTGGGCCCCAGGCACCAAAAAAGCCTACAAGGCAGCCTGGTCTCTATGGGACTGCTGGTGTGTGGGAAGGCAAATTAATCCCTTTTCAGCAGATGTAACTTTTGTCATAAACTTTTTAGCCTCAGAAGCCAGCAAAGGTAAAGCATTTCGCACAATCAATCTTCACAGATCTGCTATTTCGTCCAACCATATTCATGTCCATGGCAAACCGGTAGGTGAACACCCGATGGTATGTCGATTATTAAAGGGAGTAACATTTTCCAAACCTCTGCGACCGAAGTACAATCAATTGTGGGATGTTAATATTGTTTTGGACTATTTGACTGCATTACCAGATAACTCAAGTTTATCACTAAAACTTTTATCTGCCAAGTTGACAATGTTATTATGTTTAGTTTCTATCAAACGTTTATCAGATGTTAAGGCTTTGGACGTTTCCAACCGTCAATTCACTCCGTCGGGAGTGTTGTTTTCGGTTGTGCGACGTATGAAGACCAATTTGTCGTCAGTCTTTTATGCGTATTTTCCGCTTCATCCGAAATAATGTGTGGGACAGTGTCTCAAGGTTTACGAACATAGGACCGCAGATTTGAGAACATCTTCCTCCCAACTGCTCATATCTTTCAGCAAACCCCA
This sequence comes from Pleurodeles waltl, assembly GCF_031143425.1. Lineage (NCBI taxonomy): Eukaryota > Metazoa > Chordata > Amphibia > Caudata > Salamandridae > Pleurodeles > Pleurodeles waltl. The sequence continues at coordinate 433,607,978 of NC_090444.1, read as the reverse complement.
TAACCCGGTTTCTTCTGCTACATTAGCCCGTTGGGTTAGACTAATTATGTCCCTGGCTGGTATTGATGTTTCCAAATTCGGGGCCCACTCCTCTAGGGGGGCCATGGCTTCCAAAGCTTTTTGGACAGGATCTCGTTTGGAGAATATTCTGAAATCTGCAGATTGGTCTAATGATAATACTTTTAGAGTATTTTATTGCAAACCGATTGATAATGCTTCATTGAATGTAATTAATATGCTTTAAACTTGCATAATAGGAGCCTCTGGTCTTGCCATAAAATTTAAATTTTCCTAGTCTATGACGGAAAGTCTTAATTTTATTAAAGACACGGAGGCGAGTATTATCCCACCTCTTGTATAACTTTTTTCTCCCTCCCTTTTCTCTAGTCCCGGCCTCGACCACTCAGACAACGTCTTAATCGGACCTCGTCAAACCATCCGACGATTTCGCTTCCTCCAAACTTTGGATCGTCTGCTTCTATTTGGCCGGACCATTCTCGCCTCTGCAAGATTATAGACTTTTTCTCTGATGTGTTCGCTTTCCTCATGGCACTGTTTATTCTTTGTTTGTTACTCTCGTTGTTCACTGTTAATTGACTTCATTCGCAAGAAAAGAGGGCTGCTTGCAGTCAAGTGACGTCACAATAGCATGTCGTTATGGTTATTGGTTCTGGTGTGTTTTGAAAAACTTTTTCAATCCCATTGGCTGTAGATGTTAAGCCTTATGGGATTGGTAGTTTTCTTGACTGCTGCTCATAAAATAAAGCAAGAAAAGAAACGCATAATACTCGCCTCCGTGTCTTTAATAAAATTATGACTTTCCGTCATAGACTAGGAAAATCTACATTATAGTGATATAAGTCACCGATGCACCCAACTAAGGGAGATCACCCTGACCACATCTCAAAGAAAGACATGGATTGCTAGCACATTCCATTTGGGGGCTTCCCCATATATTTACCCAGTCAGGGCTTGAACCTTTCCTTGCAGGGAACACACAATGCACTTTGGAAGACCTGCAGATCAGATCACTGCGCCCTCATGCTGTGTCATGCGATATGGGGACGTTGCACACCATCCTAGGCTGTCCATTAGGTAATATGGCCCAGGAAGTTTGCGTTGAACCTAATGGTTTGTTCTATTCGTATTTAGGAATTTTGAATTGATACCATGAATCGAATATTTTCTGAAATCTATAACCAAATTGCTGAGTATCGGATTTTAATGTTTTTAAATCTATTAATTCCGATCAGTTATCCTGGGACCCCATGGGCTCCGGTCAGAAAAAAAAAAAAAAAAACCTTTGGTGGAATTTTACAAAAAAAAGTTTCTATCGTTCTCTCGGTGTAAACTCCGTATGCCAGGTGTGGAGAACTTCTATAAAGCACTTTTTTCTGTTTTACTTCCTGAACGTGCACTATGTAGCCTTACGTGGGAAAGGCTTTTATGGAGCCCTTTACAACTTTTCTGAACTGACCTTTCCTGAGACAAGTTTGGATGGCAATTCAGAGAGAGAGTCAAACAAGTATTTAAAATATTGATTCGGACTGGTAGAGGATAAACAAACGATGTGAAATATTATCGTGGGTGGAACCTTAGCCATGGAGACCGTGTTGCCCTCTCACTCATATAAACATTACTCGCGAGTGATTTAATTTTAGATTATTATACGGATGAAAATGTGTATATTTACCTTAACGTATGTGCCAGGTGAAAACATCCCTAATATATTTCAGCATTTCTTTCGTCTTTTTTATTTTTATTTATGTTAGAAGATCTGTTTCAAATGTAACTTACGTTTATGAATATTTTAGTGGTTGAATTAATTCTGTGTTTTTTAATGCATGGTCGGACAGCTCGGGAGCACAGAGAGTAATTTGACCTTTTTTGCTGGGGCTGCAATAAAGACATTTCCTACAGAAAAAAGAGATGATAGACATCACACATGCCTAAAGCTGAAATGGAATCTTTCTGTGCCGGACAGGTCGGATTAATTATTCAGGAACAACCCGTCCGAGCGGATAAAGAGCTATTGTAACTCTATAATAATCCCTTTGAAGGCGGTTTAAATACATTCTGAGGCTTGTGCTGAGTTACTGAACTTGTTGAGTTAGCGTGCTGCTGTCGGGGCTTTCTGAAACTGTCAAAGGTGACAGGAATATGACCTTCTTTCTATTTACCAAGACTGAAAAGACCAAGACAGCTGAAGAAAAAATAAGGTACTGTTAGAAACAGGATTGCTGGTTGACTGGGGTGTGAGCTCTGGTCAAGCAGCAGACACACTCCTTCCTGGTCAGGGTAAGGCACAAGCAAACCCTAAATTAACCTGTGATCAACCCCAGTAGCTTGGCACAGAGCAGTCAGGCTTAACTTAGAGGCCGTGTCTAAGTATTTGTAGAAAAATCTCAAAGATTTAAACAGTACAAAACACCACACAAAAAGGATCCGGCAACAGGTTAGAATGGTTGAGTAGATTTTAATAAATAAAACAAGACCAAAACAATTAAAATCGAAAGAGAAGAACTTGAATTATGATTTTTTAGAGAAAAAAACTATAAAATATCTGCGGTTGGCGCTTCTTGCTCTTACGTGCTATCTGGTTGACCAGACCAGGACAAAGTCAAAAGTTCAGGCTGACCGCGATGGAGCACAGGCCATCTATAAGGTTCCAGTTGGGCCTGTTGAACCAAAGTACTTTAAACCATTGGTGTGAAGCATTGTGTGGGTCCAAAGCAAAGATGGGTTGTGCAGCCAAGGTGATTTGTTTGTTCTGAGATACGGCGAGGCTGTGGTGTGAGGTCCTGATGTGTGAGGATACACGATGCAGTTAAGGTGATGCGTTGGTTCCGATCCACACAGTAGCAGCAATGCAGAGATTCAGCATTGCTCTCGAGGCTGTCGTTGATGAGGGATGTGAGAAGCTTGCGCCGGGGAAGGTGTCACGCAGTGGCTGTTCCGAAGGTGATGTGTCGCTTCCAAGATGCAGGGTGCAGCACTGCGGGTCTTGTTGCGTTAGTTTCAACCCACGCAGTAGCAGTGATGAGTCAGTTTTGTTCCTCGGAACAGCGGCAATGTGTCAGTTCTGCTCCTGTAACAGAGGATGCATTGGGTCCACTAGAGTAAACACCTCAGGCCCCCTTCTGAGGATTCAGGACTGGGATGACACCAATTGGCAGAGTCCAGCTGCAGGAACAGGGAGGTTAGAAGTCTTTTATGTCCCTGAGATTTCAGATCAGGAGGTGAACCAACTAGCCCCTGGAGTCACTCTGGGTTGGAGAGATGCATGTCCAGTCCTTCTCACTCCCAGGCAAGAGAGCAGCAGGCACAGGTCAGCACAGCAAGCCAGGTGTCCAGCAAAATAGCAGTTCAGCAGAGTATCAGTCGTTCCGCAGCACAGCAGTCCTTCTTCTTGGTGGAGTATCCCTAGGTCGAGAAGTGTGCTGAATGGTGGTGTCTGAGGTCCAGTTTTTACATTTTGGTGCCCTGGCTCTGGAAGGTGAGAGAAGCTTCTAGATAGTGGCTTTGAAGTGCAAGGAATTCTCTTCCTCCCTACCGTGAATCCAAGCTGCCTGGGGTGACAATACAGGGTCGTTAAGCCTTTTGTGTGTTGACAGGACTGAGCCTATTCAGGTGTAAGTGAGACTGTGTCCAGCTCCTCCCTCTCATCCTGCCCAGAATGACCCAATAAGTCCCACTTAAGCTTCCTTTGTATGTGGCAGTCTAGGAGGAATACACAAAGCCCAACTGCTAACTACACTCTGTCATGTGACCAGAGACAGGCTGGAGGCATCAAATAACTAAGGCAAGAAAATGGCAACTTTCTAAAAGCTGCATTTTCAGAATTTCAATTTAAAATACGCCTTCACCATAAGTTAGGCTTTCAAATTGTGATTCCAGAGACATCAAACACGAAGGGGGCATGTCTTCCCATTTAGTAGCTACACTTATAGGATGTAATAAGGCAACTCCAACATTATGCTATGTGAGAAATAGGCCTTGCAGGAGTGAAAAACAAATTTAACGTTTTAATTTAAGAGTTTTTCACTACCAGTACATGTTAAACCTAACAGTACATATTCTACCTTTAAGATACCCTGCACCCTGCACTTTGGGCTGTCCAGAGTCTACCCTAGGTGTGACATATGTATAATTAGAGAAAGTTTGGACTTGGCAACAGGTTTACTTTGTCAGGTCGAAACAGCAGTATAAACTGCACACACGAGCTCTGCAGTGGCAGGCCTGAGACATGTTTAAAGGGCTTCTTAAGTGGGTGGCACAATCAGTGCTGCAGGCCTACTAGTTGCATTCAATTTACTGTCCATGGGCACATGCAGTGCACTCTACTAGGGACGTATAAGCACATTACTTATGCCAATTGTGGATAAGCCAATATTACCATGTTTGAAGGAATGAGCTCATGCACATTAGCACTGGTTAGCAGTGGTAAAGTGCCCAAAGTCTTAGGGCCAACCAAAACAAGTTCAGCAAAAATAGAAGGAGGGAGGCAAAAGGTCTGGGGATGACCCAGCAGAAAGTGCCAGGTCCAACAAGTAAAAAATGCAATTAGAAGATACATTTTTGAAGTCTCATTAAAAGGTTAAATAGCCGGCACAGGTGCAGAAAAAATCAATCAAGCCAATCACGTATAAAGTAAAGGGTCACAGAGATAAAGTATTGTGTTAGCATCAAATATATGTTTCAGACATTCAGAATAGAAATGTTCTTTCATGCGGTTCCTACACATATTTTGACATTAAGCAATTCACCAGAGACCCTGTTCTCTCTCTCACACACACATACATATATCCCCCCACACAACTATCCTACACAGCGTAGCATGCTGCCCATGTAGGCAAGTGCTTCAGTGCCCCACTTATGGGTAGTAAGCGCTATATAAATATTGCAATGCAGTACATACAGACACACCCAGCCATCACACCACATTTGTAATTTGTCATAACTTGACCAAGTTACACCAAAATTGGAAGAGCAAGCATTACAAAATCAAGCCTTGAGAGTGCCACATATGGTGCGGACTGATCAAATGCTTCAAGAACTAGGGGGAGGGGTGTTTTGAAATTCCTACTGATATTCTTACTTATACTTGTATACTTATACTCTACCACAGGTATTTTCTGCTCTTATCTCTATAAAAGCCCCTCAGACTATGATGCCTGCTATTGAAACATTGAAACATACAGTTGTTTTGACTTTAGCCCCATTCAGTCTCAGTGATGGTCCAACATCACCTGGTGGTGTTGCTTATCACCCTGATGTGGCTTACCCCTTAGGCTCTAAAGTCCCAATCCTGCATTAACTCCTGATCACATGGAATAAAGAGGCTGTGCTACTGGCAGTGGCCTCCTAGCCTTCCCACTCTCTAACCCTCTCTCCACTTTTAGCCTGTTTAAATGAATGTGGTGGTTGGTCAGTGTGATCAAGAAGTTTGAGTGCCTGTAGTCTATTGGACAGATTTCTGGTCACACATCAACACACTGGGAAGGTTTATAGATTGATTTGAGCAATGGGCAGTGCACCTAGGCAGGCATATGGAGGGACGTACTACCTCAGGCTGTTGTGAAACACTGACTCTAGGTCAGAGAATGAACTGGCACACTAGACAATTACTGGGTAATTTTAGCCCTAATACAGACAGATAAGAGTCATAGGAGGTCATTACAACATTGGCGGTATAAGGCGCTTACCGCCGTGCAGAAGACCGCCAATACACCGCGGCGGCGGCGGTAGACCGCCACAGCTATTATGACACACATCACGGAATCCGCTGAAATTCAGACACCCACACAATACCGCCACACCAAAGGTCAACGATAGACATGCGGAAACAAATCCTCCTCCTCCACGCCAACAGAAACACGCCCATGCCATTACGACCCACGAATCCACGCGGCGGTCTTTCAACCGCGGTATTCCATCGGCAGTACACACCGCCGCGCTCAAAATACACACACATTTACAATACACCGCCACATTAGACAATTCAAAATACACACACCTGAGACACATACACACACCACTCCCACACACCCAATACAATATAAAACACACACCCACATCACCCACAAACCCCTACAACCAAAAACTCTGAGAGAAGGCGAGAGAGAGAGCACAGAATAGACAACCCCATCACACTGAGGCACACAACACCATCACCCACACAACATCCAAGCACAAAACACCACATACCACTACATTCACCACACTCATCACCACATACACCACCCCAAACATCACACACACCACCCCATGGCACGCCAAAGACACCCCCGCTTCTCCGAGGAGGAGCTCAGGGTCATGGTGGAGGAATAGCCACAGCTATTTGGCTCACAGGTACAGTACACATCCATAGCCAGGAAGATGGAGCTATGGCATAGAATAGTCGACAGGGTCAACGCAGTGGGACAGCACCCAAGAAATAGGGAGGACATCAGGAAGAGGTGGAACGACCTACGGGGGAAGGTGCGTTCCACGGTATCCAGGCACCACATCACGGTACAGCGGACTGGCGGCGGACCCCCACCTCGTCCCCCTCAACTAACAACATGGGAGGAGCAAGTCTTGACCATCTTGCATCCTCAGGGCCTCGGAGGAGTCATTGGAGGAACGGACATTGGTAAGTCAAATCTTAACTATCATATCCCCCACCCTACCTGCATGCTATCACACACCCCCACCCTCACACCCTCCCCTATCACCCAAACTCCTCACTAATGTACTAATAACATCAACTACACATCCCAACCCCAAGACCTGCATGACACAACTAAGCATGGACACCCATCACTAAAGCATGCCCACTGCACATACCCAGAACACCCCCCAACCATCAGCACACAAGCCCCCACACAGGAATGCCTGCACTGGGGTTCACGCACACCCAACCATTGCACACCATGAAACACACACATGCAATAATCATGTACTTATACCCCTGCAGGAACCCGAAGGAACGTCACCACACCAGAGGGTCCAGACAACACCACTCCACCCCCAGAAGAGGCCCACAGTGACGAGAGCAGCTCTGCCCTACTGGATCTTGATGACCAGCCCGGACCATCGTGGGCCTCAGGACAGTCGGTTCCCCTTGCCCAGCCACAGCCCAACACCGAACTTCCACCCTCTGGTAACACCAGCACAGCACCCACCCAGCGGGCCCAAACCTCCCTACCCAGGACAGGTCAATCAGCGGTGTGTCCACCACTACAGGGCACCCAGGCTAACCCACCACCCCAACAACAACAGGGACCTGGGGGCAGTGGTAGTGGGCACACGGTCCAGGGGACGGAGGCACAGGAACACAGGGGAACTGGGAGGGCTGCTGTGCGACAGAGGGAGGACAGGCCAAGGGAACCAACTCTCCACGAGGCCCTCTTATCCATCATGGAGCATACCACCACTCCCAGGAGACGATGGTGACGGTCCTGGACAAGTTGCAGGAGACCCTGCGTCTGCAGGAGGAGCAGTATTTGGGGTTCAGGGAGGAGCTCAGGACCATCGGCTCTGCCCTGGGCACCATCGTAGGGGTGCTGACGGACATTCAAAAGACCTTGAGGGACACCGTGGCACTCCAAGGGGCCCCTTGATACTAGCCACGACGATGAACTGCCCACCACCTCCGCCGGCGCTAGTGGACAGGACGCCCCGCCACAGGACCACCACACCAGCACCCCATCCCCTGCAGACGGACAACCACCACGCAAGCGGGCCCTGAGATCCAGGAACAGGACAGAGCAAGATGGCAAGACCCCCGCCAGGAAATAAGACCACCCTGATTGTCCCCCCACTGTCCCACTTTGTTACCCTGTCCAAATCGGAACTGCCCCAGCTCCACTTCCAATGGCCAGATGTGCAATGTACCTGTGAGACTAATATCATATCATATATAACTTTATTTCGGCTATAAGCCATAAAAGTAAACAATACAAGACATAACATGATTAAGAAGCATAGCACTTTAAAAATTTTAAGAATGTATAGACAACGTTATTTTTAAACATTTTTTGTTTTTACGAAATCTCAAAGACATATAAAAGTATTAGGTTGTTAAAATTTAACTTCAATTAATTAAAATTTTATCAAACTAATTAAATATAATCTAAAATCAGGACATTAGAAGCACATGATTATCGGAATTCTAGTTCGTGTCACCTGTGTATTTTTACAAGAACCTTGCCGCTGAGTGACCAATTTTAACATTTGTCTCTGTTATCCGAGATAAAAGAAGAAAATTGCATAATTTACTTTTTTTTTTTTTTTTTTTTAGAACCCTAAATAAATAGTGAGGTCATATATTTATAAAACATACAAATCGTCATTATTCTTTAAACTAAAATCCAGACCGTTTAGGTTTTAGGTTCATCCGGTTAAAAACTGATGTATTAAGTGAATATAGTCTAGAACCAATGTATTAAAATTACACATTTATAATAGTTCTTTTGTTCTTAGTAACCATGCACTTCGCAGATATCCCACCACAGAAAAAACTATTTCATCATTTGTATCAGTTGTTAGGAGTCGTAATGCCGTATTCCATTCCCTTATTCCAATAGCCCTACATAGTGGAGCAATCCACTTTTTCCTAGGTACCAAATATCTAGGGCAGGAAAACATAAAGTGCGCGAGTGACTCTTTTGTCTTTTGACAATGATGGCAGTATATTGAATTGCAGTCCTCCGGTCTCCATTGCGCTGTAAATGACTTAAGCGGAAGAGTCCCTAGTCTAAATTTAATAAATAGTGTTTTGGTATATGGAGGATTTACATTATCCATATAGGCCTCGAACTTGGGACTACATTTATGGTCTAAGAACTGCAAAGTCAGACTACCATGATTTTTTAACCAAATTTGGGTCAGAATGCTCTCCCAGTAACACCTTTTTACACGTTCCTTTGTTCCCTTTGCCAAATTGTGGGGAGTACTCCACACCTCCTCCATTTTAAGAAATTTACACGTATCTCTGATGTATCTGAACCAAGGGATCTTTAATACGCTGTCATTTGCAAGAAATTCATCTAGTGCTTTATGGAGAATGGACCGGTCCTCTGAGGACCAAAGATTAATCCAATACATTAGGGGTCTTAATGCAATTTCATTGTGTATTTCATTTAGGGCTAAATCAAATCTTAGTGGAGTGAGAGGGGTGCTCATCGGCAACTTTAGGAAATTTCGAATAAACCGGTTTTCTACAGTGGTCAGACACCTAGAGTTGGTATGACCCCAAAGCTCGGCACCATAAATTGAGGCCGCTACTGCCACTGATTTGTAAACGGTGATGGCAGGTGTTATCTCCCCTTCACAAGTATTAGCTATTTTCTTAGCTATCACTATAGACCTTTGCCTAAGTGTTGTCAGACTCTTCTTAATCTGTGCCGACCAACGTTGGTCGTCACTTAACCTAATCCCCAAATAATCAAATTGTCTGACTCTCTCCACTGGTTGGCTGCTATCATAATTTTCCCCCTAAATAGTTTGTGTGGGTTATAGGCCATAAACTTAGATTTTGTTGAATTAATTTCAAGTCCTCTGTTAGAGCAAAAATTATAAAAAGTGTCCAATTCATTTTGCAAGCCCATAGGTGTTCTTGAAATTAGTAAGGTGTCATCGGTGAACATTAAAATAGGGACTGGGGTTCCAGCTAATCTAGGGGCATCATGATTACAGTGTAGCAATTGGTCCACAGCACCGTTTATGTAGAGGTTAAATAGTGTTGGTGCCAAGATGCAGCCCTGCCTAACCCCTCTATTGACGGGTATGGCTTCCGTTAGGTCGCCACTATCTGACCAACGTACATGAGCGTAAGTCCCTTCATGGAGATATCTAATCAGTCTTAGTAGTTCGCTATTGGGTTGATAACTCTCCATAACTTCCCATAATGTATCCCGAGGTACCATGTCAAAAGCAGCTTTTAAGTCGATAAAAGCTACATACAGTTGACTTTTGTTGAATGACAGGTATTTCCAGCAGAGGAGACTAATAGAGGAGACTAATAGACTGGACTCTGCCATGGACATTCCTCCACCATCACCCATCACCATTTTACAACCCCCCTTCATTTTTTAGCACTTAAATAAACACCCTTGAAACACAAAAAAAACTGGAGTCAGTCTATGATTTGTAATTTTGTATTATCAATTACAGTATCATAATGGGTTACCCATTGGAAGGCTAACATACCAATGTCACACATCACAAGCCCTTCAAGGATGTAAGCAGTTGACACGTAGGTTACCACATTTGTGAAACTAAAATGGAAGGGGACAACTCAGTTAGCAAATAGTGAGTGAAATGTTGGTACAGGATAGAGGTAGACGTCTGAAAGTTAATGTAATGTGAAACCAGAAAATTTACTCACCTGAGTTTCACTGGAAATATTGCTGTATGACTGACTCCCTGTTGTCGTTTTCTTCTTCCTCAGCTTCATCCTCATCACTGTCCACAGGCTCCACAGGCTACAACACCGTCATCTGGATCATCCTCCTGCAGAAAAGGCACCTGGCGTCGCAATGCCAAATTATGGAGCATGGAGCAGGCGATGATGATGTCACACACCTTCTTCGGTGAGTAAAATAGGGACCCACCTGTCATATGGAGGCACCTGAACCTGGCCTTAAGGAGGCCGAAGGTGCGTTCGATAACCCTCCTAGTCCGCCCATGTGCCTCATTGTAGCATTCCTCTGCCCTGGTCCTGGGATTCCTCACTGGGGTCAATAGCCAGGAAAGGTTAGGGTAACCAGAGTCCCCCAATAGCCATACACGGTACCTCTGGAGTTGACCCATCATATCAGGGATGCTGCTATTCCGCAGGATGTAGGCGTCATGCACAGAGGCAGGGAACATAGCATTTACCTGCAAGATGTACTGGTCTGCCAAACAGACCTTCTGGACATTCATCGAATGATAACTCTTCCTGTTCCTGTACACCTGTTCACTCCTGCGGGGGGAGGGGACCAGAGCTACATGGGTCCCATCAATGGCACCTATGACGTTGGGGATATGTCCAAGGGCATAGAAGTCACCTTTCACTGTAGGCAAATCCTCCACCTCAGGGAAAATGATGTATCTCCTTACGTGTTTCAGCAGGGCAGACAACACTCTGGACAACACGTTGGAAAACATGGGCTGGGACATCCCTGATGCCATGGCCACTGTTGTCTGAAAAGACCCACTTGCAAGGAAATGGAGCACTGACAGCACCTGCACGTCAGGGGGGATTCCAGTCGGATGGCGGATTGGTGACATCAGGTCTGGCTCCAACTGGGTACATAGTTCCTGGATTGTGGCACGGTCAAACCTGTAGGTGGCGATTAAATGTCTCTCTTCCATTGTCAACAGGTACACCGGAGGATTCCGCCATCTTCTCATATGTCCCATCTGACGGTGCCTAAGAAGGACAACAGCGAAGAAACATTCACTATTCCTCCAGGTATGTACCCACAGTCACACACAAGACTACACCAGACAATAAACCCTTCCTGTATGTGTGTTGAGTGTAGGCCTCGATATGTGTGACGCAGTTGAAAATGAATCCATGTGGGCCCCTGAATGGTGGCTGCCTGACCTCTAAACTGGGACAATGGGATTGTTGGGTAACATCGCTGGCGTTGCACACCGTCGCGGTAGGCGGTCGTAGACCGCGGCGCACTGCTGCATTGGTTAACATTGGACCCTATGGGTCCCAGGAGCCAATGAACAGGTGCGCCGGCGGTGATGATGCGCCCCGCCGCGGACGTCACCGCCGCGGACGTCACCGCCATTTTCTTTCTGTTGAATCACTAGTTACCTGACCTTCGACAGGAGAGTACCTACACTGCTAGTGCTGCTGTGACCTCGGTCTGGAAGCGACGATGGCTGCTGCATCTGGGGAAAGGGCCCCTGCCTTCACTGCACAGGAGTTGGAGAAACTTGTGGATGGGGTCCTCCCCCAGTACATGCTACTCTACGGTCCTCCAGACCAACAGGTTAGTACACAGGGAGCACGTTGTATGGGCTAGGCCTGGGTGGACAGGGCTGGGTGGAAGAGGGAGGGGGCAGAGTTCCTACTACAGTAAAGCATGGGAATAAATGGGCCACATGGTCAGAGTAGGGAGGGGGCCACTCACAATGATGGTGCAGTTGGTAATGACTGTTCCTCTTCCCTTGTGCATGTCATGTAGGTCAGAGCCCACCAGAAGAGGGACATTTGGCGTGCCATCGCCAAGGAGGTCCGGACCCTGGGGGCCCACCAGAGACGGGGCACCCACTGCTGGAAGAGATGGGAGGACATTCGCCGCTGCAGCAAGAAGACAGCGGAGGCTCAGCTGGGGATGGCCTCCCAACGTGGGAGGGGTGCCCGTCGCACCATGACCCCCCTGATGTTCCGAATCCTGGCGGTGGCCTACCCGGAGTTGGATGGGCGCTTAAGGACATCACAGCAGACGCAAGGGGGTGAGTACAACCTCATTCTGCGGACTTTGCGTGCAGTGGAGGGGTCTGGCTGGGGGAGGTGGGCTGTGTTTGTCCCTAGGCCAGGGCGAGTTAGGTAGGCAAGGCCCCTCCGTAATGTAGGCCATGTGACACTCTACCCCACCTCAGAAGAGTGGCAAGTTGAGGTATAGTTGCCCATGTGGCATCCATGTGCGCAGATTTCCACCATTGCCATGTAGGCCATATCCCAGAAATTGCATGTGCAGAGGCCAGGAGCACGCCGTTATGCATGGGGCTGCTGCGTCTGTCTTGTCCACCAATGGTAGCAGTATGCCATGCACTAAAACTCTCTTTCTTCGGTCTCCCCCCCTTTTCCTGCTCTCCCTGTCCTTTTGTACATCAGCATCATCAGGCGGAGGTACAGTGGCACCGGAGCACGAGGGAGCTGCATCCCACATGGCCAATGGAGGGCCACACCACAGACTCTGAATGCACCAGTGGGACGGAGGGCGAGGGGAGCTTCACGTCGTCCACCGGATCACCAACCAGCGACACGGACTCGTCCGCCGATGGGAGCTTCCCTGTGGTGGAGGCACCAACTGTGCGCCCCACTTCTACAGGTACAGCCGCCACCTCCCCTACCAGCACCGCCCTCCCAGCAGCCCCTCAGCGTTCGCCCCGTGCCCGCTCACCCAGGAGGGTGGGCATCACCTTCGCCCCAGGCACCTCAGGCCCTGCCCCAGTCACCCCTGCTGCCCTCAGTGAGGAGGCCATTGACCTCCTCAGGTCACTCACTTTTGGGCAGTCTACCATTGTGAATGCCATCCAGGGTGTAGAATGAGAGTTGCAACACGGTAATGCATTCCTGGAGGGCATTCATTCTGGTCAGGCTGCCCTTCAGCGAACCCTGCAATCTCTGGCCTCAGCACTGATGGCAGCCATTGTCCCTGTGTCTAGCCTCCCCCTCCAACTTCCTCCACCCAGACCCAATCCCCCGTACCCCAGCCCATCCCAAGCACACCTACAGACCAGCATGCACACAAGTCAACACACACAAGTGGCTCAAGCAAACATAGGCACCACACACACCACAGGCACTCACACAAGCATCACACCCATACAGATACTGCAACATCCACTGTCTCCACTGTGTCCCCCTCCTCCTCTTCTCCCTCCTCCCTCACAGTCTCGTCTACACACACACCTGCATGCACCACATCTACAGGCACTAGGACTCGCACCAGGACACCCAGCACCACAAGCCGCTCACCTGCACTCACCACCTCCACTGCCATTTACACGTCCCCTGTGTCCTCTCCCAGTGTGTCTGTGACGCCCCCTCCCAAAGTACCCAAACGCCGGCAATCACTCACCCAACATCCATCCACCTCACGACAGCCTCCAGTACCTGCACCTGCACCCAAAACACCTAAAGTGACACCTCCTACAACCACCTCCTCTTCCTCCACTCCCAGACCCCCTCCAGCTTCCCATCCCAGTGTCCGTCAGAAACTGTCCCTATGTCAAATTGACCTTTTTGCCCCCACCCCCCTCCAATTCATCAGTCCCGTCGTAGCGCCTCAGCCAAAAAGCCTCCAGTACCAGTGGTGCGTGTTCTAGGTTTTTGGAGTGCACCATCCACCAGGGCAGGCAGTAGGACCCGGAGCCAAGGCACTGGCAGCCCACCCCATGGAAAGGCTCTGAAATTGGAGAGTGGACGACGGGACCGTGTCAAGACTCCTGGTGGGACAACAAGTGAAATGGGATCGAAGGCGATTGGTGAGTCAGCTGTAAATCCAAAAAAGGTGGGGAAGGTCCAGAGGAAGTCTCCCCAGCCTGTTGTGAGTGTCACGGCGGACAAGTGCGCCATAATTTCCGGCTGTCCAGACACAACCGCCAGTACCGTCGTCACTGGTCCAGAGACCACCGCCGGAGTCACAGCCCAGGAGGGCCCAAGTATTGTTACTGATCCAGAGACCACCGCCGGAGTCACAGCCCAGGAGGGCCCAAGTATTGTCACTGGTCAGGAGACCACCGCCAGAGTCACAGCCCAGGAGGGCCCAAGTATCGTCACTGGTCCAGAGACCACCGCCAGAGTCACAGCCCAGGAGGGCCCAAGTATCGTTACTGGTCAGGAGACCACCGCCGGAGTCACAGCCCAGGAGGGCCCAAGTATTGTCACTGGTCAGGAGACCACCGCCAGAGTCACAGCCCAGGAGGGCCCAAGTATCGTCACTGGTCCAGAGACCACCGCCAGAGTCACAGCCCAGGAGGGCCCAAGTATCGTTACTGGTCAACAGACCACCGCCGGAGTCACAGCCCAGGAGGGGACAGGATGCCACAGCCCCGCTGGCCAATGATTGAACGTCATGCCACACACCAATGTCCAGTGTGAAGATCGTCATGCCACACACCAATGTCCAGTGTGAAGATCGTCATGCCACACAACAATGTCCAGTATGGAGATCGTCATGCCACACACCAATGTCCAGTGTAGAGATCGTCATGCCACACACCAATGTCCAGTGTGGAGATCGTCATGCCACACACCAATGTCCAGTATGGAGATCGTCATGCCACACACCAATGTCCAGTGTGGAGATCGTCATGCCACACACCAATGTCAGTATCAGAATCGCCATGGCAAAGCACCGCTGAACAGGGCAAAGACCGCCATGGCAAAGCACCGCTGAACAGGGCAAAGACCGCCATGTCAAAGCACCACTGAACAGTCCTGAACCGCCATGGCAAAGCACCGCTGAACAGGGCAAAGACCGCCATGTCAAAGCACCGCTGAACAGTCCTGAACCGCCATGGCAAAGCACCGCTGGACAGGGCAAAGACCGCCATGTCAAAGCACCGCTGAACAAGGCAAGCACCGCCATGGCAAAGCACCGCTGAACAGGGCAAAGACCGCCATGTCAAAGCACCGCTGAACAGGGCAAGCACCGCCTTGGCAAAGCACCGCTGAACAGGGCAAAGACCGCCATGTCAAAGCACCGCTGAACAGGGCAAGCACCGCCATGGCAAAGCACCGCTGAACAGGGCAAAGACCGCCATGTCAAAGCACCGCTGAACAGGGCAAGCACCGCCATGGCAAAGCACTGCTGCACAGGGCAAAGACCGCCATGTCAAAGCACCGCTGAACAGGGCAAGCACCACCATGGCAAAGCACCGCTGAACAGGGCAAAGACCGCCAGGCCAAAGCACCGCTGAACAGTCCGGAACCGCCATGGCAAAGCACCGCTGAACAGGGCATGCACCGTGTAGGAATGAATGTACCGCCACATCAGGCGTCCTTATCCCATGTGCAGCTGGGACAGTGACAGGACAGGAACTTTCACGGCGAGACTCATCCAGTCTGGGCACCAGTCACCCTCCAGAACCAGTGGAGACCTGCATCTACTTGAGAGACTGTGGCTTTGCACTCCCCAGGATGGCACAGTGGGCAAACCAACCACTGTAGAGACTTGAGAGACTGTGGCTTTGCACTCCCCAGGATGGCACAGTGGGCAACCCACCCACTGTAGAGACTTGAGAGACTGTGGCTTTGCACTCCCCAGGATGGGACAGTGGGCAAACCAACCACTGTAGAGACTTGAGAGACTGTGGCTTTGCACTCCCCAGGATGGCACAGTGGGCAAACCAACCACTGTAGAGACTTGTGAGACTGTGGCTTTGCACTCCCCAGGATACATAAATGGGCATGGAGCCCCGTCGTGGATCTGGCTTCGCATTAATCTGGCTGAGGTGCCCCCCCTTCCCTTCCCCCTGAGGTGCCTGTAGTGTTTCTATCTGATGCCCCGGCAGTGTTGTCTCCGATTTTGGTCAGGTATCTATTGTGGGCCTCGCCCATGCATTTTTGGACTGTTGGTGCACAGACATTGTTGTGTACTTATCTGCACTACTTCTTGTATTGTATATTTAATTAGGAGTGATTTAGAGATATATATCTGTATATTTTTGTATGACATGTATATTGGCACATTACAAAGTTTGACCGACATTCGCTTTGTCTTTGCATTCTTCCGGGGGGATTGTGGGTTGTTAATGTGATATTTTTGACTGCATTGGTGTGTATGTTGTAATATGCGAGGGTGGGGATGGGGGTGTTTGGTGGGTGTCCCCTTAACTTTTGCCTCCCCCCTCCCCTGTGTCGTAGATGCAGTACTCACCGGTATCTTCTGCGCCTATGTCGCTGTTGGTCGTAAAGGAGCAGAAAGACAAGGGCAGGTAGTATTTGGAGTTCCGGGTCCATGGAGTCGTCGTTCCTCGTGGGATGTGTTCAGGTGAGCGTTTTCCCATAGCAAAAGCTGTTTCCGCCGTGTTTTTATTCACGGTGAATCTGCCCCGGAAAAGGTGGCGGATTGGCGGGTTGTAATGGTGTGGGCGGTACATTGTCTTCCGCCTGTCTGTTGACGGTAACCGCCGCGCTGCTTGTCTGTACCGCTGTGGAGGGCGGTGTGTTAAAGTGGCTGTCTTTGTTGGCGGTTTCCGCCAGGGTCATAATTCCCTTTTTTTGTCCGTCGGCCTGTTTGCGGTATTAGCGCACCTTTTACACCATCCGCCAGGGTTGTAATGACCACCATAATGTTTTTGGGATTACACTGGTAAGGATGTAGAGAAACTAAAATGCTAAATCCATTGGTATTTTATTATAATAGCAAAATGTAGATAATGTATAGATACATTAATATAAACATGATGCTGGGTAAGGATGTATTTGCTTGATTAAACATCTCCATTTAAACATCCAAATAATTGTACATTGAAGGACAATATTTATCATGTGGTAGATTTTTTACACTTTCAAATACCATGGTCTAATAAAAACATGTATCCTGTGGTGTAATGCACACATTTCTCTTATATAAATGTATCTGCTTCTAAATGGAGGCATAATTCAAAGTACAATGATGTGTACTTGTATAACGAAAACTCTTTTCCATACCATGTGAGTATTGTTTGTCATGGCTTGTGCTACATTCTTGAGTAATGAGTACAGTCATGATGTGGGACCAGCTTTTGACTAATCTTCTGAACTGTAAATGGTTGTCTGTGGATCTCATGTTTGGAGGTAGGGAATTTCACAGTTTGGCTGCTTGAACACAGAAATATGTTCCACCCATGTCTTTTTTCTTGTATGTGGGAAAATGAGGCAGGGAGACATTCTTGAGTGTAGGTTCTTTTGCTGTATGTATTTATTGATTTTCTTCTGATAAAGACTGGTGTTTTACCATGTATGCTCTGTGCATAATACAAAGCAGCTTGAAGGAAGATCTTCTGGTAACTGGTAACCAGCGTGGTGCCCTTAAGGCAGGAGAGATGTGTGCATGTGGATTTACATGTAGGAGGAGTCTAGAATTCTGAATTATTTGTAATCTTTTCGTAGTTGACAAAGTTGAGCCATGGTACAGACCATTAGCATAGTCCAATCTGATAGGACAAAAAAGATAATAACTTGGACCGTGTGTAAACCTTGTGTGGGAATCCTAGGCGAGGAAAGATGTGTTACAGTGTTTTAATTGTGAGAAACTTGATTTGGCAACCTTATCTACTTGTGAATTCATTGACAGTTTGGTGTCCATGGTAATTCCAAGATTTGTCTTTACCTCTTGAGATATTTTGGGTGGTGGTCCTAGATCATTAGGCCAGGTGTAGAGGGAATTGTACGTTTTCTAGTCACCACGTGTTAGTATCTTAGTTTTGGAGGCATTCAATTTGGTCATCCATTGGTCAAAGATTTGACTTTTTCCAATGTCCTTTGGGTTGTCTAACTTTAGAAGAATTGGCATGTTATCTACATAGTTATAGCAGATATTGTCAAAACCTGTGATCCAATCTGATAGTGATTTCATGTAGATGTTGAAATGCATAAGTGAGATGATTGAGCCTTGAGGGACTCTTGCCTTAATGGTTTAGTAGAGGATGCTACTGCTGTGTAGGTAGGTTGTGATACAAATGATAGCTGCACCTTCTATTCCTGCTTCCTCAAGCCTTTGAATGAGTGTATAACGATCCACTGTGTCAAGGACAGCTGAATAGTCCAAAGGTAGAAGGGCAGAACCTCTGTTCTGATCCACTGTGTTTTTAAGGTAATCCCAGATACAGATTAAGCTGATTCAGTGCCTCTTGCTGGATGAAAACGTGTTTGAGAGTTAGAAAGTATTGAATTGTCTTCAATGACCTGTGATATCTGGGGGAAAGTTGCTCTTTCTATGAGTCTGCCCATTTCACAAGATTTTTGTGCCAAACTGGCTAACCATTACAAATCTAAATGAAATGTGTTGGATATCTACCTAAATAACCAAAACCCTACAGCCCCAACTTGTTTCTAACCACACCTTCCACCCAAAGGCAAACACAACAACTACGCTCCTTCACAGAAGTATCACTGACAGAATTTCTGGACCTTGTCAAAGCAGGCAAAGCAGCCGGCTGCTCCTCTGACCCATGTCCACTTCAAATCTTCAAATCTTCAAAAACATCCTACTATCAACTTCAGTGGCCATCCCAGTAAGAACACTCGTCAACAACCCCTTAACAACCGGAGTTTCCCAGAAGACTTAAAAAAGATGTACATGCACCCCCTTTTTAAAAAAACTAACTAATCTGTACAGTCATAACCCTGACAACTACACACCTATGGGTAATGGACAATTCCTGGGAAGACTTAATTTAGTGACTCTTGTGGTTCATCCTGACAAGGAATGTGGTTGTTGTCTGAGTGGAGCCTCCATCCCCGCCCCCCCTTAACCTGGGCTTAACCTTCTTGTAGCTTGGCACAAAAACAGTCAGGTTTTACTTAGAGGCAAAGTGTAAAGTATTTATACCACACAGAAACAGTATTAAAGTGAAAACACAAGACAAGAAAAACACCAACCCAATTAAAAAATAAAAGACATTTTAATAAATAAAATGATACAAGAACAATAAAAAAATTCAGAATATTGGAATGGGTCATTTTTAAAGTTTTAAGTAGATCAAATTTTGACTACTCTAATTCCTCCGTGCAAGAGTAGCGGATTTCCCAAGAATGTAAGATTGCTATGGTCCTACCCCTTTTGAAAAAACCCAGTTTGGATTCCACCTATTAGTCTAATTATCAGTCAATATTGTTGTTCCCGCCGCTCTTCAAAACCTTGGAGAAACATGTCAACCAGCAAATCTCCACTGGACTACAGGAATACTCTCTACCTGGGGGTTGGTAAGTCCTCAATCAAATGCTTACAAGTGATTTACAATTCTGTATCCGGGCTACTATTTCATCTTCCCAAGCATTCTTCCATGTCCATCCTTCTTGCAACCTCCACTGACTTCTGGTGTATAACTAAATACAATTCAAAGCCATAGGCTACATGCATAAAGCAAGGTTGATTGTTGGTCCATACTATCTGCAACAGCTAGTGGAACCCTACTGCCCCAATCATTCACTTTAGTCAAGCAACCGAAACCTCTGTAAGATCCCCAGAGTTAAAAAAAGCCCACCTGAATGGTCACTCATTTTCTTACCTAGCCCCTGAGCTCTGGATGGCGATACCAAATTAACTGAGAAGCTGCCAATGTTTCACTATCTTTCGCAAAAACCACAAAGCCTGGCTGTTCTGATCTTTATCCGCTTCTTCTGGCTAGTTACTTACCTTTGTCTAGTGCTGGGAAACCCTCCTGAGTATCTATGTGCTATATACGACATTTATAATAATATTAAAGTAGATATAGGGGGTCATTCCAACCCTGGCGGTCGGTGTTAAAGCGGCGGCCAACCCGCAAAAAGGCAGGCGGCCCAAAAAAATGGAATTCTGACCCTGGCGGGAACCGCCAACACAGACCGCCACTTTAACACTCCGACCGCCACGGCGGTACAGACAAGCAGCGCGGCGGTCACCGCCAACAGACAGGCGGCAGACAATGTACCGCCCACCCTATCACAACTCACCAATCCGCCACCTTTTCCGGGGCGGGAGCCCCGCCGATAAAAACACGGCGGAAACAGACTACGAACGGGAAAACGCTCACCCTACACACTCCACGAGGAATCTGGACAGCATGGAACCAGAACTACACATCCTACCAGCAATTGTCTACCTGCTCCTCTACCAGGAGCACAAACGCCGGCGAAGAAGACAACGGTGAGTACTGCACCTATGACACAGGGGAGGGGGGAGGAGAAAAGAATACGGGCACACACATACGCGACACCCCCCTCCCCCCAACTACCTACACACCAATGCAGAGCAACGACTCAGAGTGACACCCCCCAAACCCCACTGAAGAATGCAAAGACAAAATAATATGTTATTGGAATTCAAATATATTGTAAGGCTAAGTAAATAAGTAAGTCGAACATCCCATAACTATATACACATATGTAAATTGTCCCGTCAAAATTGGCTTTCTGTCATTGTACATGGGCCAATGGTCCTCAACACATGGGCAAAGCCCACACATGAGACCCGAATCCATTGGAGAGAACACTGCAGGGGCATCAGATAGGAAAACTACAGGCACCTTAGGGGGAAGGGAAGGGGGGGCATCTCAGCCACATGAGTCCACGACGCCAGATCCACGAGGGGCCTCCACGGCCACTGTTCAATCCTGGGGAGTGCAAAGCCACAGTCTCTCAAGTCTCTACAGTGGGTGGCTTGCCCACTGTGCCATCCTGGGGAGTACAAAGCCACAGTCTCTCACGTCTCTACAGTGGGTGGCTTGCCCACTGTGCCATCCTGGGGAGTGCAAAGCCACAGTCTCACAAGTCTCTACAGTGGGTGGATTGCCCACTGTGCCATCCTGGGGAGTGCAAAGCCACAGTCTCTTAAGTGGATGACAGACTCCAGCGGTACTGGAGGACTCTTAGTGCCCAGAGTGTATCGTGCAGCCCTGTCCGACACTGATCCGGGCCTGCCCCTTCTGCCAATGTGTCAGCGGTGCTTGAGATGAAGGGCCCAATGGAGCGGTGCTAGAGTTGAAGGGCCCAGCGGAGCGGTGCAAGAGTTGAAGGGCCCAGCGGAGCGGTGCAAGAGTTGAAGGGCCCAGCAGAGCGGTGCAAGAGTTGAAGGGCCCAGCGGAGCGGTGCAGAGACAGCGGTGCCCAGCGGAGCGGTGCTTGAGATGAAGGGCCCAGCGGAGCGGTGCTAGAGTTGAAGGGCCCAGCGGAGCGGTGCTTGAGATGAGGGGACCACCGGAGTAGTGCTAGAGTTGAAGGGCCCAGCGGAGCGGTGCAAGAGTTGAAGGGCCCTCAAGTCTCAAGTCTCTACAGTGGGTGGCTTGCCCACTGACATACAGGCTTGACCGAGCCACTATACAGGAACTGTGTGCCCAGCTGGAGCCAGACCTGATGTCACCCATTCGCCAACCCACAGGGATTCCTCCTCTGGTGCAGGTTCTGTCAGTACTCCATTTTTTGGCAAGTGGATCATCCCAAACAACAGTGGCCATTTCATCAGGGATGTCTCAGCCTATGTTTTCTAAGGTTTTGTCCAGAGTGTTGTCTGCCCTGATGAAATACATGCGGAGCTACATTGTTTTCCCTGAGGTTGTCGATTTGGCTACAGTGAAGGGTGATTTCTATGCCCTTGGACATATTCCCAACATCATTGGTGCCATTGATGGGACCCATGTGGCTTTGGTTCCCCCCAGTGACAGTGAACAGGTGTACAGGAACAGAAAAAGTTATCATTCTATGAATGTCCAGGTAGTCTGTTTGGCTGACCAGTACATCTCCCATGTAAATGCCAAGTTCCCTGGGTCAGTGCATGACGCGTACATCATGCGAAATAGCAGCATCCCTTATGTGATGGAACAGCTACAGAGACACCGTGTGTGGCTAATTGGTGACTCTGGTTACCCCAACCTGTCGTGGCTACTGACCCCAGTAAGGAATCCCCGGACCAGGGCAGAGGAACGGTACAATGAGGCCCATGGGCAGACTAGGAGGGTGATCGAGCAGACCTTCGGCCTCCTGAAGGCCAGGTTTAGGTGCATGCATATGACAGGTGGATCCCTAATGTACTCACCGAAGAAGGTGTGCCAGATCATCGTGGCCTGCTGTATGCTTCACAACCTGGCTTTGCGACGCCAGGTGCCTTTCCTGCAGGAGGATGGTCCAGAGGGTGGTATTGTGGCAGCTGTGGAGCCTGTGGAGAGTGAAGAGGAGGAAGACGACGGGGACGACACAGACAACAGGGACACAGTGATACACAGTATTTTCAATAACACACAGGTACGAATCAACACCGCCATTTCACATGTACTTACAGTCTCCTGCCTCTCTACTGTCTGAGTTTCCCCCCAGTTCATGTTAACTGAGTTGTGACTTTCCCTTCCGTTTTTAGAGATGTGGGCCCCACTGCGTGACCTCTGCTTTGTTTGCCCATGGACTACAGCTGTGTGACAGTGGTATGTTGTCATCACAATGTAACTGAACATTTTGGCACCGTTATGTCTAATACATTTGTTCAAAAGACAAGCAGACTCCAGATAATTTTAGTGCAATAAGTGATTTTATTTAAGTGCTAAATTTAGGATAATGCAAGCAAATCGGTGATGGGCGATGGTGGAGTAATGTCCATGGCAGAGTCCAGATTTTCAGTCTCACAGGTGCATTGTCCATATGCCTGTGGAAGGATGGAGCAGGGGCAGTTCAAGGTTGGACAGGGTGACAATGTGGGACAGTGGGATGACATCAGGGGGTATCCTTTGCTGGTGGGGGTCTTGGCATCCTACTCTGTCTTCTTCCTAGATCTCAGGTACCGCTTGCGGGGTGGTTCTTCTTCTGCAGGAGGTGGGGTTCTGGTGGCCTGTTGTTGTGTGGGGGCCTCCTGTCCACTAGCGCCGGCGGAGGTGGTGGCCTGTTCTTGGTCCAGGCTAGTGACAGGGGCCCTTTGTGGTGCCACATGGTCCCGCAATGTGGTGACAATCTGGTTAAGAGCCACGACGATGGTCCCCATTGCGGAACTAATGGCTCGGAGTTCTTCCCTGAACCCCATGTACTGTTCCTCCTGCAGTACCTGGATCTCCTGGAACCTGGCCAGTACTGTAGCCATCGTCTCCTGGGAGCGGTGGTATGCTCCCATGATGGAGGAGAGGGCCTTGTGGAGAGTGGGTTCCCTGGGCCTGTCCCCCCCCTGTCGCACAGCAGCCCTCCCAGTTCCCCTGTTTCCCTGGACCTCTGTCCCCTGGACCGTGTGCCCACTACCACTGCCCCCAGGTCCCTGCTGTTGTTGGGGTGGTGGGTCAACCTGGGTGCCCTGTAGTGGTGGACACACCGCTGATTGACGTGTCCTGGAGACAGAGGCATGGGCCCGCTGGGTGGGAGCTGTGCTGGTGTTCCCAGAGGGGGGTAGGTCTGCTGTGGCCTGTGGCTGTGTGAGGGGAACCGACTGTCCCGAGGTCCCCGATGGGCTGGGTTGGTCATCTGGGTCCAGGGAGACAGAGCTGCTGTCATCACTGGGGGCCTCTTCTGGGGGTGGGATGGACATTTCTGGACCCTCCTGGGCGGTGTGGTGGCGTTCGGGTCCTGCAGGGGTATAAGAGTATGGTTATTGCTTCTGTGTGTGCCATAGTGTGCAATGGGTGGGTGGCCGTGTACCCCAGTGCTGGCATTCCCTTGTGGGGGCTGTTGTGACGGTGGCTTGTGGGGGAGATGGGTATGTGCAGTGGGCATGCTTTGGTGATGGGTGTCCATGCTTTGTGGACGCATGCAGGGCTAGGTGTTGGGATGGGTGGGTTGTGATGGTGAGCCATTTGCAAGGAGTTGGTGTGATGGGGGTGGGGGTGAGGGTGGGGGTATGATTTGGCATGCAGGTGGGGTGGGGGGAATGAAGTAGTGAAGATTTGACTTACCAGAGTCCATTCCTCCGCCTACTCCAGCGAGGCCCTCAGGATGCAGGATGTTCAAGACTTGCTCCTCCCATGCTGTAAATTCTGGGGGAGTAGGTG
Source organism: Pleurodeles waltl (assembly GCF_031143425.1). Taxonomy (NCBI): domain Eukaryota; kingdom Metazoa; phylum Chordata; class Amphibia; order Caudata; family Salamandridae; genus Pleurodeles; species Pleurodeles waltl. The sequence continues at coordinate 433,583,619 of NC_090444.1, read as the reverse complement.
GGGGTCCGCCGCCAGTCTTCTGCACCGCAATGTTGTGCCTTGATACCATGGAACGCACCTTCCCCCGTAGGTCGTTCCACCGCTTCCTGATATCGTCCCGATTTCGTGGATGCTGTCCCACAGCGTTGACCCTGTCCACTATTCTTTGCCATAGCTCCATCTTCCTGGCAATGGTGGTGTGCTGCACCTGTGTCCCGAAGAGCTGGGGCTCTACCCGAACTATTTCCTCCACCATGACCCTGAGTTCTGCGTCAGAAAACCTGGGGTGTCTTTGGGGTGCCATGGGGTGGTGTGGATGAGGTGTGGGGTGGGGTATGTGTTGTAGAGTGTTGTGATTGTGGTGGTGTGTGGTGTTTTGTGCGTGGATATTGTGTGGGTGATGTTGTGATTTGACTCTGTGTGATGGTGTACTCTATTCTGTGCTGTCTCTCTCTGGCCTTCAGTCGCAATTGTGGTCGTAAGGGTTTGTGGGTGATGTGGGTGTGTTTTTTATATTGTATTGGGTGTGTGGGAGTGTTGTGTGTATGTGTCTCAGGTGTGTGTATTTTGAATTGTCCAATGTGGCAGTGTTTTGTAAAGGTGTGTGTATTTTGACCGCGGCAGTGTGTACCGCGGTTGAAAGACCGCTGCGGGGATTTGTGGGTCGGAATGGAATGGGCGTATTTCTGTTGGCGTGACAGTGGAGGTTTGGTCATCGCCAGTTTTTCGCTGGCCGTTGGTGTGGCGGACTTTTGTTGATGTCGGGTTTTTGGCGGTTTGCCAGTTGCGGGTCAGAATGACCGTGGCGGTTTACCGCTGCGGTGTTATGGCGGTCTTCTGACCGGCGGTAAGCGCCTTTTACCGCCGAGGTCAGAATGACCCCCATAGGGCCTGATTACAACTTTGGAGGAGGTGTTAATCCGTCCCAAAAGTGACGGTAAAGTGACGGATATACCACCAGCCGTATTACTAGTCCATTATATCCTATGGAACTCGTAATACGGCTGGTGGTATATCCGTCACTTTACCGTCACTTTTGGGACGGATTAACACCTCCTCCAAAGTTGTAATCAGGCCCATAATGCCTGAAAGAAGAAAACAGCACTCAGGATCATCTGGTTGTGCTAGACAGGGAGAAACTCACAAATTTAGACAGACCATGATGGAGTGATGGTTGCATACGTGGGCCAGGTTAGTTCTGCTAAAAAAGTTACCTTCTCAATGACTGGCGTGAAGAGCTCTGTTTATGGTGGAGGAGGCTGCCAAGAGCTGGTAGAGTGTTGTGGATGATTGTTGCAGAAACGCAAAGAGCAGACCAGGTGATGTGGATGGACCTTGTTGTAGCAGGAAGATTCGGTCGGGCATCGCAGTCAGTCATTGCTGAAGCATCATGTTGGTGGTCACTGTGGGCTGTCGTTGCTGTAGCATGAAATGCAGATCTCGCATTGCCAGTCAGCACTGGCGGTTGCTGTAGTGCAAAGAGTGGGGTTCACCAGAGCTCTGTGTTGGTAGCCAGAGTGGGGTCCAGAGTCTAGGCATGAAGGTACCAAATAGCAGTTGCAAAGAGTCCAAAACCAGGATTTCACCTTTCGTTGTACAGAACTGCACTCTGATGCCAGCCAAGAGTCCAAGCCTGAGGAAGCACCTCTTGGGGATCAGGTATTCACTCTATCAGAAGCTAGCAGGGTTCAGGCAGGGGTAATTCCAGGTCCAGGAAGGCACAGTGCAGCAGGTCAGATGTGCAGTTACATAGAGGCCTCTGGAACTTGTTGTGTCCCTGTAGCCCAGAACAGACCATCAATTAACTGATCTGTGGAGTCACTCAGGTAGCCTGGGATGAAGTGAGCAGGTTCAGTCTTCCTTTTCAGAGATCAGGGCAGGCCTCAAGCAGCAGGAGAGCCCTCCGCGGAGTCATGGCACTCCTAAAAAAGCAGGGCATTCTTCTGGTAAAATTATGACAGCTCTCTGGGGAACAAGGCAGGCCTTTAGCAGCAGGACAGTCTTCTGAGGAACAAGGCAGTCCTTTATCTGTACTGTCCACAGGTCCAGGAGCGTACAAAAGAGTGGCTTTGAAGGTCCAATATGTATACCTGGTTCTAGCGTTTGAAGTGGTGGGATTCCCTATATGGCACCACATCGGGTTCTGGAAAGTTCCTCCTTTCTCCTGCCAAGGCTCTAAGAAGTCTGGGGTGACAAAAGACTAGTGTTAAGTTTCTATGTGTGTGCTGGAAGCAAGCCCTTTAAAATGCAAGTGGGAATGGGTACAGCTTCCCCCTCAACCATGCTGGCAGGATGGCCCATACTGTCCACATCTAATCCCCTTTTGTGTCACAAACACCAACAGTAGAGCCAGTCACAGTAATGTGACCCACAGCACTGGCAGCATGCACAAATGGTAGGACAAGAAAAGTAAAAAGTAGCATTTTTGGAATTGTGACTTAAAATTCCACTTTACCAATGAAGATAATTTCAAATTACAATTCATTTGAGTCTAAACAGTACATGTCTACCTGCTCTGAATCAAAAGTTATCACTTGTTAAATGTAATAAGTTATCCCTGTGCTAGTAAATTGGGAGAAATAGGCTTTACAGTAGTGAAAAATGACTTTAGCAAATTTTCACTACCAGGACATGTAAAACATAATCAGTTACAGTGCACCCTGCGATATGACCCTTTAGGGCCTACCTTAAGGGTGGCATATGTATTCAAAGGAAAGCTTAGGCCTGACAAATGATTGAGGGCCTGATTTAGACAAATGTGACGGACATCCCGTTGGCCGTATTACAATGTTCATAGGATATAACGGACCCATAATACAGCGGAAGAGATAGCCATCACGTTTGTGACAAAGTAACCTCTCCACCAAACTCTCAATCAGGCCCTTATATTGCCAGGTCGAAAGGGCAGTTTAAAACTGTACTACAGGCTGCAGTGGCAGGCCTGAGACATGTTTTAAAAGGACGGCATAATGAGTGCTGCAGGTCCACTAGTAGCGTTTAATTTACACTCCTTGGTACATGTAGTACCATTTACTGACAACTTAAGTGTGCCAGTTAGGTGTAAACAAAGTTTACCATGTTTGAAGGAGAGAGCACAAGCACTTTAGCACTGATTAGCAGTAGTAAAGTGCGCAGAGTCCTAAAGCCACCAAAAACGAATTCAGCAAAACAGGAGTGGTTAAGGCAAAAAGTTTGGGGAAATACTTCACCAGGATGTCAGGTTTAACAAACATGTCCTTAAGTCTTCTTTAACATTTTTCAGGCCAGAAAATACAACCCTAGAATCCACCACAAAAGGTGCCCACAGTTCAGGTTAAGAGCATACAGCTCCAGCTCGGAGTGCTTTAAAAAAATGTGGTAAGCTCTCCTGTGGTCTTTGATTCAATGACACAGGAGACTTACACAGAGCAGTGAACAATAAATGGACGGCTCCTGCCACTAATTTATTATTATTTTTTCTAAAGTGGTTGCCTCGGTGCCCAGCTGGAACACTCACAACATATCTAACTGTTGTCAATGGGGGAGCACCAAAACACTTCCAGCCCCTTCCAACTCCCCAGTGTGGCAGCACCAAGAAATCCCAGCTATTATTTCAAACTGAATAGTGGATTTTACGCCATAGGCCAATGGATCGACCCGACATAGGCTTGAGGGGATGTCAATAATGGATGCTATAGTCATCAACAATAGTCAATACATTTAAAGATTTAAACCTCAAACAAATAACCAAATCAGTTTATTAAGAAGGATTGTTAATTTATTTCCCTATGTTAACAATGCTAATGTCACGAAAATAACTTTCAAACATAAATGCTAAGCATATACAATCAACAATGGCTGATTAGTACGTCTTATATATCTGAGTTTAATCAAAGCAATCAAACAAATTATCTCAAGTATCATAACACTGATTAATAACACTAGAAATGGCAACAATGGTAAAGTATACATCAGTGCAAACGATCAAAGAATGTCAATATGAATCATGAGCATTAGAAGATAAATTCCCTCACTAACCACAAATAGCATTAACATGTTGGACTTCATGTAAAAAGAATTTAGAAACATAAATTTAGAAAAATCACACTAGCTCGGGTCATTATAAAAAAATTATTGTTATTATGGAGCAATTAACTATAAGTTGCAGCTGGTACCTGCAAAGCAAAAGAGACACATATAACAATGCAATTTCATACATTACCCATAGAACAACAACATGCAGTCTACTTTCAGCAAGGGGACACCATCAGGTAAGTCTTCAGAGAATCGGGCCTACATCGACAGCTAAACCCACATCGTTAACATTATTCGAACATTAGAATCTCGTTCTCTTCTCTCTCTCTCTCCTACACTACTACAACCTCGAACCGATGACAGATTGTTCAATTAAATTTAAAAAAGTCTATGATTGGTCAGTACATGGGGTGGTTTACAATTCAGCCAATTAATTGCTTATTAGTTAATCAAAAGTACGCTGACATTAAAATGTTAACTAGGACACAATCATAACAGTAACTTTTCCTCTTCCGTCTCGCCTGTGACTCCATTGTTCCATCTCATCTAAACTTCTCTTCTCAGGAAGAAACTTCTCGGTTTGCAACATCTACTTCCATCCTCGAGGAAGATATTAGTGACAATTTCAAACAATAGAACATTCAAGCTTGTGTAATTACTTAATAAATCTGACCTTGTAAGACATAATGCAGCAACCCACTAGGGGTAGCTGTTTACACATTTATACACATTTGTAAGCTATTAATCACACTCTTTTCTGTAAGCATTGAGCAACGGAAAATAACCACGATTTTAACTGAAGTTTTGCTTAGACAGAGAACAAAAAAATGAATTATGGTGACCATTTACATAAGTCATCCGTTTTCACATGTTAATTCACCAATGATTAGTACATTATTAAGTAAAAAAGAAATCATTAGAAAATGTGCACTCCTGCACCAGCCAGCATCCAAACCATGTGCTGCTTGGAGCTGGCATTTTATTCAAAGTGGGAGCCCTGATGCATATCTGGGTAACCCACAACATCCAAGTCATTGGAGGCTGTAGGGTAGCCCCAGTGATCCAACGAGCCCTGACCGCTTCTCAGCCAGCATCCATTGTGATGCTGGCAGGAGCCATCTGTTTCTTTGCTCTTGCCCAAGCGGAAGTAGCTTATTTCACTTCTCCTGCCTAGACAGGTGAAAAGTTGTGTTCCTTGCCCAGGGCAGTGCAGGCAGTGAATAAGGGTTATATATTACCTGACAACACACTAACAGACAGGGAACCACAGTGTCCTGGGGAATGACTGAGGCCCCCCTGCAAGGGTTCCCTGGGGCTGGTGAATGGCTCAGGGAAGAGAGCCGGAACCCCTCCCTAAAATGTAGAACTCTGAACTGGGGGATTGGGTCCTTGGCGCCTCCAAGAGGCTAGGGGAGGGGGGGCACATGTCTCCTCCCATAAAGCATTATTCAGTCACCGGGGAAGGGGTCCCCCGTGCCTCCATCCGGCTCGGGGAGGGGGTACCGCCCTACCCTAAATACATTGATGGCCCCTGGGGGGGGGGGTGAGGTCCCTAGAGATTATATATTGCTCAGACAGGGAGGCTGGATGCCCCCCTCCCCTTTTAAGGAAATTGTGTTCAGCACTTTTTTTTTTCCAATTCTAGCTTTTTGCCAAATTTGGTGTATTTGAGTTCAGCAGTTTATGGGGTATAGCTGTTCAATTTTCCACGGGAAAAATGAATGGAGAAAACACATTTTGGGACTCCCCTTTTTGTCGGCCCCTGTATCAAGGATCACCCCAAAAATTTCTAGAAAGGAGCTGAAATGGATAAGACTTTTTAGGGGAAAGTTTCTCGAGGGTTCATCAAACAGCGCCAAAGTCATTAGCAAACCAAAAACCCATTTTGTATGGAAATGTGGTCCTAATCGTAAATATTTTGTTCCTCAGTATTTTGTTCACAAGTTTCTGGTACCACATTATTCTGCAGTTTATATTAAGGTGGAATAACATCTTTGCCTCCAGGTTGAGAATGAAGACCAATGCCGTATAAGCAATGAGACAAGGATACCTACCCGTAGGTAGAGAGTGCCTTTTGATAGAGAGATACTTGATACTGGATTCTATTGTGTTTTTCCCGTGCCATTTAAGAGAAGGAATTTGCTCTTTAGCACCCCTTTGAGATGGAAGTATTTGCTTATCTATTCCAGACAAAGGAAGCCCACAAATGGCAGATTTTCCTGTTTTAGTGGAAAAGCAGATCATAGCTCCGAGCAGGGGAATATGAAACCTAGCCCTCATGGACCGCATGGACCTCATTTAGAAATTTCCACGAGTCACAGCTGCGACCCCTGGTTTGTCCCTGTGGCCCCTGGCACTGCCTTTTGACTCCTTTCCTCAGAGGTGGCAAACTCAGTGCCAGTAAAAAAGGGGCTGCTCGTCCGTATGGATGCCTTTCGGGGCTTTACTTTCCTTATTTTCAGTCAGTTGTTTTATTACACCAATCGAGAATACTAATTATGAATTATATCATGTTATTCACTATTATTGTAAATAAAAATCGAGTAAAATTTGCTGGAAGATGACCATTAAAGTGAATAGATTCAGGGGAAGATTTATGGAAAGTGGCGCTGCACTGGGTGCCGTGCCACTTTCCCTGCGCCCCTTAGCACCCCTTTACCACCACCATTTGTGCGCTGTATTTAAAATACAGCGCAGTGTGGCGCAGGGTAGGGGGCAATAGCGTCATTTCTCATGACACTATTGATGTACTCCGCAGGAGTAGTGCCAAAATATTGGCGCTACTCTTGCATAATACATAGGACCTCATTCTAAACAATGGAAGCCCCTTTTAGTGCCTGCTCTTGAGCAGGTGTTAAAAGTGCCATAATAAAATGGCACAAGGAAATCTAATAGCCATTTTTCCGGCTCTCCTAATGGGGTGACGCCCCCTTTGTATACATTATGCCTGGCGCAGGCGTAATGTAGCGCAAAGGGTTACAGAGTGGCGCAATGCATGCATTGTGCTGCTCTGTAAATATGCGCAGGGATTTCGTCCTCGTTGGGCCACATTAACGTCAAAAAACATTAATGTGGCGCAAGCTGGTGCTAGGGCATTATAAATATGCCCCTCAGTATGTAAAATTAAAAAAAATTATATAAATAGTTTTTAAAACAATCGTCTTAGGGTTTACACAAGTTGGGATAAAAGTATGTAAAAAACTGGAGGTCAAAGTGCAAGAATGCAGCAGAAGGGGAAAAGGCTTCAGAACTGGCACAACCTCTGATCCCTTGAAATGCCAGTGCATGTGTCCTCGATCTGAAGATAGCACAAATGTAAAATTCTCTGTATTATTTTTTTTTGTGATTAATTGTGATCTACTGTAAGTCTCTCGTTATAAACTTTGTGTGACTCCCAAAGCAAAAATACCACAACTGGGCTTTAACATACTGTGGTGTGTAGTAATTTCCATGTGCGGTATTACCACTAATAGAGGCATGTCCATTAAGACTGGAAAACTAACTTGGAAGTTAGGGCTTCATATCCCGGTCCTACATGTGGTGCTGCATGTGCCCGTATTGCTGGGCACTTTTGACCCTACATTTTGAGAGGTTCATTCTGGTGAAATTGTAATTTGCCTAGCAACCAAATCATGGTTAGCCCAATTACCGCAATGAGAGCTCATGCTTTTTGACAAGCATATGGCCCTTGGTCTAACCCTACCATGGTTAATATGATTATGCCATAGCTATATACAAATGAACCAACCACGAATCGTCCACGTCTAAGTCCCTGCCTTCCATCCACAGCTCACCATAACCTTTGCCACATTCCATTTTCTTTGTTGGTAGCAACAGCAAAGTCTCCTTTCTCATTTCAACAACCTGACACACTTTTTATACAACTTATCTTATTCAGGAGGATACCTCATTAAAATTGGACCTCCTGAGTCCTAAATATTCTTTCCACATTTCTGTTTCCAAACTCTTCCAAACAACTTTACTAATCCTTGTAGACTAGTGCTAGAATTAATTTTCCCCTTTACCTAGAGCAGCAAGATGAAGCAACCACCATGTTACCCTTCCATAACACAAGTTCCCCTGCCAATTACAGAGATCAAAATACCCTCTAATCGGTTATTACCTTAGGGTACTTATAGTGATTCACTCCTCACAAAGAGTGATTCCCCAGTTCCCATTGTATTTTTCAGTATATCCTACCAAAGGCATTATTTTTCATTTTGTGAATGGTATATCTTGTTCGTCAAACTATCAAGGCACTTTAAGTCCTTCTGTAGACCCCTTGAGCATGGTCTAACCAGACCATATCATTTTTCATTTATAACGACCATGGATGGACAACACACTCTATGAATCCATTCTGTTACTCTCTGCTTTATAAAGGTATGTCAAAAACTCTCTGTCAACTGCATAAAACAGGCACTAGTTTTTCTGTATTTTTTTTTGACAGGACTGCTAATGCTAATATATTATGGATTGTCCTTCAATAGGAATTGGTACGTTTTAATTCAGCATTTTCGGCAATCGTGTCTTCCTTGAGAGAACAGTACTTTCAAAATTCGCTACGCACACAAGATAAGGGATATTGACAAAGTAAGATGAGGGTGAGAGAGAGACAGAGAGGAAGAAGAGAAAAGAGCTCAAAATATATCATGCAGCTGTGATCACTTCAGTTTTTGTAAGGAGAATTTCCTGCTATATGATTGCTTTAACTTTCTTTGAAGTTACTAACTCATTGTGCTCCATGGGGTTGGTCTGGATGAGTTCCTTCAGAGTTTGTGGGATTTCTAATTATAGTGGTGTCTGGCGACATGACTTTCCTGCTTCCATGATGAATTATGTCGTTACTTTTGTGATGCGCGACTCAGGTTCCTTATTAGGAAAAAGAGTGCTTTGTATTCACCCCCGGGTGGTATTCTGTATGCAGCCTCACCTCGGCCGCTTTGAGGAAAATGTCCAGTGCAATGTGGCTTGCCATCAGAGAAATAGCTTTCCAGGGCGCTCATACACTCCCTATGTCTAACAGTTTCACTCTGGTTTTCATGAATGTGCATCCTTCTTTGTGGGACTTTTTTTCTACCTGGATGGCCAGTAGTCACAGGCTTCTCAGGGAGGTAGTGTGGTGGTGCCGGAGCTCAAGGCTCAACACATTTTTACACAGCAGCACGGTAATTGTTTATTCAACCCAAAACTTTACTTTCACAAATAAAAATACTTTAATGCATACTAGAACTAAATACTACACGTAATACTGAAAAGATGCAATGTAATGACCTTGGCATTTGGGCTGTCTCTGGCTCTATTCTCTCTCTTTTTATCCACCTTGTTCCTCTCTTCTAGCTTAGGCCGTTCCCCTCAGGACTAACAGTGATAGCATGATTCAGGGCCAGGTTCAGAATTAGTTGGACTGGGACAGAGAAGAGGCCCGGGCAACAAGCAGCACAAGGGCAGTCTCTCACAGTTCAGGTCTGATTTTGCAGAAAGACCCTTATGTACGGTGCTACAAGGAGTCAGGTAGGTGCCCCAATTTGTCTCCTTCTTTTAGAATAGCGAGCAAACAGCAACTTCAGTGAGGCTACTCTTTGCAGCTGATTCTTCATTCTCATCTTCAGTGAGGTTGCTACAGGAAGGCGGAGGCTTGATGAACAGAAGCAGTGGCTATGGCGTATATCGGAGCAATCTTGGAGCAGGAAAGCAGCTGTTATGTGCTTGCAGCAGCCTCACACAGGTGGATCTTGTGTCAGCTACAACAGGCCAACTTCAGATAGAACAAGACTTCTCACAGGCTCCACTTCATTCAGGAAGGCAGGTTGGGCCAAGCAACACTATTCTTGAGCACAGCGGCGCAAAGACAGACCACAATCTTCTTTTTGGGTCATAGCTGAGTTCAAGCCATGATTTTCTTTTTGGTCAGAGCAGAACAAGTCAGACGCAACTGTCTTCTTGGTCACAGTGACGCAGGTCAGCAGCAAATATGTTCTTACCATATTGCGTCAGTTCAAGCCCCATTTCCTGCAGTTCTGCTTAGAAAGGGAGTGGGACAGTCTGCAGTCCATTGACACCTGATGTATGCAACTCACTCATCTTCTTCCTCCTCTTCAAGTAGACCCCACCAGAACTGGGGTTTCACTGCACCTTGTTCTTTCTGGATAGTCACTACTTCTACAGTATTGTTGGGACCCTTCTCTCTCTTATCAAGACACTTCAAGGCACTTCAGCTAGGATGAACAGCTTCTTCCTTCAAAGGATAAAGTCAGGTGATGTCCCCTCATCTCCGGAAACTTAACTGCTAGGTAGGCACCATCTTGGGTTGTATAGCAATTCTCTTTGTGCTCTTCAGAGCACTTCCTTCTTTAGTCATAGATTACTTGGAAATGGAATATCAAGTCGGTCAGTGGGTGTTGGGACAGCTCTCTGCATTCTACCTTGGGCATGAGGTGGGATGGAAAGACTAATCAGTTTGATGCCCAAGTTCAGTGGGTGAAAGAGTGGAAAGGGCCTTCTACTCAGTCTGAAGTGAGGGCCTTTCTGGGACTCAATGGGTATTACAGGAACCTTTGTGGTAAACTATGGGAGTATCTTTGCCAACTCAAGTGTTTTGACATCCAAAAAGCAGCCCAAAAAATTGATGTGGAGGGGGGTGTCAAACGGCATTTGAGTAACAGAAGAAGGTTGCTCCAATACTGAAAGCACCTGACTGTTGTCAGCCTTTTATTGTATAGATGGATGCCTCTGACAAAGGAGTTGGAGCAGTGTTAGCTAAACGGGATGACATGGGGAAAGAGAGTCTGGTATCCATTTTTAGCAGGAGGTTACTACCAAGGGAACAGAAATGGGTGACTGTTGAGAAAGAGTGCTTTGTGATAATGCATGCCTTGCATAAGTTTTGCACTTATTTGTTTGGTACTAGGTCTGTAGTGCAAACAGATTGTAAAATGTTAAAACATATAATGGCTATGAAGGGAGATAGTATATCTCTTTGAAAAGGTTAGATTTTGTAGTGGAGCACAGAGTCACATTGAACTACGGGAAGGCTGATGGGCTTTCCAGACAGTTTTACAGATCTGATGACCCGTCCTCTCCAGTTTAGGAATTGGTTCAGGGTAGTCTGACCAGGGAGGGGCATCTGTTGGGATGGGAAAGTCTCTGAATGGTAGTAAACGTGTGCCCTTGCCCTGAGTGCCCCAGCTGCAGTGAAATCTGGATCATTGGTAACAATTTGAAGTAATGGGTGAACATAGATCATGTATGTGAGCCAGAACTAGGCCTTTCATATGCATTGCGGTCTGGTTAGAATTAGAGGGGCGCACAATGCACTACCCTTATAGTGGTGAAGGGCTACTGCTCTTACCAAGAGATAAGTAGCACAGGCATAGTGGAGGCACCATACCGTTTTGTGCTCAGTGATCAGTAGCACGGCCAGGTTGGTTTTTCCTGCGCCATGGGTTGGGGCCTACTGGCCCACTCAATTGAAGTTCTGCTGCTGTATCCTTAGCTTGCCTTTGGCCGCCTTTCTTAAAAGAGATGGAGGGCCAGAAAAGCACGTATGTTACATGGCACACTGTTATGTATGTATGTATGTATGTATGCCTGTGGCAGCACTGCATGGAGGCCTCCAAGTTTATTTTGACACAGCATGCTATTATGTAAGTATACCTGTGACAGCAGTGCATTGAGGCCTGCGACCGTGCCTTTACATGACACACTGTTATGTATGAGTGCCTGTGAGTGCTACAGTGCATGAGGCCTGTGGTTCCAGATTGGGAGCCCTGGCTGTTAGAATATGTGGGGTATAGGATTTCTCCCAGACAGACTTGTGGAGTGCTGCATTCCTGAGAGCTGGGCTGGACACGCACTGGAGGAAGGAAGAGCCAGGCTCATCAATATCCTTCAAATGTGCTCTTTGATTCTCAAAGTGGTCACTGGTCAAAGGGGCCTGGGCACATCCCAGGAAGGAGAGTGCACTGATAAGGAAATCACAAAGAGTAGGTCTGGGTCCCTTTGGTAACCTTTTGATGCTTATATCAAGAAAGGTGACATGCAAGTTTGAACCTTTTGTCACTCAGAACTCAGACATCCTGTGTTTGGGGCTATTAAGATTGGAGGCTGTTCTGCTGCAACCGACTGCTCTTTGCTGGAAGAGCACAACGGAGGAGTGGGTTTTTCAAAATGCTGAACACCCAGAAAACAGACTTCAAAGGTAGAAGCGTTTGTGACTAGGAATGTATTTTAAAAAGGGGAGGTTGAGACTCCCAAATCATCAAACAGAAGTTGTACATCAGTGTGGAGAAGCTCAGCAAGAGTTCTGCCTGTTGTGACAAGAGTGTACCAGTTTTCCATGCTGTGTATGTGGACATCAAGCCTACAGCACCAGCTTCTACCTGACCTAGGACCAGAGTATCCTGTGAAGAGAAGGAGATTGCCTGGAGGCAGTGAGGTCCAGTGGGGATCCTGCCAATTGGATTCCAGGAGTGGAGTGTGTGATTCATGTTCATCAAGACTGCTGCACCGATCAGTCTGTCTGCCCATGTTTGCTGTTGCAACCCCCATATGCTGTGTGGAGACATATTGAAGTATAAAGGTCAGTGCCTGTGATGAAAGATGGGCCTCTGCCCTGTACAGCACCATGACCTGAAGAGAGCTGTTGTCTTATTGATATTACTCACAACCCCTGTATGCCATTCGGAGGCCACAGAGAAGGGTGAGGGCTGTTACCTTGGTACATCACTGTGACAAAAGAAGGGCAGTCACCCTGTTCAGTTCTATGACCTGAAGGGAGCCAGGAGGGATGATGTTGTGAAAGTGAAATGAAAGGGCCATTGCCCTGAGTTAGTGTGCAGCCATGAAGAAGAAGCTGGCTGTGACCCATGAAAGAAGAGCAACGACTCAACTGCCCAACTTCAGGAGCACCCAAGACCTGCCCCAAATTCAGGAAGAATTACCACATGACCGGAGGAGAGCCATGGATCCCTGGTGCCCTGAACGCAGGATCCAGATCTCTGCTCATGAGTGGGCTGAAGATGCATGCACGGACACTCAAACCAGATGCAAGAGAATGTGTAAGACTGAATACCGGGCCGCAGGGCCTCAACGGGAACTTGATGTGAGTTACGTGATACGGTTCAGGGACACTTTGACTTCAGCCAAGCCACTGTGGAACTTCTAAGATGTGAATTCAGTAGCGGAGACTAACTTAGATGTCCCTTCACACAGCAAGAGATAACAATGGACTTTAGACTGGGAGGTGGGACTTGAGAAGTTGACCCAGGGAATGCCTGCGGGCCTGCCTTGAGAAGATTGTTTTATTTTGGTGTGTCATATTATGCTCTATGTTCTTATATAAATGCTGCCTTTTATATAAAAGCAAGTATTTGACTTGACAATCATTTAGTGGGAATTGCTGGATATATTTTAAGTTGTGAGCTGTGTTAACTCTACACTTACCTTCTCCTGAGAAGCGCTGGGTGGCTCAACATGTGCTACCATTAAGAGTATAGTGCTGAAGGGGTACATGGCCCAGTTGCCCATAGTGAGTAGGGCACCAGGACATTAGGAGTAAAAGGTGTCAACCACCACAATTGGGCCCAATAGCTCCTCCTTACCCGGTGGCCCTCTGAAAGGCATTCTGACAGTGGGTCCCACTTTTTTACAGTTAAAAAATGAAAGAAGACAGGAGATGTGGATCTACAGCTTATCACATATAACTATTATGGATGGTTCTATTTAGGGGTGTGTGAAATTTGTGTAAAATGCTGTAGTACAATTACACAAAATTACCACACACCTATAAAATATGCGAGATGCATCTTGCACTCAAAGGATTACTTGACCGGTCCATTCAGCAAAAAATGCAACCTGGACATAGCCCGTATTTATACTTTTTTTAGCGCCGCATTTGCGCCGCTTTTTGGCGCAAAACGGCGCAAACCTACAAAATACAATGGCATTTTGCAAGTTTGCGCCGTTTTTGCGTCAAAAAACGACGCAAATGCGGCGCAAAAAAAGTATAAATAGGGGCCATAATTGTGTGTTGATTTCCGGTTGCTCACGTTTAAAACACTGCTGCTCACATTCATATTTGTTGTTTTGTGCTCCAAAATACTTGAAATGATTGTTGACCGCCTATGTTAAAGGAATTGCTGCTTGTGTAGAAAACACTGCTTCTTGTGTTTATATTTGTAGATTCACACTCAGAAATTACCTGAACGGTCTGTTCGGGTAAAAAGTCTACCAGAATGCCGCTCTTGTTCTTGCTTTATCCACACTGTACATCTTGCACTAAAAAAAATGCCCCCCTGAAAGTATGTGATTGGGCGCAATTGCATAATCTCAGTAATTTTAAGTAAATTGTGCTACACAAAATTACCAAAATTACACCAATTATGCCAGCGTAATTAAAATTTCACCGAGGCCTAGCTCTTTTTTCAAATGTTCTTTCCAGTCTGCTCTTTAGAAGCAGTCTGTGTGTAGAGTGATGCTCTTCAGAGGAAGGTAGTCTCCAGCCAGGAGCAGGCACAACAGAGGCACAAGAAGTGTGAACGATTACTCAAAGGGTGGGGGTGACAAATGCATTACTTTTCCCACTATTTATGCTGGATAGTGCAATTGTTATGACCTTTACTGATGTTTATTTGTTTATAGTTTGGAACCAAGTATGCCTGTTGGACTAGTTATATTGTCATACATGAGCAGAGACCAAAATGGGAATATTACATATTGATATGTAACACAGATCTGCATTTTTGTAACTTGCTTATGTGATGTTGTAATAAAAATCAATACAAAATGTTTTTTTTTTAAAAGGTGTGAACTTTCTGCACCTATCACTGACTAGTGGCTGCACTAACACAGCACTGAGACTGTTCCCAATTTGCTGGGGCTTTGCATTGACACTCAAAGTAATAGCAAGTGGGGATCTTAGCTGAGTCCAATATGAGACATTACAGCAAACCTCTGCATGTGAAGGCTAGACACAGCTATGACGTATTGTGCCAGACAGCATTATTTGCCCTCAAGAGACACACTGAAATGAGGGTGTGGGTCGAAATGTTTACACTGAAGTAGGGAATTATCCAGTGTGTATTGGATCAAAATCAGTAGTTGTATTGAATGGGGCATCTTAATTGTGGATACCCCTATTGTATATATATATATATTATATTTTATTATTCACATCACTGCGCCTATAAACACTGCGCCATCTGCACTTTTTTGATTTAAGAAGCACCTACTGGAAGGATAAATATTATGATCATTGATGATATCTAATGTTTTCGTGGAACCCTGTATTTAACTTAATGGGAGTTTCTGAATGAGATCCATGGAACCAATTGCCTGCATTTTTACACTATTCCTTACGATCAGCACAATGCTGGGGTCAGCATAATTCTGTCTTTTAGGGTCAGTTTTTATCAATCAGCACACCTCCTGACACCTCCAATTCTGCTTGCAGTGATAGGAATATTAGAGTGGTGAGACAAGGGAAAGTTTTGGAGATAGGCATTGTGGGGAAGGAGACATTAAAAAGAAAATCACAGGGTGTTTTTATTCATTTTAGAAATCCCATCCTCGAAGCCCCACTAGTATAAGATGTGTTCTATTTTTTCTTTTTTTTGTTACCTTTTGTTAGCACTTGACCTCACCTTCTCAGGGGCTCCTGGCTTGGGTTATCTTGTCTTTCATCTTTCAAACTAGTATGGATAGCCACTGTTCATATACATTACATAAACAATCATTAGTTTCACACTTTACATTAACTCCATCAAGACAAGCTTGTATAACTTATACTTATGTTCACTATTAACATACAACAAGGTTCATCCAACGAAATGTCACCAGTGTGCTCTCCACTGGTAATTGTTCTTGCTGCGCCCTGCTCTGCTATAATAAAATCACGATGGGTCACAATTCTAGGACAATACAAAAAAGGAGCTTGACCAGCAAGCAAGCTTCCATTCTCTCCTCCCCTGTTTTTCTTTTTATTGTTCTCTTTTGAGAATGCCTTCACAATTTCCTCCTCTTGGTCATACCTTAAGGGAATTGAAAAGTTCATTCTGAGAGTTAAATTCTTCAGATTTCCCAGATATTTTACTTATGTTGAGGAAAATCAACACAACATGAATTCTTCAAACCAAAAAATAACAAAAATTCTGTTCTAGGAATCTTCTGTGGAATCACTGTGCTAACGCAGATGCATTCTTGCCTTGACAATCAACCAGCCTCTTCAAGAACTGTGATTCTTTCTTGCCACCGCTGGGAAATTGTGATCCATTGATTGCTTCTACTGTATTCTTCAGACAACTGAGCATCGAGCCTTGGGCTGGGCCACTTTTAAAGAGATGACCCATGCAAGATGGTTGCCAATCAGGAATTCTGGGACTTGCACTGTTGTTCACAGTTCTGTTGCTATGGTGGCTTTGGTGTACTAGCTGCAGAAACAGCTCCAGAGGTGTGAACCGGGACCCTGACAGTACTCCTTTCTCGAAATGTTGATGAGGGCTGGGCTTGGATGGTTGAACAGAATGAAACAGTGACACAAGTCGGGGAGCATGCACTGCAATGGCCGGTTTCCAGGAATCCTCTTGAGGACCATATTCTTTCCATGAAATCCAATACTAGAGTCAATTACATTGCCACTGTACTTCTAGAATGCTCTATGGGATGAATATGCTAGTTTCAACAAGGATGTTTGAAACATTGGGAATATCTTTAGAGACGTGGGTGTCTAATTTGTAGGCTACAATATTTTCGTAATATTTTTTACAGGCCAATACAATCTGGATTGAAAGCACTTTTTCTAGATTTGTGGTTGAAAGTCATACCTCATCACCAGGTTTATATAAAGGGCCGGGTTAGTGATGCATGTCAGAAACCTTTTTGCAGTGCTCCTTTCCCTTAAAAAGATGTTAAGTGTTCATAAGGACATACTGAATGTGTAACACTTTTTTGTGTACTTCTAGAATTTACTCACAATCAGATGGTTGAAAGATTGGCAAGAACATGGATTGACACCATAAGGTACAATAGAAATGTGCCACTCTGATGGATTTCTGCCATGCCCTGTTATACGCAATCTCCTCCGGCCTGAGCAGATCTAACTAAGACTCAGTCGATTCATTCACATAACATCTTAGGTATAGCTTTAAAGTCTGGTTAAAATGCTTGATCATCTGATTTGGGGTGATAAACAGTGGATAATGCCAAGGCAATTCTCAGGGGTGAGCACCACGTTTTCTAAAAATGTGAGGTAAACTGTGTTTCTCTCTCTGATACTATGGCTAGGGCAACCTAGTGATTGCTTCTGCTGGCTTCCTCAGATAAGTGAGCATTGAGCTGCTTTTATAATGAGGATCCATCCAAGATGAGTGCCAACCACGAATTCTGTGCCTTGCAGTCCCGCTCACAGTACTGCTGCTATACTGGCCTTAGAGTGGCTTTGCAAGCTGACTCCCAAGCCTGACGGCCCGCCACACTGGGCCTGATGACAAGGTTGCTTCCATAGTTTTACTTGAACCAGAGCACGCCATAATCACAAGACTTCCTAGTTGCCTTGCAGAAGTACCCAACCTTTGAATTTGTATGGGCATTTCCAACTCTGAATCTACTTACTGCAGAAACAGCCTTAGAAGTGTGAATCAGAAACCTGCCTGGCAGGACTTTCTTACCCAGCAGTTTGACCTCAAGAGTGACCAATTCATCTGTTTTCCTGACCTTCCTAATTTGTTTTTGAGATGCTCTTGTTGGATCTATGTATGTTCCAAGCTGTGCTGCACCTGTAGATAGTTCTCCTATGCACCCTATCTCTTTAACCAGCTGTTCCTTGTACACTGAGACGTCATCACTGCCCAGGTGTCAACTATGAGGTTAGAACTTGTACTGGCGTCTTGCAGTACCATACAAGAAGAGTATTCCTTAGGTAATTTCTTCTGTTGGCAGGCCGTCCTCATGTACTGCTGTTAGATAAGACTGGCGTATTTGAAGAATTTATTTCTAGATTGACATTTTGTTTCGTACTTTGCCCCTCACCTCCAGGTACAGCTCCCAGAATTTGCTGCAATATGCTAGTATGCCCTCCACCTTCCTCTATGATGGTGTTCACACCAGAAAGTAGATGGCAATTTGGGGACCTCATAAAGCAAGTGATACCCCTAGTTACAATGTCTGCTTTTCACAAAATGTGGTTTGATGTGTGTCGCAGGTCACGTTCTCTGTTATTATAATGCCCAAGTGCGGAAGGGTGTTAACTTAGTTTAGTTTTTATCATTTATCTGAAATTGCTTTTGAAGATTTTTTCTGTGATTTGGTACCTGCACCTTGGCACTGGGGAATGTGGAGTTCTGATGGACTTATTTCAAACTATGTGGCTGTCACATCCAAGTTTTATTCAGGAGCGTTCCATGTTTTTTAAATTAATATTGAGTCGTTGGCATACACGGAAATAGTCACTGAAAATTTGCAGTTTCTGAGGCCTTGGCTGTCTTACTCACCCTTGTTTCACCAGTATGGCAGTGGTATCTTTCATGTTTGTTTCACCTTTCACACCAATTGTTATGTGAATTAAAAACTTTGCACAGAGTTCTTCTAGTCTCCAGAAGGCACTTGATGACTCCTTTCCGGAAACATTTGTTCCTGACTCTTGCTCTACCTACGGTATTGAAGGCTGTAGTGAAATTCAGAAGGCAGCATAGATTGGTTATGTTGTCTGCAACAGTATGTGTCCACAATTGGAATCCTCCCTGTTTTATGTTTGTATTCAGGTCTTCAGGTCAGGTCTTCCACAGTGACATAACAAAGGCCGCAGGTCTGCGGTGCTGGAGGCCCTGAGCTCCAGGGGGTCCCCTCAATACAGTATCCTCGCCAGAGAACTCCCGGGTGAGTCTGGAAAGGGGGCCTTTACATGTACTGTGAGGGGGGGCCCCTCAAGTTTTGTTGCGCCACTGGCCTTCCGCAACCGGCTCTAATTTGAACCACTTTTTTCCTGTATGAAGCTTTTTAATTCTGTAACAAGTTTTTGTATTTATGACATTTTTGTTTAATGACATGTGAGCGCACATGCTCCCCGGCAAGATGTGTAGGTATTCCTAGTCCGGAAAAGGCCTGTGAATTAAGTTGAGGCCGAAACGTGTCAACAATACCAGCAGGAGGAGTTGTTTGCAAAATAGAGTAATACAGACCTAAAATTATGGATAGGGCATGATTGCCCAAGATTGTGATTTTGAAGACTACCTCCTTGGGAAAATCATGTGACTGAATTGTGCAACCACTAATTTGACTGCAAGGAGGAAGAAATGAGACATTCTTAAAAGAATTAGATTTTTGGTCTGATTTTGTAATATGTGTGTGGAAATGTGAAGGGTTTTTATAACATTTATGTAATTGTTTTTAATAGAGCCCTGGGGAATATTGGGTGGAAGCACAACATAGACAACTGTTTACAAATGTTTGATTAAAAATAATAGAATGAATGAGTCTAAAGTCCCAGTGTTAAATGTAATGATTTTAATGTGGCAAAAATTAACACTGTAATTTATCCCAGCAGGATACCATTTTGTTTTTTTGAGTATTTACAGCCTAGGTATTGTGAGATTATTTGGGCACACCCCTAAATGCTTCTACATGACATTATAAAGCAGGTCAAGCAGATTGTTTTGAATTTGTGGCCTCATGAGCTCCTTACTGGATAGACAAAAAACACCTCTTAAAATCAGCGGTAATGCCAGGGTGCCATGGGCCTAGTGCATGTCCTTGATTCAGTGGTTTGACATGAAAATACAGTCATAATTTTTGGTGCATTAAGCACCTTGCACCACGTGGACCCTGCTGTACTATTGACAGCTCGGCCCTTCCATCAACACTCCACAAGCTCCCACTACATAACTAATTCCCTATGATTTGTCATCCTCTAATAATTTGATGGTGAGTATTTGCAAATACTGAGGCATTGTTCTTTCATCCGGATACTTCTTGGCACACCTGATCCATGAAGCCATCTAGATTATTTGCACGTATGAACTCAGAGACTTGTTGCCAGGTATTTGCCAGCATGTAATGTTTTGGACACATGGCCTAGGCTTCTACCAAAGTACTTTCAATATATATACCAAATGTTTGTCACACAAAAAAGACAATGATCCCCAGAAAACAATGTCTGTATGTCATACTACTGTGACCAAAATTATCCTTTGACAGACTATTGTATTCCAAATATAACTTACAACAAGATCATGCCATTGGGTTCACATTTTCCATTTTTTACTCCTACTGCGTGATATTATTGTAAATTATATTTAGGAAATTTAGGATACATAATGTCTGTCAAACAATATTTCTTGTTGTCCCAGAGCCCTGAAAATCCAATACGGATGGTATGTTTTAGTCCTGAGGGCAATTTATAATGAAATATTGCAATTAGACTTTGGGAAAAACAGAGATTCCCTAATCAACCGCACTAGCTGCTTTTGGGCTCAATGCGAACCCATGGTCCAGTGGCCAGATGGGTTAGCTGTCTGTATGTCATAAATGAGGTGCAAGAAAAAAGGATGCCCCCTTCATAGGTACAATATGTATATTAGACATACAACAGCAACAGCTGTACCTGTCAATCCTTAATAGAGGACCCATGCCTACATCGCTTGCTTGTCTCTGCCAAGACATGGAGTGCCAGTAGCACTCTTTTCGCCCCTGTAAGCAGGTGAATAGGCATTCCTGCAGTCTACCTTACTGCAGGGTGGACAGGAATGACCCAGTGTAAAAAATGGCCATTGAGTTGCTCCATTTTATAGCTAATGTGACCGGTCTTTATCTGTGGCGTGCCCTATTTGGTTTTTAGAGCTGAGTAATACACATGAACTCCTACTTTAGAGTACTGTAGTGCTTCTTGTGGGGATAAGCCATTGTCATCCCCATTCTCAACCAGCTGCTTACCCCAATCAACCTTCCAGGTGGTACTTGATAGCCCAGGAACATTGTCTTCTGCACAATGTAAATTCTTCATTTCATAGATCACACTCTTTTCGTCTTTAAAACCATATACCTGCAACCTAACAATACATAATCTCCTCTAGCCTATATAGGTATTGCATCATTTGCATGAAATTATATATAGCCACCACTAATGATCACACCTAACTCTGATTAATTTAATTTACCACCATGAAACTGGAGTCTATGCATTGATTGGTTTCCTTTAGAGCACAAGACTAATCCCAGTAACCTACTATGACCAATAACCATGGGATTAGTCACTAATCAAGGGTTCAGGAGTAGAATAGTACTCACTATAAAGTCACTGGTAGCAAGCACTAAAACACAGTACATAACATATGTTACCCAGTGTTGCTCTCAGAGCCTTGAATGGGTTTTTTGGACTCTTGACAAAATGCCATTTTGTCATCTTCCACCCTTGGCAATAACAGTAAACATTGTGGGTGCACTGTACCACTAGAAAATCTATAATTCAATTGCATGTCCAGATGCGGGATGGATCGCGGACAGTGTTAATTTAAAAAATATGAAGTAATGTGTCCCGGAGACTAGATTCAATACAGCATTTAGAAATACAGTCAATTAGGAAAGGACTGCCTCAAAAGTGAGTTCTAGAGCTGAATTTAGAAATACCATGAAGGATTAATAAGAACTCCAAAAGTAAAGTACAGAAATAGTAAAATGCAGATGCAGTAATAGTCTCATTTAAATTGATAAACTGACTGCCATGAAGGCTCTCAGAGGTAAGAACAGTGCATAATATTAAGCAAATGTAGAAATTGACCAAGACTCAAATGTGCAGTAAAATCAATAAAAAATTGGGCTGCTCCTTAGTAGAAGGCAAAAAGTGTCTGGCTCATCCCCAAATTCAAGGGTTCATACTGCCATGTTCTCCAAAAGAAAACCTTGAAACTGCAAAGTCAGCATTGTGTGAGCAGATAATTATATTTTCAGCAAATCATATTCCAGAATTATGAATCGTCATGAAAAACATCTTCCCTTAGAACTGACCCACTACATGAATATTGATGTGGGCCTTCTAACTTAATGTCGTACCGAGGTATTTGTACAAGCTAGTTCAGTAAATAACAGTGAACCATTGTAAATAAATGCAACACTGTCTGCAAGTGGAAGGTTCTTGGAAATTGTTCATTAAGCTTCCTGCTAGCAGACTCTTTGAGAACCTGTAATTCAGAAATGCACAGTATTCATCCTGCGGCATGTAATGTCAAGCGAGAAAGACCATTATGATACGCAGCCATATTGGACAATATGGTGTTGGGGCTTAACTGAGGCCTAATTAGCTTAAGCCAGATAAACACACTTTAATATGTTGTAGAAGGTTCATTTCAATTGTAATAGCTTCGCGTCAGTACTCACGTGTGAATTTAAGTATAGTTTGATTGCTTTGTACTCTATTATTAAAACACATTTCGATTTGATCTTGTAAAATCATGCTGGCGGCCCCTGGGGAGCTCCGTAACATGTGTTCGGTGGTGTCCTGTCACTGCCCTAGCTGGCCTTCACCTCTCCGCTAACCAGCCCTATCTCTCTTTGAGTTACAGTGTCTACTGCTGCAATAATGCGCAACTCAGACAAATGTGTGCAATGGAACCAGCTGCAGTGGGTGAAACACAATCATTCTAAAGTGTGCTGGGAATTTCTTCAAGCCTGGCCAAAGTAGAGACTAAAGTAGCACATTGTTATTGAAGATTTATTATAAATAGATCCTATTCTAATCTTCTATTCCGTGTGCACAAAGTGCCCATCACTCAAGCTAACAAAATATATAAAGGCTCCATAAAATGATTTAGAACATAACAGGGCCGGACTTTCCATTCACTCTGATGGTAATTTTCTTCTGGGCCTTTTGCCAGTGTCTGTTTTGTTAATACTAAAATATTATTAAGACTTAGTGCAGCGGCACATCCTGGCCCTTGGGATGTATGCTAATAGCTAAAAACTGGAACAGTTCCATGTACCCTCATCCGCTCAGCAGGGCACCACTGCAGCATGGAAAATCACAGAAATAGAAAAGAAACTCTGTGCATGAGAAAAAAAAACCATATAGTTTTGTTTCAAAACAATTTTCTGTAACCTGCTCACTTTCTAACTGACTCAAGCCGGTGGTGATACAAAGTGAACACCATCTCTTTACCCATTCATGGATAGGCATGGTAATCCTCCCTGCTAGTAGATGGCCACGCCTACACACAGAAGAAGTGCTTAATTTGTGCCATGGTTGCAGGTGGTGAACACCCGACCGCATGACTTTGGGCACAGTGACTTATTTCTCATCATTAGAATTTGACCCACAGCAAGAGAGAGAGAGAGTCAGGTAAGGGAGAACGAAGGAGGATATGAAAGATATGAAACCAGTGACAAACTGAGAAAGCAGAAGTGATAAAGAACCTGCAAGAGTGAGATAAAGAGGGAGCAAGTATAGGCCGGTGTAATAAAGATGAGTTGAATCAAGATTAAGGCCCTCATTATGACTTTGGCCGTCTATACCGAAGACCGCCGTGGTGACGGTTGCCAAAAGACTGCCGCAGAGGTGGCAATCCGCCCGCCGTATCATGAGTCACAAAAACAAAACGGCCAGAAAGCAGCCATAATTTCAACACCGCCAGAGCCAACGAAGGTGGAAGAGAGTCGGTCTCACCACCCTCACTGCCACACCAACAACAAACCGCCCTCCAAATAACGACTCATTACCACAGTGGTCCATCAGTGGTGGTAACCCATTGGAGTTGTGGACCGCCATGGTCGATTTTGCCACTCCACAACAACAGAAGCCAATATTGGCCAGACTGAATTACCCACACTTGATACACATAAGCATACACACACCGTACACACCCACCAATAGCACTATAAAACACACCCCTATTCAACCCACAATTCTTTGCACAATTCAAAAATCTGCTACACGTTGCCAGCCCACATATCCCTAGAACTGCACACACAAACCGCAGCCACCTATACACCCTTCACGCATCACACGCCACACATCATACCTCTACACCAAACACACACAACACTGCTCTCAGTCACTACTTCACAGCATCCCACATACTCACACAAAAAAGGGAGCACACTGCCTCACACTCCAGCATAAAATAGCCCCAATGCATCATGGTAAATGCAGTCATTTGATTTAAAAATAGAGAAATTGTTCAAAAAGTCTTTCACCTTAAGTAGGTGTAGCAAGTGCCTTATCTCTGGACACGTGTTTCTGGCTTTCGGCCGTCATCAGCAGAGAGAAAATATATCTGAAGAGGTTGCTTGAAATGCCGCAGAACGTCTCCACAGGTTTTTGTACCACTCAGTAGGCGAACAGATGCCTCACCAGAGCTCGTCAGCTCGTAGGCTCACGGGAGCCGTCAATTAAACACACAAAAAAGGGAGCACTCTGCCTTACACTCCAGCATAAAATAGCCCCAATGCCTCATGGTAAATGCAGTCATTAGGCACCTGTTCGCGTACTGAGTGGTACAAAAACAAAAACCTGTACAAAGGTGAAAGAGTTTTTGAAAAATGTCTCTATCTTTAAATCAAATGACTGCATTTACCATGATGCATTGGGGCTATTTGATGCAGCATGTGCCACGTCTACCAGAAGAAGGCCCCAGTGATGACAGCTATTCTGGATGTCTGGATCTGGAAGATCTCCCTGGCCCATCTGGTACCACTGGTCAGTCAGACACCACAAGCAACACCCAGTCCACCCAAGAGCACCCCACATCAGACTCCACAACAAGAGCAGCCACACAATGTTCCCAAACCTCTGTCCCCAGGACACGCCAATCAATAGCGTGCCCGCCTGTACAGGGATCAGAGTCAACACCTCTCACATAGGACGAAGAAGGTCCTGGTGTCAGTGGGAGTGGGCACACAGTTCAGGGGACACAGGCACAGGGGGCCAGGGCCAGTGGGAGGATATCTGTGCCAAGGGGTGGCCCAACTTGGGATTAGCAGCTCATCTTCAAGGAGAAGAAGACAGCCAACCTCGCCTCCCTCAACAAGTACCCACAGAAAGATCCCACCTGACAATTATTGACTTTTTCAACAGTGTATCGAAGAAAGGAGAGTTCAACTGGAAAAAGCTGAACCGTCTTCTGGAAGGAGGTGCCAATGTAAATGCAACTGATCTATATGGACAAACAGTACTACTTGAGGCACTGTTACTTTTTGTCCTGAGGAAGCCGTATGTGATAAGGCCGAAACGCGTCGACTACATCATATGAAGGAGTGGCTCTTGGAATTTTGAATAAGATTGAACAACTTGGGGAATGGATTGAACTTTTATCTTTGTGAACAATGGTCTTCACTATATAAGATATGTCCTTCCCACAACAGTCAGTACCTGGAAATATACATGCTTACCACTAGATGGTTGAGCAGTTCTCTTTTTATGTACCACGGTGCCCTTGTTTAGTTTTTGTATTGTGTTTTATATGTGATATGGTTATGTACAGGCGACATTTGGACTTCTGGATTTAATTTATCTATTTGGAATAAAAGAAATTATTTTTCAGTAAAAAATTTAGTTTTTTGCTTAGATAATTGAATATATATTTATCCCTGCTGGATATTTAGCCTTTATTACTTTACCCTTGTCCCCTATCCAGGTGGGTTACCGGGACTGCCCCTTTCTTGGTGTATATTCTTATGTGCATTAGCATCATCTGGTGAAGGAGCAGGGGCACCAGTGAGTGGGGGTGCTGCAGCCCACAGAACCCAGGAGGCAGTGTCCACCAATGCTGAGGGGACCAGTGGGTTGGAGGATGAGGGGAGCACCACCTGGGTGACAGGAGCTGTTACTACTGACTCTGGTTACTCCTTCGATGGGAGTTCTCTGGTGGTGGCGGATCCCTCTGGGACCACCCTGACACCATCATCATCATCTTCCACCAACCCCTATTCCAGCATTGCCCTCCCAGAAGCCCAGTTGCCCGTGCCTTGCCCACCCAGGAGGGTGGGCATCTCCTTTGCCGCAGGGACCTCTGCCCCTGCCTCAGTCAGCCCTGCTACCCTCACTGAGGAGGCTATTGACCTCCTGAGATCCATCTCTGTAGGGCAGTCTACCATAGTGAATGCCATCCAGGGGCTGGCATCCCAGATGTAGCAATGCAATGCCTACCTGGAGGGCATTCACGTTGGCTCAGCTGGCCTAAAGAGATCATTTCAGCCACTGGCCTCCTCTTTGATGGCAGCCAGTGTCCATAGTTCTTCTGTCCCCCCTCTAACAACCTATACCCAGTCCCAGAGCCCTCTCCCCCTACCCATCCCAAGCACACAATCAGACGAGAATGCACCCAAGAAAACAGAAAGGACTCACAAAGCCAAGTACAAGCACCAGAGATCACACAAGGCTTCCACTCCAGTACACAAGGCAGCCACTCCCACCCTCCGCAACAGACACTCCCTGCCCCCTAAACAGAGGAGCAAGAGCCCACCCCCTCCCAATCCAAAGTCCAAAGACCCCCCTTCCAAGAATAAACCTCCCCACCGCCTACTCCGTGCCCCCTGAGGTGCCTGCCTTCCACATTGATGTCCCTCCCCAGTGGAGTCACTTGGGCTGCCAGAAGTCAAGTTGGACCTATTACGTTGCCCTGTGGGTTGCCATGGACAATTGGACTGGCCAATGGCCCTTTGTATATAGTTTCTGTTTTGTTGTGGGTGCTATTCCCACCAGAATACAGTGGTTGAACCACAGGTATTTGTCCTGGCTTTCTTTTCTTCTGGCTTATGTAATTGTTGTATTTTCAGCAGATTGTTCTCCATGTGAGTGGTATGTGTGTATGGTGTGTATGGTGTGTGTTGTGCATGTGGGTGTGTCACTTTCCCCTCCCTCCCTTGTGTGCCAGGCGGCTGTACTCACGGTTATTGCCTTTGTTGACTTTGCTGCTCCTGGACTCCCAGCGCCTGGTACAGCATTGGCAGGACTTCCAGTTCGGGTTCCATGGTGGCTGCGTACTCCTCTGTGTCCCTGGAGGTGAGTGTTTCCTTTTATATGGATAGTGTTCACCAGGCTTTTTGTGGCGGTGTTCCTGCCCTGGAAATCCTGGCGGTCTGCTATGTTGTAATTTGGTGGGCGGTGAATGGTGTTCTGCCGGGCTGCAGATGACAACTGCCGTGGTCGATGGCCGGACTGCACTGCCGGTTCAAGTGGTACATTGGCTGTATGTGGGAGGGATTACCGCCGTGGTCATAATATGGTGGTCTTCACTGCCAACCTGGCGGCACTACTACCGCCATTGCTGGCGTGGAGGTCAGCTAAAGTCATAATGGGGCCTAAGTGAGCTGGGTGTAAGAAAGTCCCAGCATCACATTCACTCCTGCACCTGTTTTCTTTTTTAACACATTGAACATTAAACGGAAGCCATCATAAGGATTTAGCACTGATCAATGCATTTTTACATTGAGTCTCACCCAAGGATAATGAGTGTATAACTGAAGGTCTCCTCTTGTTCTTGTCTCAATCAGAGGTGCAAGCTGCAGGGCACAATGCAGCGGGGTGTTGAGAACCATGAGTTTTTTAGGGAGTTGCCAGGAGTTTCAGCTCTGACCCATGGCATGCCTCTTGCGACCCCTGGAACTGCTTTTGCGACCCCTGGCCTCATAGGTGGCAAAACAAATGACAAGAACACAGAGATGCAAAAAGAATAAGTGATGGACGGAATGCTGAACAATGTCAAACATTCACCCCCAGTACAGAGATCTGGGCCGAAATCCATCGTTTTTTTGCTGTCCATGCCATTCCAGTTTGGACCCAGCCATATGCAAATCAGCCTTGACCCTGTTCCCCATGGGAACAGTCCAGCCCGAACTACCAGGCTAGGTCTTCCCTGGACTGGAAACAAGCATCCTGGGACCAGTTTCGGGGTTTCACCCCTCATCAGCCTGGCTAGCTTGAATCCAGTGACATGGGAAGCACGGGACCCACATCTGGGCATACCCTTCCCACTTAGGGCATGGGCATACCCTTCCCACTTAGGGTGACAAATGCAAAAAGAACAAGTGATGGACGGAATGCTGAACAATGTCAAACATTCACCCCCAGTACTGAGATCTGGGCCTAAATCCATCGTTTTTTTGCTGCCCATGCCATTCCAGTTTGGACCCAGCCATATGCAAATCAGACTTGACCCTGTTCCCCATGGGAACAGTCCAGCCCGAACTGCCAGGCACTGGAAACAAGCATCCTGGGACTGGTTTCAGGGTTTCACCCCTCATCAGCCAGGCTAATTTGAATCCAGTGGCATGGGAAGCACGGGACCCACGTCTGGGCATACCCTTCCCACTTAGGGCGACAAATGCAAAAAGAACAAGTGATGGACGAAATGCTGAACAATGTCAAACATTCACCCCCAGTACAGGGATCTGGGCCTAAATCCATCGTTTTTTTGCTGCCCATGCCATTTCAGTTTGGACCCAGCCATATGCAAATCAGTCTTGACCCTGTTCCCCGTGGGAACAGTCCAGCCCGAACTGCCAGGCCAGGTCTTCCCTTTGACTGGAAACAAGCATCCAGGGACCGGTTTCAGGGTTTCACCCCTCATCAGCCAGGCTAGCTTGAATCCTGGGACCGGTTTCGGGACTTCACCCCTCATCAGCCAGGCTAGCTTGAATCCAGTGGCATGGGAAGCACAGGACCCACGTCTGGGCATACCCTTCCCAGTTAGGGCGACAAATGCAAAAAGAACAAGTGATGGACGGAATGCTGAACAATGTCAAACATTCACCCCCAGTACAGAGATCTGGGCCTAAATCCATTGTTTGTTTGCTGCCCATGCCATTCCAGTTTGGACCCAGCCATATGCAAATACAGAGATGATCCTGAACTCTATTTTCTTTCCATTTTTTTTTATACTAATATTACATTATTCATTATTGGTATAGTAAAAATGGATCTCAATGGAATGGGACCTTTGGTGGCAGGTAATGTAAAAATGGTTTTAAATGTATGTTGTGAACATGTTTGTGGGTGACAGTGTGTTTATGTGAGAAGGTGTGTGTATGTGTGATCAAGTATGAATGTATGTGCAGGCATTGTGTGTGTCTGGTTGGGATTCCCTGACAGATCGTTAGTGAGAATGTGTGAGACTGTGTCAGTAACTATGAGTGATTCATAATGAGCTAAATGAGTCACTACAAGTGAGTGAGTACAAATAAGAATCAGTGTAAGGGAGTGTTGGAGAGTGTGAATGAGAATGAATGAATGAGTGAGTATGAATAAGTGAATGTAAGTGAGCATGAGTAACAATGTGGTACTATTCTGGCTAGCCTGTTGTTGGCCATGGCCTACTGAAGATAACTTGTCTTATAAAGGCACCCATTGTAAAATAGGAGTGTTGGCATTCTTGCAGCATTTCTTAGCATGACAGACACCTGTTACAAAACACTGAACCACTGTATGTAGTTATTAACATAATGGATTCCCATGGTAAAATACAGGTAATGGCATATGAGGTTATTCTTTGCAAAATTTACTATTTGACAACATCCTTTTTCAAGGAGAAAAACACCTCTAGCAGTAGCCTGCCATTCTCAGTTCACTTGTTCAATATAATTCAGTGTAAGTGTTAAGTACCAGAACTTTCAAAGATCAAGAAAGTAGAATAATACAGACAGTATTTAAATAGACCTTTGACTGTGTGTATTGGTATATTAATCATGTAGTTATTATAGCGCGTCAGCAATGCCCATTGTTGCGATGTCATCAGAGTTAAGGTCATGTTACATGACTTCCAGGAGAAAATCAGGGTCAAGGGTCACATGCCATTACTTCCTGTGATGCCATTAAAAGTAAGGGGTATGTGATGTCATTTCTGCCACGCCTGGCATTTTGATGAATCAACAACCATGTTGAGTAGGACAGAGTATTTAAAATATCCTGATGCTCTTCTGTGTGGGGAGGGGCTGGGACTTGTAACAAATTAGGCTGAAGAAAATACAGCGTTGAATGATGCTTTATGTAAACATATTAGGCTGGTGACAAGTCCCAAAACTATAAAGGGCTTAGGCATTGCTCCTAAGTTTCTATGTTTCTCTTCCTTGCCCCAGTTGCTGAACTCCCACCACAGCCTACTTGGCCGGGTGCAACAAGCAGGCTGGTATTCCTCCTGGCTGAAGTGCAAAAGTCTCTAAAATAACTGGTCTAGTTGAACACAATTTGTAGTAGGTAATCATACTTAGACAATATAACCATGCATAAAAATTAATAATGTGCTGATTTAAGTTTGCTTAACTGCCAATGCCATAATCGCAAATAATACACTAGCATTGAAAGGCATGTTTTCCACATTGAGCTGTTGTTTTGCAGAAGATGTTTAGTAATAGTAATTTGTTATGTACTAGACAACTGATAGTGAAGTTTTAATTGGGAGAAGTGGAGACAACAGGAAGGATGATACAAGGGAAGAACTGTTTGAACAGCAAAATGCACACAAAGTATCCTTTCAAGCACTTGTATCTGTGGCCATTGTAAAGGTGTGAGAAACTGGGGAGTTTGCCTACTTCCAAAGGTTCACTGAAATCTTATTGGAGGTTGTGAACGGAGATTGCAATACTTGTTACCATTTGTGATAATGTGTGTATATATCAGTGCATGTTTCTAGAGTAGGAGAGGCTTCTCTCGCTCACAGTGTAGAGTGCCACCGGGCCTCTACATTACAATGTATCTTCATTCAACCTGGGAGCGGAGCACAGCAGGAAGGTATAAATAAAGGGCGGTGTGGTCCCTCAGGACCATACCCGTGGTTCAAGTGAACTGTGTATGTACATACCATTTACGGGAGCGCAGTGGCTGGCCTAGCAGCCTGTTCATGCGGAGGTGAACATAACACTGGCAAGATGATGGTCACAGTGCAGGCATGCTGCCATTGCTGTCCTTCCTGGAAGGGGGAAGGACTGCGATTGCCGCTGGACAGCGCAATGGGCATGTAGTGGGCCCGAATCAGGCCTCTGCATCGATTTAGTCGGCTGTGTGCAATGCACGCAGGGATGCAGACACCCCTCTTTGTGGTGCCTGCACTCCTCCACTCCTCCTTGCTCACATTTGGAGGTAGGAATCAGGCATGAGAAACAGGAACAAACCAAGACATCAATGAAAAGGGGCATGGCCTCTTGAGAAATAAGGAGGATAGTGCCCCCCATGCATTTGCCCACAACCAAAGAGTGCCAGGGGAGGCACAGATTTGTACAGCTCCTCTCCTGTGGCCACAGTGGTCGGCGCCAGGTGGCCAGGCCAGTCGAAGGGTGAAGAGGGAGAGAGAAAAAGAAAACAACCAAAAGGGGAAAGTACATGATAGCGCCACCTATTGGCTGGTAGGGTCACTGCACCCTTTGTCATCCAGGCCAGCATGTGATGTGAAGGAGGTGAAAGGCAGGGCTGCCTCACAGGCCCTAGTGAGGCTGGACATGTCCATTCTGGGAACGGGGTGTGCAGAGGTGTGAACGGTGCTCACCCCATCCTGTAGCCAGACAGAAAAAGTGCTTACCTGCAGTTAAAAGACAGCTATCATGATCACAGACAGACAACAGAACCAGGCTCCACTGCCACATGCTCACTACTTCCATTAGTCAGTCACACCATTGTCACCCTTTAGTGAGCTGATGGACCCAGCCACGGTGGCACTGAGAATGCACTCCTGGGTTGGACAGTTGCAGCATTACTTCTGATTATGTCAGAATCTGTCCCACACAGGTGGAGACACTGACGATGATGCCGCAGTACCAGCACTGAACTGCCATTTTGACCCACAGTTCAACCCAGACTATGAGAGATTCAAACAGTGGCAGGCTTGACAAATGGAGGATGGGTCGGTGGATATGTTCTACGCATGTCTCAGGAAACTGACGAGCACATGTGTCAATATCAACCAGCCTGAAGAAATACAAGCCAGGCTGTTACAAGGCTGCAGGTCGGCAGTACTGAGGTGTCTCATCCTATGCCAAGCAGAGATATTCCTGGATGACATCATAGTTCTGGCACGTTCATGCGAGCTGGTGAACAGTCAGGCCGATGACATTGAGGTGGCCCTGGTGAGAGGTGTGATCCCGACTGGGTCATCCCGTGTATTGAAGGTGAAGGAGGAACAAGTCAGCGCCATTTAGGGGACACTAGCTTATCCCTATGCTCCCAGTGCACCAAGATTGCTGGACGACTGCTGTGGAAATTGTGGCCTTAAGAACCAGATGCCAAAGATCTGCCCTACACCAGGACATCCATGTTGCAGATGCAGGCAAATTAATTACTTCACTAAGGTGTGCCAGAATTAAAGACATGGGCCACGAACGGGCTAACAGAATAGAATAACGGCTGCTCTGTTACAGCTGTGGATCGATGATAGGGAGACATGGGCCCCTCGGTGGGCAGCACGCAGAATGCATACCTCAAGGATGATGACAATGACAATGAAGGGTTCATGATCTCGTTCACAGGCAAAGAGGGCAACTGAAAAGGCCACCACCCAGACGCACTCTGGAGATCAGAGGCACTTTTGTGGAGGCCTTGTTAAACAATGGTGTATCTGTCACCGTCATGGACTCCTCGCAATTTGACAGAATCATACCACTTCTCATCTGGCCCCCACCAAAGCGAGAATCCACATGTACAGCAGTACGGAACCTCCGCCCTTGAAAGGAATGGTGGAGGTTGTGGTAGTGAGTAGAGGAAGATCGACGCAAGCCCGATTTCACATCACCGAGGGAGATACTGCTACCTCCTAGGTTGCCACACAGCAGAAGACCTGAAGCTCATCTTCTTTCTGAGGCAGATCCACGAGTCGCATTCCACCACCATCATGTAGGAGTTTAACCAGCTGTTCAAAGGCCTGGGGCGGCGGAAGGGCACGCAGGTTCGGTTACACATCGATTGTGCTGTAAGGTATGGTGCTTCATCATAGAAGGGTCTCCTTCCACCAGCGGCTGCAGGTGGAAAATAAATCTGTAGGGCTTGAAACAGCATGTGGTCATCAAACATTTCAACACCCCCACACCCTCTAGTAATTGCACCAAAGCCAAAACAACCAGGAACCATTTGACTTTGTTTACACATGTGGCTCCCTATTCGACGAGTGACATATTACCCTGATAATGGATGGCATTATGGCAGACCTGGATGGCGCCCAACTGTTCTCCAAGTTCCACCATAATGCCGGCTACCACCAGCTAGAGCTGGTCAGCCATTATCTCACCACATTCTCAACCCACATAGCCCTCCACAGGTACTGGAGATTCAACTTCGGCATTAAATCAGCAGCAGAGGTTTTTCAAAACACCATCTGTGAGACCTTCTCTGGCCTGGTGGAGGCATTAAACATCACTGACGGTACTCTGATCTTCCCCGATATGCTAGAAGAACACCATGTGAGACTCAGAGTCATCTCAAAGTGATTGGTAGACTGTGGGTTGATTCTGCACGAGAACTCAATAGAATTCCTTGGGTACGTGTTCTCAAGAGACGAAACAAAGGTGGATTCAATGTCGGCAATTTGAAATGTGTTGATCCCTCCATAAGCCACAGAGATGAGAAGCTTCTTCAGCATGGAGACATACTGCGCAGATTCATCCCGAACCTGGTAACCCTGCCCCAACCACTGAGGGTCCTAATGAGGACTGACATCCCCTGGCAGTTGGACACATGTGCAGACATGGCGTTTCGCCAAGTAAAGGAAAAGCTTCTGGCAGACACTACCATGGCATACTTCAACCCTCTACGTTGGACAGACCTGGTGTTCGATGCACGCCCTGCAGGGCTAGGGGCGGTTCTCCTGAAAAAGGAAACTGAAGGGTCATGGGCACCCATTGCGTATGGTAGCAGGAGCACTTTCAGACACTGAAACTCAAAGTGCCCAAATTGAAAGTGAGGCACTGGCCATCTGGTGAGCTTGACACCATTTTCATTTGTACTAGAGTGGACAACAGTTTAGAGTCATCATGGACCACAAGCCATTCGCCCCGCTGTTTTTGGACATTTCTTGACATACACCTCCCTGAATTGAGCAGTGGGCAGCACAGCTGCAGACGTATTCCTTCAACGTGCTGCATTGCCCAGGAATGAACAACCCGGCCTACTTGCTGTCCCTACACCCTAAACCACTGGCAGGCCTGGGACAGGCTTAAGAAGATGAAGGGACCAAAGAATTTGTTAGGATGGTCCAGCATGAAGCAAGCCTCAAGCCACTATTGATCGAGGAAATCAAAGAGGTGCCTTTAGCTGATGCAAGCCTGTCCAAGGCTAAAGAGGCCTTTCTCAGAAAACAGTGATTCATATTCCTCGACGGACAAGATCATTGATGTTGTGAGAGCAAACAACAATGGGCCAGCTCTGCAGAGTCAGATACAGGTTGATTGTGAGCAAAGAAGGCCTGTTGCTCAGGGAGGCAACACATTGTAATGCCTTCGTGTCTTTGGGCTAGGCTTGTAGATCTGGCTTATAAAGGCCACCAAGGGGTGGTGAAAACCAAGGCAAGACTGCGGGACGAAGGTTGGCTCGCCTGGATGGACATATGGGTGAAAAAGAAAGTGCAAGGCTGTTATTCCTGCACAATCTCCAGTAAGGAACCAGCGCCAGCACAAGTGATCACGGATGAATCATGCTTCAAGCCCTGGTCCAACATCAGCATGGACTTCAGAGGTTTTCCAGACAGCCGTCTTACCTCAGTGATGGTCAACAGCCAGTAGTCGAGCTGGTACAGTTGACTGCATTCTCAAAAGTAAAGTTGGTTCTGGGGAAGATATTCGTTCTGACAGGCCTCCCGGAAAAAGTGAATACGGACAATGGGTCGCTGTTTCAGGGCAAGAGTTTCAAGAGTGCCTCACAATCCTTAACATCAAACACCAAAAAGTGACTCCACAGTGGGCTCAAGACAACGGTGAGGCACAGCGTTTTATCTGCACCCTGAACCAAGTCCTCTGGATAGGGGTGAAACAGGGTGAGGATGCCGAGTGCTGCATCCATAGGTTCCTGAGAGCCTGCTGACAGACCCCACACAGCACAACAAACTGAGCTCTGATGTACCTACTGTTTCGAAGGCCCACGAGAGACAGTATCCCCACAGGTCCCAACTAGAAACCAGCTACCCTAGATGCCCAGAAATCACAAGAAAAGAGAATGGCCACCAAAAATCATGCGAGCCAGGTCAGGTGAGTGGTGACATCAGACTTGTTGGTTGGTGATCATGTGATCATACAAGACCGGTTGGAAGTTATGCTCTCCATTTGACAAAGAGCTCTGGCAGGTCATGAACATTCAAGGGACTAAGGTCACTGTCCAATGGGGCCAAGACACTGTGGCCAAGAAACGGCAGCAGCAAGCCCCCTGAGCGAAGTGCCGAAGGTAGCCCTGGTGATTCCGGGGTAACAGCTGTGGACAGAGGACCCATGTCTGCAATAGCCCCTCCATGTCTGGGCATGTCCACCAGGTCAGCCACTACGACCAACAACCTGGCTGGCAAGAGTGAAGGAGGGGTCCGCAGCCAGAGGTATGGACTTCTCCCCAATCCTGTATCAAACCAGAGATTGCAGGATTCTGTATGCACAGTTCAAGATGTATAAAGTTGAGTTTAGGTAAATAAAAGATGGAAGGGATGTAGAATGCTATCCAGCCTCTACCGTACAATGTATCGTCAATCACCCTGAGGGCTGAGCATGGCCTTCAAGTATAAATAACAGGGAGGGGGTCGCTCGGGACCACACCTGTGATACCAGTCAACTGTGTGTATGTGTGCCATTTACTGCAGCGCAGTGACAGCGGCCTGGAAGTGTATTCACATGAGACCAACGCAGGTTACCCGATACTTAATTGTGATGGGCAAATAACCCTTTCTGCTCATGATTTAAGCAAGATGATGGGTGGAACACATGAGTTCTGGATCAGTTCTAGATTAGCGCTAATGGTGAGATGGAAGCATTGTGTCACCCAGTATACGGGCCTTGTATAACAGCTGAGGATTGATGCAGTACTCTCTAGGCCATTTTATCTAGTCTGTTGAACCAGAATTGATGTGTGTGGTGACCTGTGGTGGGTGATGTTGAATGAGGTAGCACAACGAGGAAGAGACAGGAAGGATTGCGGGGTGTGCGTAAGGCTGAGAGAAAGGCTCACACCACTGGATGAAAGTGAGACACACTGTTCCTGGAAATGGCTAGTCAAGCCCAAAAAAGGAAAAACATCAATTTGTTTACTAAAGAAGGAGGTGGCTGACAAAAGGATTGTGGAAGTCACCTCTACTACTGACCTGGTTAGGAGTCAGAGGGAGATGTTGGGTGCCCTACACCATTACCAAAAAAACTAAATAAAATGAAAAAAGAATCAACAATGGAAATATAGCTTACACAAATGGAGCCCAGGTGGCTGTATTGGAAAGAGTTGTGAAAATAGAGGACAACAAGTTGCAACACCTAGAAATTCAGGCAAAAATATAGGGTGATTTTAGAAACATAGTGAGAGATGCCATGATGCTCCTAGAGAATATGATCAAGAGGACTGAAAGCAAGCAGATGGCACCCACAGTGTTGCAGGGAAACTTAAGATAAAAAATACAAGACTCCTCTGGGCAAGGTAAACCACAGCTTTTTACTGTCACGCCAAGGAGAGTAGCTATCTCCGTACAGGTAAACAGCTGGTCTAATTTTGCTGCTTCATAGGCAGCCACTTATATAGCAAGTACAATCAATACAAAAAGGTTAATAAGTAAATTTAACATTTACATACTTCTTGCAAAATCACTTTATTGGTGTCCCTTAACCTTACCCTATTTCTTAAACATTCTTTATTACAGTTCTAAGAATACTTAAGAAACTAACCATTCACTACTCTTAAATGCATGTGTATTTGTGTGTATGGGCATTATCACTCTGCTCCCAGGATCTCGTATCAGTTTGTGCATACTCTAGGCTAATTCAATCTCTTGCTCCTATTCTTCAATCACACATTTAATTTACTGTGACAACATAATATGTGCCTGTGTGCTGAAAACTATAAATTCCTGTAAGCTTACAAACATGGGTTTTCCTTTAACTATGACCTTGATGGTCATGCATTCTATTTTCAAGTAAATTCTTCACCTCTCTGGCTGGCATCAATGCAAAGCTTGGGCCTACACTGCTGTTTCACTACATATGATTTTATATTGTTTTCTACCAATGTCTAATGTAGTGTAATTTCTTCATATTTCATTTCCTCTCCAACATTCCCCCCTCTAGTTGATATTTCAACTACTGAATCTAAACTTTGTTCTGCACTTGGCACTAGGTGATATATATTGCTGTGGGTGTCTACCACTTGTGTTGGTTTCTTAACTGGAAACATCCCTTCCACCTTTGTACTAATCCTTCTACAACATGCTAAAGCAAATTGAATACCAAAGCATATCAACAACAGAGCCAAAGGAGCTGGCAACACGGCTCCCAGCAATTCCAACATCCAGGATGGTAGTAAAGAAAACTCTCAGCTAAGCCAATTGTCTGGGTCACCTCCTTCATCAACCGTTTTCTTCTGTAGATTATGAAAAGTTTGTATGGCCTCTGACAAAGTTCCATTGTCTCCATCATTTGCTGGGACATAAGTACAACAAGTAGCCCCAATTTTTTCACATACCCCTCCTTCCATTGCCATCATAAGATCAAGCACAGAGCGGTGCTGCATTGTGATTAATCTCGTAGTGCAACTCTTCTTTTATGGCATTCAACCCTTCTTTTGTAGTGTTTATAGACTTCATAAGTTCCCATTGAGTTATCGCTAGCCATTGAGCAGTTGCTTTTGCCCTAACAAATGGCGGAATACTTCCAAAGAACAACTGTGCATCATTAAACAACTGGTACTCTTGGGGAACATCTTTCCAAGTGGTTGTGCTTTAATATTCTGCAGTTCTTCTCCTTCAATGATGATGTAACAGTCATTGGACAGCTCATGGGGTGTTCATGAGGCGTAAATAAATTGACTCCGGGTATTACCAAAACAGAGGCATGCACGGTGACCATGGTACATAGGCCATTCCAGTTCAGTGGTAACTGAGGGTGCAGTAGTTCTTCACACTGCCAATAATAGTCTATGAGGCTGGATGTGCCCCCCCCTGCATGTCATTGTTATCGGTTGTGGCACTGTAGTTGATATTTCTGCCTACATTAGCGGTGCCATTTCCTCTGAAACTTAAAGAAACAGATGCTAATTTCATGACTGCCTGAGGAGTTATTGACTATCCGAGTATAAGATACAACATTGTGATCCCAAATATTGTTACTGTTTACTGCATTCTGACTAATATCAGTTCTGTTCCATAATGATACAACCCTGCAGGAAAATTCAATATCAGGATGCCATTAAACATGGGCATAAACTGATCCAGTAATTCCAACTCCTGGCCTACGTACACGATCTGGAGGTAAAGGATTTACTAAATATCTACTACACTCAGTGAATGGGCGTGGCACTCCTAAAAACTCTAAAAATAAGACCATTTGTATCCATTCTCCAGATTGAGGACAGCCTGTTTTCTTTATTCATGCTCTTTCATCCTTGATGTCCGGTCTATCTGTAAGGATGTATAAAACTTCTCCTGAAGAGTCTAATTTTGTGGCATTAACCAGAAACTTTATTACTCTGAAGTGTTGGCTGTCTTTGGGCCTTAATGCAAAACAAATAGAGATGTAAAAGACATAGGGGTACTCCCTTAGTTTAAGGAAACCTATCTGATCCTGTGGCATACAGAATTAAAGAATAAACAAAATATGGGCCCTCATTATGACATTGGCGGTAAAGCCTGCTTAGTGCTGCGGTGACGGCCGCCAACATACCGTTGCGGAGGCGAACATCTGTTCGCCATATTATGACACACATACACGCTAAACCGACAGAATACTATCACAAACACAAATCTGCCTGATCAAGGGTAAGTGGTAAAGTGTTGGTACAAACACCCACACTGTCATGCCAACAAAACAATGCCCTCCACAATATGACCCACAAATCACTACGGGGGACATTCAAAGGCAGTAAACAATTGGCGGTACACACCGGAGTGGTCAGAATGGCCACCCAAAAACAATACAACACAACATTGGCCAATACCAAAAATACACACCTGACACTAATACACACACCACACCCTCAGCACGATAAAACATACACCCATATAACCCACAACCCTTTACGAACCGAAAATAGCCAAGAGACAGACACGCTAATCAGACACAACTACACACACCACTAACACCCAGCTGTCCATCACACACCCCACACCTCATCACATCATTCAACACTCACTGCACAACACATACCACACAACACCCATGTCCCTACAAAGGCACCACCGTTTCACTGATGAGGAGTTGCAGGTTGTTGGAAATGGCCCTTTTTGCAGGGTCTTCCCTAAACTTTTTGCCTCCTTCCTCCTATTTTTTTCTGACCTGTTTTTGTTGGCTTTAGGACTCTGGGCACTTTACCACTGCTAACCAGTGCTAAAGTGCGTATGCTTTCTGGGTAAAATGGTATTGTTGATTGGTTTATTCCTGATTGGCATATTTGATTTACTAGTAAGTCCCTAGTAAAGTGCACTAGAGGTGCCAGGGCCTGCAAATCAAATGCTACTAGTGGGCCTGCAGCACTGTTTGTGCCACCCACATTAGTAGCCCTGTAACCTTGGCTCAGACCTGCCCCTGCAGTGTCTGTGTGGGAAGTTTTAAACTGCCAATCCAACTTGGCTAGTGTACCCACTTGCCAGGCCTAAACCTTCCCTTTTACTTCATGTAAGGCACCCCTAAGGTAGGTAGCCCCAGGGGCAGGGTGCAGTGTATGTTTAATGAAAGACATATACTAATGTGTTTGATATGTCATAACAGTGAAATACTGCCAAATTTGGTTTTCACTGTGCAAGGACTATCTCTCTCATAGGTTAACATGGGGGCTGCCTTTAATTATTATTAAAGTGCAGATTTCATTTGGGAGCAGATAGAATAATGGAGTTTAGGGTCTCTGAACTCACAATTTAAAAATACATCTTTTAGTAAAGTTGGTTATTAGATTGTTAGTTTGAAAATGCCACTTTTAGAATGTAGGCATTTTCTTGCTTAAACCATTCTGTGACTCTGCCTGTTTGTGGATTGTCTGTATGGGCAAGTTTGACAGTTGGGCTGTTCACACCTCTCCTCTAGACAGTTACACAAAGGGGTCTGAGGTGTCACCTCCATATCCTGATGAGCCATCTGTGCTGGAAGGGGGGGAGGAGTGGTCACTCACACCTGAAAGGACTGTGCCTGCCCTCACACAATTCGGTCTCTTACCCTCTGGTGTGTGTCTGGGGCCTGGCCTGGACAAGGAAGGATCTTGCAAACACTTGAGACTTTGCTTTGAAGTTTGTTAACTTCAATGATAGAAAGGGGTAAAAGAGGAAGACCCAAAACCCCACACTTTTAGAAACTTTCTGGAATCAAAAGGAACCTCTGCCCAGGAGAAGAGCTGAAGAGCTGGAGGAGGAGTACTGTCCCTTTGCTGGATTGCTCTGTTGGACTGGCCTGCAATTGCAGCTTATGCCTGAAAAGAGTGCAAAGGGTGAACTTTGCTGTGTGTCCTGCTTGAGAACATTCTCCAAGGGGTTTGAGTAGAGCTTGCCTCCTGTTGGAAGT
Source organism: Pleurodeles waltl (assembly GCF_031143425.1). Lineage (NCBI taxonomy): Eukaryota > Metazoa > Chordata > Amphibia > Caudata > Salamandridae > Pleurodeles > Pleurodeles waltl. Next base: position 433,543,011 of record NC_090444.1, on the reverse strand, counting down.
CTCAGGGACACCAAAGACTTCAGTTTCCTCGACCTGCAGCACTGGGAACTGTGTGTTTGTGCTGTTCAAGGGGAGAAACCACTGCAACACCGCCAACTACGCTGCTGGCCTGCACTGTGGCCTGCCGATGCCGCATGGAGCTGCACTGCCCCGCTTCACACCACGACCCTGGTCTCACCGACGCGTCATTGGACGACTTCACCCAGCTGCTGCTCGAACCACAACCTGTGGGCCCTGCACTCCAGCATCGCCTGCTCACATCGTAGCCTGGGCATACCAAACGACAACGCTACTGCTGATACCGGTGCCGCTGCCTGCACCGTGTCCTGTGGACACTGCTCATGAGGAGCACGAAGCACTGTCTCGTCCTGCACCGCTGGCTTGGGTCTACTGACAACAGCGTTTCCGCAAAGATGACGATGCTGCCTGCACTGTGACCAGTGGACACCGCACGTTGCACCGCCCCGCTTCACACCTCAGCCCTGGTCTCACCGACGCCGCAAATATCCATAACAAGGGAGATGGAGCTATGGCAGAGAATTGTGGACCAGGTGAACGCTGTGGGACAGCATCCAAGAACAAGGGACGACATGAGGAAGAAGTGGAACGACCTATTGGGGAAGGCATGTTCCATGGCAGCAAGGCACCAGCTCACCATTCAGAGAACTGGTGGTGGACCCCCAACTCCTCCCCCAGAGCTGACAGCATAAGAGGAACAAGTCTTGGCAATCCTGCATCCTGGGGGACTCACTGGAGTAGCCGGAGGACTAGACACTGGTGAGTCAAAATTTACGACCTATTACCCCCATACCTGCATGTCATCTCACCCCCCCACCCTGACTCCCAAAACTCCACTCCATCCCACACAGTGCTCCTAAACATATGACTAACCCCAATGCCAAGCCCTTCATCCCATACCCACTATATGTACAGCCTTCCCTGCCCTGCATGTACACCCATCACCTATGCATGCACAGCATGGCGAACTAACAATCCCACAATCCATCACCATACACAAACAAAGGTGGCAGGGCAACCGCAACGATATAGGGGAAGCTAGGGATGTGGAATATGTCACAGACATGATGCATAATACATCACTTACATCCCGGCAGTTTCCCCAGCCAATCTCAGTGGCTAGGAGGTGCCACGACTATCCAGTTCCCCAAAAGAAGATGCCCCCAGTGATGACAGTAACTCTGGCCATCTGGATCTGGATGAACTTCCTGTCCCATCAGGGACAACTGGTCAGTCGGCCACCCCAGCCCATTCCCAGTCCACCACAGAGCCTCCCACCTCAGTATCCAACACCACAGCACCCACCCTACATCCCCACACCTCTGTCCCCAGGACACGTCAATCAGCAGTGTGCCCACCTGTACAGGGACCCCATAACACACCTTACAGGCAAGACAATCAGGGTCCTGGGGTCCGTGTCAGTGGCAGTGGGAACACCATTCAGGGGACACAGGCACAGGGGGACAGGAACACTGGGAGGGCAGCTGTGCTCCAGGGGGAGGAGAGGCTCAGGGAACCAACTGTCCAAGAGGCATTCATTAGTGTCCTGGGGGCCTACCAACAATCCCAGGACAAGATGGGCCAGATTCTTGACATCATGCAGGAGAACCAGCAGCTTCTGAAAGTACACCATCAGGAGATCAGGAAAGATTTGCAGGCTCTCAACACCACCTTGGTCTCCAGAGCAGGTGTGCCGGCTGATATGGGCAACATAATGAGGGAATATACAGCAAACAAGTGGGCCCCGAATGGACAGAAGGCCCTGCCACAAGACCCACAAGCCACCAGCAACCCTCCCCCTGCAGAAGGTGAACTACCCCACAAACGTTCCTTGCGACCCAGACAGATGCCAGAGACACTTGCCAAGACCAAGACCACCGCATTGAAAAGAGACCCTCCTGAATGTCCCCATTGTGTCCCACTCTGACACCTTGTCCACTATGAACTGCCTTTGCTGACCTTCCTATGGCCCCTTGGACACTGGACCTGTGCTACAAACAGACTGGTCCAATATCCTGGACTTACCTCTATTATCACCCCATTCTGTTGCACTATTCTGTCTATACATCTCACTACAATAAATACCCTTGAACACAACTTGAGTCATAGTGCTTTATGTGATGAAAATGTGCAATTATGGTAACAGTTACATCTTGTGCAAATGACCAGAACTCTGTGATAGCATACAAATAATGAGCTGTAGCTGTCTGTAGTCCTCACATCAGTACACAGTTGTTATAACACCAAAAGAAGCAAAATGAGAAGGCATAGGAGACAGTCAGTTGAGATGCAAAGGAAATGAATCCCATCCTGCTACAGCCACGCTGAAAACATAAATAATCAGAGGAATGGTCAGTTCCACTGTCTCACCTGTGTGCCATTGGATGTACTGACGTATAACTGAAGTTCTGATGTCCACATCCTCATCCTCTGCCTCCTCATCCTCACTATACTCAGGGTCCACTGCTGCCACAGGAGCATTTCCAATCTCCTCCTCCTGCAGATAAGGCACATGTCGTCTGAGGGCCAGGTTGTGCAACATGCAGCATGCTACAATGATCTGGCATACCGTCTCAGGGGATTAGCTGAGGGATCCACCTGTCAGATGGAGGCGTCTGAACTTGGCCTTCAGGAGGCCGAAGATACGTTCTCTGATCTGCCTGGTTCACCGATGTGCATCATTATGCCGATTATCAGCCTCTGTCCTGGCATTCCTCACAGGGGTCAGGAACCACAATAGGTTTGGGTAGTCAGAGACACCTGAAAGTATTGAGGGACAACCATTAGCCTTACACAGTGGTATGGGGGATAACTCCTGAAGGCATACATTGACATACATCAGGTGGGGACTCTGGCTCACCTGTAAGCCACCCCCTGTGCCTCTGTAGTTGTGCCATCACATTTGAGATGCTGCTATTCCTCAGGACAAAGGAGTCATGCACTGACACAGGATACTTGGCAGTGACGTGGGAGATGTACTGGTCCTCCAGGCACACCATTTGCAGGAGAGTGGAAACTCTTCCGATTCCTAAACACCTGTTCATTGTCTTTGGGGGGGGGGGGAACAAACACAATATGTGTTACGTCAATTGCCCCAATAATATTTGGTATATGTCCCATTGCATAGAATCCAGCCTTCACAGTGGCCAAATCTTCAACTTGGGGGAAAACACTGTAGCTGCACATGTGTTTGACCAAGGCAGACAAAACCCTTGCCAGCACGACTGAGAACATTGGCTCTGAAATTTCTGCTGCAAGCCCACTGTCACTTGGAGAGAACCAGTTGCCAGGAAATGAAGCACTGATATAATTTGCGCAAGAGGTGGGATCCCAGTGGGATGACGGATAGCTGATATCAGATCAGGCTCCAATTGTGCACATAGCTCTGTGATTGTGGCCCTGTTCAGTCTATAGGTGAGTATAATGTGCCTGTCCTCCAGTGTAGCCAAGTCCAGAAGGGGTCTTTACATAGGGTCCTGTCTCCTCCTCCTATTCCTCCGCAGTGGTATGTATCTAAAGGACACAAGAGTGAGTAGGGTGTCACAAGCTGAACAATGGAACCACCACCTCAGTGTACATAGAGCATGTATGTAATCGGACAATGTAAATGACAATGCATGTGCAATTTACAGCAATGACGCAGTTTCTAATTTCTGAATGCTGTGCATCACCATAAAATGGTGACCGCCTGTCCTGTAAGTATGGACAGGTGGAAGTGAAGTAACTTGGTTGGCGTTGGGCATCATGGCAGAAGGTGGTCTTGCACCGCCGGGTTATTCCTCATTGGCTAAAATGGGGCTCTATGGAGTACAGTGTCCAATGGGGATCCCCCGCTGTGGTGATGGTGTACACCACCACGGACGTGACTGCCATTTTCTGTCTAAAACCTCACTTGATTCCTGACCTTCCACAGGACAACACCTTCATTGCGTGTGCTGCTGTGACCTGTGTCTGGATCCTGCCATAACCCGTGTGACTGGGGAAAGGGCCCTTGCCTTCACTTTGGAGGAGTTAGAGTGCCTGGTGGATGGGGTCCTACCCCTGCATGGACAGCTCTATGGGCCTCCAGACCAACAGGTGAGTACACCATGGGCACAATGCATGTGACAAGATTGCATGAAGATGTGTGTGCTAGCACAGTGTCATTTGTGTGGGGGATATGTCTGGTGGTAGTGTACATGCAGGGCTCCGGGTGATGTGTGTGTCAATGGAGATGGAAATGGTATTTGTCGGCCATATGTGAGACAGGCTGGATTGTATGGTTAATGGTTTCCTACCTCTGCAGGTCAGCGCCCATCAGAAGAAGGGTTTGTGGTGTGCCATCGCCAAGGACGTGCGGACTCTGGGAGTCTATAACAGGCGGAGCACCCACTGTAGGAAAAGGTGGGAGGAGCTGAGATGCTGGGCCTGAAAGACCGCAGAGACCCAGCTGGGGATGGCCTCCCAGTGAAGGCGGGGTGCACTTCGTAACCTGACCCCCCTGATGGCCACATACTGGCGGTGGCCTACCCAGAGCTGGATGGACACTTGAGGGCAGCACAGAAGCAACAAGGGGGTGAGTACAGTGAGCGTGACAACAATCATTGTTGGGTGGCATGGGATCCTTGTGGTGGGTTTCAGTTAGTGGGTGCCCCTTAATGCCAGCTCAGCCATTGCTGAGTGATCCAGCTCAAGGTAAATGGGTGTATAGCAAAATCTAGTAACCTAGCTAGATTGCATTCCATGTCAGACAGGGCTTAGTGGGTCCCAGGAGCGGTGCAGTTGGCGGTGGTTGGCGCTCATCTTGCTGTGGCACCTAGCCAAATGGAAGGCCAGCGCGATGAATTGTGCTGAATCCTGATCCCTGTGTGTGATGGTAATGTGTATGCCAATTGTGGTGTTGGTGCTGTAATTGACCCAGTGCTCCCTTTCTCTCTCTCCCCCTACTTTCTTCTGTCAACCTGTCCATGTGTGCATTACCATCATTTGGCGGAGGAGCAGGGGCACTGGCAATTGAGGGAGCTGCATCCCACAGGATGATTCCTTCTCCGTTGGGAGCACTCTGATGGTGGCGGATACCTCTGGAACCCCCCCAGCTACAGGTACAGCTGCCATCCCCGTACCAGCACTGCCCTCGCAGTAGCCCCCCACTGAGTTGTCCATGCCCACTCACCCAGGAGAGTAGGCATCTCCCTCGCCGCAGGCACCTCAGGCCCTGCCCCAGTGAGCCCTGCTGCCCTCAGTGAGGTGGCTATTGACCTCCGGAGATTGTGAATGCCATCCAGGGGCTGGCATCCCAGATGCAGCAATGCAATGTATACCTGGAGGACATCCACGTGGGTTGGCGGCCCTACAGAGATCGTTTCAGGCTCTGGCCTCCTCTCTGATGGCAGCCAGTGTCCCTCTTCCTACCGTCCCCCCTCAATTACCACTTCCCAGTCCCACTCTCCTCAATCCCAACCCATCCCAGGCACAGATACAGACAAGCATGCACACAAAACATCACACAAGAGTAGCACAGTCAAACACAGGCAGCACACTTCAGGCCACAAGCACTCACACAAACGACAGTCAGTTGCACACACAACCACATCCACTGCCTCTACTGTCTCCCCCTCCTCCTTCTCCCTCACAGTCACATCTGCACTCACACCTGCATGCACTGCATCAACAGCCACCACCACCATCACCACATCAAGCAGCTCACACACCTCACTTGCAGACACCTCCTCAACATCCATCCACGCATCCCCTTTATCCTCTCCTGCCCTGTCTGCCCCCCTCCTAAGGGACACAAACGCATGCACTCAGACACCCAAAAGCCATCCACCTCACCGACGCGCACTGTCCAGCAGACGTACACCTCTGACAACCACTCCTTCAACTTCCACTCCCATCCCTCCTCCCGCCCCAACGTCCCTAAGAAGCTTTTCCTTGCCCAACTTGACCTCTTCCCTCCCCCTCCACCCTCTCTCCTGCCTGTAAGAGCAGGGTCCCAACTACCCAGTACAGCACCTCAGCCAAACAGTCTGCTGCTGCTACAATCAAATCATCAGCTGCTGGCACAAAGGGGCCCCAGAGTGTGACGCCTGCCACTCCTACTGAAAGCACACCTCAGGCTCAGAAAGGGAGGACCAAGGTGGTGAAAAGCAAGGGACAGGAGATGGGGACAGTGGAGGCAACCCCTAGTCCTGGCGGCAAGGATACAAGTGACATGTCAAAGGCCAAGGGGACCCGTCACAAGAGGAGACACATGGATCACTCTCCACCACCAAAGATTGCCAAAGATCCCCCTCCACCAGCAGAGAAAGGGAAGGCTTCCACTCAGCCACCAACGAAAGAGAAGGTTCCCACTCAACCACCAATAAAAGTGATGGTTCCCACTATACCACCAATGTAAAGCAAGAGGCCCACTCAACCACCAATGAAAGGCAAGAGGCCCACTCCACCAGCACAGGGCAAGTATCCCCCACCTCCAGCTGAGACACAAGAGCCCCCACCTCCAGCACAGGCACAGCAGCCCTCACCTCCAGCTGAGGCACAGGAGCCCCCACCTCCAGCACAGGCTCAGCAACCCTCACCTCCAGCAGAGTGCACGAAGCCCCCACCTCCAACACAGGCACAGCAGCCCTTACCTCCAGCTGAGGCACAGGACCCCCTACCTCCGGCACAGGCACAGTACAGCAGAGGGCAAGGAGCCCCCACCTCCAGCACAGGCACAGCAGCTCTCACCTCAAGCTGAGATACAGGAGCCCCCACCTCCAGCACAGGCACAGCAGCCCTCACCTCCAGCTGAGGCACAGGAGCCCCCACCTCCAGCAGAGAGCATGTAGGCCACCCTCCAGAGACTGTTGTACAAGGACCCCCCTCCAGAACCAGTGTGCAAGTTCCCTACTTCAGAGACTGTGGTCTTGCACTCCCCACCAAAGACAAATGGGCATGGAGCCCCCTCCAGAACCAGTGTGCAAGTTCCCCACTTCAGAGACTGTGGCCTTGCACTCCCCACCAAAGACAAATGGGCATGGAGCCCCCTCCAGAACCAGTGGGCAAGTTCCCCACTACAGAGACTGTGGCCTTGCACTTCCCACCAAAGAAAAATGGACATGGACCCCCCTCCATAACCAGTAGGCAAGTTCCCCACTTCAGCTGAGGTGCCCCCTGCCCCTTCCTCCTTCCCCCTGAGGTGCCTGCCCATTTCCAACATGATGCCCCTGAACAGTGGATTCTGGATTGTGTCAGGAGTCAAGTTGGGTCTTTACTGTGCCCTGTGGCCATGTGGCCCTTTTGTACTTTGGACTGGCCATTGGCCCACTCTGGACATTGTCACCTGCATTTGTATTCAAATGGACAATATGGTGGCTGTTGGCATCGAATTACAGTGTTTGTTGGTAATCATTGTGGTCCTTGTTTCATTTTATTGTGTGTCCTGTGACATTGGTTTAACTCTGCAGCTGGCTCTGTGTAGTGTGTGTGTGTGTGTGTGAATGGTGTGTGTTGTGCATGTGTGTGTGTCACTCTCCTTTTCCTCCCTCCCTCCCCTGTGTGCTAGGTGGCTGTACTCACCATCGTCATCTTCGTCGGCGTTGGTGTTCCAGGAGGGCTATGGCATAGAAGAGCATTAGGAAGACTTGAAGTTCTGGTTCCATGGCGGCGGTGGAGTCCTCTGTGTACTTGTTGGTGAGTCTTTCGTTTTCTGTGTTCTGTTTCTGCCAGGCTTTTGATGGCGTTGGTACTGCCCCCGAAATCCTGGTGGCCTGCTATGTCATAATATGGTGGGCAGTACCTTGTCTTCCGCCTGGCTGTTGATGGCTACCACCTTGGTCAGTAATGTTAACGTCCTGGCGGTTGGTGTGGTACATTGGCTGTCTATGGGTGCTATCACCGCCATGGTCATAATTTGGCGGTAATTACCGCCAGCCCATTGGCAGTATTACCGCCACTTTAACAGTCACTTCCAATGTCATAATGACGACTATGATCCATTAGTTTTTTCTGAGACTATGGGGGTCATTTCGACCCGGTGGTTGGTGGTAACCAACATTCTGGTGGTACATACTGCCACATTATGACATTGTACCACTCCGACCGCCATGGCCGTAGCAGCCGCTGGGCTGGAGATAAGAATCTACAGCCTGGCGGACGCTAATGTACCGCCTCAGGCATTTTGACCCTGCCTACCACCATGGTTTTCGTGGCGTTCCCAATGTCATGAAAACCATGGCGGTAGGCCCTATCAGTGACAAGGAATTCCTTCCCTGTCATTGATAGGAGGCCCCCTCTCCCCCCAACAACTCCCCAGATGCCCCCACCCCCACTTCGTCGACGCTCCCCCTTCCAATCCCCCACCCCCTACAGACACGCACCATGCATACACACATCCACTCACACATGCATACACACATCCATACACGCATGCATCCATTCATTCATGCACACTTCCGCACCACATTCTCAAAGACATGCAGACATGCTTCACATATCCATACTTACACCACGCATTCTCACACACGCATGCAAACTACACAACACATAGTTTTGTATTCATGCACACACTCACACACTCATGCACACACACCCACACACACACAAAACTCCCCCCATCCCCTGTCGGAAACCCAACTTACCTGGCCTGCCAGCAGAACACTGCCAGGACATATTATTTTTCATAATACGGCTGGAGGTGGTCTACTGGCGTGGCGCTGCTGGTGGTAACAGCGCCGCCTTAATGCACCCGCCAGTATGGCCACAGCCGGATTTCCGCCCTTCTTGTGGCAGAAATCCAGCTGTGGTCATTATTTGGCAGATGGATGTTAGCCACGGCGACGGTCTTTTGGCGGCCACCAAAGTCATAATGTAGGTCTATGTTATCTAATATTCTGGCATGAATACTGTGGGACACATTATCATGTATAGAAAGTTCTATTTGCCAGTGTATGATGTAAGTAATAGAACTAGAATATATATCACTATGAAAGAGCAATAGTAGAAGTGATAGTAATAAGAGACAAAAAAGGAAAAAGAAAATAAAAACACTTAAGTTTTGTTTTGCTAGTTTAAAAGATTGTCCAAAAGCAAAGAATTTGTCCACAGGCATTGATGGAGCGGTTATCTTTATGGTAATAGTCTTCTTCCTACTCTTGTTCCTTTTATATCACTGGCAGTTTTTGGTGTGATGCAGGGTTTAATATAATGTCAGATAAATAAATCCGAGGCTTCCCCCCATCTACCTTGAAGGCAGTGGAAATAACCATCATCACAGTGAAAGGTCCAGCGCAGCTTGGCTCCCTCCATTTAGGAAAAAACTTCCTAACAAAAACTGTATCACCTATGTGCACAACTGCATGTTCGACCTCAGCTGTGGGGCGCTTCTCCTTTGCCTTGGTTACCTGTTTGAAAATGAACGTTACTGCTATGGTTCATTCAAAGAGAAAAACATACATTTCATCATTTAAGATTTCAGTTGTATTTTCTCCCTGTACCTTACCTCTGGTGGCAGGTATTTGCATAATCACACGTCTCCCTGTCACTATCTGATGGGGTGTTGATCAGAGCTAGGTGGATTCCTAAAGGAGAAGAGTGCCAATGGTAAGCAATACAACCACTTCTTATAAGCATAGCTTGCTAATCTTATTCTTTAGTAGACCATTAAGGCGCCCAATGATGCCATTGCTCTGGGAATGGCAAACAAAAGAAAATTTATTTTTTATCCCTAGTATTGTTGTGAGATGTGTAAAGATTGCATTAACAAAGTTTGTGCTGTTATCAGATCTTATCCCTTCTGGAATTCCCCAGTTGGAAATCACCTCATGAATCAGAAAAGTAGCAGCTGTTCTTAGGCTCACAATGGATGCATGTTTCTGCTTCAAATGATCGTGAAAAAGGACACACTACAACTATGACAAATTAATAGTTGTTGCACCTTTCTAACATGTCCATAAAGTAAAGATGCAGAGCTTTGAAAGGACCTCGTAGTCATGGAATGGTAAACTTTATTGACTTTAATGTGGAATTTGGAGAGAATTGTTGACGAACAGTGCAAATATGAAGGTACATGGTAAGCACATCATGTAAGTTGGGAGCACACCAATCATGTTTTTTATGCATCTACAAATGATCTCTTGAGATGTGGGCTGGTAAATGCAACTGATCAAGAGCTATCATGAGTAAAGCCTGAGGCGTCACTTGTGTACCTGTAGATATTTGCCTATAAACTAAGTCCTCCCCTGACTGCGAGCATCCTCTAGTCTCCCATAACTGTTTTTCATATGGTGGAACAGCTTCCTGCAATTCTTGAAGATGTATCTCACCTTTTCAGCATATCGAGGTGTGACATTATCAGTGGTAGTGTCAGATTCAGGCTCAGATGGCAAAGCAGTGTGGGCCATCAAAACAGGGACATGTTGTGGACCCGATGGTACAGGCAGGGGTGTGCGCCTAGCTGCATCTTGGGCTGCCCAATCTGCCAGTGAATTTCATTGTGACACAAACTCCTGTGCATGTGTATGTGCTGCACACTTCACAACTGCCACTCTCTGAGGTAATGCAAGTACCTCTATTAAAGCCTCTAAAGGTTTCCTGTGCATAACACGCCTTCTAACTGATCTGAGGAAACCTCTCCTGCTCCATCGCATAATGCTAGAATGTGGTAGTTACATAAGCAGAATCTGAGTATATCATGATGACTTTTGCTGCTCTTTGCTTAAGAGCCAATATCAAGGCTACCAACTCTGCTGCTTGTGCAGAATAATGTGCTGGTGTATTAACTGCTCTACTATGTGGAGTGTGTCTGAAGAATCATGCTGTTGTACTCTGACCACTGCTACACCTGTGTGTGTCTCTCCTGTATCCTGGTCAACAATAGTGGCACCAGCCACAAAATACACAATACTACCTGGAATATGATCCTCTGTTGCTGGACTAGATTAATTAGGGAGATGTGTTTCACGGTTATGCATATCAACCTCAGAGTCTAATACAGGATGAGCAAAGAAAGTTGTAGGATTCACTGTATGACACTTCACAACCTTTAAAGATGGTAGTGACAGTATCTCCTCATATCCTGGCACTCTCTGTGTAGTTAAAGTACTCTTAGTCAATGTTGGTGCTCTTCTGCATTGCACTGCACTCTTCTGCACTACAAAGGCTGCAGTCGTGGGAGGTTGCTCACAAGGATAATGTCCTCTCATCACTGAATCCAACTGTCTGCTAAAATATGCAATGGGTTTACGTCCTAGAGGATATTTTTACATAAGGACATCTGTTATCACTTGACCATTGTAATGACAAAAGAGACAAAGTTCCCTGGTGTAATCAGGAGTCCTCAAAACTGGGGCAATTGTTATCTCACGCTTCAATTTCTGAAAATACTCCCTCATTTCTGGTGTCCATGTTATCCTATTGTTTCTGTCTTTTGCTTGTTTAATAGAAGCCGGTAAAGGTGCTAATAAAGTGCTGTAATCAAAAACCCATTGTCTCACAGTTTTGCAGACACCAAGAAACTTCTGCATTCCCTTAATAGTTCTAATTTGACCAGACAATCTCTGCCCAGTAAATTAGCTGGAGCAGCAGGAGAGAACAGTAAACAGCCATCAATGTACCTCCATACTATTTCCATCTCCATTGGTTTTGCAAATGGAACCCTCATTATTGCCCCAGAGAATCCTTGTGTGTCCATTGATCTATTAGAAATTTGGAAGATCTCTCGCTCTAATACAAGATCTGGTTGCTCCCGTATCTATGAGGAATGCACGCCTCTTGTCATTGATAGCTACCATCACAGTTGGCTCATCTGGCCTGTGCATCACTGATAATACTGGACACATGGAACTACTCTGTGGGCACCTTCACTGCGTATATCCTCCATATAATTTGTCTGAAAAGGATTTCTTCCGCTCACAAACACACCTCACTGTCCACTTTGAGGTGGAGTTGCTATTGGGGGTGCTTAGTAGCTTTTCTGTGGTAACATTTGTTGCGCCCAAGGCATTGCTGGTTGCTGCACATTTTGTGAAGGCAACTGAGGTCATATACTATTTGTGAGTTTGACTGTGGCTACACTTCTCTATTTCCTGGTTGATTATAAACACCTGTCCTTCCATTTTGTTATTCCCTTCTGTTAGTCCTACAATCTCTAAAAAAATGTCCATAGCTGTGACAGTAATGGCATGCTTGATCCATCCTCTGGGACCGATCCTGCTTCTTCCTATTCCTCCTTGTCCCCCTCTGCTACTTCCTTGTGCCCTTAAATTATACTGCTGTTGTAGGTACTGTTGATGGGTGGTCCCCGGGACTGATCCCACAGACATCGCACTCATGTGAGTGGTGGCTACTACTACAAATCCTTCCACTGACCCTTTATTTGCCAACTTTTGCTGCACAAACTTAGCTGCTGCTTTCACTGTCACATCCTGCTTAAGTCTGTTTTTGTCCTGATTCTTTTCACAGAAATGATTATAGGTGTCTGCATTCTGTCCGAGACTTGGCTTCCAATGCCAATATGTTATCAAGGTTTTCTTGTACATCAGGTGAAAACCCCTTTTTTGCTACATTGAAGAATGCAACGGCATTTCCCCAGTTATTTCCCAACCCTGACCTACTTCTTGTGTCCACTTTTCTTTCATCCTATTGAGGAACTGAGCGGCATCCTTATTTGGCTGCATTGAGTAAGCAATGAGGAACCCAATGACTGGTCTGTCAGGATACAGTTTCCTCAACGGTCCCAAACTACTGTCCAAACTAAATTGACAGAGGAACCATCATACCTAGTCTTCGTGAGGGTATCCTTTTTAATTCCAGCTTTCTGGAAAACAGAATCTGTCTCACCACTATAAGAGAGCTACGTAAATTCTTTGTGTCACCTACTGTCTGGGTGATACCTGCAGTTTGCTTTTCAAAAGACCTAGGCCCATATTTATACTTCTTTTGTGCCGCATTTGCGTTATTTTTTTACGTGAATTTGGCGCAAACCTAACTCCATATTTATATTGTGACGTTAGACATGTCTAACATCAAAATATAGGAGTTTGCACCATTTTTTGGATGGGTGAACCTACCTTGCGTCAATGAGACGCAAGGTAGGCATTCCCATCCAAAAAATGGTGCTATCCCCAGAGCCCCATATTTATCCACTCATGCTAAAATGACGTACGAGTGGGAGGAAGGGCTAAATAATGGCGCTAAGCTTGCTTAGCATAATTATTTAAGGCCTGGGTCAGATCAGGCGTTGGGGGACCTGTGGACCCATTTCCATGGTTAGACACCATGGAATGGTTCCATAGGTGCCCTCCCCAAGCCCCAGGAACACCCCCACCCCCATACCCACCAGAGGGACACTGGAGGATGGGGTACCCTATCCCAGGTAAGTAGGGTTAGTATAGGTAAGGATATTTCTTCTTTTTTTTTTGTGTAACAGGGACCTTAACTTGTGGCCCCCTGCATGGCACAGAGTTCAGTGGCTGTGCCCAGGGGGCACTTGTCCCTTTTGCTAGCCATTGGGGTGGTGGTCATGACTCCTGTCTTTCCTAAGACAGGAGTCATGTTTTTGGTGGTTGTGCTCCAGGAAATGGTGCTAGTTTGTTTACAGGCATTTTTATTGCCTCTAACCAGGCTAGCGTAATTTTTTGGGGCACAACCTCCTCCTTCACTACCGTCACCCCCACCCGGCTAGCCTAAGCTGAGAGCCGGCTTGCACCATTTCATTAATATGGCACCCGGCTGGCGCTCAGGAATGGCGCAAGCCTGCGCTATACTTTTTGGTGCATAACTGTGGTAACGCAGTTTTGCACCAAAAAGTATTAATTCGGGTCCTAATTAATTTCCCTGCTCCCTCTGTAAGTGGTGGTTAAACCTTTTTAAGATTCTCCTTGTCCAATTGGGGCCAAGGAACATAATGAGGTGGCCCAGGTCCCTAACGTATCATGGGCATCTGATATATGGGAGTGACAGAATATTTTGTAGGTTGTGCTGTCTGGCATATTTTTGCCGCACACACAAACATTTCCATATGTAGGGATAATCCCAGTCTGGATGTCCCTCACTTTAAAGAATACAGTCCTCAGCAGTTGTCATGTCACTTGGATCAAAGGACTCTTCTAGTGGCCGTGGACTCATGTATGGGGCTAAGCCTTCAGTCCATCGCGCCAAATTATCCACATAAGGTACAACACTGTAACAACTATTTTCTCCTTCAGCAACTATCTCACAAGGGGTGATATCAGTGCTGTACAAAACTGATTGATCACTCACCTGCTGCACTGGTTTTTCATGTAGTGTTAATTCTCCCATGACTTCACAAGATCACCTTCTAGGGTCTGGCTGACTGTGCGTTCTCTGAAATCATAACTGTTCAAGCTCAGTCGCTTAGGGTTTCCTAGCTCTAGAGAACATGTCCTGCTCTCTTTCTCTAATATCAATGCAATTAGGCAATCCTACTGCTCCTTTTGTATGGTCAAGATCAATAGGAGGCCTTTGTTGAGTATCAATATCATAAGTAGAGCGCCTAGCCTCTACACGCATATGTATTGACTGTACTCTATTTACCATCTTGCAAAAACTAACCTGAATCTGCCCTGAAAGATTATCATAATATCCTTCTCTCTTTATTTCTCTCTCATCCCTTCTATCCTCACTTCGTGATAACCTTTCCAGAACACTTTCTGCTAAACTATTGCATTCCCCTTCTCCTGCCAAGGTGGTAGATTCTCTTCAGTCCTCCTAAAATCCTCATATTTTTCTTGGGATACTGGTCATCAGGCTTTACTAAGATCCTTATTTGTATAGTCAGTCCATCTAGCATCATCTGCATAACTTTGTTGCGGGGTGGACATCGGTTTCCTAACTACGCTTCCTGTTACATCTCTTTTCGGTAATAAGTGCTATGTTGCAAATGAAGCATGTGACTGATTGTCATTGTGTCCTGACCCTCTGGGTAGAAGCTGGATCTAAATGCAGTGTAAAATATCCTTCTAATCGTGCTGATTGTCCTGAAAACTGAGAATCACCCACCCTTACTTGTTGTCTGGGAGTACTCGTATGTCTTGGCTTTGACATCTGCGAAGCAACCCTTTATGGTTTGTGAAGGAGTCTTAACTTCAGGAATCTCAAATCCCATTGTGGTGTTCTGTAGCTGTATCAGTGGATACATTCCAGATACCTTAGGGGAAGTACTCATTGAGTGATAAGGAGTTGGGGGTGTAGACAGTGTACAAGGGGTATCAACATTTGAGGAGTTCTTAGGCTTCTCACAGAAAATCACCATAAGGCTAAGGTAACTTCTCTCTTCTGCATTTTAGTTCTAATATTTTGTCATCAAATGTCCCTCCTTTCGCCCAGGATACATATGCTTCTGTGCAGCCTTAAACCACTCCTGACAATATTTCTGTAATTCTTTCTGGTCACCTAGAAAGGTCTTTTGCATATTTTCTAAAGGAGTCTCCATAATTACCTCGTATTTTTAACAAGTTTGGCAATTAAACTTTGTTCTGTCTACTCCAGTGGTCTTCAAACTTTTTAATGCCGCGCCCCCCCAGTTGAAAAAAAAAAACATTGGGCCCCCCTCAGAATTTTTCACAATTATTTTAGAAAGATGGCAATGTTTAAACAGGTCTAGACCTATTTAAACATTGCAGTTAAGTACTGTTACCTTTTTAAAACTGCAATAACATGCTTCTGCTTAAAACAAAGGCATGTTATCTGTATAATATTTCTTTTGGCCAGAGTTTGGCGCCCCCCCTGGGATCACTTGAGGCCCCCCAAGGGGGGCCCGCCCCCCAGTTTGAAGACCTCTAGTCTACTTAGTATGTCTCCTTTTAAAATGTTTACCCTAGTCATCACAAACAAAAAAATCTGTCAACTTGTCTTCTTAAACAAATGTTAAATATTATACATCACAATAAAACAATGCAATGCTAACAACATCACTCTTTGCCCACATTTCTATTTACACGCATACGCATGCATTCATCATCAACATTTTAAAAATATGAACACTTTGACTACTTCTAAATATTAATTACGATTGTTCTGACTCTAAACAGTTAATACTGTTGGCAGATACTGTTTACTTCCAAGAAAGGATAACTTTCAAATCTTGCTCCTTATGGACAATGGAGTGACTTCTGGACTTGAGGCCCAAAACAGTAATTCAAGTGTTCAGTTTGCATTTGGAAGTAAATTTTAGTGACATGGGCTTTTCAGTCACCCCTCTATGTCCAAATATTGCAACATATATTGAAAACCCAACTTTGAATCACCCACATGTGTCACATCCAGTTTATTAGTTTGGTATAAACACTCTACCAACTACGTAGCACCTTAACTTAATATTGTGCAACACATGTACACAATCTTGCATGCGTTGTTGTGCATGATAATAAGGTATCTTTGAATATGAACAATACATTTCCATAATCAAATGAAATCGCATTGCCATTGTTAGATTCCCCCATCATGAACTCTCCGTTGTCCCCAGCACAAAGGTATTTGATCAGGTAGTCTCTGCTACTCAGGCCTGAAAGTTCGCAAAATGTGGTGTATGCCATTTTGTGTCCCTATATTTTAATTTATGTTGAACAAACTATGCAGATGGTGATATTTGAGATTGTCCCAACATAATAGTCGTATTCATAAGGAAGTTCTGACAGCACCTCTGGTATCTTATTTTTTGAAACAGGATCATTCACCTGATGATATACAGTGGCAAATTGTGGAGTTAATAAAAAAGACTGCCACAAGGTGGCGGAATGCAGAAATACCTCAAAAGGGCAGAATGCCGCTTGATATTATGATGTAACTGTATCTCAAAAGATCTAAACACAATAGAGGAATTTAATTATTTGATTATTGATTGTTGATTGGGTTCTTCTGTTTCTGTTTTGTTCTCATTTATTCACATTTTCTTTGTCAGCTGAAAAGATTTTTAATGTATCTTCCTTAAGAATAAAGATGTGTTTAGGATTGATTTAAAATATATTTGTATCACTGGAGATTTACATGTTCTAAGAATTGTAAAGGTTTGCTTATATTGATTCATAAGTGTGGTGTCTACAAGGTTAAAACACCCTATATTTGGCAAATACTGAAGATGTATATGCTCCTGAATTGCTAATCAATTTCTATTTCTATTTATTATTTTTATATGTGAGTGTATCTGGGAAAAGAACCATGTTATTACCCTGTTCCTTGGGCTAACACTCACGTTCATTCCCCATTGCCTAGATTCATAATATTGGAGGACCAGTCTCAAACTTCTTTGTCGAGCAGGAGTGTTTTAAGTACATGTGTGCTTATGATGTACTGCTAAACCGTGTACTGGCTGGGTGGATTTGTGATACTGACTAGGAATTTGACCAGGGCAGTGTCCTGTCTCGGGGTCAGCTGTTATGCAATTCTGCTTTTTAGAAGTTTTTTGCCACACTTCCAGTGTCAGTTTCTCAGGCCCAGAGCATACGTCCTAAGGTTTTTTGAACAGTGATCAGTGCATTCATAAACATCGTCCTGCTCCCCAGTGTAGCTGTTGCATGCAAAGACTTGATGGGCTGTGCAGGTGCCGCTCACAATGTGGGAAGGATTCACTCCTCAGCCCAGAGAATTGTTTGGCTGGGGCCAAGTGACTATATGAGGTTGTTGGATTGGTGTTTGATATTTGTCTTGTTTTGAGGTTAGCGATCTAATTTAGTGAGTGATCCATAATTTTGTGGAATATCTAAATGCAGATTATTGGTTACCCGGCTGTTTTCTAAAAGTGCTTTCAGATTTAGTTTTTTGTACAGTTTTTTAAACTATATTCTTCTTTAATTTTAGGTATGGATTTCAACATGTGTGTAGGCTTAATAAAGGGCGAGTTTATCCCCGACTTTGTGGCCAGTTGTTTGAGCCAGACAAATAGGTAGATAATGGGGTTTTGAAGGTGCTTTGTTCTCCTTTTCTTCTTCTCAGTTTTTCTTGGTTGGTATTTTTCTCAGTTGGCTGGCACTTTTCACATTCCTACTGAGTTCACGTGGGATGTATGTGATGGTTTAATTTAAACTAATTTAACTAGTTTTTGTTGGTAGGATTCATTTCCATTTGCAAATACATTTAATACAAGGAGTTCATAAGGGGAGTATTTAGCCTTGGTCCCTATTTAATTCATTACATTTATTTAGTTTACAGTGCCTTATCACAGTTTTATTTTGTTTTTTGTAGAGAAATTGTTGAGCTCCAAAACGTTTTTGTCCTGATGATGACCCAGTGAACAACAAGGGTCAAAACGTCGATGCCTGTATAAACGAATGGACACATGCAGGGATTGCTGATGCTCTTTTTGTCACATAGTAGTCATCTTGTATTAATATGGGCCTGATTACAACTTTGGAGGAGGTGTTAATCCGTCCCAAAAATGACGGTAAAGTGACGGATATACCACCAGCCGTATTACGAGTCCATTATATCCTATGGAACTCGTAATACAGCTGGTGGTATATCCGTCACTTTACCGTCACTTTTGGGACGGATTAACACCTCCTCCAAAGTTGTAATCAGGCCCAATGTCTTTGTCCTACCTTTTTTGTCTTGATTTACACTGTATAATGTTTTGTAAAGTATGTCAGTGTAACATGTGTAGCCACTATTTATTGTGTACAATTTTTTGAATAATGATTCTTCTTTTTCTATAATTGTGTGGTGTAGCACCTTTCTTAATTTCTTTACTCCTGGAACTAATGTTGTTAATAATAGCATTTGTTAGCCCCAGATCCTGGGATTGCAGGGTTGCCCCTGTGGTGTAAACAGTACTCTGATCCTCAGCTGGTCAAGCTTCACTTACTTAAGCAAATACTTGGCAAACTATTCCTATTTGCTGTGAAATTCATAAGGAATGTTTTATTGATGATGAGGATGGGATTAATTGAAGAAAGGACCAGCCCGGTCCAGATTCGGACACAGATAAGTGTTGCTGTTTTATCCATTGACCCAAGTGTTTTTTGTGGTTCTTCAGAAGAACAAGCTTACATTATTGATGGCAAGGAATTCACTGTATCTTGCATGCGTGATGAAGGAAGTGAAGATTTATGGGTGTTCCACACACAAGCTAACATTATGTGGCAATCACAGTTAAAGGCAGGGTGAAATGAACTTTACGTGGAAGTTAACTGCCTTGCATGTGTACTGAAAGGTGTGGGTGGCGGAATCTCGTGGCGTACTTTAATGATACTATTGTGAGGAAAACTGCATATTTTCTGTAACGATCAGAGCGGAGAGGGAAGTGTCAGAATTATCTGTAACGGTCAAAGCTGGCCGTGTAGTATGACCAAGAGTGAGGCACAATGAAGAAAGGCAGCCCAAGCTCTGTGTAGCTGCTACTGTGACAGTACGCTACCCATGATTCAAGTGTTGCTAAGGAGCAGAAGGTCTAGTGGGGAGCATCATGAGACCTAACTTCATAAGGGCAACACAAGGTTTACATGATATCAACTAGTTTAGTCAATTTCCCAGCTTAGCTAGAAGATTCTGATTCACTGCAGAAATAAAATAGCCCGATTAACTGCAGAAATTAAAAACGGACTTGGGTGCATTTTGGTTGCATCCCTACTTGTTTTAGATGTTTCAAATTTCACTTTAATCTGCTGTGAATTGCATCAAGAATGTAATGTTACCATCCTACAGTCTTGTTGTTTGAGGACAACTCTATTAACGTCAAGTGGACATGGGCAGGTGACAATGGTGACAACTGTATTTATGTTAAGTATTTGTGTTAGCTAATTGTTTTAATGGGACTATGTTTTGCAACTTCGAGTGGAAGTAAGAATGTAATGACGGTGATGACTTTATTTATGTTGCTCCAAAATGTTAGCCAACTGTTTATGGGACAATAGTTTGCACTGAATGCATATTTAAGTGTTTATTTATTGTAGAAATTTATAGGGCAAGTATTTTAGGCAAGCAAATTGAGTGTACAGTTTGTTGAAGTTCAGTGCATGTAAATTTTGCTGTGACAGTAACAATGCAGTCTGTGTCTCTATCATCCACATTTTTAGCTAATCCAGGAGATCCCATGATGCATGCAAGGACTGACATGAATCATTTGAAACATATTTGGAGGTCATTTGAGGAGATGTGTTAATTGCAAAGAGGAAATTAGCTATGTTAAAGCATAGTTTGGGTGTCGAAGGAAGGAAAGTGTTGAAGATGTTGCCTAGGGTAAGAACTCAAGAGGATGGTGTTGAAGAGAGTTCTGATATGGAAGAGGAATCCGGGGATGAGTACGTAAATGCTATGAGAGCATTAGAAGAGAATTGTGATTGACAGGGGAATGTGGTCACCGAAAGACAAATTATTTTCTCGAGGACAAGGAATGAATGAGTCAGCGGATCAGTATGAAACAGTGTTACGCAATCTAGCTGCTACATGTAAATTTAAAGAGTTCAGAGAGGAAATTATTCAAGATCAATTAATCAATGATTCGAATAATTTAAAGATACAAGAAAAGATACTGGGAATGAAAGAAAGAACGTTAGAAAAATCTATAGCAGTAGCCCAATGAGTACAGAATACATCTAGGTATGTTGAGGAGTTAAAGACACTGGGAATGTATGTTAAATAAAAGAGTTGGGAAATAAAAATAAATTTAATTTGCAAATAATAAGTCTAAAAAATTGTGCTTTAGGTGTGATAGTATGAAACATATCATCACATCAAGTAATTGTCCTGCCATGAAAGTAAAATGTTATAAGTGCAAAAAGTCAGGACAGTTTGCAAGGATTTGCAATAGTGAAGGTAACAGCAGTAGCAATAATTTAGTGAATGTGTCCCATCATGGTGATGTATGTGAAAGAAGTGTAAAGGATAAGTCTGTCTCGGAGGAGGAAGTATTGATGGTGCATGATGTTGTGAATACATGGGACATGGAACCCATTCGAACAATAGAAGAATATCATCCTCCCAAATGTCTAGTGAACATGTGTGGGACAATTGTATGGATGTGGGCAGACTCATGCTCTCCCTACACATTGATTGACAAGGGGACTTCAGAAGAACTAGGTATTGCCTGTTTAACTTAAACACTTATTGAACAGAAAGGTTATTGTGGTGGAAAAATACCAATCATTGGATGTTTCCAAACTAAGTTGTCATTTAAAGATAGAAGTGGTGAGTGTAAGGTGCACATGGTGGAAAAATGAAGAATACTTCTAGGTTGGAAAGATCAGGGATCCCCATAGTAAGGAGCAGTTGTTACCAACAACTGATAATGATGTATCCACGTGGGCTTAAGAGTTTTCTAAATTACTTGTGCAAGAGATGGGCTGTCTTAAAAAAATTTCTTACAAGATGTTACAGCTGTGGTGCAGAAGTGAGAAGTGTTCCCACAGCCTTCAGAGTTCGATTGACAGAAGAATTTTAGTGATTATTTTAGAATAATATAATAACACCAATAGAGTCATCGGACTGGTTAAGTCCCATAGTTATAGTGCTTAAACCAAACAGAAAAATAAGGTGCATGGATATGAGGAAATTAAAGAATAACTTTTTCGTTGATCGACACTTCTACCAAATATGGGAGAATTACCTTCTGGTGTGTCCAAGTGACAATTGTTTTCAACCACTGATTTGTCTAGTACCTACCTCCAGATATTGTTGCATAGCAATTCTTGTCAATTAACTTTATTTGTCATGCTTGAAGGGGCATACTGTGAGAATGCTGTTTGGTTTGGCATCGGCTGCCTTTCAGTGATTGATGCAAAAGTTGTTGGGAGAGTTGGAAAAAGTATGTTTTTTTCAAGATGATGTTTTGGTGTGGGGTAGAAATAAAGAATAACATAATGAGATTTTGAGGAAAGTTCTGAGAAAACTAGATGAAGCTGGTCTAACGGTGGCGATGAACAAATGTACATTTGCTTTGCAAGAAGTAGAGTACCTGGGTACTAATCTTTCAATCATGGAATTTAAGTCAAACTAAATTTGGAAAAGGCTCCAAGTTCTACAGATAAAGATCAAATATGGTCACTTCTAGGTTTGGCAGAATTGTATGAAGTTTGTTGATCAGTTTGCTAACAGGGTAAAACCAATGAAAGAATTAATGAAAAAAAGTATCAAATTTGTGTGGTCAACAGAATGTCAAAATGTCTTTTCTGAAATTAAGAAATCTGTAATCAATGCAGTGGATTGATCCCATTTGACCCACAAGGCCATTAGATTATGGCAACCGATGCAAGGATGCATGGTATGGGTGCTGTACTCTTTTTAAAAAAAAGGACATGAGAAAGTAATTGCATTTGCTTCCAGAACACTGAAGGGAGCAGAGTTAAACTTTTCCACCATAGAAAAAGAAACCATGGCTTGCTGGTGGGGTATACAACATTTTAGAAATGTTGTATTGGGCACAGAGTTTGAATTGTGAACTGTTCACAAGCCAATGATTTGTTTACAACAAAGGGGTAGGAAAAACAACTCCACGTATATCAAAATGGCTGTTTAGATTGCATAAATACACATTTATTGTGAAATATGTACCTCGGGTGAAAAATGTAAATGCAGATCTTTATATCCCATCTACCACTACAATGTAATGTTGATGAAATTGAAGATGAGTGTATGGTGGCAGAAAAGGAATGTGTTAGTATGAAAGCGATTTCAGAACAAGAGTGGAGGTCAGAAGTAGAAAGAAATTAAAATTGTCAGTAAATTATTGAATTGTTGCCCAACAGTTGGGGTTTGTGTTTTGACAAAATAGATCTAATTGTAAATTGTAAGCACGTCTGGTCAGAATTGTTGAGTATTGATGATATTCTTAGAAGAGGTAAGAGAATATTTGTGCTTACAAACTTACATTTCAAATTGTTATCGGGATTACATGAAGGTCATGGAGGAATGTTAGCCATGAAATGCAAGGTACATTTGGATTTTTGTTAGCTTGGATTAGATTGTGATGGAGAAAGAATTGTAAGAGGTTGCGTAGCATGTGCATGCAGTGACAAGTCTCATGCTGTCAACAGGACTCCAGTAGTAGGTATGGAGTTTCCTGAATGAGCCAGGCCAAGATTGGGAATGGGTGTATGTGGTCCATTTGAGATTTTGGGAACTAACAAAAGATTTGCTATTGTGTTAATGGACTACTATTACAAGTGGCCGGAGATTTATTTTGATAAAGAACTAAAAAACAATATGATAATTGAATTTAGCAAATAAGTCTTTAGAAGAGAAGGATATCCTGACAAATTAATTACTGAGAATGAACCTTTATTTGCAGCAAGAGAATGTGGTGAACGTTTGCAGGTATTTATCACAGGAAAACAGTTGTACATCATCCCTGCAAAAATGGTCTTTTTGAAAGGTTTAACCGGGTTGAGGATGAGCATATTCATCTCTCCGTGCAGAGTGGTCTTAATTGGAAGGAATAAATTAAGAAAATGGTATGGAATAATAGCAGTATGCCACATTCTACTGTAGATGAGACACCATTCATGTTCATGCAGGGCTGAAAACTTTGTACATATCTAGTTGCTATGCCTGCTTGGATGATTAAATGCAGCTCCGTAAAAGCTGATGATGAAAATGTGAGGAAAAAGTTGAGAAAGCAGCAGAAGTATGGTGTTGCAGAGGAAGAGATCGTTGAACTGAGTTTCATGATTCTCAAAGTGGGAGATTTTGTAAGAGTAAGTAGGTTTCAAGGATCTAAGAAAGGAGAATCAAAATAGTCTGAACCAAAGAGAATTCAAGAAGTGATGAGATTTTCCTTCTTTTTGGAAGATGGGAAAAGATGGAATTGAAGGGATGTGGTAAAGTGTGGTGAAACAGAGTTATCAAATTGTAAAGAAACTGAGTTAAAAATCATAAGGTCACAGTAAATGGAAAGGAACAGTTAAATAGGTGTCCATTATGTAGGAGTATTTACAAAGGTCAACTCCAATAAAATGAAAGAACTATGGTGGTCATTATGAGTTTGGCGGTCCTGCTCTGCCACGCTGGCAGTGGCGGTAACACCGCCGACAGCGTGGCAGAGCAGAACCGCCAAAATATGATCACGACGGTGAATGGGCTGTGAAGCAGCCAGTTGACCGCCTGTACCGCCTTCGGCTCGGCGGTCCACCTTATACCGCCAACGGTATTATGACTCTCCTGTCCGCCAGGGATACTGGAAACAGGAATTAACCCCCTTGAAACAGCCACGGCCCACCTCCCATCCCTAAACCCTGTATACACCACCCTTCCCCAGGCCCTGTACATAACCCGCCGCCCACCCATGCATGCACACATCACACACACTCACACATCCACACTTCCACGCACACACATTCACACAAATACACGTGTCCATGACACACCTCCACCACCAGCTGACACGCATTCACATATTCACACAGATACAACCACACACACAAACACCCTCCCCTCCATTCACACACACTCACACCCCCATTCACACACACAACACTCAACTACTCCCAATCCCCCCTTCTCTGTCAGACGATCACCTTACCTGCTCACGGTGGTTATCTGGGAGGGAATGGGGTCCATGGGGCCTGCACCGCCCCTTCACCACAACACTGCCACGTCGATTACAAAGTTGTAATACAGCAGGTGGTGTTGTGATGACGTGGCGGTGCCAGCAGAGCAACCTCCACTAGACCACCGACCATCACTGGCGGTCTCCTGGCTGGCGTGACTTCGGCGGTCAACTGTTTTGACCACCAAAGTCATAATGAGGACCTATGTCTAAATCGCTTGCACTTTACCATATATTTATAAAGACGATCATACCTCCAGTGTTATTTATAGGTTACCGCAGAATCCTTAGCATGTAGAAAACATTTGAATAGTGATAAGATAGCAAATGCAAACTTTATATATATGTTATAAAATATTTAAGTAGAAATGTGGAATTGTAAAAAGTTAGGTTACACATAAGCAAATGTAAATCTTTGAAATGTAAGCTGTAAAATATTTTTGATGAAAGAGCTCTTCCAAATTGTTATGTAAAAAGGGATGTGTTGTGTAGTGAGAATGTTGCTATGACAATTTTTAAGCATCAAAGTAGAATTTGGAATGTCGAATGTGCCCAGGATGACAGTTACGCTGTACTCTGATCCCGAGCTGGCCGTGCTTCACTTACTTAAATAACAAATACTTGGAAAACTGTTCCTATTTAATGTTGTCAGCTTTGCCATGTATTGAAGTTGTGAGATTCTATTCTAGAATGGAATCCTCTGTGGATGTGTTTTGACCGTTACAGCATAGAGCTTCCCCGGGCAAATTATTTATAATGAGCTCTGGAAATTAAGGCCCATTTTTATACTTTTTGACGCTAAACTGCGCTAACGCAGTTTAGCGTCAAAAAATTTAGCGCCGTCTAACGCCATTCTGAAGCGCCATGCGGGCGCAGTATTTATGGAATGGCGTTAGCCGGCGCTAGCAGACCGGCGCTGCCTGGTGTGCGTGGAAAAAATCCACGTAGACCAGGCAGCGCCGGCGTAGGGGGAAAATGGCGTTAGGGCGTCTTAAAATGGGGCAAGTCAGGTTGAGGCAAAAAAATCGCCTCAACCCGATTTGCGCCATTATTTTCGACGCCCAGACGCCATTTAAATGACTCCTGTCTTAGTAAAGACAGGAGTCATGCCCCCTTGCCCAATGGCCATGCCCAGGGGACTTATGTCCCCTGGGCATGGTCATTGGGCATAGTGGCATGTAGGGGGGCACAATTCAGGCCCCCCTATGCCACCCAAAAAAAATTAAAAAATATAAAAAATTATACTTACCTGAACTTACCTGAATGTCCCTGGGGTGGGTCCCTCCATCCTTGGGTGTCCTCCTGGGGTGGGCAGGGGTGGCAGGGGGGGTCCCTGGGGGCAGGGGAGGGCACCTGTGGGCTCATTTTGAGCCCACAGGCCCCTTAACGCCTACCCTGACCCAGGCGTTAAATAGTGGCGCAAATGCGGGGTTTTTTGACCCGCCACCTCCCGGGCGTGACTTTTGCCCGGAAGTATAAATACAACGCATTTGCGTCGCCGTCATTTTTTTAGACGGGAACGCCTTCCTTGCATCTCATTAACGCAAGGAAGGCGTTCACGCAAAAAAATGACGCTATTTGGCCATACTTTGGCGCTAGACGCGTCTAACGCCAAAGTATAAATATGGCGTTAGTTTTGCGCCGAATTTGCGTCGAAAAAAACGACGCTAATTCGGCGCAAACGGAGTATAAATACGGGCCTAAATGTACCTCTCTCGGGTCATCGCATTATTTTAATGGCGATAAGTGATTCTTTGAACCCCTGTAACCTGGGCAAAGAAACTCTGGAGTTCTGTGGAGCAAACCGATGTCCATAGGTTAGTCAGGGTAGTTGAGGAAGTGGAGAGTCCGAGGCACAGCTTTCTTCACAGATACACTAAAATATTTTTGAGCGAGAGACGTGCGAGATGCGGACACCGAAGGAATCCTTAGCATTCTGTTGCTTAGCAACGGCTGCTTGTCAACGTTCCAGCTATCGACACAGTGCATGCAGGGTGCAAGCTACGAGAAAGAAGGCGACATTTATTTACACGTAGTTATATTTATATTTATACTGGGCATTTGGAGAAGGAAAACATACGAAAGGAAAGTGAAAACTACTATTACAACTTAATCATTACTGGCACAGGAATAAGGAAGGAGTAAAGAGAAATAGCACCCAGTTTTTTTACCTTGAGACCTCAGTATTCTCATTCAGTTTTTATTGTTCTAATACTTGTAAACAACTAATATGGAGGGTTTATCAGCCCCTGTCATGTTTCTGAATAGCCTTAGTGAACCTGCAGTACCATGGGAAGACTGGCATGAAGGGTTTGAATCCTGTATACAGGTTATTGGGGGCGATATTTTACTTCGGCAAGAAAATTAGCTCTTCTCGAACACTGTTTGGGCGCTGAAGGAAGAAAGATCTCGAAACACCTTCCACCTGTTCTACATGAGGAAGAAACGGATGAGGAGGTGTATGAATATGACACTGCTATAAAGCAGCTGACTGAGAATTTTTGGCAAAAAGAAAAATGTTGTGGTGGAAATATTTAAGTATTTAAAAAGAGGTCAATTGCCGGAGACTCTGTGGAAGCTATGTAGCCAGTTTAAGTAAGGTTTCTTGCAGCAACATGGAACTATAAATCCTTTTTAGATTGAGATTCTGAGGGATCAACTGGTGTTGAAGGTGAACAACAAGAAAGTGTCGGAAAAATTACTAAATACGAGAATTTTAGTTTGACAGAGGATGTAGAGATAGTGAAAAGAGCAGAAAATACTGATGAAGGCTTGAAGGAATTGGCTGCAAGAGAAAACACTGAGTCAGTACAAGATGGATTTCAGAAATCAAAGAAAGACGAAAACAAGAAGAACTCAGGATTTGCAAAGTTGGGGACACACCTACTTGTGTTTGTTTCAAGTGTGGGTTGAAAGGTCATGTGTCTACTAGTGAAATGCGTCCTGCGATTGGACAAGTGTGTCGCAAATGTAAAGCAAAAGGTCATTTTACTCATGTATGTAGGAGCAAAATGAGTGAAGGAAAGAAATATGTCAAAGCCTCCATGAGTATGGTAGAACAAGAAACCAATGAGGATGAAGGTCACCAAGAAATAACATTACAGGTAGTGCAAGTGGGGCATGTATGTTTTGATACTTCATTTTGTGTGATCAAAGTAGACAGTGAAAGCGTCAAAGTTATGGTTTATTAGGGGAGAACATTTGTCCAGGTTCCCCAACCATGTGGTCAATCCACCCGATTTCAAGCTAGTAGCATATGGAAACAAACCCATAAACTTAGTGATTTATGATGGGTTAGTGGTGCTCATTTAGAATTTCAAGAGGTGGAAGCCCCTTCAAAGGTTTATTTAGAAAAATACGGTTCAAGCTTGTAGGATGGCCTCAGCAAAGAGATTTGGGCAAAAGGTTGGATCCTAATCATCCTGAGCAGGTCTGAGGAGCCCTGTCAGAAGTAAATTTGGAAGGGAGGGAGTCTCAAAGTTCTTTTTTTAAAGAGTTCCAGGGGGTTTTCAGAGACAAGGGTTTCATTCGTAAGATCGTTCAACAGGAGGGTGCAGTGCCCAAGGTACATAAGTCCCCGGCAGTTCCTTTAATTATGAGAGAGCCATTACGTCAAGAGTTGGAAGAACAATGAAGCAAGTGTATCACTGAAGAAATCAAAGCATCTTAATGGTTAGCCCCAGTGGTCATAGCCGAGAAAAGCAATGGTGATCTGCTTTGTGTGTTTGTATGTGGATCTGAGGGATTTAAATGCAGCCATGTGGGTTGACAGATATCTGTTACATAATATGAACAAGATGTTGACAACCATTAAGGGGGCCACAGTATTCGCGGCCTAGGTTTTTCATCAGCATATGATCAGATTTTACTGCACACAGAGTCACACCATTTGACATCTTTCATAACAGCTGAAGGGATATACAGGTACAAGCAGATGCCTTTTGGTTTGGCGTCCACAGCGGTTGTTTTCCAACATGCCATGCATCATTGGTTGAAAGGGATGCCACATGTGACTTATTTTCAAGATGACAACTTAATATTTGGAAAGGATGTAGTTGAGCATGGTGATTCTTTAAGGGCAGTGTTGCCTGTGCTAGGAACAATGGGTTGGCTATGAAAAGGGAAACAGTCAAATCAAAGTGAGTGGAGTGGAATATTTGAGACAGTGGATTTATAAAGATGGTATTTGTTAGAAATTGGGTTTTTGGTTGGCAGTTAGGTTGCCCTCTGTCCAAGCAAGAACCCTCACTCTAGTCAGGGTAAGTCACACACAATCCAAAATCAGCCTGTGCTCACCCTCCGGTAGCTTGGCACGAGCAGTCAGGCTTAACTTAGAAGGCAATGTGTAAAGCATTTGTGCAATAAATCATACAACACCATAGTATAACACCACAAAAATACACCACACAGTGTTTAGAAAAATATAGAATATTTATCTGGGTACTTGTAGGTCAAAACGATCAAAGTTGCAATACGAATTTGTAAAGATATCACTGAAAAGTGATATTAAGTGTCTTTAAGTCTTTTAAAAAGCAATAAAGTGTCTTTCAAGCACAGAGTACCTGGTGTCTGGTGGGAAATCTCCTCAGAGGGCCACAGGAGAAGAGATGCGTGGAAAAAGGGGTGTGTGCGTCGATTTCTCCTTAGCACACACAGACTTGCGTCGTTCTTTTCCACGCGGGGAAGTCGGGCGTCGTTTTCCGGCGCGCAGACAGTCTCTTTTTGTGGATCGCGGGGATTACCAGATGTCCCGGGTCTGTGCGTGGATTCTCCTGCTTATTTTCCGGCTGCGCGTCGTTCTGCGGGGCTGCGCGTCGAAGTTTCGATCTCACGGTAGGCGTCGCGTCGATTTCTCCTTGGAAGTCGGGCGGCGTTGTCCTTGCGAGGCCGTGCGTCGAAATTTTGGTCTCACGGCAGGCGTCGCGTCGATTTCTCCTTGGAAGTCGGGCGGCGTTGTCCTTGCGAGGCCGTGCGTCAAAGTTTCGCACTCACGGTAGGCGTCGCGTCGATTTCTCCTTGGAAGTCGGGCGGCTTTTGTCCTTGCGAGGTTGTGCGTCGAAGTCTCGATCGTCCCGAGGGCGTCGCGTTGATCAGCGTCGGTGTGCGGCGTTTTTCTCGCCGCGAAACAAGCTGTGCGTCGAAATTTTCGGCGCACGGAGCGTCCACGTGAAAGGAAGAAGTCTTTTTGGTCCTGAGACTTCAAGGAACAGGAGGCAAGCTCTATCCAAGCCCTTGGAGAGCACTTTCACAGTCAGACAAGAGTTCAGCAAGGCAGCAGGGCAACAGCAAGACAGCAGTCCTTTGGAGAAAGCAGACAGGTGAGTCCTTTGAGCAGCCAGGCAGTTCTTCTTGGCAGGATGTAGTTTCTGGTTCAGGTTTCTTCTCCAGCAAGTGTCTGATGAGGTAGGGCAGAGGCCCTGTTTTATACTAAGTTGTGCCTTTGAAGTGGGGGTGACTTCAAAGAGTGTCTAAGAAATGCACCAAGCCCCCTTTCAGTTCAATCCTGTCTGCCAGAGTCCCAGTAGGGGGTGTGGCAGTCCTTTGTGTGAGGGCAGGCCCTCCACCCTCCCAGCCCAGGAGGACCCATTCAAAATGCAGATGTATGCAAGTGAGGCTGAGTACCCTGTGTTTGGGGTGTGTCTGAGTGAATGCACAAGGAGCTGTCAACTAAACCTAGCCAGACGTGGATTGAAGGGCACAACAAGTTTTTATTGCAAAGAAATGCTCACTTTCTAAAAGTGGCATTTCTAGAATAGTAATATTAAATCCGACTTCACCAGTCAGCAGGATTTTATATTACCATTCTGGCCATACTAAATATGACCTTCCTGCTCCTTTCAGATCAGCAGCTGCCACTTCAACAGTGTATGAGGGCAGCCCCAATGTTAGCCTATGAAGGGAGCAGGCCTCACAGTAGTGTAAAAACGAATTTAGGAGTTTTACACTACCAGGACATATAACTACACAGGTCCATGTCCTGCCTTTTACCTACACAGCACCCTGCTCTAGGGGTTACCTAGGGCACACATTAGGGATGACTTATATGTAGAAAAAGGGGAGTTCTAGGCTTGGCAAGTACTTTTAAATGCCAAGTCGAAGTGGCAGTGAAACTGCACACACAGGCGTTGCAATGGCAGGCCTGAGACAAGGTTAAGGGGCTACTGAGGTGGGTGGCACAACCAGTGCTGCAGGCCCACTAGTAGCATTTAATCTACATGCCCTAGGCACATGTAGTGCACTCTACTAGGGACTTACAGGTAAATTAAATAGTCAATCATGGATAAACCAATCAATAGTACAATTTACACAGAGAGCATATGCACTTTAGCACTGGTTAGCAGTGGTAAAGTGCTCAGAGGTCAAAAGCCAACAACAACAGGTCAGAAAAAATAGGAGGAAGGAGGCAAAAAAGTTTGGGGATGTCCCTGTCAAAAAGCCAGGTCCAACATGACCCCCTACCAGCCTAAAGCCAGGGGAGAACAATCACTATCCTGATGTACTTCCCTGTTTGAGGCGACAGAACAAGGACCCAGGCCCACAACAGCAGGGGCATGCTCCAGTTCTTCGCCTTCCTGACTCCAATTGGATCCCTCTGTCCATACTCTCAGGGCCCACTAAGCCCATCCATGGGGAACCTTTCTCCTTTCCTGCGGATCCCATCTGTGCAGCACCTAACCTTACATTGCTCACAGATGTATCCCAGGAGCAGGATAGTACCACCAGGACCGACACCGTGGTGTTGCCCATTCTATCCCCGGGGTGTGACACTTGTCCCCTCCCCAGGGATAACTCTGTCCACCCGGACAGCAAGCCACTGTGGTTACTGACAGTTGTCAGGGATGAGAGCCAGGCCCCAGGCCTCTCAAAGCTCTCCCACCACTGTGGCTGTGGAGAGTGGGGGGCGGTAGCCCCAGGTGCTGGGCACCTTTTAACCACTCTCCCTTCCACCAGGTCAGGGATGACAGCCTGAACCTGGTCCTCCCCTCTGGGGCTCTGTACCCTCCCTCCTGGAGCGGTACCCCCAGAGTCCACCATGGTCAGGGTGCTTATAGAAGTCGCCCTGTACCATTCCTCCACCAGTGCAGGGCTGTTAACCTGCAACTGGCCCTCCAACCTGGGGTCTGTACCTTCAGGTTGGACTAGGGCCCGGGGTGAGGCTTCCCTCCCCCTGCCCTCCCTTCTGGGGTCCAGCACCCTCCAACTAGGAGTGGCCTCCTCAGAAGATAATAGGGTAGGGGCACTGTTATCAGTAGCCCCTCTCTCCAGGTCCGGGGGGACACCCTGAACCTGGTCTTCCAGCCCAGGGTCTGTACCCTCAGACTGGATCACTGCCTGGCAAACCAGGACTTTCTGGGAGGCACACCTACCCCCCACCAGGTCAGAGTTTAACCTCTGCACCTGACCATTCAACTCAGAGTCGCCACCCTGAAGTTGAACAATTTCCTGGCACGCCAGGACTTCCTGGAGGACACACTGACCCTCCACCAGGTCAGGGTTTAACCTCTGCACCTGGCCATTCAACTCAGAGTCACCACCCTGAAGTTGAACAATTGCCTGGCACACCAGGACTTCCTGGAGGGCACACTGACCCTCCACCAGGTCAGAGTTTAACCTCTGAACTGGGCCATTCAACTCAGAGTCACCACCCTGAAGTTGAACAATTGCCTGGCGCACCAGGATTTTCTGGGAGGCACACCTACCTCCCACCAGGTCAGAGTTTAACCTCTGAGCCTGGTTCCCTAACCCAGGGTCACCACCCTGAGGTTGGGCAATTGCCTGGCACGCCAGGACTTTCTGGGGGGCACACCTACCCCCCACCAGGTCAGAGTTTAACCTCTGAACCTGGTCATCCAACCCAGAGTCACCACCCTGAGGTTGGACAATTGCCTGGCACAGCAGGGCTTCTTGGGAGGCACACCTACCTCCCACCAGGTCAGAGTTTAACCTCTGAACCTGGTTATCCAACCCAGAGTCAGCACTCTGAGGTTGAACAATTGCCTGGCACGCCAGGACTTTCTGGAGGGCACACTGACCCTCCACCAGGTCAGAGTTTAACCTCTGAACTGGGCCATTCAACTCAGAGTCACCACCCTGAAGTTGAACAATCGCCTGGCACGCCAGGACTTCCTGGAGGGCACACTGACCCTCCACCAGGTCAGAGTTTAACCTCTGAACCTGGTTCTCCAACCTAGGGTCACCATCCTGAGGTTGGACAACTGCCTGGTACACCAGGGCTTTCTGGGGGGCACACCTACCCCCCACCAGGTCAGAGGTTAACCTCCGAACCTGGATATCCAACCCAGAGTCACCACCCTGAGGTTGAACCATTGCCTGGCAGGCCAGGACTTTCAGGGAGGCACACCTACCTCCCACCAGGTCAGAGTTTAACCTCTGAGCCTGGTTCTCCAACCCAGGGTCACCACCCTGAGGTTGAACCATTGCCTGGTATACCAGGACTTTCTGGGGGGCACACCTACCCCCCACCAGGTCAGAGTTTGACCTCTGAACCTGGTTAGCCAACCCAGAGTCACCACCCTGAGGTTGGGCAATTGCCTGGCACCCCAGGACTTTCTGGGAGGCACACCTACCTCCCACCAGGTCAGAGTTTAACCTCTGAACCTGGCCATCCAACCCAGAGTCGACACCCTGAGGTTGGACAACTGCCTGGCACGCCAGGACTTTCTGGGGGGCACACCTACCCCCCACCAGGTCAGAGTT
The DNA here is from genome assembly GCF_031143425.1 of Pleurodeles waltl. Lineage (NCBI taxonomy): Eukaryota > Metazoa > Chordata > Amphibia > Caudata > Salamandridae > Pleurodeles > Pleurodeles waltl. Next base: position 433,509,818 of record NC_090444.1, on the reverse strand, counting down.
TAACCTCTGAACCTGACCATCCAACCCAGAGTCAACACCCTGAGGTTGGACAATTGCCTGGCACAGCAGGACTTCTTGGGAGGCACACCTACCTCCCACCCGGGCAGAGTTTGACCTCTTCACCTGGTAAGCCAACCCAGAGTCACCACCCTGAGGTTGAACCATTGCCTGGCATTCCAGGACTTTCTGGGGGGCACATCTACCCCCCACCAGGTCAAAGTTTAACCTCTGAACCCGGTTATCCAACCCAGAGTCACCACCCTGAGGTTGAATCTTTGCCTGGCATGCCAGGACTTCCTGGGGGGCACTCTCACCCCCCACAAGGGACACGCCGTCCCCAAGGGCCACACAAGAGTCTGGTTGGCGCAGGTCTCCCGACCTCTGCCCATCCGGCAGAGTCTGGGTTTCCCCCAAACCAGAAACGGTCTCACCTGGGTCATTCCTGGGGGGCTCTGCTCTCAGAGCTGACCCCTGACTTTCAAGATCCTCCACTGGGGTCTGCCACCCCCTCTCAACCCTATGTCTGGACTTCTGCACCCCCTCACTAGGAGTGGTACTGCCAGACACCAGAACTGTTGGGATGCTGTCTACAGTCATCCCCCCAAGTCCTTCTGACACTGCGGGGCTTCCCTCAAAAGGTGGCCCTACGGTACAGGTTAGGCTCTGAGACCTACCTGGGACACTACAATCCTCTCCCACCTCACTTGGTCGGGAACCACCTAGACCACTCCCTTCCGGAGCACCCCCAAATGCCTCTTCAGACTCTCTGGTACTCACCCAAAAGTCTGCCTCCACTGTAAGTTCCCTGGGGTCAGAGAACTCACACTCCACCTGGTGTTGGCGTAGCTCTGGAAAATAAGGACCAGACATATGCTCTCCAGCAATTACATCACTCTGCCCTTCACATGTATTAACCACAGTACCCTTCACCCAACCACCCAGTAACTCAGCCTTGGAAAAGCACTCTATGTCACCCTCTTGAGACTGGTGAGACAGTATCTGCCTGTCCCTGACACTCAACCCATACTCTTCTGGGATGTCTCTACACTCTATATCCAGGACGTCCACCAGGGGGGAACCCTTTTCTCTGTCACTCTCTGCTAGAGTCAGTAAAGTGTCCCTCCCCCCAGTAGGAATATGACTCCCTGTGCCAGTTCCCCAATCCTTCTCAGGGACCCTGTGCATAACGGGAACTACCTCATACTCTTGAACCACCTGGGGTGTGTCAACTCCCTTCTTCAAGTTGGGCACCACATCCCTGGGCTTGTGCCCTTCTTCAGCAGTACTGGATGCAAGATTTTTGCTGCCACCATCTGAACTGGACTCAGCCCTTCCAGCCTCCAGTTTCAGCTCTTTACAGCTCAGCTCCTGAGCTGCAATCTTTTCTTCTTCCCGGGCTAAGAGACTTGTTGCCTCAGCCCTTTCAAGAAACTCATCTAGCTCTTCCATCCACCGTGCTTGAGCTATGAGCCATTCATCTCTCACTGGGTCTCTTTCCTCGTCTGAGTAGTCTTCCTCCTCATGTGAGCAGTCTTCCTCCTCATGTGAGTAGTCCTCCTCCTCATCTGAGGGGTACTTAGTCATTTGGTTTCTTGCTGCCTCTCTCTCTGCCCATCTTTCTTCCCCCCAGACTATGTAGGCATGTAGCAACTCCGCCTTAGTAGATCTCCTTGCTACAGGAAGGCCCCATTTTCTGCAAAGCGTCCTTAGGTCAGCCTTAGTGAGGTGGTCAGTACGAACAAAGAATGAGTAGGTAAGCAATCCCATTCTGATAGGATCTTACCAGCAGAAACCAAAATCCAAAGTCCAAAATATCAATAGTATATCCAGGAGGACATCAGAGAACCAAAAGCAAAAAAGATGAAAAATCAAGTTGACCTTCCACTGTGGGTAGGTAGTGAAATACTTAGCTACTGTATGTCACTGCACAAACACAAGTCCTATCCTCACCGCTGATCACCAATGTTAGAAATTGGGTTTTTGGTTGGCAGTTAGGTTGCCCTCTGTCCAAGCAAGAACCCTCACTCTAGTCAGGGTAAGTCACACACAATCCAAAATCAGCCTGTGCTCACCCTCCGGTAGCTTGGCACGAGCAGTCAGGCTTAACTTAGAAGGCAATGTGTAAAGCATTTGTGCAATAAATCATACAACACCATAGTATAACACCACAAAAATACACCACACAGTGTTTAGAAAAATATAGAATATTTATCTGGGTACTTGTAGGTCAAAACGATCAAAGTTGCAATACGAATTTGTAAAGATATCACTGAAAAGTGATATTAAGTGTCTTTAAGTCTTTTAAAAAGCAATAAAGTGTCTTTCAAGCACAGAGTACCTGGTGTCTGGTGGGAAATCTCCTCAGAGGGCCACAGGAGAAGAGATGCGTGGAAAAAGGGGTGTGTGCGTCGATTTCTCCTCAGCACACACAGACTTGCGTCGTTCTTTTCCACGCGGGGAAGTCGGGCGTCGTTTTCCGGCGCGCAGACAGTCTCTTTTTGTGGATCGCGGGGATTACCAGATGTCCCGGGTCTGTGCGTGGATTCTCCTGCTTATTTTCCGGCTGCGCGTCGTTCTGCGGGGCTGCGCGTCGAAGTTTCGATCTCACGGTAGGCGTCGCGTCGATTTCTCCTTGGAAGTCGGGCAGCGTTGTCCTTGCGAGGCCGTGCGTCAAAGTTTCGCACTCACGGTAGGCGTCGCGTCGATTTCTCCTTGGAAGTCGGGCGGCTTTGTCCTTGCGAGGTTGTGCGTCGAAGTCTCGATCGTCCCGAGGGCGTCGCGTTGATCAGCGTCGGTGTGCGGCGTTTTTCTCGCCGCGAAACAAGCTGTGCGTCGAAATTTTCGGCGCACGGAGCGTCCACGTGAAAGGAAGAAGTCTTTTTGGTCCTGAGACTTCAAGGAACAGGAGGCAAGCTCTATCCAAGCCCTTGGAGAGCACTTTCACAGTCAGACAAGAGTTCAGCAAGGCAGCAGGGCAACAGCAAGACAGCAGTCCTTTGGAGAAAGCAGACAGGTGAGTCCTTTGAGCAGCCAGGCAGTTCTTCTTGGCAGGATGTAGTTTCTGGTTCAGGTTTCTTCTCCAGCAAGTGTCTGATGAGGTAGGGCAGAGGCCCTGTTTTATACTAAGTTGTGCCTTTGAAGTGGGGGTGACTTCAAAGAGTGTCTAAGAAATGCACCAAGCCCCCTTTCAGTTCAATCCTGTCTGCCAGAGTCCCAGTAGGGGGTGTGGCAGTCCTTTGTGTGAGGGCAGGCCCTCCACCCTCCCAGCCCAGGAGGACCCATTCAAAATGCAGATGTATGCAAGTGAGGCTGAGTACCCTGTGTTTGGGGTGTGTCTGAGTGAATGCACAAGGAGCTGTCAACTAAACCTAGCCAGACGTGGATTGAAGGGCACAACAAGTTTTTATTGCAAAGAAATGCTCACTTTCTAAAAGTGGCATTTCTAGAATAGTAATATTAAATCCGACTTCACCAGTCAGCAGGATTTTATATTACCATTCTGGCCATACTAAATATGACCTTCCTGCTCCTTTCAGATCAGCAGCTGCCACTTCAACAGTGTATGAGGGCAGCCCCAATGTTAGCCTATGAAGGGAGCAGGCCTCACAGTAGTGTAAAAACGAATTTAGGAGTTTTACACTACCAGGACATATAACTACACAGGTCCATGTCCTGCCTTTTACCTACACAGCACCCTGCTCTAGGGGTTACCTAGGGCACACATTAGGGATGACTTATATGTAGAAAAAGGGGAGTTCTAGGCTTGGCAAGTACTTTTAAATGCCAAGTCGAAGTGGCAGTGAAACTGCACACACAGGCGTTGCAATGGCAGGCCTGAGACAAGGTTAAGGGGCTACTGAGGTGGGTGGCACAACCAGTGCTGCAGGCCCACTAGTAGCATTTAATCTACATGCCCTAGGCACATGTAGTGCACTCTACTAGGGACTTACAGGTAAATTAAATAGTCAATCATGGATAAACCAATCAATAGTACAATTTACACAGAGAGCATATGCACTTTAGCACTGGTTAGCAGTGGTAAAGTGCTCAGAGGTCAAAAGCCAACAACAACAGGTCAGAAAAAATAGGAGGAAGGAGGCAAAAAAGTTTGGGGATGTCCCTGTCAAAAAGCCAGGTCCAACAGTATTTCTCTGAAAATTAAATTGATTACAGCTATTGAAGAGGCTCCTTCCCCAGAGAACAAGGACCCACTGAGGTTTTCCCTTGATCTAACTGAATACTATCGAAAATTAATTTTCTACTTTGCAGACAAAACTAAGGGCCTAATTTAGAACTTGGCAGATGGAATGCTCTGTCACAAACGCAACGGATATCCTGTCCGCCGTATTACAATTTCCATAGGATAAAATGGGATCATAATACAGCAGTCAGAATATCCATCATGTTTGTGATGGAGTATTCCCCTCCATCAAGTTCTAAATCAGGCCCTAAGAGTATGTATGAACTCATGTCAAAGGGGAAGGTGTATATTTGGAAAAGTAAGTGTGAGAAAGATTTTTCTTGTTAAGAAAATGCATTGCAGCGGCTCCATCACTGAAACCTTGAGATGTTAGATATACCATAATCATGAATACTGATGCCATATACTGTCGGTCTGGGTGATGTTGCAGAATGATGATGGAGTTGAAGTCATTAATGCTTACGCCTCCAAACTTCTGAGAGTGGCTGAGAAGAATTATTCCACCATCGAAGAGGGAGCACTGGTCTGTTATTGGAGAGTAAATTACTTCAGAAAATATGTGTGGAGAACAAAGCTTAAGCTCAGAATTACTCATAGACCATTGTTGGATGTGTTTTCTATGGGGTGTTCTGTTAAGATTTCTCTGTAAAATTGCATGATGTTTGATGAGATCCTTAGAATTGAACTACACAATGGAGTATATTCTGGGGAAAAATGTACTATCAGACTGTTTGTCTAGGTTGCCTTCAAATGGAATAGGTGGAGATGCTGATGAAGATTACAATTGCATGGCTGCTAGAGTTATGATGACTGCGAATGAAAGAATTTCGCATAAGGAATGGATAAATGTTTTAGAGGAGGATGAAGTCTTGCGAGAAGTAATGAAGTACCTTGCTGAGGATTGGCCTGTGAAAGGTAAGACTTTTTGTGGAGCAAAGTTTTTCCGTCAGGTGAGTACTGAGCTTTCTGTAATGAATGGGGTGTTGCTCAGAGGGGAGCTGTTAGTGATAAACGATAGGCTCAGAGACAGAATGTTTAAGCTAGCACATGAAGGACACATTGGAATGAGTGCCACTAACAAGCGCATCAGAGTGGAGTACTGGTGGCCTGGTCTTGATCGGAGTGTGGAACATTACATTAGATATTTGTGTACCATGCGCTTGGAATGATAAATAACAAAATTTGGTCAAGTATCCTCCAGTGACATCAGATAACTCTGACGGGGCGTGGAAGAAAGTGGCTTTGGATTTTATTGGACTATTAAATGCTTTGGGTAGTTGGCCAAAGTTCGCCATTGTAGTGGTGGATTATTACACTTAGTGGCTGGAAGCTAAATTCACTGATTGCATTACCACAGAAGTGTTGATGGAGTTTTTGAGTGAGTTATGGGTGAGAGAAGGGATGCAGGAGGTTATTGTCACTGATAACGGTGTGTAATTTGTGTACGAGACTACGAGTAACTTTTTGGAGAAATATGGTATTGAGCATGTGCATTCCTCTGTGTATTATCCACAGAGCAATGGTCTAGTGGAAAGATGGAATAGACCACTCAAAGAAGGAATACAGTTGGCTCTTGGTAGTGGAATTGATTGGAAAAATGCAGTAAGCAAATTGCTGTGGTCATACCGATTGACCCCACAAACAGTGACCGTTAAATCTCCGTTTGAGTTGATGAGAGGTTGCGAGTCTAGGTCTTTATTGTTAAATAGTGTGTGGAGAGAAGGATCAATGTCCAAGAAGATTGCATGTATGGAAGGGATTATCAGTTTTGTGATTGGGTGAGGGTGTTGAAAGAACGGAAAGTGAATAAGCTTGAGTCGAACTTTTCTGCAGCTTTAGTGATCAGGAGAGTAAACAAGTGTTTCTTGCTATTGTACAATGGTAATGTTTGGAACAAGGGAAAAGTTGTGAGAGTAACTGATTGTGTGAAGAAGTAGGAGAAATTGGTAAGCAGAAAGATACAGAGAGATTCTAAGGGAGTAATGGCAAAGAAAAAGCTGTTGTGTGAATCAAGTGGAATTAAATTGCCTCAAAGATTTGATTTTTATGCATTCTATTGAATATGAATGGTATTACTATAGTGCTTTGTATTGTATATTAGCATTCATTGTACAGCAAGGTTACATTCAATGTATTATTATATGCTATTGAATAATCTGTACAGGTTAAAATGTGTTTACATGCATTGTGTATTTACTTTTAGTTGTAATTTATCCTGTGACTTTTCTTTGTTAATTATATGAAATGTATTTGGAGAGGGAGATGTGTTATGTTGCCAGCTTTGCCAAGTTACTGAGTTGTGAGATTCCATTCAAGAATGGAATCTCCTGTGGAAGGTACTTTGACAGTTACAGCACAGTGCTTCTCCCGGGTGAATGATTTATGCTGAACTCTGAAAATTAAAAGGAACTAAACTTACTGCTCTTGGGTCATCACATTATTTCACCCTGCTTGCTTTGCAATTCATAAGAAGGAACTTTTTAGAGCCAAAGTTAAGGTTTGAACCTGGCTCCCCAAATCCAAGGCCAAATCCAAGGCCAGCAGCTTTATCTTTTAGGCCAGGTGTCCTAGTTAATTTACTGATAAAGCAGAAGATCTGGCTAGACCCAAAATAGAATTCTATGTATTACATAAGCAAATTTAAGAGCAAACCTGGGCTGAGATCAGTACCGGAAATTACTCTTAACTAAAACAGCAGGCCCAATTCATAAAGGTAAGCTTAGATGTTTGGCCTAAACTTGGACCAAAAGCCTAAGTTTACGACTTTGGCAATTCACAAAGGGCATTTATGAGTACTAACTTTAGGTCTGCCCTCAGATCTCTGCCCTGAGGGCAGACATAAAGATAATACTCATAAATGTCCTTTGTGAATTGCCAAAGTTGTAAACTTAGACTTTTGGTCTAAGTTTAGAGCAAAAGTCTAAGTTTACCTTTGAGAATCGAGCCCAGTGATGGCTCTGTAACCGTTCAAAGAGTGCAACAGTTTCTGGGATGATTGGCTATGTTATAATACTTAGAGTAAAGAATAAAATTTAGAAAAATGTCACACTGAAAAACATATCAAGATGTTATTCCCTATGAAGGAAAACAGTTGAAAAGAAATTGATGAGGTATACACCACCAACTTCCTTTTCTGCCAACTTCTACTTTGGGTTCTAAAGCCGTTCCCTGTCCTCACTGTTTTTCAAAAGAAATTAAGGGCCTGATTTAAGAAAGGTGGTGCTGCACCCAGTGCAGTGTCACTTTTCTTGCACCCCTTAGCGCCCCCCCTAATGCCACCATGTGTGCGCCCCTGATGCTAGATCAGAGCTTTGCAGGATTAGCGTAAAATATGTTGACGCTAATCCTGCAAAGGCCTTTGAGGCACGTTGTAAACAATGGTGTGTCTCCTTTTAACGCCTGCTCTGAGCATGCGTTAAAAATGGCAAAAAAATGACACAGAGAAATCTCTTTGATTCCTCTGTGTCAATTTTTTGGCCCCCCTAATGGGGGAAAGGCTCCTTTGCATAAATTTTGCCTGGTTTAGGCATAATGTAGTACAAAGGGGTACAAAGTGGCGCAATGCATGCATTGCGTCACTTTGTAAATTTGGCGCAGTGATTTTGGCCTTCTTGGGCCACATTAGCATAAAAAAATGACGATAATGTGGCACAAGTAGGCGCTGTTAAGTCTGCCCATAAGCCTTACAAATGCGTAATCTCTCAGACATAACAGAGCACAGTGTCAACTCTCTAAGCAAACTTACTACAAGGCTACAAATAAAATGAAACTGACAGAGAGACCGGAGACTATGGAGAATAAGAAAATGACTGGTGGACAAATAAGCTCTTGGTTTAGTGTTCCAATCACTTAGGAAATGTTCTAGTCTCTTTAGTTCCTGCCTCTGAATCAACTAAGGTCCATCTGCACAACAAGTATTTGAATCATTTGCTTACTGTCTGGCAACTATGGCTTTCCACTACCACTTACGTTCATCACCTGGCCATCCTGTCCTTCGCGTTTGTTGTGTTTTACCTTATTTGGTTCCTTGTCCCTTCTGTATTGTATTGGAAAGCTAATGCACTGTACTCTCTGCCTTCTTCCTCCACAGGTGATGGTGCTCTTCCACACTCCAAAATCTAGTGTGCATCTATTTTCCTACATCATTGATTTATTTCAGTAGGCCTCAGAGGGCCTCTTGTTCACAGCTGTCCCCTGTGTTTCTCCCAGCCCCTGAGTACATATGTATGTAGAGGGTAGGCATCAGTTTGGAAACCAAACAAGGCACCTATGAGAAGCGCTCAGGTTTTCTCAATATAGGTTGAGGCCTTCACCATTAGGCAATAGAGGAGAGTGCACTGATTGAGCCCCATACTCATCCAGTCTGTCATCCACCCAGCATAATACTCCTCAGCCCCCACAATCACCTCAGGCACCATTAGCCTCTCAGGAGGGATGTGGAAGATTGGGGATCACTCCCTCCTCTTCTGGGTGTATTGTGTCCTATTGGGGCCTCCTCAGCACCATCAGGGCCAGTCCAGTACTGGAGCTCCTTGTGTGGAGGCTGATTACTGGGCATCGCACCACAGCTGTTGCCTATTTACTCGCCTGGGAGGAGAATCTACTCTCGAACCCCTACTCCTCTGCATCTCCAACAGAGGAGGAGGGTAAAATAGCTTTCCATGATCAGGGAAACATCACATAGCATGCTCCAGGCCTAGCCAAGTGCTCCTTTACCTCCAGGTGCAGTCTCTATCACTTCAGCATTCCCGAATAGGATATTTTCTGAGGGTATGTAGTCAACGATCTGAAGCACACTAGTTAGCCATCTTTAGTTATGGCTAGCCATGCCCCTATGTAGAACACCCTTACATATAATTTCATGATTATGAATTTATCAAACCCTTCTTGTTAAGCTAATGTGTTTTCTTCATGGCCTGAAATCACAAACATTGGATTTAAATATTCTCAAAAATCTGTTACAAAGAAATATTCTGTTCACAATTTTTTCATTATTCCTCTAAAGCAAATTTACTGACCCAATATAATTGTAAAGGCCACTTCTCATTGTCTTACATTCTTTAAGTAAAGCAACTCATTATTTTGAGTCTGCGTGGTCAGGATTTATATTAAGTGACCCAACCAATTTTTGAGTCTTTATCTATATCCAGGGCCGCCATATTTTCAGTTGTTACTAATCCCATTCATACGTGAATATGTTAAAATATGTAGTTAGACTGTGTGGTGATTGGCTCGGTCAACAACTTGTTTTATTTGCTATATGTAGGAATTTGGCTCTGTATATACTATCTCAAAGTGAGAGATAGTGTGCACAGAGTTCAAGGGTTCCCCTTAGACGTTGATAGTGGCAAAATTAGATAATACTATATTTTGTGGTAGTGTGGTCGATCAGTAGGCTTATCAGAGGGTAGTGTTAAGCATTAGTTGTACACACACAGGCAATAAATGAGAACACACACTCAAAGACTTGACTCCAGGCCGGCCAAAAGGTTTTTGTATAGAAAAATAATATTTTCTTAATTTATTTCAGAACCACAAGATTCTAATTTTTAGGTAAGTACAAAAATTGTAAGGTACTTCACACATATAAGTATAGAACTTTGATTTAAAACAGTAGTACACACAGTTTTGGTTAAAATGGCAATAAGCTATTTTAAAAGTGGACACAGTGCAAAAATCAACAGTTCCTGGGGGAGGTAAGTATTGGTTAGTTTCTCAGGTAAGTAAAGCACTTACAAGTTCAGTCTCCTGGGCATAGGCAGCCCACAGTTGGGGGTTCAAAGCAACCCAAGGCTACCGCACCAGCAACACAGGGCCGGTCAGGTGCAGTGGTCAAAGGAGGGTCCAAATAACATAGGTGCCTAAGGAGAACAGGGGTGCTCCGGTTCCAGTCTGCCAGCAGGTAAGTACCTGCGTCCTCAGGGAGCAGACCCGGGGGTTTTTGTAGAGCACTGAGGGGGACACACACAAGCACACAAAACACACCCTCAGCGGCACAGTGGCAGCCGGGTGCAGTGTGCAAAGTAGGTGTTGGGTTTGCTGTAGAAAACAACGAAGGGACCCGGGGGTAACTTTGGCGATGCAGGCAGAGCACAGGGGGGCTCTCGGGCAAGCCACCACCTGAGCTAGGATGAGGGCCGCATGCTGGTCACTCCTGCACTGGTAGGTGGTTCCTCTCAGTCCTGGGGGCTACGGATGAAGTGCTTGGTCCAGGCATCGGGTTCCTTTGTTACCAGGCAGTTGTAGTCAAGGGGAGCCTCTGGATCTTCTCTGCAGGCGTCGTTGTGGGGGTGCAGGGAGGTCGACTCAGGGTGCCCATGTTGTTGGAGTAGCCTGGGAGTCCTCTCTGCGGTGTTGGTTGTCCTGAACTTGAGCCGGAGGCATCGGGTGCAGAATGTGAAGTCTCACGCTTCTGGTGGGAAGTTGGAGTCTCTTTTAAAGTTGCTTTCATTGCTATTGTTTCTGGGCGGAGCCGCTGTCCTCTGGAGGTTCTTGGTCCTTTAGGTGCAGGTCAGATCTCTGAGTCCTCAGAGGTTGCTGGTCCCGCTGGATGCATCGCTGTGCAGGTTCTTTGAATCTGGAGACAGGCTGGTAGGGCTGGGGCCAAGTCAGTTGTTGTTTCCGTCGTCTCTGCAGGGCTTTCAGGTCAGCAGTCCTTCTTCTGTCTTCAGGTTGCAGGAATCTGGTTTCCTGGGTTCAGGGTCGCCCCTAAATACTCAATTTAGGGGTGTGTTTAGGTCTGGGAGGCATTAGCCAATGGCTACTGTCCTTAAGGGTGGCTGCACCCTCTTTGTGCCTCCTCCCTGTGGGGAGGGGGACACATCCCTAATCCTATTGAGGGAATCCTCCAAAACAAGATGGAGGATTTCCTAAGGCAGGGGTCACCTCAGCTCAGGACACCTTAGGGGCTGTCCTGACTGGAGGCTGACTCCTCCTTGTTTTTCTCATTATCTCCTCTGGACTTGCCGCCAAAAGTGAGGGCTGTGTCTGTGGGGCAGGCATCTCCACTAGCTGGAGTGCCCTGGGGCATTGTAACATGAAGTCTGAGTCTTTAAGGCTCACTGCTAGGTGTTACAGTTCCCGCAGGTGGGAGGTGTGAAGCAACTCCACCCATGGTAGGCTTTGTTTCTGGCCTCAGAGAGCACAAAGGCTCTCACCCCATGGGGTCAGAAACTCTTCTCAGTGGCAGGCTGGCACAGACCTGTCAGTCCTGCACTGATGGATTGGGTAAATTACAAGGGGCATCTCTAAGATGCCCTCTGTGTGCATTTTTTAATAAATCCAACACTGGCATCAGTGTGGGTTTATTATTCTGAGAAGTTTGATATCAAACTTCCCAGTATTCGGTGTAGCCATTATGGAACTGTGAAGTTTGTTTTGACAAACTCCCAGACCATATACTTAATATGGCCACACTGCACTTACAATGTCCAAGAATAGACTTAGACACTGCAGGGGCATATTGCTCATGCAGCTATGCCCTGACCTGTGGTATAGTGCATCCTGCCTTAGGGCTTTAAGGCCTGCTAGAGGGGTGACCTACCTATGCCACAGGCAGTATTTTGTGTGCATGGCATCCTGAGGGGGATGCCATGTCAACTTTGCCTTTTTATCCCCACCAACACACACAATCTGCAATGGCAGTGTGCATGTGTTAGGTGAGGGGTCCCTTAAGGTGGCACAACACATGCTGCAGCCCTTAGGGACCTTCCCTGGTCACAGGGCCCTTGGTACCACTGGTACCGTTTACCAGAAACTTATCTGTGTGCCAGGGGTGTGCCAATTGTGGAAACAATGGTACATTTTTAGGGAAAGAACACTCATGCTGGGGCCTGATTAGCAGGGTCCCAGCACACGTCTTAGTCAAGTCAGCATCAATATCAGGCAAAAAGTGGGGGGTAACTGCAACAGGGAACCACTTTCGTACACTATACTAATCTTCTCTTTTAGACATATTGCTGTTAGCAAAATCACTAATGGCTATCATTCTCATGCATAATGTTGGACATAATGGCAACCGTATTCGTGGCACTATATATTGAATTGGATAATCCCAACTTTTAGTGAATTAAATCTCACTTACATATGATTACATTAACTAGTAGGGATCTAATACATAGTTGGTATATGGATGATTCGCTGAAATAAAGGGCATGCCTGCTTTCTCATTGTCCTTGATCTGTCTGTGATCTTTGGTGCCGTAGTCTATGGAACATTCCTAGGGATGACAGAGAGCTGCAAGGCCACTGATGGTGAAGTAATGAACTGACTCTCCCCCTACCTGGACAAATGCCTCCAAGAAGTGAGGATTGAGGATTGATGTCCTGCTGGCTTATGGACTCCAACAAGCCTCCCTCCGCACCCCCACTGTTTTTGCCTGTTTATGGAGCCACACATATATTGCATGATTCAGACATAGGGTTTGATTTAGATCTTGGCGGTATTACTGCCAAGTCACATCGCCAGGAGGGCCCAAAAAGCTTATCACGTCAGCGGTCTCCTGCCCGCTGAATTTAGCTGTACTGCAGCTAAGTCAAAGGCTGGCATCACGGAGTGTACTCTGTCAAACCCAGATGCATTCCACAGCCGACGCGGTGGACTACAATGCCGATGATTAGCACTCCATTGCTGTCTTGACAGTGGCATCCTGCCAAGCCTATTTAGATTGCACAGTTGTGCTGGCGGTATGTCAGCAACGGGCCCATGACGGCAGGAGTCCGTCAAAAGTCCCGGTCAGTATAGTGCTATGGCTTGGGCTATTGGTTGGATGCTAGTAGCCCACACCTGTTGTAAATTGGACAATTGTGAGCAACTGCAAAGCACACTATAAAACACATTCCATTCCATTTCAGACCATGATCCATTGTCATCACACTGCAGAAGGCCATATGGATGCAGGAATTGCCACACAGGAGACAGTTTTTTTCTGTGTTACTCTCCCTCTGTATTTTTTGTATTCATATTTAGTTTATTCTCCCTTTTTTGGGGGGGCACTAGTTTAGTTTTTCCCAATAACTCACTATGGCAGGGAAGAGAAATCCCCTTTTTTCAGAGGGCGAGTTGTCTGTCATGCTGGATGAAATCATTAGAATAGAGCCACAATTGTTTGGAGAACAAGTCCAAAATATTACCCTTTCCTAGAGAAGGCAAATGTGGACCAGAATAGTTGACAGTGATTGCTATAGCTAATATCCTGTGCACACAAGAGGAGATTAGGAAGAGGTGACAGACCTGCAGGAGAAGGTTCATTTACTGGCTCCAAGCATCACCTGGAGACCCAACAAACTGGTGGTGGTTCTCCTCTCCCCCCATTACAACTCTTTCCCTAGGAGGAGAAGGTCTTGCATATCCTCCATCCTGATGGCTTGACTGTATCCTTGTTGGAGTGCAGACTGGTAAGTCAGACCTATGTATGTCTCCCTAATCACTAATGGAGTTCTGCCTTTAAGTTAGACAGTTACAATGCTGCAACAACTCTAGCAACACAGATATGGCTAATTTTGACTAAACAAAATATGTTGTCACACAAATTACTAGCAGCATGGTTGTAGCTCTCTTTCTAACATACATCAATATGCATAGTCAGATTGTGTGTAGTTTCCCAAGGAACATCGGTTGCATGGGCTCTGCCCATTACTGTCTTATCAATATATGTTGTGCGTATGAAAACAGGTCCAAAACTACATCCATTTTTACAGGAAAGTATGCTGTTTCTAAATGGTATTTTCTCCCAGTTACATCATATTCATATGTGTGTGCAAGTTACAAATATGTGTTTCTCTCCAATATAGTCATTGAAAGTGATATGTGTAACTTATATTTCAAACAAATATTAACTATGGTGTGAATAGATGATACTCCTTTTCTGGATCTGATAAACAATAGTGGAATGTAGTGTTGTTCCATTGTCCTTTACTTCCATATGTACCCACATTTCAAAACTAGTGCATTTGACAGACACCATGTCATACCATGGATCAAAATATCACTTCTTGTGTATCTCAAACATGTTGACATCCGCTCATTGCTACATTGAAATGATGAAAATACTTACATTATTAATTGTTTTTTGAATCCAAGATATCCAGAAATGTGTTGTGGCATGCTGAATAGAATTATTAGCCACACACGTTAAATCTCACTGTCCATATGATGGTCAATTACAGTTTCATGTGCATTATAAACCACTGTGTATCCAATGCATTGCAGCCTGCTAGGCATTGGAATGGTCTAGTACTCCAATCATCTCACCACTGTGTTGGGTTTAATAATTGTCACATGTAAACTACAAATCTGAAATAACACTTTGGCACTTCAGAACATCTCTACAAGGTCAGCACCAGAGTTGTCATCAGTGGAAAACAGGATGCATAGGTAAAATAATGAAAATAACACACTGGCCTAATCAGTCTATCACTCTCCTTCTAGTTTTTAGATTGGCCATTTAGTAGAGCAAGAGACATGAAATGCACAAACTTTATTTTAATTACATATCCTCTGCAACCATCACAGGTCCAAACACACGGCCCAGTGCACTGCTGTCTACCAGCCAAGACACCTCCACTCCAACCCAGGAGCATGCCTTCAGTGAGGACTCCAATGCTGCAAGTCAGGATGATCACGAGCCAGCTGGTCCATCTGGTCTGTCTGGCCAGACAGCTCCAGTGAGTCAAACTTGGGTCACACCTATACCTTCAACCACAGTTGCAACAAAATCTCAGTGTGAGGACATCTCCACTTCCTGTGCACCAAAGACCTGCAGACCAGTCCTGTGCCCGCCAATCCTGGCTCCTGTTGAGACACCAACAACACAACCTCCAGTTCTGCCAGGACCCAGTGGTTTGGGGTACATTTAATCTGGGGAACAGGCTAGTGGGGGTAGGGATCATGAGATGGAATCTGTGGGCCAGTCATGGGATGCCACTTGGAATTTTGTTGGCCAGACCACCATTGACCAAGTCTTAGGATAAGTCCAACATTCCCAAGACATCATGGGTGAGGTTGTAACTGAGCTCTGGGAAATCAAGGAGGAGCACATTTTGGAACTATACACCCACAATGAAAAAATTTGCTCTCTGACTGGGGTGCTATTTGATATTTGCCACCATATGTGCAGGGTTTTTCCTGTATCATAATCACCTGTCTGTGATCCTTCCACATCTGGGCAAAGTATACCACTGCCAGCCACAGACAGAGAAACCCTACCACATGAGGAGCCTGCTCCCACCACCTCTGTCTACTACCTCCAAGGGACGCAGAACCCAATTTCCTTCGTATACATGGCCCCTCTTGCTGCCATCGTCAGAAGCCACGGTATGAACATTGTGTCTTATGCTGATGACACACAACTCATCATTTCCCTCACCGAAGACCCGGACACGGGCAAAAGGAACTTTCACACAGCAATGCTTTTCCCAGCATCCTGGCTTCCAGAGGTAACAGCAGCAAAAAATGAAGGCTGCAGTGTAATGAAGCAAGTGAGTGTTTTTTTCACAACACGACACATACAATTACATGGTGGACATGATCCATGATGGAGACGGACATAGCCATTGATTTTCCATCACACACGTTAGACTATGGTAGGGAGAGTCATTGTGGCTACCCCCTACAATGCAGTCAACTTACGCTGACGTCCGCCTGGTACCCAATGTCCTGATGGCAAGGTCAGGCAGCCGCCATTTTAGGGTGTGAAGCTGTGCATTTTTCAGTTGTCATTGCATCACTAGCACCCTAAATGTAGGCTAGTGCATTTTTAAATGTCAGATATGAACAACACTTTTCTTGGAAAGATGTGACATAATAAAATGTGAACCTTGACTGCGTTCGACAACAAAAGTGCCATGGGAGAAGTACTACCTCCTTTGACGGTACTTTAAAAAATGTTTTTGTAAAAAGTTCAAATAACACAATTCAAATGTATTATTTGCACGTAATGACAATGAAATATGAAAAGAGCTTTTTAAAAAAAATGTTTCTAGTCCTTAAATTTGATGTCAATGTGTGTACAGGTATTACTCAATGACATTTCTTCTGTCACCAAGAAGTCAGATGTGTTTTGACATTAAAAGTATGGTGTGACCATTTCATCTGATCTTTTATTTTCTATACATACAGACTTCTGAACCCAGCAATGGGTAGGAGGTGACAGTCTCAGATGTTCAGCTCTTTCCAGACCTTGCCACCATAGAGGAAAGGGACGTCATCAAGCAAAATTGTCTAAATAAGCAACCTATCCTAGATTTGTGTCAGCAGTTGTAGCATGATCTCCTGCCTAACAATATGAATCCAATATCCATAACACCAATAGTAAAATTCATGGCAGTACTGCATTTTGAAGCCACTGGCACCTCTCAATACACCATGGCAGTATCTGAGTGCATGTCCCAGTCAACTTTCATTGGTGTGCTACAAGAAGTTCTTGCTTCCTTGATGAAAAACATCAACAGCTACATACAGTTCCCACATCCACAAGATTTGGCCACAGTGAAGGGATGATGTTATGCTTTGGGTGGAATACCACATGTGGTTGGAGCAATAGATGGCACTCATATTGTCTTAGTGCCACCACACAACATAGAACAGGTCTACCGCAATCAGAAAAACTTTCATTCCATCAATGTGCAAGTTGTCTTCTTACCAGACTTATACATCATGTGTGTGTGCCCTCTTCCCTGGGTCAACACATGATTCATTCCTAATATAGATCAGCAGATGTCACTACTTAGACCAGAGAGTGCCTGGATTGTTGATAAGTACAATATGACTTGTTAATCTTTTGCCTGAACCCTAGTTTAGCAAGGGCAATGGCTTGATATGTGAGTAATCTGTTGATGTATTGCTTCTGTGTAGGAGACTCAGCGTATCCTAACTGACCGTGTTCTTTGGCACCACTGAGGAATCCATAAAGACAGGGGAAGTGTGCTTCAATGAAGCCCACAGAAGTATCCAGAGGCTAGAGTAGCGGGCTTTTGGGCTCCTGAAGGCTAGGTTTAGGTGTCTTGACAAGACCAATGAAGCATTCCTCCACTCACCTGATAAGGTTTGCCAAATCACGGTTGCCGGCTGCACTTGAGTTGCTCAAACCACATGTGTATGTAGAGCCCCAGCATTCTGTTCTTCCTTCATATTGGCTAAATCTTCAGTTTGTGGACAATGGAGGTAGCTGTTCATATGTTTCATCATAGCTGATATAACTTTTTGTTAGCACACCACTGAATGTGTCATTGCACCAGACACTGCCACAGTGTCCCTGTGCTGGGCATGCGGTCTCAAATGCTGTCACTGCCATGATGTAGACTATTGGTGTTATTGATCTAGGATTACTATATACTGGCAGGATGTATGACTCCAACTGAGGTCATGCATCAATGATAGTTTGCCTATAATTTGTTCCCATTGTATATTCTCTTTCCTCCATATTTCAAAGTCAAGGAGCATATAACCCTGAATGGCACAGACGATTGGGGTTAGGACTGTTTTTGTCTACAAGGACCTGCTGCCAATATTCATATGTTCCAAATACATTCTGAGTTAAATTAGTTTTTTTGGAATAAATTGGTTAACATTTTGCCTCTTTGTAATTGCAAAAAAAAATTCCCAACTGAATCTTCTAAAGATTTGCCAACATGATGGTGGACGATGGACATGACAAAGGAAATGCCACAAATAATCCAACAAGAGTCTTGTTCACTGTGTCCATTACATTTATTAACATAACACAAAAATAAGAGTGAGGTGTTTTATAAAAAGATGAAATAAACAAAAAATATTCTATCATGGGGGATGGAAACATGGGAGTAGAGTCAAAAACAATTTGAAGTCCAATGTCCAAAATACAATTATCCTCGGAAAAGGTAAAAGTGTCCATGAAATAATCCACAGAGTAATTCATAGACACACAAGGACCAATCCAATCAATCCGTATTTGTAAAGCGCGACTACTCACCAGTGAGGGTCTCAAGGCACTGGAGGGGAGGGGCCTCATCTGAAGAGCCACATCTTGAGGTTCTTCCTTAATATGGTGAGATGGGCTTTGTCTGAGGTGCAGGTTGTTCCAGCTCTTCAGTGCAGTGCAGGTAAAAGATTGTCCTCAGGCGGTGGTTTTGCAGATGCGAGGGATGGTGGCCAGGGCCATCAGGGCAGAGCAGAGTGATCTGAAGGGGGGGTGGAAGGAGACGCAGTGGTTCAGGTAGGCTGGTCCTGCATTGTGTATGGCCTTGTACGTGTGGGTGAGAAGCTTGAAAGTGATTCGCTTTTCAAACAGTAGCCAGTGGAGGGTCCTCAGGTGTTGGGAGATGTGCTCGCGGCGAGGGAGGTCCAGAATAAGTCTGGCGGTGGCGTTCTGGATGAGTTGAAGTTTTTTGATGTTCATAGTTGAGGTGCCGGTGGTGAGGGCATTGCCGTAGTTGAGCTTGCTCGTGACTAAGGCATGGGTGACTTGCGACAATCTGCTAGGTTCCATCTGAAGATCTTCCGGAGTTTGTAGAGTGTGTGTCAGCAGGAGGAGGCAACAGAGTTCACCTAGCAGGTCATGGACAGGGAGGAGTCGAGGATGATTCCTAAGTTGCGGGCATGCTCGATCGGCATGGAGGAGTGCTGAGGGATGTGGGCCACCAGGAGTCGTCCCAAACTGAGGTGGTGTTTCCGACGGTGATGAGCTCAGTCTTGTCAGAGTTGAGCTTGAGGCAGCTTTCTCTCATCCAGGTGCCCTCTCCCCAAGGAGCTGGAGCACACTGCCAGATGAATCGGTACATGTATGATTGGAAAATGTCTGACTAAGTAACCTCTTCCTTTCTGATTCACATGCTATTTGGTTCCTTTTTGGTAATGTGGGTTGTGTTGTGATTGGAGTTGAGAAAATGATGTAGTTAGGATAGAGTTTTGTGACCAATGTCTGAAATGTCTGTGCATGGCAATGTTAAGCCACTTGAAAGTAGAAGCTGTAATATGTGTCCATGTAACACACAAATCCTATTTCATTACACAAACTGCAGGCCACTGACTACCAGTGACCAGTAGACAGTGTACTAGTAGTATGACTGACAAAATACAGCCAATGTTGAAATGAATGTGATGTTGATGGAAAAATGTTGAGGGTCTAGAGTTGTCTGATGCGGTACAGTCACGTGGGATTCCAGAACATATTGTGTATTAGGTTGCTCTGCATGGTTTAAACCTGTCATGGAGCCACATATAGGTAAACTTATTTTAGGTGCAGCAAGATCAAATGACACTAGCCCACCATCATCCATCCCGATCTGTCCCATTCCAAAACACACTTGTTCAAACAACCCCTGCTCTCATTGACACATAGCAGCCAATGCAGCCAATTGGCTGCACATAATCATACTGACAGCAAATGTAGCTGTCAGTATGATTATGTGCAAGGATTGTACAGGAGATTGGTCCTTAGTAGCTCACAATGATTGTGAGTAATCAGGGGTGTCTCTCTCTCAGGATTGGTTCCATAACTCTGGCCAAGATGAGGTTGTAGGCCTGATTAGGTGACATGAGAAGCTAGAAAGTATTGATTGTACATATGAGATCACTGCAAATCAGTATTTCCCCTCTACCTGTAACAATTTGCTGGTAAAAAAGATCTAGTAACTGGTGATTGTACATGTGAATTGTCAAAATGTAATGTCACAGCAGTACTGCTCAACAGTAAGACTGGATTTTCTTTTCCTGATCTTTTATGCCATCTATACAGGTCAACACCCATCAGAAGTGGGAAATATCATGGAATACCATTGCCAAGAAGGTGCGGTCTCTGGGGGTGCACAAGCAGCGTAGCCTGCACTGTTGGAAGAGGTGGGAGGGCACGCACCAGGCAACAAGAAAGTCAGCCGAGAGCCAAGTTGGGCAGTTCTCCCAGCGATCCAGGCAGGTGTGCCGCACCCTGACCCCTCTAAGGACCCGCATTCTTGCAGTGGCTTACCCAGAGCTTGATGGGCAGTTGAGGGCCCAACAGCAACAACTAGGTTAAGTTAATGTCTGTAGATATTGTTGTGGGTTAATCTATTTACTTCTCAGTTATGTTGTATGCCGCCAACTTTGAGGTTGACACACATCCAAAGCCCATGAGGATGTTTGGAGATATAAGTTGATCAGACACCGTCTGATGCTATGTTTGGTGCATTACTTTGTGCTGAAGGATGCCACTAGATTCCTCCTCACAAGGCACGTACTGCTGTGGACAGACACATGGCTGCATGCAAACAAAGGGATTGCCAAAATTTTCACAATGACATGAGGGACAGTTTCACAAAACATGCCCCATGTCATGATTGGGCCAGGTGTGATGGTATGTCACAAATATGTGTAGTGAATGGAGACTTCATTACTGGTAACTGCGGCAAACTGTACAATTATGAAGCAGCTGATATATCAGACTTGACATTGCTAAGTTGGTGCTACGACAATGTGAGGATGCGCATCTGCACCAAAAGTATTGGCATTCTGTGTACAGTGGAATCATTCCTTATCTGACACATGTTTGAAAGCAGTTTATCCAGGAAACCTCTAGTAAGTTAATGAGGATAGTAGCAGATGGACCTGAGTCCTTAGTCCTTCACAAATGTGCATGTATAGAAGTCTGTGATTGCCGACGTGAATTTCTATGCCAAACTGTATAGTGAGCAACAGACAGGAATGTGTCCACATTTGTGAGAGGGTTGTGCATCCAACAGACAACATCTGCTGTCCTTAGTCCTGCCCATAGGGTGACTTGATGGTGGCAAGCAATGTACTACTGAAAGGGACATTTGTATATGGAAGGCAACATCACATAAATGTTATGTTGTCCTATTTTGAGCAGATAATTTTCATCCAAAAAATCTTACCCTTTGGGAGAAGTGAACCAATTTTAGCTCAGTTCTGCAGTGGTTCAGAGATGTAGCCAGACCTCTGTGTTTACTCATGCTGTTGACACCCTTTGTTATGGAGTGAACTACAAATATACAAGTGACAAAGGCATACATGATATGGGAGCTGAAATGGGGGATTGCTGAACTTGTTGCAAATGTTGTGTGATGTACACTGATGTACACTGATATACACTGATGTCCAATTGTATTCTCTCAGATACACTATAACTGTTGTATCTGTGTTTTCAGCATCAACTGGGCAAGACGAAGGTGGCAGCAGCGACATCGGCGGGGACGAAACTGGCCACTGGAGATCGGGTTTGGACACCACAGACACTGAGGGACCCAGTGGCATGGAGGGTGAGAGGCTGGCACGGAGGCCACCAGTGACTCTGATGCCTCCAATGAAGACCAGTACCTAGTGGGGACAGACCCTGGAGAGGCTGTGACACCTGTGTCTTCTTCTGCCCCCATTCCAATCTCCCTCTTGCTCCCCCCCAGTGGTTGTAGCTGTCCCCCTATGTGTGTTGCTTTTCTGCAGGCACCTCTCCCTCTGCCCCGGTGTTCCAGACCGCACTATTGAAAGATATCCAGAGGCTGACTGGCCAGGACACCCACATCCTGACATGCAGACATGCAGTCACACCCCCAGTCAATGCATTGACCACTACACAACCACACACCCCCACTACCACCACATCCACAGACACAACACCCACCACTACACCAAATCCACACACACCACAAGCACACCCCAGTCAGTGCGCCCACCATGAAAAAACCACACACCACCACACCCACAGACACAACACTCAACACTAAAGCAACAACCACACACACCACAAGCACACTCCCAGTCAGTGGTCCCATCATGACACAACCACACACCACCACCACCACACCCCCAGACATAACACCCACCACTACAAAAATACCCACAAACACAACAGGCACACACCCAGTCAGCACACTCACCACCACTCACGCATACACCAGTACACCCAGAGATACCACACCAACATATACCATATCCACTACACACACACATCCACACACACATACTCAACACAAACACCCACACTCACCCACCCAACATACAATCAGTAAAAGACGCAAATCTAAAATTACAGCACATACACCAGACCCTCAAGCAGCCACACCTTTAACACACACACACACACACACACATGCACAACAGACACAGACACTCCTCCAGCTCCCAAACCCAATTCCCTCACAAACACCCTTCCCATTTCCTAAGGAGAGCTTACTTTTTTCCTGGCCCTGACCCTTTCTACATCCCACCCACCCCACCAAACATACATCCACCCTGTCCAAATCCCAAACCACCCCTACCAAACCCACCTCTCCCAAACCCACCCCTCCCAAACTCACCCCCCAAACTAAAACCCACCACTCCCAAACCCAAGGACTATCATCCCCCCTAGAATCATTGAGGTGCCTGCTCTCTGTCCCATAGCTGCCCCTTGCAGTGGAGGTTTCTTTTGGCCGTATAAATTAGGAGGAACATTATGAGCAGGCAACCAGTACTTTGAACTTTATAGCCTAGTGCCTTCGATGTTTTTTTTGTGAATCTTACAGAAAATATTAGAGAGTTATCAAATACTTATAAAAACATTTTTATTTGAGAATATCTTTGTCCTGGGATTATTTTTGGATTGTTACTAATTGTTTGCTGATGAAGTTCTTACCGCTAATGGGTGTGTCATACACTGACTCTCATTTGTGACAGTGACAAACAGATTGTATATTTTAGTTGTTTTTAATGCATACATTAGTGTTGGCACATTAATTTTGGTGCAAGCTTTCATTTACTTACTGAACAGTTACACCAAAGTTAAATATGTTTCTGTTTATTTTGACATGATGTGTCAATAATATGCACATATGCATTAAACGGATGACCTGGCACTTTATAGTTGAATGGGATCTTATGTTTATGATATATTGCACACACCAAGGCTACATATCTGCCATGTTTGCAGTTCACCAGTAAAAAAATGTTTTACATTCTGTGTACAGCCACCTGTAGCATATTGTAGTGTAATTGCTACATTGTCATGGGATTGTTTGGTTCAAATTGGGGATTCTTTTAAAGTTTTTTTTTCACACAAATTTTATTGCTTTTTTTTATAACAATAGCAAGTGTACATCAACACATGAAGCAATGACATTCATCATGACTCAGTATACAATATCATAGGATGTGGTTACAAATTGGCACACTGTCCCTTGCATATTCAATCTTTGCCCCGCGGTATAAACTCTCCCCACTGGGGATACTTTTCAAGCTGATACTTTTGATATTTTGGGGACATTATTGCACACACCTTTAGGGGCACATTTCTATTTGTGATTGTTGAGACTTTTTGTGTAGGTGTCCATTGCCATGAATACCGTCCAGATCGGTGGGCGCTACTTATATCTTGAGGTCTGTTCTGACACATTTTCAGACTTCAACATTACACACTCCAGCATTGTGCAGCATTATGGTGGTGTTTACACAAATTAATGAGTCATGCACAAGGCCAGTAGTACTGTGAAGCTACAACTCCAAGGGTAACAGGAATGCTCGTGACTTACCTTCTGTTCTGGGGACGATGGGGTTGATTTCCATCTTGGGCCTGGCCCAGGAGCAACAAGAGGGCTGGTAGCAGCAGGATATGTGGACAGCATTAAAAAGGTGAGTTTTGTGTTTAAATAGCTCCCAAACCGCCATCTCAAGTGTGGAGGTTTAGCCGCCACAGTTGCATTGACAGGACTGCACATCATGATTGGCTCAAAGGTAAAAGGAGCTGTGGTCCCACCGCTTTTGCCTATGGCGCTGTTGATGCGGGTGACATTATTTCCTGCACCACACTCGATAAAGCCCAAAAGCGCTCAGAAAAAAAGCTTTAGAGAAGGAGGTTGACAGGTTGGAGGAGGGGGCATCCCAGACACCAGATCCAACTGTACCCTATAAAGAGGACAGCGCCAGAGAAGAGCTGAGGACCAAACTGTGGGTCCAGGCAAAAATGGCAATTCTAGCCACCAAATGCAGAATCATTGAGGCCAGCGATATAGCTGGCAAACTGATCTACCAGCTGCTGATTCCCGAGATTCGTCTCGGGAATCAGTATTGAGGAGCATGACGTGGTCACAGACTCAAAGGGAATTGCTTCAGCATTAAAAAATTACTGTAAAGTATTATATGTGGCAAAGGATCGTCTGATTGCAACTGTAAATAAACCCAGCATCCAGGACTTGCCCCTTCCCAGGCTATTACCCAAACATAGAGTGTCATTAAATAAGACAATATCCTGAGCACAATAAGCAGCATGCCTACAGGGAAGGCCCCACGTCCAAATGGATTCCTGGTAAAATTATTTCAAAGATATGCCTCCCAATTGGTTCTGCAGCTGACCTTGTTATACTGGAAGGTCCTCCAGGTGGAGAATTTGCTGCACGACCTACGTGGCACCCATGTGGTTGTCAGACATAAGCAAGGTAATTCTACTACTGGCTGTGCCTCCTACTGGTTTATCTCTAAATACTAAATCTAAAATTCTTGCTAAAGTGCTGGCCATGCGCTTTGTGGGATCAATCCAAACTTTGTTACAGGGGGATCAAATTGGGATAATGCCCAAGAGGGGCACACAGCACTGTATCCGCCGCCTACAGATGGCGCTGGACTTAGCACAACGCTTGGAGGAGCCACGGGCAATAACCTTGATCAATTTCGAGAAGGCATTCGAGACAAAAAAATTAACATCTGCCCGAGATTTTGTGCAGTTGGTAAACTCTTGTAGGAACTCCTATGGGCTGCTGTGCAGGTCATTTGGGTGCTATCTCCCCCATTACCGTTACTATGGGCACGAAGCAGGGATGCCCCTTTCCATCCTCCTATTTGCCCTAGCGGTTGAGCCACCGGCTGAATGGGTATTCATCGAAGTCCAGATCTGAGGAATGTGAGGACATCAAGACCATGAAGACTACATAGCGCTCTATACAGATGACACCTTATTCTAGGGAAGACTTGGGCCTTCAGGTTAACTGGGATACATTGGTGGTACTCCTTCTAAATTGTTTCTTGGAGGGAGCTGGGGAGGAGGACTATAGACATTTGTAGATGGCCTCTACCTTTAAATATCTGAGGATACATGTCACCCTGGACCTGTGTGTAGTTGGGTACTTAATATAGATCCAATGCACAATCAGCTACACTCCTAGCTTGATGCGTGGGGTGGGATGGCCCCTAGGGTGGTATTCAATAAGTGTGTGCAGCACCCATATGTTTGGGGGGATGGGGCTGGCGGACATTTGACAATACTATTAGGCCTCACATTTATTGCCTATAAATGACTGGCTGTACTTAGATAAGAGGGACTTTGTCGTCTGCCTGGAGGTGACTTAGGTGGGTCTACCGGTGCCCCTTGTACAGCTATATAGTCACAGGGTATCCAGAGATCTGCCCAAGGATACCCGGACCAAAATTGCTTGCTGGCACAGTGCACTGAAGGACATGAAATGGCACACAAGGCTTACTAAGCAAATGTCTCTTTAGTGTGGGATGCAGTTGCCACAGGTCCCTTAATTAGGCATATTGACAGGGTGAGACACTATTGGGATCTCTGTGTTAGGAGACATATGGGAGATGAACATTTTTTAATCTTTTGGTCTGCTGCAGGATGAGTGCACTCCACAAGACACTGTACTTCTGATACCTCCAAGTCGGACATGCCATGGAGAATTCAGCCAGACGTGTCCGGGAGGTCCCTGACTTTAACCCATTGGAACCTAAGCTGCTAAAATAGTGGCAAGTGAGATGGAACCTCTCCTCTATCTAAAGGGCGCTGATAGTTCATATGCCAGACCTGATGCAGACGCTAAGGGAGAGGGGGAAGCGACCTTAGAACATTGGAGGAGGAGGATTGAGTGAAGGCAAAAAGGCTGCTAGGGAGCTCGTGATACTGGCAAGGCTTTGCCTCATCCAGATCAAATATTTCCAGAGGGTGCGTTTCACATTGGCACATTTACAGAAAATGTGGAGGATCATCTTGCACCAGATGCGCGGAGTTTGAGGGTACCTTCATGCATAGTGAGTGGGAGTGCTTCATGATATCTCAATATTGGTCAGGGATGCATGCAAGATTGGCTGATGCAGTGCACATACCTAATGAGGTCACTCCATGAATGGCATTACTGGGGATAATGATGGGCTAGGAAGGAAACTGACCTGGGAAGAAATTGGTGGCACTGGGCTTGATGACTGCTAAACGACAGATATCATGGACATGGAGAGCAGCTGTTACCCCAACTGTGGCAGATTGGACTCAGGCTATGGACTTCTGCACTGCAGCAAAAGTGAGGGTTTACCTGGGGCAGTGATGCCTGAAGAAATATTTTTAAAATTTGGTCGCCATGGTGGACTATGATCGTCTAGCTGGAGAACTGGACTGCAGTGGTGTAGGGGAGGGGGATGGGTGTCGGGGACAACAGTTATCCTATGTACTACAGGGGAGGTTTGGGGCAAAGGAGAAGCACTTGGAGGTAAGCTACATTATTGTTAGATTTCTTGCATGCTGTTTTCCATGTATTGTTCTTCCAGGCGAAATCTAATAAAAAGAGTTATAAAAAAAAAGAATGTGGGAGAACCAAAGGTGAAAATGGTCAAGACATGATTGTAGACCTGTGAGATGGTATCAACAGAGCTAGTGCATCTAATTACGGGAAGAGTGAAGTTTCAATACAGTGCACAGTGTGTACGTCTTGCATTGTTCTGGGTATGTGTTTGAGAAAAGTTGTTGATTTGTATGCATCTACTGTCAAATACTCCATTCAGAGTAATATTTTGTTCAGTGTTATACTATGTCTAAATTAATTTTGTGTGAATGCTCTAATGCTAGAAAATTCTAGTTGCTGAGACAGTAACAAAACTGAAAGAAAGGCTCATAATTTCACAGATAGTAAATGAGAATGTAGATAGTCTGATTGCCTAAAACAAGGTAATGTTTGCAGTTACGCAGAAAGCGTGTGATAATGTGTGCTTCGGCAAATGTAATAATATGTCACACTCAAGTGGCTTGTGAAGGACCCTATACAGGGCTGTAGCCAATGGGGGGCCCACAGGGGCCGTGCCCCTCTTAATTTGATTGTGGCCCACCTAAATGGGTCAGGTTTCCTGTTGCTTCCTCACTGTCGCCCAGAAGTTATTTAAATATGCAGTTAAAATGTTGAAGTGGACTCTGGGTCTGATTACGAGTGTGTGGTCTCTAGACAGTCACACTCATGGTGGTGGTCTACACTGCCGCCAATGCGGCAGTTTGACTGCCACATTACAACCCTAGCGGTCAGGCTGCCAGGGAACCACCAGCTCTGCCGGGATCTGAGATCCCGGCGGTCTGGAGGTTGGTGGCTGTCATAATCCACCAGGGCAGCGCTGCAATCAGCCCTGCCCTGGGGATTACGACCCCCTTCTCCGCCAGCAGTTTCATGGCAGTAGCACCACCATGAAAAGGCTGGCAGAGAACAGATGCACATGGTCGCAGGGGGCCTCTCCACTGCCTATGCACTTGGCATGGACAGTGGAGGGCCCCTCTTGGCCAGCATCCTTGCAATGTTCACTGTCTACTTTGCAGACAGTGAACATTGCAAGGGTGCTGGTGCACCCTGTAGGTGACATGAGCCAGAGACAATGCTGTAGCATTTCCCGCTAGGCCAGCGGGTGGAAACTCAGGTTTCTGCCCGCTGACCTAGCAGGAAACTCTTAATAACACCGGCGGGGAGGTCAACGCATAGGAGGTGGCTTTCCCATCCGCCAAACTCCCAATAGGACCCTTTGTGTTTTTCACAACCGTTCACTGCAGCATTTTAAATGCATGCTTCGACTACGCAGGTCTAGCATGCGTGCTGGCACTTAGAAAGTGTAGTCACTTAAGGGTTGAGCGGGCCTTGGTAAATAAGAGGAGAGCTGGCATACCGGCACATGTATGATGACTCTGTGTTCTGTTGTCTGTTCCTTTTATGAATTACAAGCATTGGTGGGCCCACAGGAATAATAACAATCATAGAGACCTTTCCAAATTCAGAAGTATGGGTGTGTCCAGCCTTATATTTCTTTTGATATTTTGTTTATAAGGTGACACGTGTAGGGTAACCATCTATTACCCTTAGATGGGAACTTGAACATTTTGACTCAGATAGGAGTGTGATAATGTCCTAACAATCGACATTAACGATATCAAATCAATAAACATCAATTTCAATTTCAATTTTGATGTCAGTAACTGACACGCACCATGACCTATGTGGTTATGAATCAACACACCAGTTTAATAAAATTCATACACCTAGTTCCCTTTAGATTAACAGTGCTAAGATCACGTAAATCATGTGCAAAACCAAGTGGTAAAAGTACAAGAATAACATAGGCTGTCCAGGGCGTCTGATAAATCTCAACCTGCTAAAACATTAATCATTAAACACTCAAGAATCACAATGCAGAATAACAATAAAAACAGATGAAATATAGAAACAGAATACATTTAGTTATCGCAGATGAATTGTTTACAATCAAATTATATATCAGTTTAATTTAGAATTTGGCATCCCTAACTACTACTTTGACTCGATAAGCATGTTTGGGCTTCATGCAAAAGAAGACAAAAATTAATTTGGAAAACATCTGACTATGGCGCTAACCAAATATAGCAGTTGGATTTTCTAATGAGAAAAAACATACAAATCTGCAAGGAAAACAAATGCACATTTGGTTATACCTTTCCTTAAGGGATCAGCAAGCAGCGAAGTCTTCATCAGTTGAGCATATGATCTTCTTCATTGGGCAATGACATAATAGGGAACAGTTCAGTAATGTTTGGCCTTAATGCATCTGAACTGATAGAATCATAGGCAAAGAAATAAGGAACATAATACATCATTTCACTAGCTTGGAAAAGGAAATCTGAGTTTACATCATCTCAACTTTGCTATAATAAAATCCCAGAAAGCAACTAGCTACTTTTCTATTGGTCAGACTATGGGGTGTTTTAATGTTCTACAAATAATCGTCTGATCCATGTTTAAGAAGTATCTTTCTTCATTATCTGCACCGACAATTGGCCCTTCTTTTCTAGCTCCTGATCACCAGTTTCCTCTCAAAACTTACATTTAAGCAGTGTAAATAAACATTACATGTACTTCCTGCCAAAATCTAAAACTCAAGCAAGTACAAATATTGTAACATGAAACACATGGATCACTGAAGTGTACTGTTTAGTTCATACATTATTATCTCATCTCAGTAAACAAATGCTTTAGGCAATGACATAACTTTTTCACAGTGAGCAAGTCACACAGGATGGTTGAAGAAATATTATTTTGCAGAGTTAACATTCTTTAGCATTGTGCCTTTGGACAATTATCCTTTTAGTACATATTATCATTCATTCTTTTCAGCACATTTATTTATTATTAAACAAAATACATTTTCATTAGACATTATTATTTCATATGAATACATGTTGTTTGTGGTGTCCACCAAATTAACTACACGATTTTATTGATTAATGTATAATTTCAGTTAGGCCTCTTAATACATGTTATTTCACATTTTTAAGGACACAATTGTATTAATAATGTTTGCACTCCAAGAAAATCCCTCCTATGATGACTATATATGTTGTCACAAAATAAATACTTATTAAAACGTGAATAATACTTGTGAGTCAGTTCAAAAATGTGTTTGTCTAAAATATCTACTGTTTCTCAGTTTTCATCAGTTTTCATTTTTTTCTCAAATCATGAAAGTATCTGCTTCTTATCTTTTCTAGTTTAATTTCTTCCCTCCTCTATTCATTTTTCATCCTTTGTCTTTTTATCAGTATGTACAGTTTGTAAAATCCAATTATACAGATGACATATACAACCACAATTAATAGTGGTTTCAATATTTTTCCCACAATACCCTGACCAAGAGTACCCAGCAAATTTTTGACTTTAGTAACACTTTTGCCAATATTTCCCATACCCCTGGCTCTTTCAGATCTTTTAAGTCAGAATTTGAATTTGTCAGGTTCTTAATAGAATGTCTAATTCCTTTACTTTGTCTAGTACATATGTACAATAATTTTTCACTTTCAGCATCCGGCAGACTCCACCTTCCTTTGCTAAAAGAATATCTAACGCAAGTCTATTCTGGAGAACCATAGCACAGACCGCAGCCATTTCAGTATCCATTAAAATTATGGTTCCAGAAAAATCTGTCAGCATGTTATCCAGAATAGTAGACAACTTTCTAATTTTTATGGCATTAAGAACAACTCCTACAGAAGGAATAATTGCTCCAAATATATACCCAATTATTTCAGAATAAGTTGCTCTTTTTTATCTTGGCCTTTGCAACTCATATTTGTCATGTGTGTCATCTATATTGTCAATATGGTAAATTTTTGGGAAGACCACCTCCAAATAACAAGTCCCATACCATCCCCTTGAGAGACGATAATAAGCACTTTTCCACAGATGTAATAAACCCCAGGAATCGCAGAATTTTGTCCATTTAACATAAAGTCCCATGTATTCTTAAAAAGAAATACATGTCTGCACTCACTCATTCCCACAAACTTAGTATCAGTTCTGGATCGAGGTCTGTAAATACAAAGCTTTCCTACATGTTGAAAATCTAAAGCAAGCTTCCCTTGTGTTTTAGTCTCACTATATAAATAATAATTTCTAAATGTCCTCTTCACCAACCGTTTCTCTATTTTCTCCTTCTATGCCTTTCTCCTGCCATCAGTTTGATCTAGAAAAGATTTCTCTACTGGCAAAAGCAACCATGTAAAATTATTTTGGTGAGCGTAAGCAGTACCAAATGTTTGTGTAGGCTCAAAGAAACCTTTGACAATGTCAATATTTCTCTCTTAAGCTATACTACGTAAGTGTTGGGTATTGGGAACAAAAGAAAACCCTATGTCATAGTTGGAGTAGAAATATTGTATGTACTCTTGATTATAAAGCCTTGTTAGTAAAAGACTGCAACTAATTCCATATGTTAGTGGCAAGCTATGGTAGGTAATTCCTTCCTACACTGATGAAGGAATCTGCATGTAAACATAACATTCTCTCACATTCACCGTCTCAATATATTCATACAGCAAGTGATAGAAAGCATCAGAAGAAAGATCTCTTTCTGAGTTGTCTAAGTCCAAGTATTTCTCATCCATGTTAAACTTTTCTAATTTAGAAAGTGTAGTAGTCTCTGAAGAAGGTGTATAATTGGTTTCAGACTTGCTAGAAACACTCATACTTACAATCAACAACAAACCTTTCAACACACATACAATTGCTAAACCAACACACATACATTTCCAACACCTTTTGCTTTGAACGTGATTGTAATTGGACTCCATGACCTGTAAAGAATCAGAAAAGGAAAAATATTTAACTATGCAGCCAAAATTCAAAAACAAAACTAATGTTCAGTCATCTTTGCAGTTATTTACAGCAGCTTTCAGACTTCACCAGAACTTTGTCAAAAATCAGTTTATCAGATTGTCAAAAATCAGTTTTTCAAAAGTCTCTTTCAGTAATTATAACTTGTAGCATGTAATGTCTCTCTTGTTCTGTTGGCAGTATAGTTTCAAATCTCAGTTTAAAAGCAATTTCAAGTTCCAAAATATTGAGCTGGAATTTCATGATCAAAACAAAAGGACAAAAATTCAAGTTGCCACTCATCTGTTGTAAAATACGCCCATTCCGGACCTAGGTATCTTAGACCTGCGACTCTTTTTATTTTTGATCTCCAATTTATACTTATTTCTCCTTCACTCAGATCTTCATCTGTATCTGCTCTTGTTGTTGTGTCTGGCTGCTCCTCATTTATGATTGACAGCACATCTGGAACTTTTTCACTTGTCTGCAGTTTAGGCCACTTGTCTCCTTTCACAGTCTTTCCTGACAGTGTAGTTTTCAAAACTGGACTTTTAACTCTTCTTGATTTGGCATGATTTTTAATTTGACTTGATGTACCTGCAACATTAGCTAATTAAGGATTCAGCATGACTTTGATTTAACTCAGCTACCTCCTCAGCTGCTTCAGGAAACATGATTTGTTTTAACTGATCTTCCCAATCATCTGCTTCTGGGAGAGTCCTCCTCTGGCTTGACTCTCCTGCTATACCTACTGATGCTTTAGCAGCTTCAGGAACCTCTATTTCATACATTTGAGGTGTACCTGTATCTTTACCAATTTGCACTGTCTCTGTTTTTGTCTCCATGGTCTCTCTTCTTGCTCCTTGGGACTGTATAGTAGTTGTTGGTGCTCTCAACAACTCTTCTTCATCATCCAGAGGATATGGCACTTTTCGAGTGTGGTTGGCGTGAATCTAGTTCAGAATTCCAGCAATCATTGTAACCAGAATGATCTGGTGCAGGCCCTTCCACCTAGGTTCCAGACAGGTTTTTCTCACATGCTTCTTGAC
The DNA here is from genome assembly GCF_031143425.1 of Pleurodeles waltl. Lineage (NCBI taxonomy): Eukaryota > Metazoa > Chordata > Amphibia > Caudata > Salamandridae > Pleurodeles > Pleurodeles waltl. Next base: position 433,477,269 of record NC_090444.1, on the reverse strand, counting down.
AACCACCCAACCACAAGCTCGCAGACTGTGACACTTGTCCCGGGATGGTGGCATGGCTGTTGCTTCCACCTGGTGTGAGAAAGAGTGAACCACATCAGCTAGACTCTTGCAGTAATCCAGAACCATGTCATCTGTTATATTCACAAGAGCATTTGCAGGAACAGCTGGCAATCTCATTGCTCTGCCCATGAGAATCTCATGGGGAAAGAGTCCAGTCTTTCTGTCAGGTGTGTTTCTCATGCTCATCGAAACCCAGGGCAGTGCACCTGGCCACTTTGGATTTGTAGATGCACACATTTTTGCAAGATAAGCCTTTAGCGTACCATTAATTTGCTTCACTAATACAGAAGCTTCAGGGAGATGGCTACAGTGCAACGTCTGCTCAATGTTTAAGGCTGAACATAGTAATTTTGTCACCTCGTTATTGAAGTGACTTCCTCTGTCTGATTCTAAAGAGGCTGTAAAACCGAAATGCTGTATCAGCTCCCTAAGTAAAAGCTTTGCTACTGTGAGGCTATCATTTCTATGTGTAGGGTAGGCTTCAATTCAGTGACTGAAAATACAGACAATCACTAACACGTATCTCAGACCACCACACACAGACATCTCAATAAAATCCATTTGCATTCTGTTGAATGGACCTCCTGTTCTTCCAATGTGACTCAAATTGACAATTGTTCTTTTCCCCACGTTAATTTGTTGGCATGTAACACATCTGTGACAAATTGCTTCAGCAACCTGTCTAAAGTTTGGATTGACCCAGGATTGTTTCAATGTGCAAATCAGTGCATCTGTGCCAATGTGAACTTGACCATGATAATATCTTGCCATTTGCGTCAGTAGACAGTTTGGCAGAACCACTTGCCTTTCATTTGAAACCCATAAGTCATCCACATCCCTTTCTGAACATCACAGTTTTATCCAGCTTTTCTTTTCATCATCAGGAGTATCCTCCTGTAGTCTCTTAACCTCTTCCCAAGTAGTGATCACTGTTAATATATAACTTTGATTTGTTCATCAACATTTGTTTCTTCAAAGACGTTTTTCCATTCATTGTTAAATATTACATTATTCAGGCACAAAATCATGCAACCTGATCTGCATAAGAATTTCCCATAGAAACTAAATCACTTGATTTCTGGTGTGCATTGGACTTGACCACAGTAATCCTTTCAGGTAATTGTAATGCTTGTAACAAATCATAAATTCTATCATCATTTCTAATTGGTGAGCCAGAAGAGGTCATGGAACCTCTCTGTGACCAAAACTGCCCAAAGTTGTGCATGACACCAAATCTATATTGACTGTCTATAAAATTGTAACATTAATCTGTGCAGAAGTACATTATGCTCTAATTAGAGCCACCAATTCAGCCCATGTGCAGAAAATACTCCTTGAAGCCATGAAGTTTCAAGTATAGCTGAAAATGTGCACACAGCATATCCAGATTTCAACGTTCCCACATTATTTCTTAGACAGGAAGCATCAACAAAAATGATTTGACCATTTTCCTCTAATGGGCCATCTTGAATGTCATATCTGGGTTTATTGCACAATTAAGTAACTTCTAGACAGTCATGTTCAACTTCTCTCAATTTCTCATATTTATCATTGTCTACTGGATCAAGGTTGCTGGGTTAAGCAAAGTGCACCTCTTTAATGACATGTTAAGAGAGTCCAAAGTCAGAAGCTCATACCTCATCAGCCTGGTGTTTGTTAAATATTGGCTTTTTGTTTGGGGAAGCAAAACCTAGACTGAATGTGGGACCAAAACAGTTAAAGGATGTCCCATCACAATGCTCTCACACTGAGTGACGGATAAACCAACTGCCACCACTGTCTGCAAACAGCCAGGTAAAGCTGATGTGACTGGGTCCAAAGTAGAAGAAAAATTTGCTACTGGGCGGTTCACACCACCAAGTACCTATGTAAGGAGAGAAAGTGCACAACAATCACCTTCATAACAAAACAACAAAAAAGGTTTAGTGTAATCAGGCATTCCTAAAGCTCCTGCTCTGCACAGACCCTTTCTCACCTCAGTAAAAGCTTTCATACAAGCTTCATCAAAGGGGATATGGTCAGAAATATCCTTGTGTGTCAGTCTCTGCAATGGCTTGGAAATAACAGAAAAATTGGGAATCCATTGGTGACAGTAACTCACCATTCCCAGAAACATCCTGACATCTTTTTGTGTAACTGGAGGATTAATTTGCAAACTAGCCGTAACTCTTTCTCTGGAATCTTGCCTGCATGCTTCTTTTGTCTTTGAAGATCATCAATGTATTGAACTAATACTGATTGGAAAGGCATTTCCAATTATTCTAACACCTAATTAAGACTCTGAAAAGCCTTGTGGGAACCTACACCAGGAATACATAAGATTACAGAATTTGAGACAGAAAAAAATTGGCTATCCTTATGTAGAGGCACTGAGAAACATGCTTGTGACATGTCCACCACCGTGAACCATTCGGCTTCACTTGGGATCTGAAACAAAATCACTGCTCGATTAGGCACTACAGGACAACATTTGACCACTATGTAATTAATTTCTCTCAAATCTTGAACAATTCTGAATTTCCCACTTGTTTTTCGCAAACCCATAATAGATTAATTACATGGGCTGCTCAGAACTTCTTTCAGAACTCCCTACTTCATAAAATCTGAAATTACAGGAGTAGCTTCTTAAATTACAGTTCCCAAACTTTTAAAGGAACTGTACCTTGTAAGTCAGTTGGCAGATCTTGTCCTGTAAATGCAGTTTGGAAACTAATCAGTGGAAATTCTTCATTAACTGAATCACATTAATTTTGCATAGATGATTCATCATCATCCTCACTATTCATCTGAATTGTAATTCCATAATTTGTACAGGTAATCAAACATTTTGTTTTTCACAACAGGTCTCTTCCCAGAAAGGGAACTGGACTTGAATCACAGACTACAAATTTATGCAAACCTTCAAAATTGCCAATTTTAACAGGAATCAGTTTAGTAATCGGGTTTGTCAGGAATTGATTTGCAACACCTACAGTCTGCACTGTTTTTCCAGAAAGTGGCACTTTAGGAACTTCTGTAGTTCTCACTATAGAGCGTGTAGCTCCTGGTTCAATTAAGAATGAAACATCATGACCCATTACTTTTCCATTTACATAAGGACACTTTTGAGCCACTCCTAATGAAGCTGCTAACACATTTTCTTCTTCATCCGAGCTCTCACTCATCAATTCATCATTTGATTCATCCTCACTGTGTAGTGTAAATTATTGCATCATTTGATTACTTTGATTAAACTTTTGACCCGTGTTCTGCTGAGGAAGCATCACCTGCCATTGGAGGGTAAGGTATCTGCATTTGTTGCTTTGGATTCATTTGAATTTGGGGCTGCATTTGTTGTGACTGTTGCATCTGTTGGGGACTTTGAATTTACTGAGGAATCTGCATTTGATTATTCATATTTTGAACATTTAAATTAGGACCCCTTATTCTTGGTCCTCTTAACTTTGTAAAAAGATTGTTTTCATTCATCTATGTAGCAACACCTTCCTGCACCATCATTGGACACTCCTGTTTCCAATGCCCGAGGCTCCCGCAAGCGTGACATGGTAACATCCTTTTCATTGTCTCCATATCACCTGGATTAACAATAGTATTCAAATCAATGTCACAGTTTCCATTTCCATTTCCACAATGTCCTCTACCTCTTGCCTGTCCCTGTTTTTGAAACACTTGCATGGTTCACTGTTGTGGAAAAATTCACTGCATACCTTATTGTGCCACTTTAATCTGCATCACCATTGCCTTTTCCTTCAATTTCTTATGCTTCATTTCAATCTCGTCACTTCAACATTTAGCAAATTGTAATACTATATCGACCGGTTTTGCTTGCCAGCAAATCAAATGACTCTTAAGCATCTGGCTAATTTCAGGTCTCAATCCTACAACAATCTGAACATGAAATGAATCATGTCTTTGGGCTCAATTGTTTCTGTACCACTGTAATGTTTAAATGCTTGCAACAATCTCTCATAGTATGCATGTACTGACTTTTTGGCTTCCTGGGCTGTCCTGGGCTGTCCTATCAATTCAATCAATAGTTTTAGGATAAATTCTCATTTTCAAAATTAATTCGCTTTGTAATAGTATTTCATTATATCAGGAGATGGTGCACCTGTAACTGGATCTTGTGGAGGCTCTCCTGTTGGCCAGTCAACACGTCTCTTGCATTAAACCCAAAAATCAGCTAGAACCACTATTTCTAACAGGGTATTCAAATCCTCCCACAGGCATTTTGCGAGTTCCACAAACCTATTTGTCTGCTGGTACCATTCCATTCTTTCTCAGTCTCGGGTAGACATTTGTGAATGGCAAAATATCACTCCTGCTCCCAGGAACATGTACATAATTCCCTCCAGGAATTTCTCTCATTTGTAATAGCTTTACTGGATTATCAATCTGCTGCACATCAGCATTTGAATTTGCAGACTCTTTTTTCTTCTGATCTCCTTTCTTTACCCATCTGCCTTCCTCATTTTTCTAATGCTCCCCATGTCTGAATATTTTGAATTAATTCTTTAATATGAATTTTCATTCCTGGTTTTCTCATGTTGTCAATATCATTTGAATCAAATTCTACTCTGTTCTGGGGCGTGGCCTGGCCTGCCGGCAAGATGGCCATCACGGTGTGAGGCTCTGCCGGGCTTAGGGCCCTTTCTCCGTTTATTTCTCCGGACGGGTGACCGCATTTCAATTGGACTAGCGCTGCAGCCCTCAGAACCCCTGGTGCAACTTTTGGTGCGGCAACTGGCCGCGGGTGGCGGCCGGCCGCAGCGTTTTCCTGACTTGGGGAGGCTGGCCCTGGCCGTGAGGTGCAGCCCTCTGTGACGCGTGCGCTTCCCCTCCTGGGACACCTACTGCAGCCCCTGCAGAACAGGAGAGATCGCGGGGCAGCTTAGCCCCTGTTTCTGGGGCCCAATGGTCGGGCCGGCCGCGGCTGGGTGGGGCCTCTTGCTGCGGGCTCGCGCAGTGCCCCCTGGAGCGGACTGGGGCATGTGTCGGGGGCCGTCTGCCCGAGAGGGCCAGGGCCCGCCTGTGGAAGCACCGGGCGCATCGGCTCGGCTCCTGGACCCAGCATTTTTGCTCCCCCTGGTGGCGGGGAGGTGTGGTAGCTCAGAGCTCCGCAGTTTACCGGAGCGGAGTGCTGGGGGCCGGCCTGGGGTGACCCGCGTGGGCTGATTGCCACGTGGTTGGCCTAGTTGGCTGGCTCCCGGCCTTGGCTGCCTGGAGGACGACGTTGGAAGGGTCGGGCAGGAGGAGGTGACAGCCTGCTTGCCGGTGGGGCTGAGGCGCTGCTTGGTCTCGCCTCGGTGAGTGCCAGGTGCCTGGAAGGAGAGGATTTGCGCTGACGAGCTGGGCCCTGAGTTGAGACGCCAGAGTTTTTGGTTCCCCACTGGAGGTGGTTGGGCACTGGACGGCACGGCTGGTTCCCGCGGTGGTTGCTGGTGGTGCGACTGGCGCTTTTTGTACTGGACTGAGGGGTGTGCCTGGTTGTCTAGTCGAACACCTGCTTCAGCCCTGTCAAGCCTGAGAGGTGAGGCCCCTGAAATTTGAGAAGAGGTCCCTTGAGGAGGGGGCCCCTGGAGTCTGGCCACCTCCTGTATTCCTTTGCTAGCGTTGGCGCCGATCGGCTACAGTGTACTTGGCCATGGGCAAGGCGGAGCAGCGACAGAGTTAGCTCACCTTTGAAGGAGGAAAAAGAGAGGTGGATCTACTTCCTCTATATCCGGCTGCGACGGGGCTGAGGAGGGGAGTTCGGAAGCTTCAGTGAAGTCCATGTTTCTGGAGCTCAAAAGTAGTTTGGCCAGTATTGATGCAAAGCTGGACCATGTGACTGAGCAGTTGGATCGAATTAAGGCTCGGGTGGATGATCATGATTCCAGATTTGAGTTACTGGAGTCGCGGGCTTCGGAGCTGGAGGACTGCCGCCGAGACGATAGAGAAAAACTTTTACAAATGGAGCGAGTCTTGGAGGTTATTCCGAATAAAAATGAGGATTTAGAAGCACGGTCACGTAGAAATAATATTCGCATAATTGGGCTGCCGGAGACTACGGACATGGATCGAAAGGAGGAACTCATGGAGGGCATGCTCTCTGATCTGTTTGCAGGTGAACTCTCCTGACTGTTGGTGGTCGAGAGGGCCCACAGATCCTTGGGACCTCCGCCCTCACCTGGCACTCCTCCGCGACCCATAATCGCCCGACTGCTGAACTTTCGAGACAGGGATACTGTCCTTCGGCTGGCCCGGGAGAGGAGGCCGGTGATGTATCAGAACTCTGAACTCAGCTTTTGTCCGGACTATACTCCTTGGTGTGCAGGCGGCACGGCGTGCCTTTTTGCCGATCAAGCGTATGTTGAACCAGGCAGGCATAAAAGTTGCTTTGTTGTACCCGGCTAAGTTGAGGGTGTGACATGAGGGGAAGTTGCTGTTTTTTACTGATTCAAAGCAGAATGCCAAATTCGTCAAGAGGATGCCTAAGCGGCCGGAGGTTGGGGCCCGGATGGTGCCGGGTCCGAGCAGGCTGCCCTGAGTGATAATGACTAATTGGAGGACGCTGGGGCTGGAATGGCCTATCGGGCTGCTGGAGTTCTTAATGGTCTACTTACATGCCTGGGGTCGCTCTGTTGTTAAATTCGCTGTTTGGCCCTTTTGCCCATCTCCCCTAGTCCTGATTGGGTGGTGGGAGGTATGGCCTGGCTTTCACCCTCTGGATGAGTCCTGATCATAGTTCAACTGTTATGTATGGGAGGGTTTGGTGTTTTTGTGGGGTGGGTTTTTGATATGGCCCAATTGGGGGGTCTGCTTGGGTGGGGCGGGGATTGTCTCCGTTTAGTTCTGTTTTCTTTTGCTGTCTATTCTCTCTTGTCTGTCTGTTTGCTTATCTCAGACTGACTGGGGCGCAGTGGAGGCGACTGGTACCAGTGAGGAGGATGAGATGGGAGCGAGTAGCATGACTGTGGTGCGTTGTTTGACTTGGAACGTGCGCGGGCTGAACGACTGGCGGAAGGAGCGTCTTGTGTCTGCGTATGTCAGGCGCCATGAAATTGACATCTGTCTGTTGCAGGAAACACATTTGGTAACTTCTACGCTGGGCAGGCTGAAGGCCGGGTGGGTTGGTGAATATCACTGCTCAGTGTTTTCGCGTTATGCTTGGAGTGTGGTGATTTTGCTGCACAAGGGGCTACAGTGGCGCACTCAGAAGATTATTGCTGATCCGAATGGCAGGTATGTTATGTTGAGTGGCACGCTGTTGGATAGAGCCTGTCGGCTGGTTGCTGTCTATGGCCCTAACACAGAAGATCCTGAGTTTTTCCAGGGGCTGTGGCGCCTGGTAGAGTCGCTAGGTACGGGTGCAGTGATCTGGGGTGGTGACTTCAACGTGATCCTGGATCCGAGGATGGACCGTGAGAGTGTGGCCAGGGTGCAGCACGTTGCAGCAGCGAGAGCCCTGGCGTTGGTGATGTCGGAGGGTGCTTTGGTGGATTTGGGGAGGATGGAGCATGGAACCAGGAGAGAGGGCACGTGCGTTAGTTATACCCATAGTAGTTGGTCCCGCCTTGATCACTGGCTGGGTACAAGAGATGTGGAGTTATGGCTGCGCTCCGTGGATCATCTTCCTTGCACGCTGTCTGATCACTCGCCGGTTCAGTTAGTGCTAGAGGTGCCTTGCGGGCTGGAGCGCAGGTTCTTGTGCCGGCTTCCGCATGGGGCACTTCGGTACGTGGTGTTTCGCGAGGAGGTACGTGAGGCCATTGTACTGTTCTTCGCTGAAAATCGCGGCTCTGTGAGTTTGGCCGGTATTCTGTGGGAGGTGTTTAAGGTGGTTATTTGGGGTGTGTGCCTCTCGAAGCAGAATGGGATGTTGAAGGGCCTTCGGCAGGAGTTGGCAGATCTGGAGGGACGGATTGCGGTGCTGGAGCGGCGTTTGGTGGAGGACTGTTCGGGCGAGGTGCAGGCCGAGCTGCGGAGCGCGGTGTCCTTGTATGAGGAGGCTTCCCTAAAGAGAGGTCTGTTTTTTGGGGAGGACTGCTCGGGTGCGTCGTTGTGGTGAGGGAGAGAGGGCTGGTCGCACGCTTGCAGGCTTGCTGCATGAGCCAAGGGCCAGCAACTATGTCACTGAGATTGATAGTGGTAGAGGTGAGCGTGTGGGCGGGACGCATGGAGTTATGCAAGTTTTTGAGAATCTATATGCGGAACCGTCTGGTCTGGATGCGGCTGCGGTGTAGGCTTATTTTTCTCAAATTGCGTTGCTGTGGTTTGATGACGCACACCGCTCTTACTTTGACGTTCCGTTCTCTGTGGAGGAGGTCGCTGCAGTGATTCGTAGCTTGCCTAGCGATAAGTCTCCTGGTATGGATGGCCTGACTCCTGCGTTCTATAAGGAGTACGCAGACATTTTAGCTCCCCATCTCCTGGAGGTATATGCGGAGTCCTTGGAAGCCGGGATTCTCCCAACTTCATTCCGGGAGGCCTTGATTATCACGATCCTCAAACCGGGTAAGGACCCGGGCTGTTGCGATTCATATCGCCTGCTCTCTATGATCAACATTGATAAAATTTTGGCTAAAATGATTGTGATCATTCCGGATTTGTGCCGGGGAGATCCACCTCTCATATTTTGCGTACGTCTTTTGTGGTTGCTGGTTCGATGGAATCTGACGAGAATACGGTGATAGTGTTTCTAGACGCAGCCAAGGCTTTCGACTCTCTGGCATGGGAGTACATGTTTGTGTTGCTTGCTCGCGTGGGGCTGAGTGATCGATTTGTGAAACTGATCAGATTACTGTATACGCTCCCCACTGCTAGGCTGCATTTGAATGGGAATGTCTCGGCTCCTTTTCCGGTCGCCCGTGGGACTCGTCAGGGATTCCCTTTGTCCCCGTTACTTTTTGCGGTTGCGATGGAGCCCTTAGCAGCGCGGCTGCAACAGCAGCATAATGACAGGGGCCTGCCATATCAACAGCGTCCCATACTGATTTCTATGTATGCTGATGACATTGCGCTGTATGTCCGTGATCCGTGTAGGAATCTGGACGTTCTGTTGGACGAGATTGTGCGTTTTGGCACCTTTTCAGGGATTGTGATTAATTGGTCTAAGTCAGTGGTGTTGCCTTTGTCTCCGGGTGTGATGGAGTTTCCTTCCCGGTATCCTTTTGCGTGGGCAGATGGCCTGGTTCGGTATTTGGGAGTTTGGCTGAGTTGTGATGCGGAGGCTCTCTGGATGGGCAATTACGGTACAGCGATGTCGTGGTTAGAGGAGAAGGTTGAGGCATGGTGCTCGTTATCACTCTCGCTGATCGGGCATATTGCTATTGTGAAGATGGTAGTGCTCCCCAAATTTTTGTATTTGTTTGTAAATCTTCCGCTCATACTCCCGAAGAGTTTTTTGAGGCGATTCATTTAATCTGGGTGGACGGACAACCCTGTATCGCTTGGGAGAAGCTGACGTTGCCTTTTGAGTTGGGTGGCCTCGCCGCCCTTGATCTGGAGCTCTATTATAATTGCACTCAGGCTCACTTTGTGTACTATTGGCTGTGCCCGACTAGGTATCTGCCCCATTTGGCGCCTGAAAGTGACGCAGTTTGGCATGATGGTTTGGCGTGTGTCCTCAGAAATCCATCCAGGCCCGCCCGCTGGGTGTTGACACGGTGACGTGCACTGCTAAAGCCTGGACGTCGCTGCTGCGCTGCTCCAGAGCTAAAATACCCTTTGCCCCTTAGCTGCCCGTTCTTGCTGTTGCAGATGTTCGGATATTCCGCGATGCGGGGCTCAGTGATTTTCTTCAGGATTTTAATATGACTGAGTTGGGCGATTGGTTTGCAGACGGTCGGTTGATCCCTCCTAGTGATGCGCTTGGAGATGGGCACACCACTGCGTTGCTGCGGATGTATGTGCTGCGTGTATACGCGATGCTGCGTGCTCGGTTTTCCGGCATCCCTGAGGCCCCGCTGGAGTGTCATGCTCTGGAGGCACTGTGCTGTGCTCAGTCACAGCGTAAATTAATTACTAAATTGTACAACTGTACTCAGGAGCAGCGCGGTGACCTTGGGGGGTCTGCCAGGGCTCTGTGGGAGATAGATGTGGGAGAACCTATTACGGAGAAGATGTGGCGGAGTTGCTATGCGCATATGAGAGCACTGTCTCCTAATTATCGGCTGCGTCTGATACATTTCAAGTTTTTGCACCGCCTATATTACACGCCTAGCGGACTCTGCTCTATGGGTTTGCGCGAGGATGCGCGTTGCGAGCGCTGCCTCGCCCCTGATGCTGGATTTTTACATCTCGTCTGGGATTGTGCTGAGGTCCATGCTTTCTGGGTGGAGGTAATGCGTACGATCACTGTGATGACTGGATCGGAGCTGCCTGTATCCCCCAAGATTGCGCTGCTTGGATGTGTCGATGGGGTCTGCCGGGCACATAGGAGGCTGGTGGGCCTGCTTCTTTTGCTGGCTAAGCGCAGGGTTGCCATGTGCTGGGGCAGGGGGCGGGCTCCTTGTAAATCTGACTGGTTACGTGATGCCTCCTTCTGTCAGAAGCAGCTGATGATCTTTTGGGAGTTGACTCCAGAGGGCTCCGGGCCAAAGGATATCTGGGCTCCGTTTTGATCTTTCCTGGAGGCCTTAGGTGGGGATGCGTGAGTGTTGGGTGATTGCTCGCGCCTTCGGTGGCTCTATTCTCCACAGCCCTCCTCATAAGTTGCACACTGTGAGATGATCTTTGTGACTGGTCGCCTGTGTGTGTGTGTACTCTCACTGCCTACTGTTTCCTTTTTTTCTATAGGTTTCCTTTTTTGTTGTTAGTTCTGGCCCTATGATGTTTAATGACAGGCCCCGCGCCTAGACTAGGTAATAGAGCTGTATTGCATGCAGAGGCTGGTAAAATCTGTTGATGTGGTGGGAGTTACGTATGACGCATCTGCGGAGGGTTCCCTTTGTGACATTTCCTACAGATTGTATCCTGATGTCAGGAGAGGGTTGCACTTTAACATGGTCTGGGCTCATGCTTTGTGGGCTAGTTTCTGCTGTTATGTTGTATGTGTACTTTGTAATTGTTAATCAATAAAATAAATTTTTAAAAAATCTACTCTGTTCTGATAATTTCTGATCTGCTAATCCTGCTCTGTTTGTAACATGTTTACACGTAAAATGTACCTCACTTTATTGTGAGTCAATTCTATTGAACTCAAGTGTTCCCTGAATCATTTAATTTAATTCTAATTTAATTCTCGCCAGGTTCAATGATTTTTCTCCTTCAGCAACTGTTTTTGAACCACTAATTTTTTTCAACCAGTCTGGTAACTGCTGAGTTGTCAAACCTTGTAATGATACATTATTATTTACATTAGGCACACTCTGTGGCATAATACACAGTCTCAAGAGCCATCAGAAATTAATTTTAATTCAAATCTCACTTTCCCAAATTCTGTGAAGTCCTAGGATAATTTAAATCAATCAGTGGACCTGTCTTATCAAAAGTCTGATTTGTTGGAGACATAATTACAGCAGATGCATTGAGTCTCTTCATTTCTGCATTAGAATTTAAAATATTCTGTACATTATTCTCATTATTTCCCTGGGCATAAAACGGTACAACAGGACCAATAGTAACAAGGACTGATAATGCTTTGGGACTTGATTGAATATTCTGATTTCTTAAGTAAATTACTCCAGAACTCTGACCTGACAGCATTGAAGAATTTGACTGTGTTATTGTTACAGGTGGGTACTTCGGCATTGTCTGGACTTATCAAATATCTTGCAAAGAACTCATTAGATTATGTGTAGACTCCACCTGAACCATCATTGGTTTCTGGTAAATGTGTGATATCTGTGATGATGGCACCACTGGTACTCGATGGAGAACTTACAACAGAAATTCTAGGATAGACTACAGGTAACTCAACCTGAGTCATAGGTGTCTGAGTAACTGTGATAGAAGAAACATTACTTACAACCTGTAATTCACTCTGTGTTACCATAGCATGTACTGGTGCACTTGTACCTGTACTAGTACCTGGACTTGTCTCTTGTGCTGCAGATGGAGGACAACTTCTCAGTAACTGCATTATAAATTCATCATCATCTGAGTCATCATCATAAGTCAACGATTTCCTAGCCTCATCTAATTTCGACTCATCTTCTTCAGAATAGTCACTATTTTTTTCTTTGTCTTTTGTCTGACACTGCTCTCTTTCTCTTGTGTAAATGCAGGAATCATTTTAATACCCTGTAAAGTTTCAGTTCTCCATTATTTTTGCTGGTTCTCCCACCGTGCCTCTAACAATGTCTTTTCAACTTTTCTCATTTGCGTCTCAAATTTTAATTTCTCTTGTTTTCTGGACACTAATTCCCCAACTCACTAAGGGCCTGATTATGATTTTGGCAGAGGGGATTACTCTGTCCCAAATGTGACGGACATCCCGCCCGCCACATTACAAGTTCCATTATATCCTATGGAACTTGTATAATGGCAGATGGGATATCTGTCACATTTAGGATGGAGTAATCCCTTCCGCCAAGGTCGTAATCAGGCCCTAAATTGTGCTGTTTTTTGAGGAGGTTTTAATTCATACAGCACTCTTCTCAAATTTTCTAAAACTCTCATGTTAAAAGTTCCATAAGCAGGAAATGCTAAGCTCCCTTCCTTTTCCGTAATTTAGCAAAATTGTTTCAACCAAATACATGCTGCTGTACCTTTCTCTTCAATTCCGATATATGCAGGCGTACCTTCTGGTGGGGCAATTTCTCCTACTCTAACTGGAATAAAAGCATCTCCCTTAAGCTCACTCTTTAATGCTTTGAAAAATTTCATTTTTACTTAATTAGGCTTAAAACTAAAATTTTAATTCAAAACAGGAAGTAATTCAATCCCAAAATCCTTTTCGCTTGCCTCTCTCAGCCAGTAACGCTTCAGAACTATTCACTAATCGCTTTGCGGCTCCTTCTCACCAACCGACCAATTCCAGCACGGATCTAGTGACGTCACACGCGCACGGCTGACAAAGTCTTGAGGACTTGTCTTTCAAAACAGATTCATACAAAACTAAATGCAAAATGTTGCGAGCACCAGAGAAAAATCAACACACTAGCTCGTCTCCTTACTACAGGTAGGGAACACAATCATTTTGGAAGCGTGTAGGAAGTTGGCTCTGTGTATACTATTTCAAAGTAAGAAATAGTGTGCACAGAGTCCAAGGGTTACCCTTAGAGGTAAGATAGTGGCAAAAAGAGACAATTCTAATGCTCTATTTTGTGGTAGTGTGGTCGAGCAGTAGGCTTATCAGAGGGTAGTGTTAAGCATTTGTTGTACACACACAGGCAAAAAATGAGGAACACAAACTCAAAGACTTACTCCAGGCCAATAGGTTTTTATATAGAAAAATATATTTTCTTAGTTTATTTTAAGAATCAATATTTATTAGTAATACTTCAAATGAAAAGTATTTCACTCAGGTACTTTAGGAACTTTGAATCATCACAATAGCATGTACAGTTTTGGCAAAAATGGCAATAAGCTATTTTAAAAGTGGACACTGCAAAAATCAGCAGTTCTTGGGAGGGGGTAAGTAGAGGTTAAGTTCCCAGGTAAGTAAAACACTTACAGGGTTCAAAGTTGGGTCTAAGGTAGCCCACTGTTGGGGGTTCAAGGCAACCCCAAAGTTACCACACCAGCAGCTCAGGGCCGGTCAGGTGCAGAGGTCAGAGGTGCCCAAAACACATAGGCTTCAATGGAGAACAGGGGGGCCCCGGTTCCAGTCTTCCAGCAGGTAAGTACCCACGTCCTCGGGGGGCAGACCAGGGGGGTTTTGTAGGGCACTGGGGGGGGACATAAGCAGGCACAGAAAGTTCGGGTTCGTGTTTGACAGACTCCCAGACCATATACTCTTATGGCTACACTGCACTTACAATTTCTAAGGTTTTGCTTAGACACTGTAGGGGCATAGTGCTCATGCACCTATACCCTCACCTGTGGTATAGTGCACCCTGCCTTAGGGCTGTAAGGCCTGCTAGAGGGGTGACTTACCTATGTCACAGGCACTGTGAGGTTGGCATGGCACTCTGAGGGGAGTGCCATGTCGACTCAGTCATTTTCTCCCCACCAGCACACACAAGCTGTGAAGCAGTGTGCATGAGCTGAGTGAGGGGTCCCTACGGTGGCATAAGACATGCTGCAGCCCTTAGAGACCTTCCCTGGCATCAGGGCCCTTGGTACCAGGGGTACCAGTTACAAGGGACTTACCTATGGCAGGGTTGTGCCATTTGTGGAGACAACGGTATAGTTTAGGGAAAGAACACTGGTGCTGGGGCCTGGTTAGCAGGGTCCCAGCACACTTTAAAATCATAACTTAGCATCAGCAAAGGCAAAAAGTCAGGGGGTAACCATGCCAAGGAGGCATTTCCTCACAAAGCGTCACTAGTATTTCGATTGCAGCTTTTAGCTCTGACAAATACTCATTCGATTTTTGCTTTCTCTGATTCGCAAGTAGAATTCAACCAGTAAATTTCACCCTTGACCAATACTCGATCCTCCTGGTGCACTCAGGAATCACCAATATCTGTCAAACTAACACTCCTTTTAACATACACTCTAGGAATATTATTTGTCAACCACGCCCGAATGATCAAACAAAACAGACAAGTTACAAGAACAACCAAGGGGGTCATTACAACATTGGCGGTAAAAGCTGCTTACCGCCGTGCAGAAGACCGCCAACACAGTGCTGCGGCCACGGAATTCTGCCACGGTCATTATGACCCACAGCTCAGAATCTGCCAAAATCCAGACACCCACACAAGTCCGCCACACCAAAGGTCAGTGATAAACTGGCGATAACAAAACCTCCACCATCACGCCAACAGGAATACACCCACACTATCATGACCCACGAATCCACGCTCAAAATACACACACATTTACAAAACACAACCACATTGGACAATTCCAAATACACACACCTGATACACATACACACACCACTCCCACACACCCAATACAATATAAAACACACACCCACAAACCCTTACGCCAACAATTGTAACTGAGGGCCAGAGAGAGACACCACCATCTACAAACTAGCATCCACAGGCACTCCACACCATCACTCACACAACATCCACGCACCTCACACAACACAACTCTAAATATCACCCCAGACATCACAACACACACCACCCCACACATCACCCACACCACCCCATGGCACTGCAAAGACACCCCAGGTTCTCTGAGGAGGAGCTCAGGGTCATGGTAGAGGAAATCATCTGGGTAGAACCAAAGCTATTCAGATCACAGGTGCAGCACACCACCATAGCTAGGAAGATGGAGCTATGGCGAAGAATCGTGGACAGGGTCAACGCAGTGGGACAGCACCCAAGAACTAGGGATGACATCAGGAAGAGGTGGAACGACCTACGGGGGAAGGTGCGTTCCGTGGTCTCAAGACACCACATCGCGGTTCAGAAGACTGGCGGCGGACCCCCGCCTCCTCCCCCACAACTAACAACATGGGAGGAGCAGGTCTTGGCTATACTGCATCCTGAGGGCCTCGCAGGAGTAGCTGGAGGAATGGACTCTGGTAAGTCAAATCTTAACTATTACATCCCCCACCCACCTGCATGCTACCAAATAACCCCACCCTCGCCCTCACCCCATCACTCCAACTCCTCACGTATGTCCCAATATCACAAACCACACATCCCAAACTCAAGCCCTGCATGTAACACCAAAGCATGGACACCCATCACCAATGCATGGCCACTACACATACCCATACACCCCCCTAAACCATTATCACACAAGGTCCTACACAGGAATGCAAGCACTGGGGTACACGGTCACCCACCCATTGCACACCATGGCACACACAGATGCAATAATCATGCCTTTACACCCCTGCAGGACCCATACCCAACATCACCGGACAGGAGGGTCCAGATATTTCCACTCCACCCACAGAAGAGGCCCACAGTGATGACAGCAGCTCCTTGTCTCTTTCTTCGATCGCGTGAAGATCAAACAGCGACCTTGCCAGGCTCTACACACACCTACTAACTTCGCATACACCGCTTGCGGTCTCACTTTCCTTGGCCGGACGGGCCCAGCCTTGATAAAGTCACTTGTGTGACGAAACACGTGTTGGCTGTTTTTCTGCAAGACATATTTTACCCATGACAAACTTTGTCAAAGAATAAAGACATCACTCAACAATAACTTGGAATCAGCACTTTCTTCTCCGCTTCTGGACTCATACGACCAGGGATACCTTCTCCTTCAAACTGTGCTGAACTTTGCTCCTCTGAGTGCCTTGGTCATTCTGCATTAACTGTCATTGTGTATCTTGATACATAACTCTTAGTGCCTATTGGGTAGTTGGGCACCAGGCCAACATGGCACCAGTCTCTCATATCGTCTAACTTTGTTGTTTACTAATAATTGTAACGCTACGGAGGTGCGGCCTCTTGACCGCCACTACCCTTGTACGTTCTATGACAGCAGCTCTGTCCAACTGAATCTAGATGACCAGCCCGGCCCATCTGGGACCTCGGGACAGTCGGTTTTCCTCACACTGGCACAGGCCACTAAAGAGCTTGCCCCCTCTGGAAACACCAGCGCAGCACCCACCCAGTGGGCATATACCTCTGTCCCCAGGACACGTCAATCACCAGTGTGTCCACCACTACAGGGAACCCAGGCTAACCCACCACCCCAACAACACCAGGGACCTGGGGGCAGTTGTAGTGGGCACACGGTTCAGGGGACAGAGGCCCAGGAACACAGGGGAACTGGGAGGGCTGCTGTGCAACAGGGGGAGGACAGGCCCAGGGAACCCACTCTCCATGAGGCCCTCTCCAACATGATGGTAGCCTACCACCATTCCCAGGAGACGATGGCAACGGTACTGGCCAAGTTTCAGGAGACCCAGCAGCTGCAGGAGGAACAGTATTTGGGCTTCAGGGAGGAACTCAAATCCATCAATTACACCCTGGGCACCATTGTAGGGGTGCTGAAGGAACTCGTCAACACCAGGAGGGACACTGTGGCACAACAAGGGGCCCATGACACTAGCCTGGAAGATGAACTACCCACCAACTCCGCCGCCGCTGGTGGACAGGAGGCACCGCCACAGGACCACCACACCAGCACCCCACCCCCTGCAGATGGAGAACCACCTCACCAACTATCCCTGAGATCCAGGACAAAGACAGAGAACAATGCCAAGACCCCCGCCAAGAAATGAGACCACCCTGATTGTCATCCTTCTGTCCCACTTTGTCACCCTGTCCATACTTAAACTGCTCCAGCTCCACTTCCTATGCCCCTTTGGACAATGCACCTGTGAGACTAATAGACTGGACTCTGCCATGGACATTCCTCCACCATCACCCCTAACCATTTTACAACCCCCTCCAATATTGGGCACTTAAATAAACACCCTCAAATCAAAAAAACAATCTGGAATCAGTCTGTGCTTTCAAAAATGTGTATTTGCAATAACAGTGGCAAAATGCTATATCAAATGTAATGTCAACATACCTATGTCACACAGCTCTAGTCCATGCGGAAACAAAGCAGATGTCACACAGTGTGACCCACATCTGTGAAATTGTAAGGGAAAGTGACAACTCAGTGACCATACACTGGGTGAAAATGACAGACAGATGAGTGGTAGTAGAATTAAATCTGATGTAGCAGGCTGGGTTGTCTTCTTACCTGTGTCTCACTGGAAGTATTGCAGGATCACCGTGTTCCTGTTGTCTATGTCCTCTTCTTCTGCTTCCTCGTCTTCACTGTCCACATAACACCTCCATCTGGACCATCCTCCTGCAGAAAAGGCACCTGTTGTCGCAAAGCCAAGTTGTGAAGCATACAGCAGGCCACGATGATCTGGCACACCTTCTTTGGTGAGAAGAATAGGGAACCACCTGTCACATGGAGACACCTGAACCTGGCCTTCAGGAGGCCGAAGGTCCTCTCTATAACCCTCCTAGTTCGCCCATGGGCCTCATTGTAGCATTCCTCTGCCCTTGTCCTGGGATTCCTCTCTGGGGTCAGTAGCCATGACAGGTTGGGGTAACCAGAGTCACCTGCAAATGACGAGGGACAACTGTTAGACACACACTAACTCATAGGGACATCCCCAGACAGAAGACAACTATTCACACTGTATTGGCTCCATGTCCTCACCTAATAGCCACACACGGCGCCTCTTGAGTTGCCCCATCACATAAGGGATGCTGCTATTTCTCAAAATATAAGTCTCATGCGCTGAGCCAGGGAATTTGGCATTCACATGGGAGATGTACTGGTCTGCCAAACACACCATCTGCACATTCATCGAATGGTAACTCTTCCAGTTTCTGTACACCTGTTCACTTCTGCAGAGGGGGACCAAGGCCACATGTGTCCCATCAATGGCACCTATGATGTTGGGGATATGTCCCAGGGCATAGAAATCACCTTTCGCTGTAGGCAAATCCTCCACCTGAGGGAAAACGATGTAGCTCCGCATGTGTTTCAGCAGGGCAGACAACACTCTGAACAACACTTTGGAAAACATAGGCTTGGACATCCCTGATGCAATGGCCACTGTAGTTTGAAATGACCCACTTGCTAGGAAATGGAGTACTGACAGCTCCTGCACTTGAGGGGGGATTCCTGTGGGATGGCGGATAGCTGACATCAGGTCTGGCTCCAACTGGGCACACAGTTCCTGGATTGTGGCATGATCAAGTCTGTAGGTAATCATCACATGTCGCTCCTCCATTGTCGACAGATCCACCAGCGGTCTGTACACCGGAGGATGCCGCCTTCTCCTCACATGCCCCAGCGGACGGTGCCTATGGAGGAGAACAGCGAGCAGAGAGTCAACCAACTCTGAGGTACGTAAACACAGCATATTCTGAAATATTAGCAAATCGACATGTGCCTGTGTGAGTGTTTAGGCAAGGCCTAGATATGTGTGATGCAGTCCAAAATAATGGCATGTGGGCCCACGAAATGGCGGCTGCCTGACCTGTAAAGTGGGACAGTGGGATATGAGGTAACTGCGCTGGCGTTGTACACCGTCGCGGTAGCCGGTTGAAGACCGCGGCGCAATCCTGCATTGGTTAACATTGGACCCTATGGGTCCCAGGAGCCAATGACAATGTACGCCGGCGGAGACGGTGCGCACCGCCGCGGAAGTGACTGCCATTTTCCCTCTGTTCAATCACTTGATACCTGATCTTCGACAGGAGAGGACCTACACTGCAAGTGCTGTTGTGACCTCAGTCTGGAAGAGACAATGGCTCATGTGTCTGGGGAAAGGGCCCCTGCCTTCAGCACGAAGGAGCTGGAGAAACTCGTGGATGGGGTCCTCCCCCAGTACACTCTACTCTTCGGTCCTCCAGACAAACAGGTAAGTACACTGTGAGCATGCTGTATGGGCAATGCCTGTGAGGAGTGGATGAAAGATAGGGGCGGGGTGAGAATGAGGCGTGCATGAAACGACGGTGAGTGCATGTGCGTCATGGCAAGGGTAGGGATGCGGGTCAATTACTTTGACGGTGCGGACGGTAATAACTTCTCTTTTCCCCTGTACTATTCCTGTAGGTCAGCGCCCACCAGAAGAAGGACATTTGGTGTGCAATCGCCAAGGAAGTCCGGACCCTGGGGGTCTACCACAGACGGAGCACCCACTGCCGGAAAAGATGGGAGGACATTCGCCCCTGGAGCAAGAAGACGGCGGAGGCCCAGCTGGGGATGGCCTCCCAACGTGGGAGGGATGCCTGTCGCACCATGACCCCCCTGATGTTCAGGATCCTGGCGGTAGCATATCCGGAGTTGGAGGGGCACTTGAGGGCATCACAGCAGCCACAAGGGGGTGAGTACACTCTCATTCTGCTGATTCAGCGCGCATTGTAGGTGTCTGGGTGGGGGAGGTGGGCTGTGGGTTCCCCTAGGCCCGGGCGAGTTTAGTAGGCAAGGACCCTTCTTAAGGCAGGCCCTGTGGCACCCATCCCCACCTGTGTACAGTGCCAACTACACCTAGTCAGGCTCCTGTGACATCCATGTGTGCAGCATTCGGGCATAGCCTTGTAACCCATGTCCCTGGGATTGAATAGGGAACTCCAAGTGTGCAACGTAGTGCAGGGGGCTTCTGTGTCTGTAGTGTCCGCCAATGGTAGCAGTATTGCATGCACTCAACATGTCTTTCTTCTGTCTTCCCCCCCTTTTTGTGGTCTCCCTGTTCTTGTGTGCATTAGCATCATCAGGCGGAGGAGCAATGGCACCGAAGCAGGAGGGAGCTGCATCCCACATGGCCCTGGAGGGCGACACTACAGAGTCTGAATTTACCAGTGGGACGGAGGGCGAGGGGAGCTCCACAGTGGGGACAGGAGCTGACACTAGCAATACGGACTCCTCCTCTGATGGGATCTCCCTTGTGGTGGCGGGCCCATCTGTGCCCCCCGCATCTACAGGTACAGCCACCACCCCCCCTACCAGCACCACCCTCCCAGCAGCCCCTCAGCGTGTGTCCCGTGCCCGCTCACCCGGGAGGATGGGCATCAGCTTTGCCCCAGGCACCTCAGCCCCTGCCCCTGTCACCCCTGCTGCCCTCAGTGAGGAGGCTATTGACCTCCTCAGGTCCCTCACTGTTGGGCAGTCTACCATTTTGAATGCCATCCAGGGTGCAGAGAGGCAGTTGCAACAAACCAATGCATACCCGGAGAGCATTCACTCTGGTCAGGGACCCCATCAACGAGCTTTTCAGACTCTGGCCTCAGCACTGATGGCAGCCATTGTCCCTGCCTCTAGCCTCCCCCCTCCAACTTCCTCCACCCAGACCCAAACCCCTGTACCTCAGCCTATCCCATGCACACCATCAGACCAGCATGCACACACCTCAACACACAAGGGAAGCTCAGGCAAACATAAGCACCACACATCCCACAGGCACTCACGCAAGCATCACACACATGCAGGCACACCAACATCCACTGCCTCCACTGTGTCCCCCTCCTCCTCGTCTCCCTCCTCCCTCCCTGTCTCGTCTCCACTCACACCTGCATGCACTACATCCTCAGCCACTACGTCCATCACCAGCACACCCACCACCACACCCTGCTCACGTGCAGTCACCACCCCCACTACCATTCACACGTCCCCTGTGTCCTCTCCCAGTGTGTCTGTGAGGCCACCTCCCAAGGTACACAAACACAGCCACACACCCACCCAACAGCCATCCACCTCATGACAGCCTCCAGCCCATGCACCTTCACCCAAAGTCACCAAACGTACACCTCCTACAACCACTACTCTTCCTACACTCCAAAACACCCTCCATCTACCGGTTCCAGTGTTCCTAAGAAACTTTTCCTGTCCAACCTTTACCTCTTTCCCTCACCTCTCCCACCCCTCCAGTTTCCTAGGGCCTGACTCTCCAGGTCCCAACCAAGCACCTCAGCCACAACATCTGCGGGACCAGTGGTGCCAGTAGTAACCCCGGCTTCTGGAGTGCGCCAGGCAGCAGGGCAGCCAATGTGGCAAGGAGCCAGAGCACGGACAGTCCCCCAACTTTAAAGCATAAAAAGTTGGCCAGTGCCCGGCAGAGAGGGGAAAGAAATCAGCCACCAAAGCAGCTCCCAGTGGTACATTTGGGGGTGTGGAGACAGCTGCGCCACCATCCAAGGTGGGGAAAGGGCACAGTAAAACTGGCAAGTCTGGGGAGATCTGCACGGCGGACAAGACCGCCACCAGCCCCGCTGCCCAGGACACCGCCGCCACCAGCACCACCGCCGCCACCAGCACCGCTGCCCAGGATACCGCCGCCAGCAGCACCGCTGCCCAGGACAACACCGCCAGCAGCACCACTGCCAAGGACACCGCCGCCAGCAGCCCCGCTGCCCAGGACACTGCCGCCACCAGCCCTGCTGCCCAGGACACCACCGCCAGCAGCACCGCTGCCCAGGACACCGCCGCCAACAGCACCGCAGGCCAGTGAGCGCCAATGATTCCGACACTACTGAGGCCGCCACAGGCAGGATGAAGCACTCTGGGCACAAAGCCCCCTCCAGAACCAGTGGAGAACAGCATCCACTACCCCAGTCCTTGGCAGGATGAAGCACTCTGGGCACAAAGCCCCCTCCAGAACCAGTGGAGTATCACATCCACTACCTCTATCACATCCACTACCTCTGTCTTTGGAAGGATGAAGCACTCTGGGCACAAAGTCCCCTCCAGAACCAGTGGAGTATCACATCCACTACCTCTTTCCTTGGTAGGATGAAGCACTCTGGGCACAAAGCCCCCTCCAGAACCAGTGGAGTATCATATCCACTCACACAGTCCTTGGCAGGATGAAGCACTCTGGGTACAAAGCCCCCTCCAGAAACCACTGGAGAATGTTATCTACTTGAGAGACTGTGGCTTTGCACTCCCCAGGACTAAACAGTGGGCAAACCACCCACTGTAGAGACTTGAGAGAATGTGGCTTTGCACACCCCAGGATTGAACAGTGGGCAAACCACCCACTGTAGAGACTTGAGAGACTGTGGCTTTGCACTCCCCAGGATTGAACAGTGGGCAGACCACCCACTGTAGAGGCTTGAGAGACTGTGGCTTTGCACTCCCCATTATATAGCAGTGGGCGAACCACCCACTGTAGGGACTTGAGAGACTGTGGCTTTGCACTCCCCAGGATTTAGCAGTGGGCAAACCACCCACTGTAGAGACTTGAGAGACTGTGGCTTTGCACTCCCCAGGATATAGCAGTGGGCATGGAGCCCCCTTGTGGATCTGGCATCTTGCACTCATCCGGCTGAGGTGCTCCCCCCCTTCCCTCCCCCCTGAGGTGCCTGTTTTATTTCTATCTGATGCCCCAGCAGTGTTCTCTCCCTCTTGTTCGGGTATTGAGTGTGGGCCTCGCCCATGCCTTTTGGGCCCAGTGGTCCACGGACTATGATAGTGGAATACCTTGGACTTGGACTCTTGGTGTATATATTTGTTTATAGTGTGAATATCTTAATATATGTATATATTTTTTATTACTGTCTTCGTATATATTACAATAATTTGACTCATTTCCTTTTGTCCTTGCATTCTACCAGGGGGAGTTGTGGCATGTGACTGTGATGTATCATGATGTATTAGTGTGTGTGTTGTCGTGGGGTGGGGGTAGGAGTGTTGCATGTGTGTGTCACTGTTTTTCCCTCCCCCCTCCCCTGTGTCGTAGGTGCAGTACTCACCGTGGTCTTCGCCGCCGCCGTTCGTGCTCCTGGTAGAGGAGCAGGAAGATAAGGGCTGGAAGAACCTGAAGTTCCGGTTCCACGGCGTCCTGGTTCCTCGTGGGATGTGTAGAGGTGAGCGCTTTCCTTTCCAAGTCCTGTTTCCGCCGTGTTTTTGTACGCGGTGTATCCGCCACGGAAAAGGTGGTGGATTAGTGGCTTGTAATAATGTGGGCGGTACATTGTCTTCCGCCTGTCTGTTGGCGGTTATCACCGCGGTGTTTGTTTGTACCGCCTTGGCGGTCGGAGTGTTAAAGTGGCTATGTTGGCGTTTTTACCGCCGTTTTAACACCGACCGCCAGGGTTGTAATGAGGGCCCAAGTGTCTCATACACTTGTACAATACTACAGAGTCTTAGACCACGCAGGGTCCGTATACCAACAACCACATGGGTAATTTTTTAGCACAAAGTGCCACACCCAATTGAAGTATGACGACGTCCCTACAGACACCCTTTGGAGTATGCATATTCCCTATCAAACTGTTTTGGAGTACGCAAACTCACTATTTCTCAGAAACATCACAATTCACTTACGATTTTGTTAAAGCACTGCAAGCACAGACCCTATCTCGAATGCAAACCACACTAGAAACACTGGGAACCTCTCCAAATGAGCATTGGCAAAACCAAATTTCATCCAAACAAGCAATGGCAAAACCAAATTTCCAAATTTCAGCAAGCACGGGTAAAACCAAATCTCCCAATTCGTTTAAATTACATATAAATATAAAAAAAACAGGACATTTCCCTCCTAAAGAGATGAAACCATCCTCTGTTACCAATTTATGTGGGCATGTCCAGCCTTATATTTCTTTTGATATTTTATTTATAAGGTGACACGTGTAGGGTAACAATCTATTACCTTAGAGGTCAACCTGAACCCTCTAACTAAGATAGGAGTGTGATAACATCCTAACAATCAACATTAATGATATCAATTAAATAAACTTCAATTTCAATTTTGGAGTCAGTAATTTATATGAACCATGACCTATGTAGTCATGAATCACAACACCAGTTTAATCAAATTCAAACATTTATTGCCATTTAGATTAACAATTCTAAGATCACATAAATCAGGGGCAGAACCAAGTGATAAAAGTACAAGAATAACACAGGCTGTCCAAAGTATCTGAAAAATCTCAACCTAGCTAAAACATTGATCATTAAACACTCAAGGATCACAATGCAGAATAACAATAAAAACAGATGAAATATAGAAACATAATACATTTAGTTATCGCAGATGAATTGTTTACAATCAATTTATATATCAGTCGAATTCAGAATTTGTCATCCCTAACTATTACTCTGATTCGATAAGCATGTTTGAGCTTCTTGCAAAAGAATGAAGGCAAAAATTTATTTGGAAAACATCTAAATATGGCGCCAACCAAAAATAGCGGTTGAATTTTCTAAAGAGAGAAAACATAAAAATCTGCAGGAAAACAAATGCACATTTGATTATACCTTTCCTTAATGGATCAGCAAGCAGCGATGTCTTCATCAGTTGAGCATCTGTTCTTCTTCATTGGGCAATGAAATAATAGGGAACAGTTCAGTAATGTTTGGCCTTCATGCATCTGAACTGATAGAAGCATAGGCAAAGAACTAAGGGCCAGATGTAGCAAGCATTTAGCATTGTGCAAACTGCGAAAATCGCAGTTTGCGCTATGCAAAATGCCGTTTGCGATGCTCATTCACAATTTGCGAGTCGGTACCGACTCGCAAATTGTGAATGCGACTCGCAAATAGGAAGGGGTGTTCCCTTCCTATTTGTGACTCGCATCGCTATGCTAAATTGCTTTGTGACCGCGAATGCGGTCGCAAAGCAATTCGCAGTTACCACCAGTGTCACACTGGTGGTAACCCATTTGCAAAAGGGAAGGGGTCCCCATGGGACCCCTTTCCCTTTGTGAATGTTCCCAAAAAGGCTTTTTCAGAGCAGGCAGTGGTCCAATCGACCACTGCCTACTCTGAAAAACCGAAACCAAATGGTTCCTTATTTTTTTTATTTTGCAACGCGTTGTTAAGGAAAACGGGCTGCAAAATAAAAATAAAAAACTACTTTATTTAAAATGCAGTCACAGACATGGAGGTCTGCTGACTTCAGCAGGCCACCATCCCTGTGAATGCAGGGACTCGCTGTGGGGTTGCAAAATGCGACCCACCTCATTAATATTAATGAGGTGGGTCTTTGCGACCCCATAGCAACTCGTAGAAGGTGTCTGAGACACCATTCTGCATATGCTTTTGCGACTCAGAAATTGAGAGTCGCGCCGACTCGCAATTTCTGAGTCGCAAAATCTACTTTTGCTACATCTGGCCCCTAAGGAACATAGTACATCATTTCTCTAGCTTAGAAAAAG
This sequence comes from Pleurodeles waltl, assembly GCF_031143425.1. NCBI lineage: Eukaryota > Metazoa > Chordata > Amphibia > Caudata > Salamandridae > Pleurodeles > Pleurodeles waltl. Next base: position 433,451,575 of record NC_090444.1, on the reverse strand, counting down.
GAAAGCTGAGCTTACATCATCTAAACTTTGCTATATTAAAACCCTAAAAAGCAATTAGTTAAGTTTCTATTAGTCAGAACATGGGGTGTTTTTTATGTTCAACCAATAACTTCTGATCTACATTTCAAAAGTTTCTTTCTTCATTTTCTGAACCCATGATTAGCTCTTCTTGCTCCTGATCACCAGTTTCCTCTCAAAAATTACATTTAAGCAGTGTAAAAAAACATTACATGTACTTCCTGCCAAAAACCAAATACAGATATTGTAACATGAAACACAGCATTGAGCACTGAAGTCTATTGTTTAGTTGATACATTATTATCTCATCTCAGGAAACAAATGCTACAAGCAAGGAACATACCCTTTCCACAGTGAACAAGTCACCCAGAATGCTTGAAGAATCATCATTTTGCAGAGTTAACACTCTTTAGCATCGTGCCTTTGGAAAATTACTAAAACGTGAGGCCTTTTAAACTAATGCTAAAACATGAAGAATAAAACATTTCATAATATTTAAACTATTAATCCTTGCAGTACATATTATTATTCATTCTTTTCAGCAGATTTAATTATTATTAAAATGCATTTTCATTAGACATTATTATTTCATATTAACACATATTGTTTATGATGTCCACCATATATGCTACACATTTTTATTTACTAATATATAATTTAATTTACACCTTTTAATACATGTTATTTCACATTATATTTTAATGGCACAATTTTATTAATAATGTTTGCACTCCAACAGAAACACTGTCTCTGTAAACGAGTTTTGGACAACGCATAAGACAGTGAGTTAGGTTGCTTTTATTGTTGAAAGTGAAGCAGAGCTCTCAGCGGAACGGGATGAAGGGTCTCCAAACGTGGGCAGATTTTCAGAATTCAGTGGGCCAGCAGCTTCATTTTACTGCACACCTGATTAAGTCAAAGACGTTTTAAGGCATGGGCAAAGTGGCCTCTGGTCTTGGCCTAAACCTTTCGGGGGAGTGGGGCCCTGACAGAGCCATCTCTGTTCTGCACAATCCTGCTCTGATGACCATGAATAATTCTTACATAGATTGTTTTACGTGTTCCTTTAATTTACTTTTAATGAGAGTGACTTTCGAGAGGTTATTAGAGTCATTTATCAGAAAAAGTTTGTTTAATGCAACAGCCATAAAAAAGTTTATTTTAGATCAAAGCAGTACCTCACAGGTGAGAAATGGAAGAGTGTCACAGAGATTATTTGCAGTAATGTTAGTGAGATGCTGCTGTGTTACAATATTGAAAACACACATCACTATAATTGAATATTTGAGGTGATTACATTTAGAATTTAGACTAGTGTGCTTGTGCACTCAATAAAATGTCTAAAGAGGGCATGAAAGTGCTGAAATTGGATCATAAGCTGAAAGCTGTTTTGAATAGGGGCCCCCAAAATACATTTGACCCAGGACACCAAATCCTTAAAATGTACCTATATTAAGTAATGCTTATTGACACAACATCAGAATCTGCATCTGATGTAAACTTACTACAATTTCTCTGCTCCACGTAGTGAACGAGCCAGTGTGGTGGGAGTACACCTACAGGTTATTTTGCAAACTGCTATATTGCTGGCATTTCCGTTATTGAGACTATATTTCTGTTGCATGTCAGCAAAGCAATACAGATTGCAATCACTGTGAACATTTTCAGAACTTTGCATCTTTTGTTTTCATGACAAAAATGGTGCTTTGCGACAAGTCATGATTCTTTCAAACAAACTTCACCTTCAATTGGTTAGTTTATCTTTGTCAATTTCACACTTGCCCCTACATCTGTGAACTATCTGTAAGTTATTATTTCTGTATACCAACTAAGCATTCCATCCCTCTGACTCCAGTAAACTGAGTTACTATGATAAGTGTTATGTACAGCATGTAGAGGTGTCAAAATTGCAGCACTTAGCGCTGTATAAAACATGACTTTTATAGTGAGAGAAAGGCATCCTCATTAAAACTTGAACGCTGGTATGGTGGTACATAGTCATGCAAGGGATCTTTCCCTATGTGGCAGGAGTACATGTGGATGCTTGATGAAAACAACAAACTGATAGCT